>NC_090941.1:944261081-944922644 GCF_040938575.1 Ambystoma mexicanum | reverse complement strand
TCTGTCTGTCTGTCTGTCTGTCTGTCTGTGTGTCTGTCTGTCTGTGTGTCTGTCTGTCTGTGAGTGTGTCTGTCTGTCTGTGAGTGTGTCTGTCTGTCTGTGTGTCTGCCTGTCTGGGTGTCTGTCTGTGTGTCTGTCTGTCTGTCTGTCTGTGTGTCTGTCTGTCTGTGTGTCTGTCTGTCTGTGTGTCTGTCTGTGTGTCTGTCTGTGTGTCTGTCTGTCTGTCTGTCTGTCTGTCTGTCTGTCTGTCTGTCTGTCTGTCTGTCTGTCTGTCTGTCTGTCTGTCTGTCTGTCTGTCTGTCTGTCTGTCTGTCTGTCTGGGTGTCTGTCTGTCTGGGTGTCTGTCTGTCTGGGTGTCTGTCTGTCTGGGTGTCTGTCTGTCTGGGTGTCTGTCTGTCTGGGTGTCTGTCTGTCTGGGTGTCTGTCTGTCTGTCTGTCTGTCTGTCTGTCTGTCTGTCTGTCTGTCTGTCTGTCTGTGTGTCTGTGTGTCTGTCTGTCTGTCTGTGTCTGTCTGTGTGTCTGTCTGTCTGGGTGTCTGTCTGTCTGTGTGTGAGTGTGTGTGAGTCTGTCCCAGCATTTCAATGGGATGTGTGGGTGTTCATGTATATGTTTGTGTGGTTGGCGGGGGGGGGGGGTGTTTGCCTGTGTGTGTATGGTGGATAGGGTATCCACTACCCCTCTGTTTAGCCTAAGGGATAACACAGTGCACCAGAAACTTTGTCAACAGCTGGGATTCTATCCTGATGCATCCAGAGAGACGGCTGACCTCAGGACGACCACAGAAGTTCAGCACCAGCATCCTTTGGGACTCTGGAAAATGAACAGCAAAGCTCTGCTACCTTACCTACCAGAAGGAACCATGTCCAGTGCTCTATTTGCCTGATCTAGCAGGGACAACTGGACCCTTTCCTGAGGCGTTTATACAGCTCTTAGCTCCTCAGGACTTGCCTGTGCAGCTTGACCGCTGGAACAGTGTGCAACGTCCTACCATCATACCTGCATAGCGGTCATTATTGCCGGAGACTTTACATAACAATACATCTGTGAAGCAGGAACATGATGCCATCGTCCTGGTGTGGATACTTTCAATGTCCTGTTCTGCTGTACTTCTTCTAAACCATGCAGAGTCACCTTTGAGCCAAAGGTTCATGATTATTGGCCCTTTGATTTGCTACTGCCAAGTTGCGGTTCCAATCCCTGCACTTCTTCAGAGGGTCCCTCTAACCTAAGCCAGGCATCCAGGCCCATTCCTCAGGGTCTGGTTATGTGCTGAAGACCTTTCTTGGTAACAGACAGGACTAACTAAATACATCAAACTGGCCATTAATTATTATGCTCACAATAGGGAGTGGCACATAAAATGAATTGATAAAAGCCACTCACAAATACACCCATATGTATACACTCACAACTACACCCATATGTATGCATATGAATCATCTGTGCATCAAATCAAATATAAAAGAAACACTATATATTATTGTATCGAGCTGGTTGCCCAGAAGGTATAATGGATGGGGCATTTTGCTGGTTGTGTTTCTAAACCCCTTCGATGGAGACATGAATCTCCCGAGCTCTGCAGCACCATGGCTAAAAGACAGGATTCCTGCCGCTATTATTTTTTTAGCAAAATGAAGTGCCTGTGATCATCCTGCCGTGGTTGGATGCTCGAGAATAAGCAGGGGTTTTCGGGTGCATTGTCCCCATGAAAGCAGATGTACCTGGCGCCAAGATGGCCAATGCTTTGGGCTGGTGAAACCCGCTCCACTGAGCTCTCAACTGTGAGGATGTAAAGTCATCAACGACTCCACTGAAGGCCCTCAGAGGTTCAATCGGGGCCTGAAACCAATTCCTATCCTTCTCCGAGGTTGCCATAGGTTGCCTATCCTTCTCTGAGGTTGCTGTGCGGCAGAGGAAGACCAGAAGCTACATCCACAGGTTGAAGGCTTCAACGGCAGGGACGCAGTGCTGGGAGGCCGGTGCACCCCTCCCCGACCGGTTATATACGTTTTCCTTGGCGGTGGGGCATCAGGTGGTGCATCTCGATCACCTCCTCTTGTCTCCTGAAACCCCACCAACCACCACCTCTTCCAGTTATGATAGTTAAAACGATAGTGGGCTTAGCTGCCTGAACATGGCTGAGGGTTTCTGGGCAATGGCTCCCAACGGGAGGTGCGCAGGTACCATTGCCATATTGGGGCCTTGGAGACTAGCCTTTGGGGGCTCCCCTCCACTGCTGTGTATGCCCCCCCTTGTGCAGGTTGGTGCCACCCTCCCCTGTCTCTTTCCACGACCTGCTCTCAGAGGATTCCTTTTCACTAACTCCCTGCAGGAGAGAGGCAGAGATTGGTCACTGCTCGCACTGACTAGTGCGAATACATATACTCAAGAGCTCTTCACCTGGCACGTCCCCATGGCGTTACTGGTGAGAGTCATCTGTTAGTGCTTCCAGCGCTTTCCAGCACTCATCCTAGGATGAGTCTGACCAAAGCAAAGGGCAGCGCTGGGCCCTCGTCTATTAAGGCTCTGCTCCAGGCCTCTAAGGGGACCACTGTTAGTTTGCCATCCCAACTGGTGTCTAGGCTGGGTCAGAAAGATGACAAGGCTCCAGCCACTAAGGGGGGCATTCAACGATTATTTTTCTCCCTTCAGCAGGACATGCAGGTCTCCATGCAAGGACCTTGGTCATGCCTCCCAAGTTAACGAGCAGCGCATATCGGTTCTGGAGTCCTTTTATTAGCACTTGCAGAACCAAAGTGACTTGGAAAAACGATTTCAGGTCCTGGAAGCCAAATTCTATTCGGGAAGCGGAGTGTGCAGCTGAGTGTTTGTCGGTGTTCAGCGGTTTCGTGGTAACATGGGACCTAAATTTATTGCAGTGCTATTCTTTCCTGTGTAAGCGGTAAGTGCTACGCCAACAAGTGTTTGCTTCGTTTGGACTTCTATTAAAGTCACTTACACATATTGCAACTCATTGAGTTTTTACGCCCTGCGTTTGAACATGCCTGGTAAAGCTACGTCTAAGAATAAGCACTATGATCTTCGCCAAGTGAAACCTTACGGGAAACGCTATGGATACCGTCGCAAATAAAGTGATGCTTTACCCAATGGAAAATGTACTAAAAACAATGCAACGTCTGTTAACTCATATCTTTATGAGTTCTTGCCTTCTGTTGAGAAAGCTGCTGGCCGTATTACAGACTTTTTTTTAAACCTGATAAACTGGTACTTTCATCTGTCCCTCATAATGGCATATTTCCTGTAATAGCTGATTTGCACAATAGTAAGCTATTTAGGAACATTAGCATGTCGCTTGCAACTTCTGAAGGGGTAAATCGACGATAACTCTCTCCTTGATCTATTTTATCGTTTGTGCGGTATTGACCCTGTAGTTTCCCCCGGTTATCGAGCACTCCTTCGCTGTATGCTATGTCAGCACCAGTAAGCCGTCGCTCTTCTGCGTCTGTTACACCACTTGGTATGCCCAATGACGTTAACATCTCTGCTGTTCCCCGTGCACAAAATACATCAAATGAGAAGGGACGCGGATTGGATGAGGCATCTTTATTACCATCTAGCAGTTTATTACATTTTGCTTTCAAAATTCTCATTAAATTATGTGATGCGATCAACAGACAAAACAGACTGAGTATTTGGTAGCATCAACAAGAGCAGTCAGGCTCATTTTAGGAGGTAGTGAGGCCTATGGAAAGTACATACAAAGGACTTGTAGCATACAAATGGTTAATAAGAAACACTTACACCCAGAAGTATTATACTCTCTGCACGTGTGCCTATAGGCAAGAACTACAATCCCCTGAAGGATTGTAGTTCTAGGCAGCTACTTCCCACCAAACCCAGCGCAAATGGGCAGACACAGTCTGCTACGGTCTGTGGAAGGAGTGGAGGAGCAGCTACACGTCCGCTGTATTCTGGACAGAAAAGCCTTTTACATCCATAATTAATGTTGGGCAACAATATAAACAGTGAGATGTCTAAGGGGAGCTGCATCTTAAACAAAGGGAGAGAGATGATTCCCCCCCCCCGCCAAGGGCATTTCATCCCACTCCCTGCTACACTATACAATTAAGGTAGGAATGCTAAACACCAGATCCATGTGCAAAACACGCACTCAGCATACATGAGCTGATCACGGAGAAAGAAATTGATCTACTTTGTATTACTGAATCGTGGCTTAAAGACCCCATAGGACCCACCTGTGACACTGCTGTACCAGAGGGATACACAGTGTATAATACTGTGGGATGTTTTTACCCATGCATCCAAGCCCTACCTCAAAAACTGTGCAGTACTGACATGGAAAACATCATGATGGCCAGAGCTTCCCAGAAAATGCCCAGGGAAGTGCATGAAGAATAGGCTGCCACCCATTTTGCCGATGTTATGGGCACAGAAGGGCACTGCCTAAAACCACCATTGGACTACCCACACAGTAGTCTGAAACCATTGGGAATGGCAATGCTGATTGCCAAAAGCAACCTAGAATTGTGGGGAATTCATTTTCTTAAATCCCAAAAATGGGTGCAGTACCAGTACTCACCACTATCAGAAAGCCGGCATTTTAAAACAACACCAGACTTTGTGTAAAACTGAATAAATGACCCAAAGCAGGCCAAAGAAAGACTTACTGAAAGGTGGATACAATCTAAAGTTATATTCTGAAGTGACTTGAAGGTTTATAACAAGACTGGCTGAGTTGTGGATTTCAGCAGTTTAAGTAAATCTGGACTGAAAGACACTAAAAGTCTAAATGTTTTAAAGAAATGAGTGACCTACTTTTGAGTGTCACATAGGTTGCAATTGTTTAAATGTCATAGTTTTAAACTTAGAATCAGCATTCTAGCTGCATGTGTAAACATTGTCTTGACTTAAACTGGGTAACAAAAAGTGACATTTTATCTGAAACCTGGCTTAAGGAACTGAATTCTGCCCACCAGCTACCCCCGACAGGAGATGAGACTTGCACAACAGCTGTGTTCCCAGGCCTAGCTGCCCTTTTGCTGCTCCCACCAAAAGGGATATGACACTTCTCTGATTGAATTACCTGGGCTCTGCAGGAAATTGAACAAAGCCCTGTCCTGACTCAGGCAAATGTTTTATTACGGGGGCCTTAAAAAGTGGCTTCCTCCTGAAGAAAAGGGGAGGAGCACTGCCTGTGAGAGCAAGCTGGCTTGGCAGAACTGGAAAAACCAGAAATTGAACCTTGTGCTGGGGGGAAACCACACCCCTGTGGCCAGAATATGGTTTTGGAAAAAGATGAATAACTCATAGAGCGGACTTGTCATAATTATTTAAATGAT
This sequence comes from Ambystoma mexicanum, assembly GCF_040938575.1. Classification (NCBI taxonomy): domain Eukaryota; kingdom Metazoa; phylum Chordata; class Amphibia; order Caudata; family Ambystomatidae; genus Ambystoma; species Ambystoma mexicanum. Next base: position 944,917,323 of record NC_090941.1, on the reverse strand, counting down.
ACCATAATTCTTGTGATTTTTCTGCCCACATTTTAAGAGGTTTTTAGAACCGGTGGCATGATCTAGGGGCAAACTAGCAGTTAAGAGGGTATTACTTAAAATGTATGCATGTTAAAAGTCTGATACTTCATCAAGTAATGTCCATACTCCTTGCGCACATGTGTATAAATTTGGGGTAATGTCCGATATTACGAAATCAGTTAAAAAGTGCAAATGTTGCCATTTCTGAATGCAAGCTCCCAGGAAGAGCAGATTTGGACAGGGTATACCTCCTGTGATATGTGAAGGGTGCATGTAATTTTAAACAAATGTGTACCTGTGCAAATATGTCTTTTGGGTCAAAATATAGATTGTGTGTAATTTGACAGGGGTGGGTTCTCTGTACCATAAACAGACCTCATCATGATGATACTTCATTTCATTCCCCCAATCAAGGGGAAGCGGATGAAGTGGCCAATGACAAGTGGAGAGGGATAGAGTTTAGTGATGCTGCGCACACACCCATTTTCAAAACACATAAAAGCAGACAGACAGGACAGATAGGGACCTTCAAATCCATTTGCTGCGGGACGCTCTGCCGGGAAAATCCATACTTTACCTCCATCAATCTCTAGAGAAAGCTGTGCAGAAAGATCCAGACTTCAAATCTATCAATATCCAGAACCAGAGACCCAGACCAGAGTCCAGTCTAAAACCTGACCAGATCCGTGGCGAGGCCCATTCTAATTCAAGAATATAGTGTGAGTACCTAGCAAGACTGTGCAGAACCAATCTCTTAGTTAAAATAATATAATTCAATCTATTTTAATCTAAGTAGAACTGCCTCCTAACTGTCACCTGTCATTTGTAAAGCTGTCACCTGTCATTTTCTAGTTGCTAGCTGTCACTTGTCTTTTTGAATTTTAACATTCCAAATCCGAAAAACGACCTTTATTTAATCGCTCATATCTCCGTGACCGTTTGTCCTAGAGACTTGCAGTAACTTTCATCTGGAAGCTGAGATCCTAGGCTGTCCTAGGACCCCAAAACGATATTGCTAGTCCTTGTAGTTCCTCTGTAATCTGTAATCGCGAAAAACGCACGCGCAAATTTTACCGCGATTTGAAAATTCCTCCACGTGTGAAAACAGCAGCTTCTTGCTAGAACTGTTAGAAAGTCGTTTGCAACCTGCCAATCATTCTTAGAATATTGCTAAAGTAAGCCTGAACTAATTTAAACCAACTAATCCTCAACCTGAACCTCTAGGGGGAATTAAAAGCATTTTAGCATATTTTTCACTTCATTGCTATCACATATAAAAGCATTTTGGGCCTGTGTTTCTAACTTCTGTAGTCTAAGCTTGCTGGGGTGAACTGAATTACAGTTGATTGCATTTCTGAGAATTGTGTGCTTTCCTTCCATTTCCTTGCATTGCATAAAGGGGGGAGGGGATTGCCAGAGAAAAGTGATTACATTGTTTTGTTGAAATCATAGAGTATTTTCTGTATTGCATTTTCATTCAACATTACATCCATCTGAACTTATATAAAGCATTCTCTACCACCTTATTCTTCTGTTCCTCTTCACAAGTGTGCCAGTGCCAGACTATCCATTATTGATTACTGCTCATTAAGTGTCATATTCAATTATTAAATTATTATAAAGTGTGATATATATATATCTATTGTTTAAATTATCAAATAAACCTTTTAACTTGCAAAACAGAACTACTTCTTGGCTCAGTGGGGTCAGGAGGATTCCAAGAGAGGGGTGTTATATAGGGGTAGTCATCCAGAACGCATGAACTGGACATAAAGATATATCAATAAGGGTTTTCATTCAGTGTTCTAGACTAGGCGTTGACTTAGCTGTAGTGTTGAATTGAATCCTCTTACAATACGAACATGGAAGGTAGCCAGGGTGGGGGAGTGGGTATTGTAGCGAGAGAGTTGTTGAAACTATTCAAAGCAAATTTCAGTTGTCACTGACGTGAAGCCCTACAGCTCAAATTAACGTTTACACCCAACGACTGCATCAACATAATAGTCATTTATAGACCTCCATCGTTAGTCTCAGACTTTGCAAATGAGCTTAGCTCACAACTCAAACTTAAAATCACCTAATTGATCCACATTGTTAGTAGGAGACTTTAACCACTGGAGAGGTAATAAGGTGGATAAAGAAGCCACCTCTCTCGAGAAGACCTTAACAAATCTTGATTACGTTGTTATTAACGAACCCACAACCCAACAAGGCAACCAACTGGACGGGGCCTTAACGCACAACCTGCAGACTTAGAGGGTCGTCACAGAACCATGTATATGGAGTGATCACTATCTGGTGTCTTTTGAGGTATTATTGGTTAACACCAAACAACAACATAATCCTCATATAAAAGTACAGAGTAGAAATTTTAAAAATGTAGGACCAGATCAACTCAAACCCTGTATCACAAGAATCCTGAAATCCTTCCAAGAGCAAGACAGTTGTGAAATAATGCTGGACAAATATCTTGCACAGATTCAGAATCTGGTGGAACAGGAATCCATGTGAAAACTAAAATAGCGAGGAAAAATAGTAATCACCAGAAGTGGTTCAGTGAAGAACTAAACAAAGTAGACAAAACAGCGCTAAAAAGAAAATGGCACCAAAATCGCTCCAAGGAAAATAAAGACAACTGGAGTCAAGCCAATAAAAAATACAGGGAAAGCATTAGAGAAGCTAAGGGTAATCGTTACAATAAAGAAATAGCAGCAGCATCAAATGCTACAAGCAAAATATTAGAAATATTAAAAAGCATAGAAAAACCTAAAGTCCTTACTCTTCCTTTTTCACCATCTAAGGAAAACTGTGATTTAGTTCAAAATGCCTTCGCAGCAAAAACGCAAAAGGCAAGAGACAACATAGTTAAAGCCAGAGAACAATCAGCAGAAGTCATGCCAGAGACAGACTGCTTTAATCAGGGAGTTACTGATTCCTTTAATTTCACATCAGTCTCGGGAGCAGAACTGCTGGTGGTACTAAACAAAATGAAACTAACATGTGCCGAAAATATACTTCCTTCAGAAATTATACTAGAAAATAAGGAAATATTCGCACCTGTTTTGGTTAAAATAATTAACGCATCTTTTAAAGAAGGTACAGTACCGAAGAAAATTTAAAAAGTCACAAATACGCCTTTGGTTAAAAAGGTTTGTCTTGACCCCAAGGACCCAGGTAATCTACGTCCCATTATCAATGCTAACTTTGGACAATATTGCTAATATTGGACAAAATAGCTACGATTCAATTACAGAAACATATAGAGGAGCTAGCAGCACTCCAACAACAATCTGGCTTCAGGGCAGTCCATAGTCCGTAAACGGCCATGTTAGACCTGCAAAGCCATATGCTTGAGTTAGTGGACAGAAGCAAAACTGGGATGTTGATGCTGTTGGACTTTCGCGCAGCCTTCGACCTGGTAGATCATCAGCTCCTGGTAAAAGCGCAAAAAAAAGAAATAGCGGGATGCTCCCCGATTGCCTTGGACTGGCTCATATCCTTTATTTCGGAGCATCAAGCCAGAGTACACTGCGGGAAATCTTTTTCCGAGGCTATCTCAATTATTTCCGGTGTACCGCAGGGAGCTAGCCTATCTCCGTTGTTCAACATATATATGAGAAGTCTCTGATCTGTTGGAGGACGTCGGCATCTTTTTCACAAATTACGTAGATGATACGCAACTGGTATTAGAACTAGAGGGCGATCACACAAGAGAGTGCGAAAATAGTGGAAAACTACCACATAATAGACCAGTAGATGCAGCAAAACTGTATGTGCCTAAATAACACAAAGACAGAGCTCTTGATCTTTGGAACCAGCGCAGCCAGAGCCAAACTGGGAGAGGAGTAGAATTTCTTCTCTATCAAAGAGGCCAAAATCCAAGTTTCGGGCAAGGTTAAGACCTTGGGGATGATGGTAGATGCCCAGGTCAACTATTTACACAAAAACAATTCATACTATATACGCCTCATTAAAGTCATTAGACCCTATCTGAGCGAAGAGAATTCTCCAACTATAGCTAGAGAAATAGTACTATCCAGACTAGACTATGGAAATGCATTGTTGGGAGCAACAAAAAATAAAAGACATTGCCAGATGTCAAGTCATGGAAAATTACGCCGTTCGTCTAGTGAAGAAACTAAAAACTTGGGAGCACACAACAGAGGCAAGGAAATCTTTGCATTGGCTAAGAGTTGAAGACAGAGTGAACTTCAAGTCAATGACAATCATTCACAGGTGTATCTTTGGAGAGGCCCCACTATACTTCAACAATTGACAAGATATAGCCCCTCGAGACAACTATGCTCAGCAGATAAAGGGCTGCTAAACGTGCCAAGATGCAAGCTCAAAGGAGGCATGGGCAGATCCTTCACTGTTTGCGCGGCGCAACAGTGGAACAAACTACCTCCTAAGTTTTACAGTTAGAAAAGAACTATCAAACGTTTAGGAAGAGCTTGAAGATTTGCCTCTTAAAGTAAACTTTAATGCTTAGCAAAATAAGAACCCGGTGAGACAGACGTTAATTCCAAATGTGACCATTACATATTGTTTGTTATCAGCGCCCTGATGCCTGCAGGCTGCGCGCGCTTTTTAAGTACCCATAACAGAACATAACATTCAAAATAAAGGTTGATTATAAATACAAGCAAGCCAAGGCGAATCTTGGGGGGTACGTACTTTGTCATAGAATCATAAACGCAGTATAAAACAACACAATGCTTAAGGTACACATATCAAAACAGACCTTGTTCAGAATAACTAACAGTATTTCTAGGTAAGTTAGTCCCAATTATACATATTAAGAATAGAACACACCTATTCAGGGGGAGTAAAAGCACAAGTTACTTTTAGATTACTTTCAGTAATTCAAGGGTAGTTCATGCAGTGACACTCAGTTAAGAAATCACTTAGTAAACCGACCTTATCATCAGGCTACCTTTCTGAACAGTCTAACACCAATTCATGGAACACTATGAACCTAGAACTACATTTAGGATAACCTTCAATTATTACAGGTGAGTAAGACCTAATGTTGTAAAACAATTACAGATGCTTTTTAGGTCGGTGGAACACAGATTAAGGTAAGCAATAACTCTTTACACTAGTTTTGGATTGCACAAAGCAGACCAAGGTCAGTAAAACCCAGTGTCATGATGCCTACCCCCAGGCATCTGGACCAAGCCCATCAGCCCCGGGAGCAGGCATCTAGACATTTAGTGAAACCTCAGCAGCCCCATCTAGGGGCTATCTGGGTTCAGTCCTGGCGCCCTAGGCGCCAGGCTCATAGTAGGAATCAGTCCTGGCACCTAAGGCACCAGGCTCATAGTCATTACCTCAGGCAGACCATGCTGCAAATGACTCCAATCCAACATGAAGTCTGAAAGAGACTATTTTTATACAGGGACTATTTTTTTATTCAGGTGTCGTTCTAGGGACTTCTTACCTGGGACTACTTTTGAGGCTATTTTTTTTTAAACTTTTCTTTATTGGCAAGAAGTAGCAGCCGGTACAGTGCAAATTCAAACAGTGACACACATTTCATATTGAAGCATGAATTATGAAGTATAAGTATTACAGAAGGTCATATACAGTCCCAACAGCGGTTAATTACAATAGAGGCGTGCATCATGTAGCGAGATCAGCCCCCTGATCAGGAGAAGGAGGGGATGATAAGAGCTCCAAGTCCACCTTACTGTTCAAGTAACTACAAAACTCCGTCCATATGTATTTAGGGCGAGCATTACTAGGCAGCATGTTAACATAGTCTTCTTCACAGGATTGTGTCCAGGTGAGGGCCTTCAGCCACATCTCCAGGGAGAGGGGGGGATCTGCGCTTCCAGCATTGCAGAATGCATTTCTTGGCCACGATCGCCGCCACATTCAAAAACTTAGCTACCCGTTTCGCTTCAGTCCCCTCTCAGAGCCCAAACAAAAGAGGCAGGGGTTCAGGATCTACGCAGAACCCTACTATTTCAGAGAGGGTTTCAAGCACTGCATTCCAGAACGGTGCCAATGCCCCACAGGATCAAAACATGTGTGCATGGTCCGCTTCGTTAGATCTACATCTTTGACATGGGTGCGATTGATCCCTAGCAAATTTTCCAATCACTTAAGGGGTATAGTACAGGCGATTGAGCAGCTTGTATTGGACACATCTAACTCTAGAGTTAAGAGAAACCTTGCGAGTATGCATGCACATTTTGGACCACATATCGTCTGTGATGTCTAATCCCAGATCCCGGCTCCAGGCATCCCGAACAGTGTGGGGAGGTTCTACAGCACGCGCCATCAACATTTTGTACAAGGAGGATACGATACCACCAGCGAAATTGGCTATATAGCGGACCTAAGGGGATTCAGGGGGTTTGTTTGGGTACGAAGGCCACATGTCCTGGACCGCCGCCCTAATACGGAAATATTGCAGAAGCTCAAGTGGGGATCTGGAGTGCCCCGGCCTCCACGTATCTGGGGTGATGAATTTCCCGTCAGGGAACAGGTCAGAGAATGATCTGTATCCCAGGTCCGACCAGTGGCGTATTAGGAGCTTATCCTGTGTGGGGGTGAGGCCAGGGAAAAACCAGAGGGGAAGCCATTTGTAGTACAGGGGGGAGCCCGAACCAGGCGTCAGAATCTGCCGCCATGCCTTAAAAGTGGAGGCCACTGGGTCAGCAGGGGCCTGCGTTCGATATGAGTGAAACAGGATCAAGGACATGATATTCACCTCCTCGGTCGCTAGGATTTCAAGTTTAACATGCGGGGGTGGGGGGGTTCCTGGTGGTGGTACCAATATGTAGCATGCTTGTCCTGGGTGGCTGTCCAGTACTGGGTGAGGTCAGGAGCACTGAAGCCACCCCTCTCGTAAGGTAGGGTCATGTGCTGCCACTTCCTGCGCACGGCCCCCGAATGCCAAAGAAAACGGGCACACTCCGAGTGTAGGTCCGCAAAGTATTGTTTCCCGGGCCAAAGAGGAACATTAGCGAATACGTACAGAAGTTTAGGAACGATGATCATTTTTATTAGGGACAGTCTCCCTGATAGTGAGAGGGGGAGGTTTCGCCATCTTTCCATCCTGGTACGAGCGTATTGTGCAGCAGCCCCATGGTTATCGGACAATAAAGAGGATTTTGAGAGGGACACCTGGACCCCTAAGTATTTGATGCCCTCGGGAGCCCATTTGAGAGGGAATCTCGCATGCAGGCTGGGGGGTTGCAGGAGTAAGGGGAAAGATTTCTGATTTAGAGTAATTTATGGTGAAGCCCGAGAATGTGCCAATTTTGATAATTTCACGCATGATCGGGTCGAGGTGGACTGAGTGGTCTCTGATATATAAAAGCACATCATCGGCGTATAGTGATATAATTTCGGGAGTATCCCGCAGGCGAATCCCTTTGCGCAAGTGGTTGTTTCGTACACTATCAGCCATGGGCTCAATGGCCATAGCAAATAACAAGGGAGAGAAAGGGCACCCCTGTCGTGTCCCCCTGTGGAGGGAGAAGGGAGCCGATAGGCGAGAGTTAACCAAGACTCTATCCACCGGATTAGCGTATAGCAGTTTAATACAGGACATCATGTATGGGCCAATCCCCATCTTTTCCAGCACCGCCCACAGATATTGGCACGAGACCATGTCGAACGCTTTTTGGGCGTCTAATGTCACGGCCACCACGTGGGCTTGGGGATCAATTCTAGAGATGACGTTAAAGAGCCGCCGAATGTTTAAGGCAGTGGAACGGGCAGGAACAAATCCGCTCTGGTCTGGGTGAATCAGATATTTCATGATGGGGAGGAACCTGTTTGCTATGATTTTGGCGAAGATCTTGGTATCGGTATTGATAAGGGATAGAGGTCTATAAGAGCCGCACTCATCCGGGGCTTGCCCGGCTTACGAAGCACGGTGATGACAGCCTCACGCAGGGACCGGGGGAGGGTGGCAAGGCGCAGCGACTCCTCCCAAACCTCGTGAAGGCGTGGAGCGAGGAGAGCAACATGATCCTGATAGAACTCGGCGGTCAGGCCATCTGGACCGGGGGCTTTCCCCTTAGGGAGGGCCGAAATGACAGCAGTGATCTCGTCAAGGGTGAACGGGAGCATCTAGTTGTTCTTTGGCGGCCAGGGATACAAGGGACATTGGGATGCGGTCTAGGAGGTCGTCCAACTCTTGCGGGCTGTGCTCCGGTTGCTGGGCATAAAGGGTTGCATAGAAATCTGCAAAGGTCTCAAGAATGGGCCGGTCGGACCAGTGTCACACTCCGTCATTGTCAATTATACTATCAATTCGAGCCCTACCTCCCTCGGCCCGGGCGAGACGGGCAAGAGTACGGCCTGGTCTCTCTCCTTCACCATACTTCCGGGCCGCGATGGGGCGGGCAAGGTATCTTATCTCGCTGTGGGCGAAGGACTTGAACGTGTCTAGTTCAGTTCTAATTTGTGCCAGTATGGGCGGAGACGGGGTGGCCGCATATTTGCGCTCTAGCTCCCCAAGCCTGGACTGAGAACGGCGCAAAGAGTTTCTAATATCTTTCAGGACCCCAGCCTCCCGGGAGATGCACATGCCCTTGATGAAAACCTTAAAGGCCTCCCATCTCACCCCGTCCGTTGTGTCATGGCGTTTGTTGCTATCAAAAAACGAGGTGATATCTGCAAGGATGTCAGCCTTGAAGACTATCGTGTAGTGCGTCAGACTTAAATCTCCAGTTAGAATGCAGAGGGAGGGCCGGGCGCAGGGCGATGTCCAGCGTGATCGGGGAGTGATCGGAGAGTGTGCGAGGGAGAATCTGTGAGGTGAGTGTTTTGCCCATGAGCCCCGCAGAGAGAAGGAAAAGATCAATCCTGGAATGACTGTCTTGGACGGAGGAGTAAAATGTAAACTCTTTCAACATTGGGTGGAGTACCCTCCAGGCATCCCCCAGACCGGCAGGGTTTCCTGTAAGAAAAGTATCTTGGCCCCGTGCCTCTGGACATAGGCCGTGACCCTGCGTGCCTTCGTGTAGTTGTTGAGCCCTCTGATATTCCAGGACATTAGCTTAGTGGCCATTCCATAGCAATTTAGGGGGGATCCGAGTAATGTGTGTCATACATTGCTAAACAAGTGCCGGCCACTTGTACGGTGACCAGATGTGTCATAACCAAAAGCTACCACTGTCTCACCATTTTTGTTATTATAACATCCCCCAATAACACCTCCCCCCTCCCTCACTGCCACCCCCAACCTAGCAGTGCCCAAGAACCCACCCAAAATCTCATGGCTTTTGTGCCAAGCCCATCGGGGCTGGACCAACCCCCAAACCAAACAGGGGAACAGCCCATGAACTAAACAAGCCAAACTCTGCATTGCAACTGCAGCGGGGGGTAGATGCTGCCGTGAGCCCAGTCAAGATAGTTGAACGGTGGAGTACACCAAATAGCGTACAGCGGTGATTAAGTTAAGTTTTAAGAGGAGACAACATAGTAGGGTACAGTGAGTAGGGCTGTAGGAATAGAGAGTCCAAGTATAGGTGCCATATACCGTGGACCTTACAGCTGTGACCCACGTTGCATTTCATGAAATTTCACAATGAGTTACGACAATAGGAGAATTCACAACAGGGAAGATACTTGAAATTACAAGTAAATTGCAAATAACAGGCATGGTAATAGTACCACAATGATTCAAGTAACAGGTGCATGGCAGGCCGGCTCATTCCTCATCAACGGGGTCACCCTCAGGGCCCGGGACAGGAATATGGGACTCAATAAATTTCACCACCTCCTCAGGGACAGTGAAAAAAGTACAGTTTATTACGGTGGGTGAGCTTCAGCCTAGCAGGGAATAACATGGCATATTCCACCTTCCTCTCTCTGACCATTTTTTTCACACCATTGAATTGCCTGCGCTCCATTTGAACATTAACAGAGAAATGCGGAAAAATGCGAATGATCTGGGACTCCAGTCTCAGTTCCCCTCTTTCACGGGCCAGCCGTAGAATGTGGTCTCTATCTCTGTAGGTGAGAACCTTGGCTATAATTGGTCTGGGGAAGTCGCCCGGCTTGGGGCGAGGGGCCAATGAGCGGTGGGCGCGCTCGATAGTAAAGAAGGGGGAAAGTTGAGGATCCCCTAGGAGGTCTCTCAGGAGGGTCTCGACTTCAAGTTCAATTTTGCCCTTGAGGGCTGTCTCAGGTACCCCCTACGATGCAGATATTATTCCTGCGGGACCTGGACTCCAAATCATCGCACTTCACCTTGACCTGCTTCATATCTCGCACCAAGTCCGAGACCGTATTCTGGAGCACGTGTACCTCGTCCTCAGTGGCACCAATCCTGGTCTCGGCCTCACCCAGCCTAGTGTCATGCTGATCCAATTTGGTGCGTAGGGAGGCTACATTGGCATTTATGTCATCTAATTTTTCGTGAAATGATGCAAAGTTTTTGGCCATAGTCTCCATGAGTGACGTAAGGTCCGGCTGAGGAGAGCATGAGGAAGCATCCGAGTCGTCTTGAAGAAGGGCAGCCCCAGCTTGGTCTTGCTTGGCTAGGGCTTTGGCAAACTTGTCCATTGCTCCAGCCTTGTTGGCCCCTCGTGCTTTGCCGGACATCTTCGGGGGCACCTTGATAAGAAAGAGAATGTTTTCGTAGGAAGGCAGCAATGGGGCCCAGGGGGTTTAGAGAGGGGCTTGGCCCGTAATCAGCAAAGGGTCAGCAATTGCCTGGAAGGCAGAAGCAAGGAGCACCCCCGACTGGCGTGTTCCGGGGCAATAAGCCCACTCAAAGGGCAAGCAGGGTGTCCGGGTGGCAGTATGGTCCGGGGGGGGGGGGGACAGTGTCCTGCGGCACCCGCCTCTGAGCCAGGAGGGCCCAGGCAGAGGCGGCCGGTAGTGGAGGGCAGCGTAGTCAGGGGCGCAGGGTGCACCCGGGGCGTGGCGAGTAGGTGCACAGACTAGGGAGAGGAGAGTAGTGGACGCCCAGGGTGGCACCAGCAACAAGAGAGTGGTTGCAGGGGAGCCTGGTGTGCCTGGGGGTCACTTCCTTCTCAAAGTGGAACAGGCGCAGCCCAGGGATGAGGCAGAGCAGGTGGGCACAATGCGCAGCAACCATTTCCTTCACCCTCCTCACCTTGGGACCCTGCAGGTCGAAGAGTGGGTGTCCATCCAGGCAGAAGCATGCCTAAAACCTGCAGCAGTGGGTCCAGGCGGAATCAGGCCCCCAAACCTCCGCTGGAGCCTGTAACAGGGAGGCCACGGCACAGCCCTACACCCCTGCCGGCACAGGGGGCCAGCGAAGCAGGCGGCGGAGCCGCAAAGCAGAAGTGGTCAGATGGCATCTGTGCGGGGGCCGCTCCAGCAGCCCCCGCCGTATCCCGGAGTGTCTTCGCCGGCTGGGGGCCAGCGCCGTCACCGCCGCCCACGGGCCGGAGCGGTCGGCGAGAAAGCCACACCGGCACACCCCCACGGGGAGAGCGGGGCGCAGACTCTCCTCCGGTCTCCCAGCTTACAGGCTGTCCGCGCCCCCTTTGTGGTTTGGGGGCAGCGCTGTCCGCGTAGACCTTCATAGCTGGTGGAAGTCATTCCGTCGGCCAGCCGGCAATAACAAAACTCACAGCGCGGCGATCCTGGTTCTCTTCCCCCGGCCCGGCTGCGTGTGCTCGGTCATAGGAGGTGTCTACACTCGCGTGCTAACGCACGCGGCCTGCAGCTGATGGGCGGCCTGGGGCTAACAGCTGAACTGGATCTCCCGGGCCCTCCGACACGAACATTTTGTACATCATACTGAAAATGGCATATTGGGGGTCACGGGAGAAAATCCCTGTTGTATTGAATGGCACGCGCAGAACACAAACAGGCACGTATATTGGGTGTGGAACCCGCCTGAGATCTAAGTCCGACTGCACCTGAGGGGGGACGATACTGCCCAGGGATTGTCCACTTTATTAACCAACCAGGGGAGAGGCAGAGAGAAGACCACACATCCTCCCCCTTGGCTTAATCAGAGACATAACAACTTGAAGCAGCAATACTTAGCAGGCACCTAGTGCACCCGTCCCCAGGACAAACTGCCCTATTTGGCCAATACTCGGGCAGGGGCGACACTATCTCTCGTTGGCTGGTCCCACTGGAATCAGCTATTCAAAAGCATATTTGATCCTACCCATCTCCGCAGACTGCACAATCAGAAGCCAATTCGCCCTCAAGCCCGTGCAGTGAAAGTACTGCTCCCACACCCCTGTCAATGCACTCCTGATAAAACGCGGGCACGTGGAAGGACACAGTCCACTCCGGAGAATACAGGTGGAACCGCTGAAACACACGCTAATACTGGCCAACACAAAAAGGCAAGTACTCCCCAGTGTATCCGACGCTGTTGCCCAGATCGCCCTAAACGTCCTGTCCCAAAGAAAAAGAGACGGGTGGGATACAAGAACCAGAAACCGGCAGGAGCTACCGCAGAGAACATACTATCTCCTGCTCAACGAGGGCGCAGTCCTGTTAACTGATCTAAGTGGATCCTAATCCCAGAGGACAACCACATACCACACCTCAATCGGAACAACCAAGTGAATGCCCTTACGATGCCTGGAAAGAACATAGTTAAATGCAGGAAGACTGGGCCAATGGATTCCTTTACAAATTCACAAGAACCAGGACCCGACGACAGCCGCTGCGCCTTCAGCTGCAGATGATTAACTTTGACCACCTCCTACCAACGTCCCAAAATGGGTTCCTGGCAATTAAGGTTAAATTAGACCATATTGTCTCAACAATAGGCTCTCTCAAAGCCAGGGTAGACAAAGAAAGCGCCAGAATCACAGAGGCCGAAAACAGATTAAGTACAAATGAAGACTTGACTCACCAAAATACTCATGACATCACCCTCTTGAAAGGTGAAAACAACAAACTCTGTGGTAAGTGTGATGACTTGGAGTCGAGGACGAGAAGGAATAATATACGCATAGTCGGCCTATCGGAATCCTTTTGCAAAGGCCCGTTGGAATCCCAAATTGAAACTCTCTTGAAGTCCCTCCTTGGTGCCGACTCGTTCTCCCCTCAATTCTTGGTTGAACGGGCACATCGCACACTTGCCCCACCACCCAAGCCGGGGGCTCCCCACGCACGATCATTGTCAAGCTACTGAATTACAGGGATAGAGATGCTGCATTGAAACTGGCAAGGGAAAAGGGCCCACTGAGACACGGCAATGACAATATACCCCGATTTCTCGGCGGGAGTCCAGACCCAAAGACGTTCCTATGAATCCATCAAACGTCAGCTGCGAGTAACAGGGTCGGACTGGGACAAGAAATTGGCCCGGTCACACAAAAAAAGTGGCCCACTCCATGCCTCAAAAAAGTGGCCCACCCCTCGCCTCACGACCCTTGACCTCTGATGACCTCACCGGAAGTGATGCCATTTGACCCTACCCCCAAGTGACATCCCAGGAAGCAATGAAACACGACCTTTCACCCCTTGACAAAACAGGAAGTGACATCAAATAGCATTGTTCCTAAGTACACTAAATTACTGTGAATCCATGCAGACGTCCAAGGCCAAATGATAATATGTTATTGTATAGCATAGAACAAATATGCACACAATATCACCCAACCTGTGTTGGTACTCATTTATCGACCCAAGAAGGATGAAAGGCTTTTTGAAGAAAAAAAATATATTTAAAAAAAAATTTAATTTTAAAGAAAAAAATGTCTTCCAAACCGGCCCAGGCATGGCCAGAAACTGGCTCCTACTCCCCAGGGACGATTTCGGCCCGGCCACGGGCTGAAAGACCAAGGGGCCAATCCGACCCTGGCGAGTAAGACAGGTGCCATACGCCCTTTTGTTTCCTGCAAAACTATGCATACAACATGGCGGACGGGCTCACTTTTTTGATTCCCCGGCAGCAGCACTGGCCTATGTGGAGACCGCCATTCCCCTTTCCCCGTGGAGGGAACCGTCACGTTCAAAATGACCTTCAACAGCCAGTATAACTCTCGCCCTGGTTTACCGTTCGGCTACGGCACTTGACCTCCTTATTGCTCGTGCTTGCACACTGAAGTAGCAGAAAGGGGTAACAGTTTTTCAATCATTAAAAGAAGCCGGATGAGACGCGCTCGGCTACAGAAGCGCAGTTGCAGCACTCGTCCCCCTCCACGGGTGAAACCACAGAGTTGTAACAAGGGATCATCATGTTGGGCCCTATGGTGTGGGCGGGGTGGGTACAGGGAATTTGGGTTTGTTCTGCTGGCCAGCTATATGGTCATTCACGTTGAGAGCCCCAGTTGGGCACCTTGAGAAAAAGTTTGCTGTTTTGTTCATAGTAAAAAAATGCAATCACAGTATCACGCGTGGACCCCCCCATTGAGACACCTCCCCCCCCCAGGACTGATCGGCACTTGCTGACATGGCGCATAGAACACACGCACCCAACGGGCTAAGACTTAAAATGCTAACCTGGAATATCCGGGGACTGAACAACAGGGCAAAAACCATTAAAGTGGGGGCATACATTAATAGACATCGCCCGCACATAGTAATGCTCCAAGAGACTCATGCGTTGCGGGGAACTAATGAAAGTCTTTTGAAACAATGGGGCAACTGCAGGTATTATACTGAATACTCATCACAAAACAGAGGTGTCCTTACGTTGATACAGCCCGCTCTAGGGTTTGACCCTGAAAAAAGCAAAACGGATCCACTGGGTAGATATGTTGTGGTGTGGGGCACGGCGGCAGGTGAAAAGCTAGTACTGGTCAACTCCTATGGTCCGAACACAGATGAACCCGACTTTTATGCTCACCTCCTTGACGCAATAGGTTCAACAGCGGATGCATGGGTGCTGTGGGGTGGAGACTTTAACACTATCCTTGATGTCCTATGAGACAGGTCTTGCAGTAGACAAAGGACCCTCACTAGATCGGCCACCATCATTCACCAAGCCTTGTAAGAATTGACCCTCATCGACACCTGGAGGGGGACACACCCTATTGACTGACAATATACTTTCTACTCATCAGCACATGATACAGAATCCAGAATAGACTGATGGTTCATTTCCTCTCCCCTGCTTAGCTCTGTAGTGAACTGTGAAATACTCGCCCGCACACTCTCGGACCACTCCCCCCCAGTCACTCTCGAGATATCATTTCGGACCATAAAATGACCAGCCCAGCGTTGGAGAATGCGCCCAAACATCCTGAAGGACCCCAATGTGGTTCAATCACTACATATTGAAATGGAGGAATTCTTTCAATCAAATACAGGGTCAGTGGACAAGTGGCCCATTGTATGGGAAACTTTCAAGGTATGGGTGAGGGGAAATCTGATGTCTAAAACTACTGGTCTCCTTAAGAATGTTAGAGCTGATTTGGACAAAATTGAAACATACCTGAAAACACTAGAAAATGATTATAGTACAACACATGATAAGCATACACTGGCTGATATCAATGCACATCTTCAAAAATTCAATGATTTAGCAACCCAAGAACAACAATACATGTCCATCCCAATCAGTGCGCAGATATGGCGAAGGAAATCGAGCAGGTAACCACTTGGCACGGATATTATATAATGAGCATAATCACTCCCCCATCACTAGCATATTGACAGATAAGGGAGTGCCCGTACACACAGAGGAAGAAATGAATGCCGAATTTGCTGTATACTACACCAACCTGTACGCAAACCATGATACACGAACGCAGGAAAATATTAAGACATACTTAAGCAAGATCAAGCTCCCTAGACTCTCACCAGACGACAACTGGGCCCTTGAACAGGAAATAACCAACAAAGATCACTGAGGCGATTAAGTCACTGGCATCGGGCAAAACCCCAGGCCCAGATGGCCTAAACTCTGACCTATTCAAGACATATGCCGCAATATTAGCCCCGGTATTAACTCATGTATGGGAGGAAGCCTTGAGCTCTGGCTCGCTCCCAGATACAATGACAGATGCAGTCATAACATTCCTCCTGAAGCCTAGACGCCCTGCCCATGAACGCTCGTCGTATCTTCCTCTGTCCCTGATAAACACAGATGCAAAGATATATGCAAAAGTACTCGCTAATAGACTACTGCCCAAAATGACTACCCTAATACATCCTGCCCAATGTGGTTTTATCCCAACAAGGTCCACAGCCTTAAATATGCGTAGACTGTTTAGCATCATGGCACAGATCAAGCCGGACGCACAGGCTGTGGCTATTTCACTGGACGCTGAGAAAGCGTTTGATTCAGTTTCGTGGAAATACATGTTCGAGGTTCTCCACAAGTTCGGCTTTGGCCCATACTTTATGCAGTGTGTCAGACTGCTCTACACCTCGCCTAAAGCTAGGGTCCTAACAAACCGTACCCTTACACAGAGGCACTCGA
The DNA here is from genome assembly GCF_040938575.1 of Ambystoma mexicanum. Classification (NCBI taxonomy): domain Eukaryota; kingdom Metazoa; phylum Chordata; class Amphibia; order Caudata; family Ambystomatidae; genus Ambystoma; species Ambystoma mexicanum. Next base: position 944,900,960 of record NC_090941.1, on the reverse strand, counting down.
CAGGGCTGCCCCTTCTCTCCCATCCTCTTTGCCCTCACGATTGAACCATTGGCGGCCGCAAGCAGAAGGGAACAGGAAATGAGGGGCATAAAGATGGCTGGCATTTATCAATCCATCTCACTATATGCGGACGATGCACTATTGTATATATGTAAGCCGGAGGAGAACCTAGAGCCTATATTGACAGTGATAGAAGACTTTACTGTACACTCAGGCTATAAAATGAACACAGCCAAGTCTGAAATGTTTCCACTGACACAGGCCACTACCTGCCCTACACACACGCATGGTCTGAGATGGGCTCCCGACCACATCAGATACTTGGGAATCCTGGTATCCAGGGACAAATCGTCACTATATATAGATAACTATGAATCCACAATGCAAACGATCCATACCAAACTTCAAATCTGGAATAGACTTCCCATATCACTCGCCGGTCGAATTGTGGTACTTAAAATGGTGGTCCTCCCCAAGCTTTTGTACATTTTCAACACCGTCCCCATATGGCCAGGCAAACCTTTCTTTGAAAACTTATGTTTCATGGCGACCACCTTCATATGGAATGTGGGGGCCAATAGGCTGAAATGGGAGAAACTGGTGGAACCCTATGAAATGGGGGGCTTCGCCGCACACGATTTCTAGTTGTATTACCAAGTGTCACAGGCACAGTACGCCAAATACTGGCAGAACCCCACAGAGGAAGCACCACATGTCCCCATAGAACGACGTCAATATCGGACCAACGGATTTAAGATCCTTAATTTTCGCAAAATTGCATAAAGATGGCTGAAAATTTGACCCAGCATCCTGTACAATTGCAGCATGGGCTGCAATCAGTAAGCGACTCCACATAGAAACACCCTACGACTCACAGGCTCCATTGTGGAATTTCCCCAGGCATCGCACCTACTTATGACATAGGTATACAAAATGTTTAAAAAATATGAAATTAAATATGACCTCACAATGAAGGCCATGTTCACAAATGGCAGATTTGTAACCCTGGAAGACTTCGCAGACACAGTGCGGCGGGGCCAACTCGTCATGTTACAATATCACCGCATGAAGGCAGCATTCAAGACACAATGGCCAACATATCCAATAGAACCACCCGAACACGCCTGTTACCAAGCACTCCATTAACAAACAGGCATAGGTGTCTCCACACTACATAATTTAGTCCAAACCCACACGAAATCGTCCAACACCATAAAGGCCTCTTGGGAAGAAGATATGGGTATAACAGAGGAAGGGAAATGGGCCAGATACTGTCTCCTTACAAAGAAAGTCTCCTTGAATTATACCCCAGTCAAGATGGCAAAGTTTCATAACTCCATAACCACTAACTGTCCCAAATGCAACAAGCCTAATGCGGACGCATACCATATGTATTGGGCCTGCCCCATAATAACCAGGTTCTGGCGGGAAGTAGCGAACATCTTGGAGGATATTACACAAATTCCTGCATATCTAAACCCCCAAAAATACCTGTTCGGCGACATAGGAAAAGTCCCAGAAAAAAACAAGAGACTTTTCAATATAGCATGTGTAGTGGCTAAGAAATGTATCTTGCAAAAATGGAAGAGTAACCATGCCCCGCGTGCAGAACAATTCCTTACAGCATTGACATATGTCAATGAATGCGAAGAAGCTTATATTGGGCTGGCTCCCTCACCGTGTAGACCCAAAGACACTTGGACACTATTCAGATCTTACCTCGGAACCTCCCCACAGATTCGGAAGAATCAGATTCTGATTAAACCACATGCAGAAGTTTTCACTGCATATGCCCAATGTGTTAAAACTACGCTAATACTAAGATGTGCAATGTCAATACATAAAATGAATGTAGATCCTGTATATCCTGTACCAATGGGAAATTGAAGCGATTGTGATGTGAATTGCAAATCAAAAATAAAGTTTAAAAAAAAAAAACATTAGTTGATATACTTGCTGCAGGTTTGGAATACAGTAGCTTGATCCATCCTAGAAGATATTCTCCTACTCCTGAGTTTTCTAATATGACCTTCAAATAGTCCCAGTCAATGCGGTCAAATGACCTTTTCTGCATCCAATGAGATTACTGCAACTTCACTATCCAAACGCTTGCTTTCGAATAGTGTCAATATCAATCTCGCATGCTTTCTGAAGCATGCCGTCCTTTTACAAAACCTGCCTGTTCTTGTCCGATTATTTCTGGTAGTAACTTTAAGTATCATCGCGATGGCTTTGGCCAATATTTTATTGTCTGTGTTGATAAGACGCATGGGCCTGTAACTGTTCATATTCAGCTTAGACTTCCCTGGTTTTAAAAACAATGAGACAATAGTGTGTCGAGTGGAATGAGGGAGCATACCTCTCTTCAGAGAGTCTTCAAACATCGACAACAGCAAAGCATATACTTCGACTGGGAAAACTGTGTATAATTCAGCTGGCAATCCATCAGGCCCATTTCCTGTGTTTAGTTGGCATGCCACTTTTTAAGCTCTTCAATATCCAGATTATTTTTAAGGTTCAATCTCGACTAGTCATCAACCTTTTTAAAGTTGCAGCTGCTTATGTAATATTTCAATTGCTCTTTCCCCTTCTTCTTTTCACGTGTGTATAACCATTGGTAGTATTCTTTAAATTCTTTATTAATCCGTGATGACTCAACAGTTATTTCCCCCGACTGGCATTCAATGGCATTAATTGATTTTTCGTTTTCCACTTTCGACAGTGAGCCAAGAGGCCATCACATTATCTTCACCTTCATAGTAACTACTTCTAGTTTTGAACAATTGCACTTTTATTTTGTCTGTTAGAATTCTTTCTAGTTTTCTCTTTCTGACCGTTAGTTCTGAGCTTGATTCTGCTGAGAGTCTGAACATGTCTTTTTCTATCTCCTCTATTTCTTCTTTAAGTTTTTCCACCCCCAAATCCTGAACCTTCCTCTTTTTACTGGTAAGGCCAATTAAAATGCCTCACATATAACATTTAAGGCTTCCCACACATTTTCCACTTTTACCTCTGCTGTCCAGTTTTTTTCCACAAAAAACGTAGCTTCGGTCACTATCTTGTCCGCCAATTCCATATCCTCCAGCAAGGTGACATTCCTTTTCCAATAGCTACTCTTTGGCATTGAATATGTCAAGGTCAAATCTATTGACACTTCGCTATTCATGAAAAATTGGTGTTCTCAGTGGCAGGAGCCGGTCACTAGTGCTCTAGTGGCCAACAGACAGCTCAGGGTAGACACAGATGTAGGAAAAAAAAGAGTTCCTGAGGAAAGCTCTTCAAGCAAGTAAGTAGTTCACTTCAGTGTGACAGAAAGGGTCCAGGGACTTCAAGGAAGACACCTTAAAGGGATTCCAGCATTTGTCGTGGGTGAACTGGATGAGGGAACTCAAAACCACACAAATCACCCCCCAAAGCTTCACAGGAATCAGACAAGGCTAAAGGTAAGTAATCCTCCAGCCAACACAGTACCGCAGCAGATAAGAGGAGTTTGCAGCTGGACGTCTTCAGGATATGCAGCCCAAAACCAGATCCTTTAACTGACTTTAAGGTGACTGAAGACAGTACACTGGAAGGGAATTTGCAGCAGGCATCAACGGGGAAGGCTCCAGGCAAGAGTTTCTTCGAGGCTGGTCGCAGCACAGTGGTTTTGGTTCCCTTTTCAGGAGCTAGGAGAAGACTGAATATCGCTGGTAGGATTGCCATTGCTGATCTGGTCCAGCCCTCTGGTGAGGAGACTTCAAGGATTCAAATCAAGTCTCTGCAGGTCCAGCAGGATGCCACCAATGTTTCTGCGTGATTCGGTAGACCGTGCAGCGCAATGGCTCAAGGTCCCAGGGTATTGCTGTACTGCAGCCCGGCAAAGTCGCAGCACGTCATGGGGTGGCTGAAAATGCCGGTCTTCTTGAGTCGAGTGGATCCCACCGGGCTCTGGGTCAGGGTTGTCCTTTTCGGGACCCCCAGGTTGCTTGGCAGGAAGTGTAACAGGCATTGGTTACACAGCAGGCTATCGGTCGCTGGAAATCGTCTCAGACAACTTTTCTTCAACTTCAGAATTGGTTGCAGTGGTCGACTACCTCTTCAGCTTCCAGGATCTAAAATTCATACAGGAACCCAGCCAATCAACAGGCGTAAAACATTTAAACCTGAGGTGGTGGCAGTCCTTTCAGGACAGCCAACCTCCCAGTTGGAACTGGATCCCAGCAGGCAGGCTAAAAGACAAAGGGCTGCAGAGTTTTGGACTCCTCCCTCGCTTCCTGCCTTCTCAGACACTCTGGAGCCTAGGCGGACTTGCCCAAAGTATCACACCAAAGACAAAACCTGAACAAAGGCCTTTCTCGACATGGGGATTAGGGGGAAGGACCAAGAAAGGACAAGTAACTGAAAAGCTGTGAAAAAAAGACCGGGGCCAGTTTGGGAAAATGGACATCCAAGGGTGCCTTACCGCAGCTGTGGAAACAGCCCGAGGGTAAGGTGCACCGAATTAGTAAAGAAGGTCCCCTGCCACCAGCCATTCAGGTTAAGCTGGTCACTAGCAGAAATGTTACAGCTGTAGGGAGAAATGGGATACATTGTATCTCTTCAGCACTCCACTTACAGTGGGGTGTGCTGGTCTCAGCAAATAATAGGTAGAGAGGATCAAAATATCCTTTCTACCCTTGGAAATGGTTGTTCACACACAGTAAGCGAGAGAAAAATAAAAAGGGGAGCCCAAAAGGCAACCCTGCAACACTGCACATAAAGTGCTGTGTGCTGCAACAATAAAATGTAGTTGCCAAACAGTTGTCAAAAAGTAAACAATTCAAAATACACTATGGAGAGGAAAAAGAAAATGACACCCATAAAAATAGTAAAAGAAAGGGTGTGTGTGGGAACAAGGAAAAATAATCCTTAAGTCCAGCAAAAAGTTCTGGGGGTCTCACAAGTGAAAGATTTACCAATAAACTAAAAGTCTTACCCAACACTTGTTTCGCATGTAAGCTCTTGACTTGGATCTCCAACATACCTTCTTACATGACTCCACGCATGAGCAGGAAAGGCTAGAGGCTCCGATATCTCCTGGTCATCAAGGGCCTGGCTATGAATAAAGCGGCCGGCCCAGATGGCTTTTCAGCCGCTTTTCATAACCACTTCGCCACACCGCTGGTCCCGCATCTAGTCACCCTATTTAACAGCTTCCTGGGGGTGAGGGGAAAGAGGTGTCAGTTACGCCATCTATTGATGAATGCTAGGATTTATTCTAAACTACTAGCGAATGGGATGGTTTCAGTGCTGCCTTCACTAATCCGTATAGATCAAACAGGTTTTATTCCTGGTCGGCAGACTCATGACAACATTCGCAGGGCCACTGACTTCATAGATTAGGCTCATAAGCACAACACCTCTCTGGCTGTGTTATCAGTAGACAGAGAAATCCTGTGACCAGGTTGATTGGTCTTACATCCAGAAGGTGTTTAACAGCTTTGGATGGGCCACATTTTCTGAAATGGGTTTTGGCAAACTATGTGCATCCCACAACGAGGATCAAAATGAATGGTCAACTATCTGACTCTGTTCCCCTGACCAGGGGCACCCGTCAAGGCTGCCCCCAATTGCCACTCGCATTTGGGTTGACCATGGAACCCATTGCATTGCAGATCAGATCCAGTGACCTTAGGCCCGGCCCACCATATGTTGCCTGTCTATGCAGATGACCTGTTTTTTTATGCATAATTCGGCTATGACAGTACCAATATAGTCTCTGCCTTAGAATTGTTTCAGGAGGTATCCGGGTTTAAAATACATTATTCTAAATATCATATGTTAAATATACCGGAACCTGAAGGGGTGGGCAAGTCCCAGAGGATACAATTCGATTTCCAATGGAGCCAAGATTGACAAATATCTAGGCCCACTCACTCTTGTTTAACTGCAACACGTCCCCCCATCCCCCCGCCGTTTGTAAACAGCTCAAGGAGGATTTGGCAAGATGGGCCAGTCAGGAGATCTCATGGCTGGGGAAAATTACAGCAGAAAATATGTCCTTCCTGCCAAGCCTCCTCTATGTAATGCAAGCGCTCCCGTAGTCTTCGTAAAGAAGATTCTGCGAGAATTACAGGATCAGGTCTCGCATTTTATCTGGGTCAATAAAGTCCCCAGGATTTCCCGGCATGAGATATCAGGATCAATGGAGGGCTAGGGGTCTCAGACCTGGAAAGCTATTACTATGCAGAAACATTGGGTAGGGATTGAGAGAGTTGGATTGGGGCGCAGATAAACAAATGGTGCTGGATCCTGGGGGAAGTCAGACGCTAACAATCCTTTCTCCTTCCTGACATGGCGAAATATGCTTATATACAGTTGCGGCATTGGCTTGGAAAGCCAAAGTTACAACGGGTGGGAGTAGGAAAACCACTAAATTCGAAGATCTTTCTAGGGAATCAACCCTCCTCCGCGGCCAGAAAATATCAACTTTGTCCCCCTCATAACTATATGGACAGATGGAAAACTGGTGTCAGCAGTAATATAGACGATTTAGCGTGGTTTTAATGGTTGGGATAGAGCTTCCAAAATGTCCCATTGTGTACAGTTGAGAATGAATAGCTACAAGTGTCTTGCCCGGTGGTATCTCACCCCTGTGCGTCTTCATCATATACACCCTTGCCACTCCTCTTACTTGTTGGCACTGTGGGCAGGCTTTGGGCTTTTCCTTTGCCATTTGGTGGTCCACTCACCTGACCCAACAATACTGGAAAGAAATATTATCCCACTTAAGAGTATCAATGGTGGATCTACCCATAGTAAAAGAAAAAACAGTTTCACTTGCACAATAAAACTCTATTTCTCCTCTAAACCAATCATTGTCCTCGATTATACTGCCCCAATCCAATGACAGTTCTCTCCCTAAACCTCTGGCAGCCATCTTAAGATTTGGTAAGCACATAAAGTGGCAGTATGAACAAGAAGGGCAGCAGAGGGGCCGGAGGGAGGGTGCGCATGTGAATCCATGCCGGACCCATGCTGGAAAACTAGTTACAGGTAAGTAACTTAAACCTTCTCCAGCATGGGGTCTAGCATGGATTCACATTGCTCATGAATAACGAATACACAACAGTACAACATTACACAACCACAGCAGGTGGCAAGGCTCAACAGAAGCAATTAACTCTTACCTCTGGAAAAGACTCACTTCAAGAGAACAGGTTGCGTAGCACCGTTTGGCCGAAACTGGACTCCTCCCTGGAATCCCTGTCGACGCAGTAGAACTACGTGAAGGTGTGCGTGGACCTCCACATAGCAGCCCTGCAGATGTCTAGCAAGGGCACCCCAGACAGGAACGCTGTCGTAGCAGTGATCGCTCTGATGGAGTGGGCTCTCGGATGGCACGGCAGCGGTCGGTTTGCCAACCAATGGCAGTATATGATGCAGCTGGAGAGCCATCTTGAAATGGAAGCCTTGGATGAGGCCTTCCCAAGGTTCACAGGACCAAAGTTCACAAACGATTGTGAAGTCTTCCTAAAACTCTGTGCGTGTCACGTAGAACTTCAAGGCACAAGCAACTCCCAGCGAGTGCAAGGCCCTCTCCGCCGGCGTCAAAGGGTTTCGGGTAGAAAACAGGTAAGACCAAAGACTCGTTGAGGTGGAATTCCGACAGGACCTTCAGCATGAAAGAGGGGTGCATACGCAGTACCATCCTTGATTCGCGGAAAGTCAGGTATGGTGGCTTGCAGGATAGGGCCTGGATCTCACATACACATCGGGCAGAGGTCATGGCCACAAGGAAAGCCGGCTTCCACAAGAGAAACTCGAGTGGGGCCTGATGCATAGGTTCGAAAGCCCCCCCCCCCCTTGAACCTCGTCCTTTCCCACCCCGGGGTCAGAGCCTTCAACGGCAGAAAGGATCGGAAAAGACCTTTGAGAAACTTCTTGACAAGTCTGTGGGACCACAACAAGGATCTCCCTGGGGATCTGGTGTAGCGGCAGATGACCACCAGATGTATCTTGATGGATGCATGAGCCAGTCCAGCTTTTGCCAGGGACAGCAAGTAAGGAAAGATCTGAAGAGCCGTAACCCTGAGGGGTTATCTTCTGCGACCGGCACCACGTAGCGAAATGCTTCCACTTATGGCCACAACACTTCTAAGTCGACGATGCCCTGGCGAGGACATCCCTGCAGTCTGCTGGCAACTCATTAACTCCAAACTCTAAGGCTGCAGGAGCCAAGCCTTCAGGTTCAGCGATTCTGGTTTGTGATGAAGGATTGGGCCTCCCTCTCTGGAACCACCGGCAACCTGAATGGAGGTTATGCTGATAGGCTGAAAAGGTCCGGATACCGAATCTGCCTCGGCCATGCCAGGGGAAGGAGTATCATCTTTAATTGACACAGAGTGTGTTGTTGACTCGTAGCAGGAGAGGGAACAGAGAGAACACGTAAATAAACAGCCCTTCCCATGTCAAGCAGAACGCATCCCTCAACCATCCTCGGCTGATGGAATCTACTGGCAAACTTCTGGCATTTGGAGTTCGCCCGCCATGGCAAACATAACGATCTGGGGCTGCCCCATTCGACGAACAGGCGGTCCACCTGGTCCTGACGAAGCTCCCACTCGTGGCAGAAGCACAGTTCCCTACTGAGGGAGTCTGCAATGATGTTCTCGACTCCCGCCAGGTGGCGAGGAACATCCCCTGTCTGACGGCCCAGTGCCACAAATCCTGAGCTTCCTTGGATAGCGCCGGGAATCGAATGCGCCCCTGCTTTTTGACGTAGAACATCATGGTGGTGGTGTTGTCCGTGAAGATCCTCATCACCTTGCTTTCAGAGACAGTAGGAACAACTTGTGGGCCCAGAACATTGCCCACAGCTCTAGGATGTTGATATCCAGATCCTTCTCCCCCGGGAGCCACAGGCCTCTGGCGTGCAGACTTCCGGTGTGCGCTCCCCAACCTTCCAGGGAGGCGTCCGTGGTGACCGTCTTCTGGTATGGGGGTATTTGAAATCCTGTGCCTTGGGCGATGTGGGAGTGTACCCCCACACCACTCTATCGCCAGTTGGAACTCCTTGTTGAGAGGGATCTTATCCGTGAAACTTCCGGACACTTGTTTCTAACGGGCATCTAGGAATTCTTGTAGGGGTTGCATCTGCAACCCGCAGAGACAGACGAAGTAGATGCAGGATGACATCATGCCCAGTAACAACTTGATGGCCCGCACCGTGGCTGTCTTCATCGATGACGGTCGTTGCACCTTTCCTTGAATGGCTTCTAGCCTCTCCTCCAAGGGCGATGCCAGGCAAGATCCTGTTGAGTCTGGCGCTGAGGAACAGTGTGTTCTGAGATGGCGTTAAGCAGGATTTCAGATAGTTGACGGAGAATCCCAGATCTGTCAATAGCCGGACGGTCGCCTTTGTGTGTTCATCGGCCAGCACTAGCGAGTAGCCACTTATCAGCCAATCGTCCAGGTACGGGTATATGTGTATGCGCTGTAGACATAGATGGGCTACCACTGGTGCCAGGCATTTTGTGAACACTCTTGGGACTGACTTCAAGCCGAATGGTAGGGCCTTGAACTGGTAGTGCTGGCCCTGCACCACAAAACGTAGACATTTCTGATTTTTCTTGTAAATAGCGACGTGGAAATGGGCGTTCTCCAAGTCCAACAACGTCAAGAAATCCACTGATGCAGTGGAGGTTGTTTATTTTAAGTAACGTGCCAACTTGCCCAAAGGCCTCAGGGCGCACAGAGAAGAGGATAAGACAGACAAGAGAATCAGAGGGGGGGGGGGGCATCAGTGAATCAGGACTTAGATTGAAGGACAGTTGAACCAGAAGGTCTTTAGCCTTTGTTTTTATTCATTGGTGGTTTGAATTTTTTTTAAGTTCAGGAGAGATGGCGTTCCATATACCGGGCTTGGACATCAGAGCCTGTCCCCCCAAATATGGTCAGCCGGAATCTAGGTTGGAGGAGTCTGGCCTGGCTTAGACCAGAGCATGCGTGATGGCAAGTATGGCTTCAAGCGTCCTATGAGATAGATTGGAGCCTCATGGGGCACACATTTGTGGGTTAGGCTCAGGATCTTATGAGAGACACGTTGCTTCACAGGCAGCCAGTGCAGTTCCCTTCTTGCTTAGGAAAGGTGATGTCGCCTGGTGAGACCCAGGATTGCTCTTAATGCCCCATTCTGGGTCACTTGAAGGGCAGAGAAGTTGGATTGGGATGTGCCAGCCAGCAGGCTGTTGCAGTAATTGAGTCGTGAATCTACCAGGGCTGAGGTCAACAGGGAGAAGTTTCTGTGTGAAAGAAGGAACGGATGTGACTGAGCAGCTTATTACTAAGGCTGCATGATGCTCAAATCTCGGCAACTTGCCGTCTCAGTCAGTTCGGCATCCAGAATTACACAGGGTTTTTATGCTCTTGGCTACCGGGATGGAGGTGTTGGCGCTGGTGAAGTTTTCATACTCTGGGCAAGTTTTTTTTAGCATGTGGCTAGAAGCGAAAACTAGAATCTCTGTTTTTTCAGAATTAAGGGCCATGGAATTGGCTATCATCCAGGACTGGATGGTGGAGTATATGGTGTTAATGGCCTGTGTGTCTTACGAGTAAATGCCTGAGAGTTTTAGGACAACCTGAGTGTCGTCTGAGTAGTTGATATAAAGGACGCCCAGGTCAGCAAGAATCCGCAGCAGCGACAGGATATACATGTTAAAGAGGGTGGGTGATGGACAAGAGAGCTGTGGGACCATACACGTAACCACTGCTGGTGAGGAACAGGCGTTGTCTATGCATACTGTCCTTGTGGACCGTATGCATAGACTCTTGATACTCTGTCCATGGACGACACCTCCATAGTTTGAGCAGCGACCTGGGAGGACTGTTTCAGGGCCTCCTCACCGCCCACCCTCCCCCTTTTCCTCCATGAGGTTTCTGAACCGGGACCTGGGCCGATACCTTTACCCCGTCTGGAGAGCCTGCAGTCTTTGCCAAGGCCTATGCGGTGGTATACCACTGTAGGGCAGGGACACTTTCTGAGCTGCGGAAGTCACACTCGTAGGATTAGCACTCGTAGCTGCCGTGGCAGTAGTAGCTGTCGACAAAGTCGCCAACAAGGACTTTGTGTTGGTTAAGCCTGCTTGGCCTGCACTGCCTTTTTCTCCTCTTTCCTTGGCTTATCAGATTTCTTCCGTAGTTTAGCCAGGGTGTACAACTTCCTTTTTGAAGAGGAGCTTGGCGGTAGGCTGCCAATGGAGGCAGAATGTGATGCTGAATGTGCCCTATCCAACTTGGGACCCTCAGCAGCGAATGCAATGGACTCGGACTTGCAGATCTTGGCCTTATCTTGGACCCCAACGGATGGGGCAACCGCAAAGGACTTCGAAGACAGCTCCTCGGACCGGCCATTCCTGGACGAGGCATGAGCCTGCTCGGAGCACGGGACAGAGGCCGTGTTTGAGTTAAGCCATGCTGCCAGCCTACCATGCCTGTCTTTCGTCATCTCCTTAGAGAAATCTAGGCATATCTCGTACTCTACCTCCTTATGGTCCGGGTGTAGGCAGTAGAGGCATTGTAGGTGCTCGTCTTCAACTAACACATTCCGTAGCCTGCTATTGGTGCAGGGACTGAAGAGGGACCCTTCCCTCCTCCTCCTGCGCCATGGTCAGAGCCGTTTGTAAACAGCTCAAGGAGGATTTGGCAAGATGGGCCAGTCAGGAGATCTCATGGCTGGGGAAAATTACAGCAGAAAATATGTCCTTCCTGCCAAGCCTCCTCTATGTAATGCAAGCGCTCCCGTAGTCTTCGTAAAGAAGATTCTGCGAGAATTACAGGATCAGGTCTCGCATTTTATCTGGGTCAATAAAGTCCCCAGGATTTCCCGGCATGAGATATCAGGATCAATGGAGGGCTAGGGGTCTCAGACCTGGAAAGCTATTACTATGCAGAAACATTGGGTAGGGATTGAGAGAGTTGGATTGGGGCGCAGATAAACAAATGGTGCTGGATCCTGGGGGAAGTCAGACGCTAACAATCCTTTCTCCTTCCTGACATGGCGAAATATGCTTATATACAGTTGCGGCATTGGCTTGGAAAGCCAAAGTTACAACGGGTGGGAGTAGGAAAACCACTAAATTCGAAGATCTTTCTAGGGAATCAACCCTCCTCCGCGGCCAGAAAATATCAACTTTGTCCCCCTCATAACTATATGGACAGATGGAAAACTGGTGTCAGCAGTAATATAGACGATTTAGCGTGGTTTTAATGGTTGGGATAGAGCTTCCAAAATGTCCCATTGTGTACAGTTGAGAATGAATAGCTACAAGTGTCTTGCCCGGTGGTATCTCACCCCTGTGCGTCTTCATCATATACACCCTTGCCACTCCTCTTACTTGTTGGCACTGTGGGCAGGCTTTGGGCTTTTCCTTTGCCATTTGGTGGTCCACTCACCTGACCCAACAATACTGGAAAGAAATATTATCCCACTTAAGAGTATCAATGGTGGATCTACCCATAGTAAAAGAAAAAACAGTTTCACTTGCACAATAAAACTCTATTTCTCCTCTAAACCAATCATTGTCCTCGATTATACTGCCCCAATCCAATGACAGTTCTCTCCCTAAACCTCTGGCAGCCATCTTAAGATTTGGTAAGCACATAAAGTGGCAGTATGAACAAGAAGGGCAGCAGAGGGGCCGGAGGGAGGGTGCGCATGTGAATCCATGCCGGACCCATGCTGGAAAACTAGTTACAGGTAAGTAACTTAAACCTTCTCCAGCATGGGGTCTAGCATGGATTCACATTGCTCATGAATAACGAATACACAACAGTACAACATTACACAACCACAGCAGGTGGCAAGGCTCAACAGAAGCAATTAACTCTTACCTCTGGAAAAGACTCACTTCAAGAGAACAGGTTGCGTAGCACCGTTTGGCCGAAACTGGACTCCTCCCTGGAATCCCTGTCGACGCAGTAGAACTACGTGAAGGTGTGCGTGGACCTCCACATAGCAGCCCTGCAGATGTCTAGCAAGGGCACCCCAGACAGGAACGCTGTCGTAGCAGTGATCGCTCTGATGGAGTGGGCTCTCGGATGGCACGGCAGCGGTCGGTTTGCCAACCAATGGCAGTATATGATGCAGCTGGAGAGCCATCTTGAAATGGAAGCCTTGGATGAGGCCTTCCCAAGGTTCACAGGACCAAAGTTCACAAACGATTGTGAAGTCTTCCTAAAACTCTGTGCGTGTCACGTAGAACTTCAAGGCACAAGCAACTCCCAGCGAGTGCAAGGCCCTCTCCGCCGGCGTCAAAGGGTTTCGGGTAGAAAACAGGTAAGACCAAAGACTCGTTGAGGTGGAATTCCGACAGGACCTTCAGCATGAAAGAGGGGTGCATACGCAGTACCATCCTTGATTCGCGGAAAGTCAGGTATGGTGGCTTGCAGGATAGGGCCTGGATCTCACATACACATCGGGCAGAGGTCATGGCCACAAGGAAAGCCGGCTTCCACAAGAGAAACTCGAGTGGGGCCTGATGCATAGGTTCGAAAGCCCCCCCCCCCCTTGAACCTCGTCCTTTCCCACCCCGGGGTCAGAGCCTTCAACGGCAGAAAGGATCGGAAAAGACCTTTGAGAAACTTCTTGACAAGTCTGTGGGACCACAACAAGGATCTCCCTGGGGATCTGGTGTAGCGGCAGATGACCACCAGATGTATCTTGATGGATGCATGAGCCAGTCCAGCTTTTGCCAGGGACAGCAAGTAAGGAAAGATCTGAAGAGCCGTAACCCTGAGGGGTTATCTTCTGCGACCGGCACCACGTAGCGAAATGCTTCCACTTATGGCCACAACACTTCTAAGTCGACGATGCCCTGGCGAGGACATCCCTGCAGTCTGCTGGCAACTCATTAACTCCAAACTCTAAGGCTGCAGGAGCCAAGCCTTCAGGTTCAGCGATTCTGGTTTGTGATGAAGGATTGGGCCTCCCTCTCTGGAACCACCGGCAACCTGAATGGAGGTTATGCTGATAGGCTGAAAAGGTCCGGATACCGAATCTGCCTCGGCCATGCCAGGGGAAGGAGTATCATCTTTAATTGACACAGAGTGTGTTGTTGACTCGTAGCAGGAGAGGGAACAGAGAGAACACGTAAATAAACAGCCCTTCCCATGTCAAGCAGAACGCATCCCTCAACCATCCTCGGCTGATGGAATCTACTGGCAAACTTCTGGCATTTGGAGTTCGCCCGCCATGGCAAACATAACGATCTGGGGCTGCCCCATTCGACGAACAGGCGGTCCACCTGGTCCTGACGAAGCTCCCACTCGTGGCAGAAGCACAGTTCCCTACTGAGGGAGTCTGCAATGATGTTCTCGACTCCCGCCAGGTGGCGAGGAACATCCCCTGTCTGACGGCCCAGTGCCACAAATCCTGAGCTTCCTTGGATAGCGCCGGGAATCGAATGCGCCCCTGCTTTTTGACGTAGAACATCATGGTGGTGGTGTTGTCCGTGAAGATCCTCATCACCTTGCTTTCAGAGACAGTAGGAACAACTTGTGGGCCCAGAACATTGCCCACAGCTCTAGGATGTTGATATCCAGATCCTTCTCCCCCGGGAGCCACAGGCCTCTGGCGTGCAGACTTCCGGTGTGCGCTCCCCAACCTTCCAGGGAGGCGTCCGTGGTGACCGTCTTCTGGTATGGGGGTATTTGAAATCCTGTGCCTTGGGCGATGTGGGAGTGTACCCCCACACCACTCTATCGCCAGTTGGAACTCCTTGTTGAGAGGGATCTTATCCGTGAAACTTCCGGACACTTGTTTCTAACGGGCATCTAGGAATTCTTGTAGGGGTTGCATCTGCAACCCGCAGAGACAGACGAAGTAGATGCAGGATGACATCATGCCCAGTAACAACTTGATGGCCCGCACCGTGGCTGTCTTCATCGATGACGGTCGTTGCACCTTTCCTTGAATGGCTTCTAGCCTCTCCTCCAAGGGCGATGCCAGGCAAGATCCTGTTGAGTCTGGCGCTGAGGAACAGTGTGTTCTGAGATGGCGTTAAGCAGGATTTCAGATAGTTGACGGAGAATCCCAGATCTGTCAATAGCCGGACGGTCGCCTTTGTGTGTTCATCGGCCAGCACTAGCGAGTAGCCACTTATCAGCCAATCGTCCAGGTACGGGTATATGTGTATGCGCTGTAGACATAGATGGGCTACCACTGGTGCCAGGCATTTTGTGAACACTCTTGGGACTGACTTCAAGCCGAATGGTAGGGCCTTGAACTGGTAGTGCTGGCCCTGCACCACAAAACGTAGACATTTCTGATTTTTCTTGTAAATAGCGACGTGGAAATGGGCGTTCTCCAAGTCCAACAACGTCAAGAAATCCACTGATGCAGTGGAGGTTGTTTATTTTAAGTAACGTGCCAACTTGCCCAAAGGCCTCAGGGCGCACAGAGAAGAGGATAAGACAGACAAGAGAATCAGAGGGGGGGGGGGGGGCATCAGTGAATCAGGACTTAGATTGAAGGACAGTTGAACCAGAAGGTCTTTAGCCTTTGTTTTTATTCATTGGTGGTTTGAATTTTTTTTAAGTTCAGGAGAGATGGCGTTCCATATACCGGGCTTGGACATCAGAGCCTGTCCCCCCAAATATGGTCAGCCGGAATCTAGGTTGGAGGAGTCTGGCCTGGCTTAGACCAGAGCATGCGTGATGGCAAGTATGGCTTCAAGCGTCCTATGAGATAGATTGGAGCCTCATGGGGCACACATTTGTGGGTTAGGCTCAGGATCTTATGAGAGACACGTTGCTTCACAGGCAGCCAGTGCAGTTCCCTTCTTGCTTAGGAAAGGTGATGTCGCCTGGTGAGACCCAGGATTGCTCTTAATGCCCCATTCTGGGTCACTTGAAGGGCAGAGAAGTTGGATTGGGATGTGCCAGCCAGCAGGCTGTTGCAGTAATTGAGTCGTGAATCTACCAGGGCTGAGGTCAACAGGGAGAAGTTTCTGTGTGAAAGAAGGAACGGATGTGACTGAGCAGCTTATTACTAAGGCTGCATGATGCTCAAATCTCGGCAACTTGCCGTCTCAGTCAGTTCGGCATCCAGAATTACACAGGGTTTTTATGCTCTTGGCTACCGGGATGGAGGTGTTGGCGCTGGTGAAGTTTTCATACTCTGGGCAAGTTTTTTTTAGCATGTGGCTAGAAGCGAAAACTAGAATCTCTGTTTTTTCAGAATTAAGGGCCATGGAATTGGCTATCATCCAGGACTGGATGGTGGAGTATATGGTGTTAATGGCCTGTGTGTCTTACGAGTAAATGCCTGAGAGTTTTAGGACAACCTGAGTGTCGTCTGAGTAGTTGATATAAAGGACGCCCAGGTCAGCAAGAATCCGCAGCAGCGACAGGATATACATGTTAAAGAGGGTGGGTGATGGACAAGAGAGCTGTGGGACCATACACGTAACCACTGCTGGTGAGGAACAGGCGTTGTCTATGCATACTGTCCTTGTGGACCGTATGCATAGACTCTTGATACTCTGTCCATGGACGACACCTCCATAGTTTGAGCAGCGACCTGGGAGGACTGTTTCAGGGCCTCCTCACCGCCCACCCTCCCCCTTTTCCTCCATGAGGTTTCTGAACCGGGACCTGGGCCGATACCTTTACCCCGTCTGGAGAGCCTGCAGTCTTTGCCAAGGCCTATGCGGTGGTATACCACTGTAGGGCAGGGACACTTTCTGAGCTGCGGAAGTCACACTCGTAGGATTAGCACTCGTAGCTGCCGTGGTAGTAGTAGCTGTCGACAAAGTCGCCAACAAGGACTTTGTGTTGGTTAAGCCTGCTTGGCCTGCACTGCCTTTTTCTCCTCTTTCCTTGGCTTATCAGATTTCTTCCGTAGTTTAGCCAGGGTGTACAACTTCCTTTTTGAAGAGGAGCTTGGCGGTAGGCTGCCAATGGAGGCAGAATGTGATGCTGAATGTGCCCTATCCAACTTGGGACCCTCAGCAGCGAATGCAATGGACTCGGACTTGCAGATCTTGGCCTTATCTTGGACCCCAACGGATGGGGCAACCGCAAAGGACTTCGAAGACAGCTCCTCGGACCGGCCATTCCTGGACGAGGCATGAGCCTGCTCGGAGCACGGGACAGAGGCCGTGTTTGAGTTAAGCCATGCTGCCAGCCTACCATGCCTGTCTTTCGTCATCTCCTTAGAGAAATCTAGGCATATCTCGTACTCTACCTCCTTATGGTCCGGGTGTAGGCAGTAGAGGCATTGTAGGTGCTCGTCTTCAACTAACACATTCCGTAGCCTGCTATTGGTGCAGGGACTGAAGAGGGACCCTTCCCTCCTCCTCCTGCGCCATGGTCAGAGGGCGCAAAATAGGCCCAAGATGGCCTTCTAGAATATTTGATGAATCTTCGCCCTTGAGGAGCGCGGAACGTCGCCGACAATGGATCCCCTTTGCTGGCAGATGAGGAAAAGAGCACACAGGCTCTTTGAAACAAAAATTGAACGTTTATCTTCCAAAATCTCAGAAAAATCTACAAATAGCTTAGAGAGCAACTCGAGGATTCCCAACACTGAAGCATGCAGTAAAAATCTGAATATGGCTGCCAGAGGCGGTCTTAGGGAGAGGACTGTCATTAGGACAGTGATTTGTTTAGAGGAGAAATACAGTTTTAAAGTGAAAGTGAAACTGTTTTTTTCTTTTACTGAGGATTCCCATTCTTACGACAGGGAATATTCATGAACATGTGAATCCATACCAGACCCCACGCTGGAGAAATCTACGTGACTAGAGACCAGGCGCCCATTTATTGAGTTCGTACAACGCAATTACTTCCCGATGGTCCACCACAAACAACTAAACATGGCAGCCTTTACGATGGTTTGAATGCTTTTTGTCCACTGATATAGTTATGTGCTTGTATCAATCCTACCAGACTATAAACTAGTTGCCCACTTGTAGATCTTGTTCCGTGATGTATACATATGTCACATCTGATGCCCCTATGGTTCTGAACCTGTTAAGTATATCAGGTTTTCTTCCCTGGTCAAACCTATTTCATGGTCCTTTGGAATTGTTGGTTTTAAAAGCAAACAATCGATGCAATATATGCCATCCAGGGTTCCTTATGATTGTTATCAGTAATGGATAATATTGGAACTCCCAACAGTTGTCACAAAACCCATTCTCCACTGTAACTTTCTTACATTCATACATCCCCAAATGTCAGCACTATAACGCCTGATGAAAAAGAAGTGGATGGGTAAACAACCAACATGTGATTCACCGGTTGATTGTATAGGGTATTTGCAAATCTACACATACCCTCATAAAGTCTCACCCAACTTTTAATCCTAGATGACTTCAACCTTGGTTTTAATGACCCATACGACCCGAAGCCACTGCCCTGTCCAAATCCACATTGGCCCTGGGCTGCATGCAACGCATCTTGAACCCAGCGCACTCTCAGGGCCTCACCCTCAACTGGTTTGACCATGAATGGAAAATATTGGGGCTCTCCAACCACCCTTGTCCTCTGTCAGAACAACACACCATCACCTTCATTATCCCCAGTCCAAGTAAACACAGACAAGCAAGCGCCAAGTTAGACCCCCTTTCAGCCACTATACTTGCCCGCAGTACATGCAACTTTAACAGTGCCCGCCTCATCCCATTACTAAGCCACCCACTCCCACCTCATGATACAGCTGTCCTGGTTGACCACTATAACTCCATACTAGGTAAAGCGATGGACTCCCTGGCTGCCCTCAAATCCCGGAAAGCCAAAAAGTCCCAAGCCTTCGGGACATCTGAGCCAAAAAAAAGGCAGCCGAAGTGGCATGGCACAAAGACCCGCCCAAAGCAAAAAAAGGCCCCCTCTCTAAAATCTGTACTACAAGCACTTCATTCATGCCACCAAAGCAGCATCTTACAATAAAAGAATCAGGAATCAGTAACGCTTCCGCCTGCTTTAGTGAACTGTTCTCTATCCTTCGAGAACTAGAGACTCCTATCACCACACTGCCCCTCGTCAGTCTTGAAAGACAACTCCTGGTGCAGTAACGTCAAAGTCCAAAACACATCTATCGGAAAAGTTAGTCAACTGAAAGCCAAAATACAAACCAATCCCTCACTCACACTAGCCACCTCTCCCCCCTTGTTCCAGCACGTTCTACCCCGGATCATCCCCCCTTCCACTTCCACCCATCTGCGCAGCGGACCTCCACACTATCAGGCACTTGTGTATAGGCGCGTTATAAATGCCATATCACATCAAAGGTCTCAAAGCATCACTGTGCAAAGGAGACATCTGCACAGCCGCATTAATTAAGGAATGTGCAGAAACCTTGCTTCCTCTCATCTCTGCCATCCTTAACTCATCCTTTGCCACCTGCTCTATCCCCGACACCCTCAAAGAATTATGGATCTCTCCACTTCTCAAAAAACCTACCCTTGACCTAACAAATTACTGGCCTATAACTACTGTCCCCTTCCTCATAAAAATCATCGACCATTTCGCCTACCTTCAAATCCAGGACTTCCTCGATTTCCACCACCTCCTAAACCCACGGGTATCGAGTTTCCGTCCTAGACATGAGACGGAAACAGCCCAATTGGACCTCAAAAATCAATTGGATGAGACCAACGAACGGAGAAACCTCTCCCTCCTCCTTCCTGACCTCAGCGGACTTCGATCTTTTTAAACACCAGACGCTTTGCCATGCCTCATATCTGCTGCTTACTTCTCCCCAGATGCAGTCAATTGGACCGCCTCCTTCCTTGCTAACAGAACATCCTGAGTCTTTGCTGATAATGCTGCCGCCAGCTATCACCAGCCCCAGGCGAATATCCTGCAGGGTTCCCCATGGCTCCTGCTTCACGCCCACACTGCACAACGTGTATACCAAACTTTTGTTTGACCACCTCGACTTGTTAGGCATCTCATATACTAACTATGCTGACAACACCCAAATTCTCATCCCCCTCACTGGCGACTACACTCAGGATACTACCTACATAAACACCATTTACGAATCCATTCAATCCTGGATGGCTTCTCACTGCCTCCGTCTCAATGATGAGAAAGCAGAGCTATTCCTGATTGGCCCCACACTCTGCATGGCCAAACTAGACCATTCATACAATTCTTTCTTCATCGACAGACATAAAATCCATGTCGCCACAGAGGTTAAAACAACATGCATGTATCTTGACTCCTCGCTGAACATGCCAAGACAGATCAACCACGTTGCCTCCTCGTTAGGTTATGTCACTAAGCTCATCTATGCCAGCAAACCTTTCTTCTCCGCCAAGAACCCACTTGCTCACGCACAAGCACTCAACAGGGCCACTACTGTAATTCCCATCTTGTGCCGAACCTCTAAATAAAATTGACCAAACTTCAAACAATTCCAAATAATGCCCTCTGGGCTGCATTGGACATTGGCAAATACGACCAGATCTGCGAAGCTAGAAAATCTGCCCACTGGCTCCCAGTCAAAGACAGAATCAATTTCAAGGTCCTATCGATCGCCCATTGATGCCTATCTAACAATGCCCCTACCTACCTAGCACAAAAACGGACAAAACACTCCCCTGCGAGACCCAAAATCTGCTTATAGGCACTGCCCTATAACTCCCAGATTCTGCCGCAAAAGGGACGGTGGGATCCAGCTTCCCAGTCTGCGCTGCTACCCTTTGGAACAATCTCCCCCCCCCACCTCTGGAATGAACTGTCCTATGCACGTCGACGTCCCTCGAAGGCCTCCCTATCGGCGCCAATGTCACCATAGGTATAGTCTCGCACAGCGCCCGTTGCTCAGTTCCATTTTGAGGTGCTGTTTTTGCCTTGTATGAGATGATTAATAACCTTGAAGGAGCGTAGGCTGCAACTACAAGGGGAGTTTTACTGAGGGGACGGATGGGAGGGGCGATGAGGAATACGTGGGAGGAACATCCAGTCGAAAGAACGTTACAGTTGGTAAGTAACTTGTTCTTCAAATGGATTGTGTCCTCCCATGTATTCCTTATCTTTGATAGACTCCCAAAGCAGTAAAGTGTAGAGGAGGCGGGAGTAAAACAAAATGTTTCCCTTGATCCATTGATCCAAGATGCACAGAGTGCAACACACCTTTTCCAAATCTTCTCTTGGCTAGAGGAGGAATTAAGACTGTAGAATTCAGTGAAAGTATGTGCGGACGACCATGTGGCAGCCGCACATATGTCTTTAATTGGAACTCCTCTTTGGAGAGCTGAAGAGGCTGCGATATAGATGGGAGAAAATCCAGCTTCACTTGGAGAACTACCTTATCTTTGTGAAAGATTGTATGTGGAGGTTTGCAAGACAAAGCTTGTAATCCGCTCACTCTTCTGGCAGAATTTAAAGCCACTAGAAAGACTGTTTTAAGAGTGAGAAACCTTAATGAACAGGAATGAAGGGGTTCGAATGGAGTACCCGTTAGAAATGTCCAGACTAGGTTTAGGTCCCACAGTGGAACTTGATAAGGAGTTGGGGGGGGGGAAACATTAGTTAACCCTTTCAGAAATTGAATCACTATGGGCAATTTGAAGTATGAAGGCTCCTCTGCAGTGCGCTTGCAGATTGACAGCGCTGCGAGGTAACCCCTGCTTGTGCCAACTTGAAGACCTGAATTTGCCAAATATAGCAAAAAAGATAACACTATCCGCATACTACATGAGGGTTCAATATTCTTTTCTCAACACCAGCTGCAAAATGTGTTCCAACTGCAGCGGTATAAAGATTTTGTTGCTGGCCTTCTGGCTGAAAGCAACACCTCCATTACGTCATCTGGGAGGTCCCAATCCTTGTATCTCAACCTTTCAGAAACCAGGCGTGAAGGTTGAGGGTCCTGATATCCGGATGGAGAACCCGACCTCCCTTCTGCGAGAGAAGATCCTCTCTTTTCAGAAGACGAATCGGGTACCACGTTCTTCTGGCCAAATCCAGGGCAATTAGGATCATGGGTTTCTGGAATCTCCTCAACCTCCTGATCATTTGTGGAATGACGGGAACTGGAGGAAACGCGTAGAGAAGTGTAAACTCCCAGTCCACCACGAACGCGTCCCCTAAAGCTCCTCTCGGGGGAAATTCCCTTGAGCAATACTGATCCCACTTCCGGTTGTTACTGGTGGCGAACAGATCCACTTGAGGGGTTCCCTAAAGGGTGAAGATCTTTTGAAGGACTTTCTGAGCTAGTTCCCACTCGTGGGCGACAGTTCTGCCTGCTTAGCGCGTGAACTGCCGATAGAGAGATTCCTTCTTGATTTGCCCAGAACCAGAGCTGCATCGCTTCTCTGCACAGTGGCAGTGACCCTATGCCTCCTCTTTTGTTGAGGAATTGCATGGCCACTGTGTTGTTCGTCATTATCAGGACATTCTTTCCCTGTACCGATGGCAGGAAAGCATTCAGCACTAGTCTGATCGCTCTCAGCTCTAGTAGGTTAATGTGTAGTCTGGACTCCGAAGGAGACCAAAGACCGCTGATGGTCAAGTCGTTGGCATGGGCTCCCCACCCCATGAGTGAAGCGTCCGTGACTACTGTTCTCAGGCCATGGTTGCCATAACTGTTCTCCTTTCAAGATGTTCTCCCGGCAGGCCCACCACTGAAGGTCTCTAGCCACTCTGTCTGGGATTAATAGGAGATCTGACATCTTTCCTGAGTATTGTGACCACTGGGTCCTTAGCGCCTACTGGAGAGATCTCATTCTCAGGTGAGCCTCTGGCACTAGAAAAATGCAGGATGTCATGAGGCCGAGCAACCTCAAAAAGTCAAAGGCTGGTAGACGCTGCACATTTTGAAACTTGATGACCATCTGCAGAATATCTTGAGCCCTCATCTCTGGTGGCAAAGCTTTTCCCAGGGATGTGTCTGTGATGAACTGGAGTCTCTGTGATGGTATCATCTGTGACTTCTTTAAGTTAAGGGAGAAGCCCAGCTTGTGGAGAAAGTGGCAAACGATCTAGATGGATCTGAGCTTGTTCCGGGGACGCTGCTCTGATCAACCAGTTATCCAGGTAGGGGTAGACATGAATCCCTTCCCTCCTTAGACATGCAGCCACAACTGCCATTAGCTTGGTGAAGACCCTCGGGCGGAGGACAGCCCAAATGGCAGAATTCAAAATTGGTAATGTGCTTGTGATGGATTGGCACATGAAAGTAAGCATCCTGAAGGTCTAGAGATACCAACCAGTCCTGAAGATGGAGGGCCTGAAGCATCTGAGAAAGGATTACCATCTTGAACTTGTCTTTCCTGAGGAATTTCTTTAATTCTCGCAAGTCCAAGATGGGTCTCAATCCTCTGTCCTTCTTCGGTATTAGAAAATAGGGGTAATACCAACCCTTGTTCCTCTCCGCTACAGGTACCGGTTCTATGGCGCCTTTCTCTAGCAGGTCTGAAATCTCCTACATAAGGAGCGGGTCTGGAAGCTTCAAAGAGTTGTTCCCTGGTGGATGACTCTGGAGTGTGTAGGAATGTCAGGCAGTAACCTTGGGCAACTGTTTCCAACGCCCAAGTATCTGACGTAATAGCCTGCCATTCTGTCAGATGTTGAGTTAACCTGCCTCCTACTGGTGTTTTTTGTGGGGAGACCTCAGAGGGGTTTGGAAGCGGCTAACGCAGATGCTGAGGGTAAAGCAGCACCTACTGTTGCAGGTTTGGTACCTTTGACCCGTCCACCATGGGTGAATCGCTTCTAGCCCCTTTGAGCTGGCTGATTTATGCCTTTTCGGAATGCAGAGTAAAAACAAAAGGGCTTCCCCCTCCAGGACGCACCTGTGGGGTGATTTGGAGTTTGACGGTTTGCAGCCTTTTTGCCAAATAGGGAGGGGCCGTCACAGGGCATATTCAGAAGCCTGGCTTGCACATCAGGAGCAAAACCAGACTTTCGCAACCGCGCAAATCTGCAGATTGTGGTACTCGCCGCCATGGCTCTGCTGATGCTGTCAGCAGAGTCGATACCTGTTTGGAGGGACTCACACATTGCATCCTTCCCATCATTGATGATGTTCAAGAATGCGTCTAGTTCCTCCCCTTCTGGGAGACAGTCAGCTGCTGATGAAGCACACTCCCAAAGGGTGTGGCTGAATCTAGCTAGCGTACAAGTGGCGTTAATAGACTTAAGTGCCATACTGCATGCTGAAAAGACTGTTTTAAACATGGCATCAAATCTTTTGTTGTCTGTTTTGTGGTATAGTGGGGTATGCCGACTTACTATTTGACGATGTGCTGTCTGCACTACTAAACTCTCTGGAGTTGGGTGCTTACTTAAATATTCAGGGTCTGAGGTGGATACTTTGTACTTCGCATAGAGCAGGGATAACTTCAGGTGTCTCCCAATTTGCAGCTATTTTTCTCTGCAATGCAGCATGAAAAGGGACTATAGGGTCTTCCTGAGGCCCTTTAGCTAAGATGTCAGTAAGATCATCTTGCTGGAAAGAGGGTGCATGTGTTGTCCACCCCATAAATTGCATAATTCTTGCCATAAGGGCTCTAAGGCATTTCTGCATGTTCTTCAGGTTCTGGTCTGGAAAATTCTGCCTCTGGAGAGGTATCTATGCACTGGCATCTTTGTAAAGATTATTGTAGATCTCTCACTATATTGTTTTCAGAAATTAGTTCCTCTGGAATGGGTACTCTTGTTGTTTGTAACCCAAAGGGTCAGAGTCCTCCCCTTCCTCATATATAGAGGATAAAGCTCTGAAATAGTCTGATCTTGGATAATGGGTAAAACACATTTCCAGAGAAGAAGGACCCAAATTGGTGGAAAAGTTGTGGTTGTCGATGTAGACGTTATAGATCTTGACAAACCCGCGAATGGCATCAAAAAACCCAAAAGGGGCCTCGATGTATTCAAGAGAACCGGAATCCTACTCTGTGTCGTCGATATTATCGACGCCACTTTCAACGCCTTGGTCGGGACCTTCGACACCTCTGGTGCCGGTGGCGCAGTTGAAGTTTGAGGCTTCGAGGACTTATCCTTCATCGGGGTCGAGTGCATCAATGACACAGATTTGTGCGTCGAAGGTACCTTCGACGATGGCGTTGATGACGCAGCTTTATTCGATGAATTGTTGTCTTTACTCAAGGGTTCATGACTCTCTCGAGGGTTTTTGTTCGCCGGGTTCAACGACTCACAGCGTTTTTGTTTTTTGGGTCTTTCACCCGGGGTATCACCTCAGAGATGCTTCGAGGGGGTCAAGGCTGCGTTCTCGAAGACCCTAAGCATTTTTTTCTGAAATTCCTCCCACCTAGCTGGAGAGCTGTGTTTAGTTGGGCAGGTGACCCTTTCTGGGGAATTTGAGGATGAAGAGGAGGGAGATCTACAATGCCTCTTCTTAAAGAATGGTGGGAACCGCTTTGAGATCTCGATCGTGAATGCTTCTTTCGATGGTGAGGAGACGAATGTCTCGACTCAGCCGAGGACAATTTTGAAGGGGTAGAAGATTTAACTGCCTTACCTCTTTCTAGCTTCCCCTTACACTCCTTCAAGGATTTCGCCGCCATAGACCTGCAGTCCTCACATTCCGAACACTGGTGCTCTGATCCCAGGCACCACAAACAGATCCTGTGAGGATCCGCTAAAGATACCTTTTTACCACAATCTCGAAATTTTTTAAGCCGGATCGTGGCTTCAATGTTTCGGACGAAGATGCCATCGTAGGATACTGAGATTTTCGAAGATTTTGAAGATTTTCGATGAGTAGAAGAACCGAGTGTTGCGTCTCAGAGGCTTACGAAGCACGGAAAAACAGAACTGAGCAACGGACGCTGCGCACGACTATTTATACCTATGGTGAAGTCAGCGCCGATACGGAGGCCTTCAAGGGACATTGACTCGAGGGACGTTGACGCGCAGCGCCCTCTACTGTGAAAAATGTTCCGAGGCCAGCAAGCTGAAAGTGGATTTATCAAAGATAAGGAAAACGTGGGAGGACACAATCCATTCGAACTGTATTTTGCAAACCTGCTATATGGGTAACTTATTATCCCTAAATCCCATAACGGAATTAAGTCCATTATTGCTCTCTAACATGCAGTTCTTAATTCCAGCCTGCCCAAAAATAGACAAATACTGCAGTAAGATAAACTGCAAAAAGCAATCAGTTGTAAGCCTTCCAATTAAAGCTCTAGACCATCTCAAAATGCTCATTAGACCACAAATTCTGTCTAATCATCAATGCACACACCATGGATTTGCAGTTTCTTACAATCAGTTGTTCTAACAAATATTACAGATTTTGTTGTAAAACTCTAGTTCAGCTAGTTTTGCTTTGTCACATTATCGATATGCAAATTGAGAAATCTCATTCTTTTCAGTGCCCTCTGGTTCAAAGTCCCCAGCCTTATTTTGGGGACATCCAGTGCAATGACCAAAGGGGTTGTGCTGCTTCGCAAGCCAGTGGATGATGGGCGAGGGGGTGGTATGGGCAGGATCACCCCACTTAATCTATGCCTGTGGGCAGGGTCTGTCACATGTGTAGCCAAGGCGTGACTGGCTCTTAAACAGATGTACATTTATTTAAGAAGCTTCACGGGTTCCCCAGTGCAGTCTAGAAGCATTCTGTGAAACAAGTGCAGGTGTAGAAAACATATGATGCAGTATAGTCACGTTCCACAAAGCAACATTTGTAGGTGGAGAAAGACACATTTCAAGACTATTATTACAGTAGATCATAACCTACAAGTACTCACTGTGCATAGAGAAGCAGATGTGGCTCTGCTCTCGGAGCAGAACACTTACGCATATGTGCGGAAACATGCACCATCTGTTTGTAAAATGGTGGACGTCGCTTTTAAAACTCTGTTCCAATTGCGGTACAAGTAAATTCTAATACATGATGAGGGACTGGCCTCGGGACATCAGCAATCCATCTTTCTTGACGGGCCTCATCTCAGTCTGACCATGTTGAAGTAAGGCAGGTATGGATTCAGCTTTTGCGTCACATGCTTAGCACCTCACAGCCCTTGGGCGTCCTAGCAGAGGGTTATCCAGATAAAGGCAATGCCCTGTCCAACCCTGTTCGGGCCAGGCGGCCTGCCACACACTATTCATTTGCCCGTCAACTACCTAAATCAAGTGACCTTGCAAGTCGAGTATGCCTTCCTCATCTACATGTTCTGTGATGAATCTGATAATGTCATCACTCCTTCTCCTGGGAATGGCTATATGAAGGAGGATCACATGGGGGGAGGTGACCCTCAGGGGGGTGATACATCATCTGATGAGACATGGTATCCCCCTTTCCCTTCTAGGTATAGCCCTTCCATTCCCTTTGCCTTGATGGCATATTGTGTGGATTCCCTTCAACCATCCATAAGACCTACTGGTAACACCTTCCAACACTCAATACACCAGGAACTGCATACAACTCCCACACATCTAAAAATACCGGGACGAGGAGGCTGAATGGAGTAATGCAGATCACCAGGATCGAGAAGCACCAGAGATGCTCTAGTGTTTGCGAGCATGTGATAGGTGCAGGAGCGTTTAAACGTTTTACCCAGCATGAAGTGAGAGAACTCTGCCTGGAGATATCGAGCCCTCTCTGGGTCGACTAATGGACTAGGAGGAAATCAAGATGACCAAGGAGCCGGCAGGCTTGGTAGGAAGGCAAGAGACAGCGGACTGCAGAGGCTGGTTCGCCGTAAGACGAACGCAAGTGAGAAGAAACTAAAAACGTACTAGTGGCCACAGTAACATAGACACATCCTCACAGCCACACAGTGCAAGAGTCCAGAGGAAAACGAGATTCACGAAGGACCTGGAAGATGTACGGTGAATCCAGGGAGTCCACGAGGGAGGGGCGGGACACTGGAGTGCTACCTCCTGTCTACCGCGACGGAACCGAAGTATGCCACAAGACACTGGTGAGTCAGAGGGAGCGCGAATGGGACACCAGGGTGCTTCAACAACACTGACGGAGAAAGATAAACATATATGAAGTGTATGAGAAAGAATATGAAACCTTATATTATCCGAAAAGGGTTTACCAAATAAATGAGAGAAAAGCAAGTTTGCAATTGTAGGAAGTACAATGTAGATGAATGCCACAGAAAAGCAAGTTCGCAATTATATAAAGTAAATCAGATAAAAAGACCAGGCACGAAAGTAAACAAGGCAAAAGCAAGTTTGCAGTTATATCAAACCAATCACATGAAACGCCCTGGTAGGAGATTGTACTAGGCAAAAGCAAGCTTGCAATTGTATAAAGTAAAACATATGGAAAGCCCTGGCAGGTAAGTACACCAGGCCAAAGTCAAGTTTGCAAGTGTGCAAAACAAATCACAAAGAATTCCTGGCAGGAGAATACACCAGGCAAAATCAAAACTGAAAGCAAAGTTAAACAAAGTGGAAAATAACCTGGTAGGGGAGTACATCAGGTATCCTACGGAGTTGGAACTTCCGTTCAAGTTATTGGTTTTATATACAAGTATTTTGTTGAACAAAGAGTCCCAAGGAAGATTCATGCCCTTAGGAATTAGAAGTGTCCTTAAGAGAAATCTGGGGAAGGCGGTTGTCCCCCTGGAACTGTGACCTTTATTCATTGGGAACTTGTCAGATTCATACATTTTATTTGAACTTGAATGTTTGGGCACCTAGCAGGCCAAAGACAGTATCCTTCACATATATGAGTTGTTTTATAGAATGAGAGGGAAAGGATACGATTTCAAACAGAAGACATTTTGTTTTGGACACTTTGGCGCGGGCCAGACCTTTAGTTTTTGTTGAGGTAGGGAAATACCTCCTAAAAATGGGGATAGTGAAGCCTTTTTCAACCCGCTTTTATTTTGAATAAAAATGTATAGACAAACTATGAGCTCACTGTGTCTGCGTCTAATTCCTGGTGCCTCTCAGTTCACATCCATATAATACTGCCTTTTCTATTCACTCACACTGAACCCCTCCCCCCCCGCCTTCGCTCGCTTATTTATTCCTCCACTTCCTACTTTCTCTGTACTTTTTTACCCTCACTGCTATAGATAAACGCCCTGCTAAACCTCTGCCTTTGTACCTTTCACAGTGCTGCCTTGTTTTTATTGATCCAAGTTATTATCGGTGCTTTTGCAACAAAAAACACTTTTGTCATGTTGCTGTGATTCTATATTGGTGTCTTACACCATCAAACCAATACCAATATGCCACGGCTCGTAATTAAGATTGGATAAGTAGTAGCTAAGAGCAGCTCCTGAGTATCCAGCATTAGCCAGTGATCAGGAGCTACCACTGGGGAACAAGGACGTAGTACATAGTGTTCCGCAAATGTAACTTCCACTTAAGATGCAAACTTATCATTTTGTCTTATTTATGACTCCTTATGCTTTAAATGCTGTATAGGTGTGTCCTAATGTGTTGTTTGGATTGTCCCAAATGCTCACAGTTAAATTCCCATAGGTGTGTTTGTTCAGCATCCATTGGCCTGGGCAGCCAAAAGTAGCTTCTGGTAGCTACTGCTGTCAGGCTGACCAAGCTCTTCTAGGCTACCAGAAGGAGCTAAATAGCTCCCAGCTCCCCTTAATTTCAAACACCATTTGTGTTTCACTCTTCTACACCAGTGCTGATCTACTCAGCTCCCCTCCTTTCTCAAATACGTTATGCTCCATGCCTCGAGTTTCTCTACCTCAACCTGCCGGCACTATTTCAGCTGACAGTCTTACAAAACATTACATGTGCTTACTCCGCATTCACGTTTCTATGCTTTTGCAGCATAATCCTAAAACACTTGGCACAGGATGTTAAATGTGTTTCTAGCTCCATGCTACAAATGACATTTGCTGCACATGGCCTGTACATCCACTATTTCTATGTGCTCAATGTATACAGTGCTCTATGCACACCCTAGTTGCACAAGGTTCTAATTAATCATTTTCACCTGACCCCTACATGGCACACAATTAAAGTTGCAGTCCAACCTGAAAGCCAATCATAGTTTTGTATATATAATACCCAGCACTGAACTAACTTCATCTTGCTGTCTACGTTGTCGCATGCTACGCATGACCAGCCACATTTCCTAAAAATGTTGTTTTTGCTTAGTGTCTCAAAGTGGAACCCGACCTTTCAGACTACATTTCTCTGAGAAATGAGAAGTAAGGTTCCTCGATAGATATGGCTGGTCATTCCCTGATACAAGCTGATGTAATTACCGCGAGAAAGGTTGTTTTCCATGAAACTAGGCGCAAGTCTACGGATGCCACCGCCTCGAAGGGCTTATGATCCAGGGCTGTCACTATATCAATGTCCCAGTTTGAAATCGGTCACTGTCAGGGGAAAAAGGTGAAAATGTTCCCCAAAGTCTCTTGATATTGGATTGGCACTAGTCTGTCGTTATTAGAGGGATAAGCCCAGAGAGCCACCAAATACGTCCTGAATGAGGAGACCTGAGTCCCTGGGTTTGTCTTCTTCAGTGGTTTTGTTTTTTCCAGGTACAACATGACTGCCCTGTGCACATCTAGCGTGTGTAGGCTCCTCTCAGCTATGCTATTGGGATTCTGGAAAAAAGTGGGAAGTTCGATCCATTGATTCACATGGAACTTCGAGATGAACATGGGGGCAAATCTGGGATGAGTGCGCAGAACCACCTTATCCCTGTGGACTGTAACAAAAGGGTCTAGGACTGAAAGGGTCTGTAGTTCGCTAACCCTTCTAATAGAAGTGATAGCCACTAGGAAGGCCGTCTTGTAAGTAAGATCTTTTAGACTTGGTTTATGCATTGGCTCAAAGGGAGTTTCCATGAGTCTGGTTAAAACCACATTCAGATCCCATACAGGAGCTGGGTGAGAAATGGGGGGGGGGGGCGGGGGGTTGGATTCCCTTAACCCCTTCCATAAAAGCCTTAATAACTGGCATTTTCCACCACAACACTCTCTGTTGTGACGTAGTGTAGGCTGAGAGAGCAGCTAGATGAAACTTTAGGGAATTGAAGACGAGTCCAGAGTCTAACAAATGGGCTAGGTACAACACAATGTGTGTGGGTGAGCAATCGATGGGATTGACGCCCTTGGTATTACACCAGATGACAAAGCGTTTCCATTTACTGGAATAGCAATAGCTTGTGTTAGGTTTCCTAGCTTCCCTGAGTATGCCCATGCATCTCTGAGGGAGCTGAAGGTGTCCAAACTCTATGACCTCAGGAGCCAGGCCGCTAAATTCAGAGTTTGTGGGCATGGGTGTAGGTTTTCCTCCCCCACTCCCCGCCCTGAGACAACATGTTGTACGGGCAGGGTCGTTTTACTGGGGGGGGGGGGGGGGGGCTGGGGGGACATCTCCATCAGATGAGCGAACCAGGGGAGGCGGGCCCACATGGGGGCCACCAATATCATGCTAACTGGTTCCTGGTGCATCTTCTGCACTATCCTGTTGAAAAGGCGAGTCCGGGGGGGGGGGGGGTATGGCAAGCGTAGACATTTCTCTGACCATGCTATCTTGGCATTGGGCGTTCTCCTGAGTAGCGAACAGATCTATCTCTGGGAAGCCCCATTCTGCAAAGACGCTGTCTTCATGTGAACGCCATTCGTATTCTAAGGGCAGTGGAAAATCTCTGCTGAGCACGACCGCCAGAAGATTAAGTTCCCCTGCAACGTGTTGGGACAACAGGAACATCTTGTGTTTGAGAGCCCACATCCAAATGTTTTGGGACAGCTTGGATAGCCCTGCAGAGTGTGTGCCCCCTTGTTCGTTCAGGTAGTACATGGCTGTGGTGCCGTCTGTCAGGACCAGAACTGTCTTCCTTTGTAGTTGAGTCTGAAAGGCCTTTAGTGCCTGAATACTGCTAATAACAAACAGATTTATATGGTTGCATGCTACTTGTGGGGACCACACTCCATGAGCTGTCTGCTGAAGTAGGTGAGCCCCCCACCCTGTGAGAGATGCGTCTGTCGTGAGAGTGGCTTCCACTGCGGGGGTGCTGAAGGGCTTACCCTTCAAGAGGTTTTCCCTCGACCACCACTGCAGAGAGAGAACAAAGGCTGGCGAGACAACTACCATATCTTCCCATTGTCCACTGGCGTTACACCACTGGCTGTTGAGCCACTTTTGCATTGGACGCATGCGCAGCCATGCGTGGGGAATTAAATAAATGCATGACGCCATCATACCTAGCAAGCGCATAGCCTTGCGTACCGTCACTTGCCGACTGGCTACATATTGAGGGATCTGAGAAAGCATGTTCTGAACCCGCTCGTTGGATGGGAAGACGAGACCCTTCTTTGTCTGAATCAGAGCATCTACGAACTGTTTGGCTTGACTGGGGTCTAAGCTGGATTTCTTCTCGTTGGAGAATCCTATACTGAATAGGAGGTCAATTGTCTTCTGTGTATTTCTTAGGCATGTCTTGTAAGAGTCCCGTGTTATGAGCCAGTCGTCGAGGTAAGGGTAGACAGGGACAGATTGTCTGCGCAGGTGTGCTGCTGCCACTGCCAGGACCTTCGTAAACACCCTTATCGCAGAGGCAATGCCGAAGGAGAGTACTTTGAACTGATAGTTCTTGTCCTCTATCATGAACCTTAAGCATTTTCTGTGCACCGGCAACATTGAAATATGAAAGTATGCATCTTTCATGTCCAATGTTGCCATGTAATCCCCCTGCTTCAACAGTGGAATTATTTCCTGCAGAGTTACCATACGAAACCTTTGAGGTTTGACAAATTTGTTTCGCTGGACGCAAGTCTAGTACAGGGCGCATGGTGAGGTCCTTTTTGGGTACAAGAAGTACACTGAATAAATACCCTTGTTTAGCTGAAGAATAGGGGCAGTTTCTATGGCGTCCTTTTCCAGAAGTGCTTCCACCACTTGCTTCAGGATTCTCAGATGATCTGTCATCAGGCATCTTGTCTTGGGCGTTCTGAACTGTGGAGGTCGGGAGAATTCCCGTGGGCGACCGTCTTTAGAACCCACTGATCTGATGTAATCCCCTCTCATGCGGAAAGGAAAGATGTTAAGCGCCCCCCCCCCTACCGGGGTGACATGGGAGGGGACCTGGATCCGTAGGTCATTTCTGACCGGACGCTTCAGTACCCCTGGAGTTGGGGCCTCTGCCCCTTCCTGCGTTGCAGACCGCTAGGTGGATAGTTGGCAGGGGTGCTGGATTTGAGTTCCAGTTGTTTCCCGTGTTGTAGATGTTTTGGGTGGAACGGGATTGGCCTCAAAAGGACCGGCAGGAACCACTGCCCCTCTGAGCGGAGGGCTTCTGTGTGATTTGTTGCAGGGACTTAAGAGTCTCATGCTCTTTTTTGGCAGTCTCCAAAGCATCTTCGACTGCTTTACCAAAGAGATTCAATTCTTCGATAGCATGGGTTTCCGGCTTGAAGCCCAAGTTTCAGAGCCAATCGTGCCGTTTAAGCAGAGTGCCCTGCGCCAGGGATCTTCCTGCTGTCTCTGCAGTATCCAGAGTGTTCTTTAAAACATTCTGATTGACTTGCCTGCCCTCAGCCACGATGGCGAGTAATTTGGATCTTGCGGGTTCAGGCACCTCCTGGAGACCTTCTTGTATAAGGTTACATTGCACATCAGCATAACTAGCAAGCAAAGTGGTGTTTGCTATACGATCTTGGTTGGCTGGACAATCACAACTCTGGCTTTGATGTTAATAGTGCATAGAACACCAGCTCCTTCACTCACGGTAAAGATCGGATGACGATGAATTCCACATTTTAGAATGAGATGACTCTCGTGGTAAGCTGCCATTGACAGAGATCCAAACTGGGTGTACATGAGACAAGGAAAAGCATACCCCACCTTGACCACCAATCAGGGTGATTATATCCGGAGAAAAGGGGCTTCTCCACCCCTGTGAGCGAGAGGAAGAAGGACTGACATTCCCTGAGTAAGGAGTAGTTAGAAGTTATCTGCTCTTTATTTTTGAATAAAAGTCCTTCTGACACGCCACAGCATGCTTACATAGGCATAGTTACCCCCTGTTGAATGACAAAGATACCTAGTGGCGAAATGCCTTATAGCACCTCGCACATCTCTGGCCAGGGACATATGGTAGCACGCCCATATGGCTCACTAGTTTCTGGGGGTTTAAGATCAGGCTTGCAGTGTCCACATGGTGACCACCATGTTTGACCAAATTCTCTAAATAGTAACTTGACCAAACAGTCCGGCATACCTCTTACGATGGAAGAGGGCTGGTGTCAAGGGGCTAAAGTATCACACAAGCAAACCAAATCCACAGTCTATACTGGGAAATGGAGAGTAGAGTCATGAAACAAAGCAGAGGTAATTCTTTGTTTTATTGCAGATATAGTGACTTTCCTAAACATTTGGTATAATCTGCTTTCAAACACACCTCACACATTTTCTCTGAAACTCAGGTTGAAGCCTTGTCATTGGCATTGCAGGCCACAAACAATACATTTGTGTCCATTCAACTTTTATATCTTATGTAATGCCCAGCAAGTGCATTTCAGACGTTTTAATTAAAAGTTAGAAATATTGATATTTCTCTAAAAGTACAACTCCATAAACTTTAGGATGTATAAAATCGATGAGGAGGGACACGTTTCCTCTAATTTAAGTTAACACACGTAATTTAAATGTATACACATTTATTTTGGAAATTCGTAGAGCACAACCTATTATACAATGCACCTTAGCACCTATCAAGATGCCCAGTGAAGGGAGAGAAAGATAGGCGAAGCAGAATACCAGGATTTTAGAATTATTCGAAATTGCAGGACGTTAGAAGTGTCTCAAATCTAGAGACAAATTCAGCCCTCCCTCAACAAAATTCAAAACTTTGCTTTCCGCAACTTTGTGTAAGGCACCCGAATCAAGGAATTGCTCCAGCCAGAACTACTAAATTCCACCATTTATTCGGCCAATCACATTTTGATTTCTTGTTGGTTTTGACTGTTTTCGTTGTTATTTCAGTTGTATGTTTCTAGCACCTCTCCAATATACATTTATTTAATCTACAAAATGTACACGTAATACCTTGCAGCCACTTTGTGCTAGAACTAAAAAGCTTGCTCATGGATATATCCATTGTGCCAGGATAACTAAATAATGGCATAAGAATCAAAAGCCAATCAAGCAAATCATACCAGTAGCTTGCCAGCCTGCACCCTCACAACCCACGATCCATCGCTGACCATGTGACAAACTTTCCCAAATGCGTCATCCACCAGGCGGATCTCCTCATTCGATGAAGGAATTGGGACTATGCTACACAAAACAAAAATTAACACAGGTGTATAAATGAAACCAAGTGAATGTTGAGAATACAGCAGGTGGACAAGAGATAATCAAAATGTGGTTTTATGTCAAAGTTTATAGAAATGGGACATACCATTCAGGGTAAAGTTGACTGAGGACCCAAATCAGCTGAACTGCAGCACTGCGCACCTGCTCATAATCATCAGATAGCAGTTTACAGGCCTGCAAAAAAAGAATTCTACATTAATAAACCACATTTGATGCATTATACATTTTGTGTACGTCACACAGTGATTCTGTTGTACCTAGCCCATGCACCTCTCTTCCTACCAACCTGGTTATACTGACCTGACAAAAGACAGTTCTGAAAATGATTTAAGGCAAAGTTACATATATTTTATTAGGAAGATTTCTCTCCATTTATACATGAAATCATCTTTCAGTCTGCAAAGCAGTGACCCTGTTTATCTTGGTTCACCAATCGTTAACACAACTGAATGGCAAGGCTAGACCCTCAGAGGGAAAATTGCCTTTTATGCCACACCAGCACACAAAAAATCAGACAAAGCCCCAAAGATAAGCACCAGCCACATTACTTCCCAATTCAATGAGGTTGGTAGGCTGTCAGAGGCTTTTTAAAATCCAACAGGACCACTGGAGGCACTCTGCATTGAAGGAGGGAAACCCAAAGAAAAGGCCATAGAGGACTTGGCAGTTTTGCCAATCCTCTCACTTCGATCACACCATCACAGACAACGACTTAGTCATCTCCTACTGTGCAGGGGATTAGGCACATAAGGATGCCATACAAGCCAACAACAGTACATGAGTAAGACAGACAAGACATGAACTAAGGTGACTCCAGCAACCCTCACGACTGACCCCTTCAAGATCAAAGACTGTGAAAGCAAGTCGCAGACTGATGAAGCACGGTGATCACAGGCTTTTGATGTGCTATGATGAAGCAGGGCTGGCACAGGCTTCCCATGTCCCAAAAGTAAATAGAACCTTTATTCCACAGAATCGCAATCTGTCTTTTAGTTTCGGTATTACCCAAATTGATCGAAAACATTTGAATGAGTGGTAGATTTGACCGAATTCGGTCACTACCATTAGTTTGAATTTTTGTGATCAATTTGGGTCCGAAAATAAAGATCATGAAGAGCAGGGATTGCGGGGGTGACCCCAGCTTCCCATGTTCGGTATCTTCGGCCTCAGGAGTTGCGGGGGGGGGATGTCCCCCACATCCATAACATTGGCGGCGAGGGACAATAATTGCTTGGGCCCCATTTTTAATGAACCGTCAAAACGGAGGCCCGAACAGTTATACTGCGGGCAGTCCACCCGGGAACATTAGCGAGCAGACAACCCATATCCTTAGTTTCACTGTGGACACATGATGCACAGGCGCATCTGTGACCATTCCAGGTTGAGATGCTGATCCCTGAGGGGTATAGGCAGTCCAGCCACAAACTTCTGGGCTCAGACGATGGCCAGTCGGTGACAGAAGAACAAGTTACTTACCAACTGTAACGTTCTTTCGACTGGATGTTCCTCCCATGTATTCCTCATCTTGTGATAATTTGTTTCGCCAGCTTCGCTGTATCGGAAAAATATTTTCGGCAGAGGGCGCTGTGCTCGAGGTTGTGGCGTCGAATGACCCTTGACGGGCTTCGTACCGTGTCGACGTCACCGCTGGTTATAAATGGCTCGTGCCGCGCCGGTTGGCTTCATTTCTGTTTTTTCAAGAAAGTATAAACTATACTGAGGGGTAGCTTGGGAGGGTCAATGAGGAATACGTGGGAGGAACATCCAGGTGAAAGAACGTTACAGTTGGTAAGTAAATTGTTCTTCGAATGGATTGTGTCCTCCCACGTATTCCTCATCTTGTGATAGACTCCCATAGCAGTGATCAATCTGGAGGCGGGAGTACTAGTTTTTGTTTTCATGTACAGAGTGAAGTACTGCTCTGGCAAATAAACCCTCATTTGAGGATGCGGTATCCAAACAGTAATGTTTGGTAAAAGTATGTATTGATGCCCATGTTGCAGCTGAGCAAATATCTTTTGCCGTGACTCCCCTCTTCAAAGCCACAGAATCGGCCATTCCCCTTGTGGAGTGAGCACGTAGCCCATCCGGTGGGTCTTTCCCCGCTAGTCTGTAGCATTCCAACATAGCAAGAATAATCCAGCGGGATATGGTTTGTTTGGTCACCGCTAAACCCAATTTACGACCTGTGTATCCCACAAAAAGCTTGTCGTCTTGGCGTAATTTTGTCATTCTTGAAATGTAAAAGCTGAGGGCCCTTTTGGGGTCCAGCCTATGTAATCTCTCCTCTTCTTTTCCCAAATGAGGAGGAGGATAAAACGTTGGTAAAACAATTTTCTGTGACAAATGGAAGTCGGAAACTACTTTCGGTAAGAAAGATGGTTTAACTTTCAGAATTGCTTTGTCCTTATAAAAAGTGGTATATGGAGGTTTACATTAGAGAGCCTGTAGTTCACTAACCCTGCGGCTGATGTTAATGTCACCAGAAGGACAGTTTTTAATGTCAGACGCCTCAATGGGCATGAGTGCAGAGACTCAAATGGTATACATGTCAAGAATGTAAGAACTAGATTCAAATCCCAAGTTGGAACATGGAATGGTATTGATGGATATACATTTGTAAGTCCTTTCAGGAATTGTATTATTAATGGTATTTTAAAATAATAAACCTCTTCGAGGTACGCTTAAAAATGGAAAGCGCAGCCAGGTATCCTTTGATTGTTCCGATCTGGAGCCCCAGATTGGCTAGATGTAACAGGAAAGAAAGCACCACTGGTGTGCCACATTGAAAAGGGTCCACATCTCTATCTTTGCACCAGTTACTGAACTTATTCCAACGACACCGGTACAAGGATTTTGTTGCTGGTCTTCTAGCCGAAAGCAAAATCTCCATAACGTCATCCGGAAGATCACAATCCTTGTATCTCAACCTCTCAGAAACCATGCATGAAGGTTGAGCGTGTTGACCTCTGGATGGAGAACCCGACCTTCCTCTTGCGAGAGAAGATCCTCTCTTTGTGGAAGACATACCGGAGGGCAGATGGACATGTCCAGAAGGTCCGGGTACCACGTTCTCCTGGCCCAATCCGGGGCAATTAGGATCATGGTTTTCCTGAACTTTCTCAACCTCTTGATTACTTGATGAATCACGGGGACTGGAGGAAACGTATACAGCAGGGGAAAATCCCAATCCACTACTAACGCGTCTCCCAGAGCTCCTCTCGGAGGAAATTCCCTTGAGCAGTACTGATCACACTTTCGGTTCACCGAGGTTGCGAACAGATCCACCTGATGGGTTCCCCAAAGGGCGAAGATCTCCAGAAGGACTTCCTGAGCTAACTCCCAGTCGTGGGAGACTGTGCTCTGCCTGCTCAGAGCGTCCGCCGCCGCGTTCTGCTCTCTGGCTAGGTGAACTGCTGATAGAGCGATTACTTCTCATATTGCCCAGAACCAGAGCTGTATTGCCTCTCTGCACAGAGGTAGTGATCCTACCCCTCCTCTTTTGTTGAGGTAGTACATGGCCACTGTATTGTCCGTCATTATTGGGACATTCTTTCCCTGTACGGAGGGCAGGAAGGCCTTCAGAGCCAGCCTGATTGCCCTCAGCTCCAAAAGGTTGATGTGTAGTTTGGACTCTGATGGAGACCAACATCCGCTGATTGTCAGATCGTTGGTGTGTGCTCCCCACCCCGTGAGTGAGGCGTCCGTCACTACTGTTATCTCCGGCCATGGTTGCCAAAAGGATTCTCCCTTCAGAATGTTGTCTTTGCAAGTCCACCATGACAGATCCTGAGCAACTGCGCTCGGGACTTGCAGAAGATCTGACATATTCCCCGAGAACTGGGACAACTGAGTTCTGAGGGCCCATTAGAGGGATCTCATTCTCAATCTGGCTTCTGGCACCAGAAAAATGCAGGATGCCATGAGGCCAAGCAACCTCCGGAAATCGAAGGCCGGCAGGTGCTGGGCTTTTTGGAATTTTGTTACCATCTGCTGGATGTGGAGAGCTCTCACCTCGGGCGGCAAGGCTTTGCCCGAGGAAGTGTCCAAGACTGCTCCGATAAACTGGAGTTTTTGGGATGGTATCATGTGGGACTTCTTGAAATTGAGGGAGAAGCCCAGGTTGTGGAGGAAGTGGCAGGTGATCGACAGGTGTTCCTGAGCTTGTTCTGGGGAACGTGCCCTTATTAGCCAGTCGTCCAGATAGGGGTAGACGTGAATCCCCCCTCTCCTACGACTTGCTGCCACCACTGCCATCAACTTGGTGAAAACCCTCGGAGAGGAGGTCAGCCCGAATGGCAGAACTCAAAACTGATAGTGAGAACCGCCAACTGCGAACCTCAGGTATTTTCTGTGCTTGGGATGGATCGGCACATGAAAATAAGCATCCTGAAGGTCCAATGATACCAACCAGTCTTGAAGCTGGAGAGCCTGAAGGATCTGAGAAAGGGTTACCATCTTGAACTTGTCCTTCCTGCGGAAATGGTTTAATTTTCTCAAGTCCAAGATGGGTCCCAATCCTCTGTCCTTTATGGAGATGAGAAAGTAGGGGGGAGTACCAGCCTTTGTTCCTCTCTGCTACAGGTACATGTTCTATTGCACCTTTCTCTAGCAGGGTTATAACTTCCTGCCAAAGGAGCGGGTCTGGAATCTTGGTCGAACTGGCTCCCGGTGGATGATCGTGAGGTCTTTTTAGGAAGGGAAGGCAGTAACCCTGAGCTACTGTTTCCAGTGCCCAAGCATCTGAAGTAATGCCTCGCCATTCTTTCAGATGCTGAGAGATCCTGCCTCCCACTGGTGTTTTGTAAGATAAGACCTCAGAGAGATTTGGAGGCGGCTGAGGGCATAGATGCCGTTCCTGAAGATGGCTTTGTCGTCTTTCCTCGTCCACCACGAGTGACATTTCTTCTGCCCCTTTGAAAGGCCTGTCCTTTTCCTCTACTAACAGAGGAGTTGTATCGAAAAGGACGACCCCTCCAGGAAGATGTGCCCGAATAGGGTCTCTGGGGCTGTCACATAGAGGCACTAAGGGACTTTGCTGCCGATTTCGAGGTCTGTAGTTTTTCTGATCAGCCTTACTA
Organism: Ambystoma mexicanum; assembly: GCF_040938575.1. Classification (NCBI taxonomy): domain Eukaryota; kingdom Metazoa; phylum Chordata; class Amphibia; order Caudata; family Ambystomatidae; genus Ambystoma; species Ambystoma mexicanum. The sequence continues at coordinate 944,860,677 of NC_090941.1, read as the reverse complement.
CCAAACAGCCTAGAGCCATCAAAGGGCATTTTGAGGAGCCTGTTCTGCACATCCGGTGCGAACCCTGACTTCCTCAACCACGCAAACCTGCGTAGTACAGTGCTTGAAGGCATGGATCTACTGATGCTATCAGCAGTATCCAGTCCAGACTGGAGACATTCCCCCCATTGCCTTCTTACCGTCATTGACTATATTCAGGAAGCCTTCCCTTTCCTCGCCTTCCGGAATATGCTCAGCCGCCGCCGAAATACATTCCCACAGGGTATGCGTGAACCTGGCCAGGGTACAGGTTACATTGGTAGATTTTAAGGCCATGCTACCCGAAGTAAAAACCTTACGACCCAGGCATCAACCTTTTTATCCTCCCTGTCTGGAGGTATGGTTGGGTATGCTGTCTGCGTGGATGCATTAGATGCCTGAACTACCAAGCTTTCTGGAGTAGGGTGTCTACTCAGGTATTCTCTTTGTGAGATTGTTATCTATTGCAGCAATGCTATCTGGTTTCTCCCAGTTTCCCTCTACTGCTCTCTGTAATGCCCTATGAAAGGGAAGAATTGGATCTTTCTGAGGGCCTCTGACTATAATATCAGTCATGTCATCCTGTTCAAATGTAGGGAAAGCTCTTCCCCAACCCATATACTCAATCACCCTACTCATCAGATTCCTGTACCCTGAGTCCACATGGTCTGCAGGATCAAGTGCAGCAAACTCCAATTCATGTGATGTGTCCACACCACTGGCAGAATGTACAGGTCTCATTTTAGACTGAGGATCTACCAGTTCTTCTGGAACTTGTCTAGTTCCATATTTTACTCCATGGGGAGTGATTTTCCTCTTCCTCTGAGCAAGATTCCTCAAAAATGGAGGACATGGATTTAAAAAAGTCAGATCTTGGTAAAGGTGTAAACCTTCTCTCTTCCTCCTCATAAGCTGTCGTTGGAATCAGAGTTTTCTTCGAGGTGCTCTTCGAAGGAGTCGAAGGAATCTTCGACACACTCGAGGAAGTCTTCGACAAAGACGTACGAAGATGAAGTAGGCTTCGACGTCGAAGTCGTCGGCATCGATGAAGTTGTAACCGACTTCGATAATTTTTATGAGGGATCAGCCAGATACTCGATCCTCGAGGGTCTCTCGACGATTTGTCGACTCGAGACTTATGGGTACTACTCGGTTTGGCCGTTGTAGTTCCCGACTTCCCTGCGTCGTCTAAAAGAGCAACCAGGGTCTGACTTTTCTGCGGTTTCTTCGAGGGGGTCGAGGCCGCGTTCTCGAAGACCTGCAACATTTTCTTCCTAAAGCTCTCCCATTTAGATGGGGAATCTGATCTAGTCGGGCATCGAACCAATTCAGATGACGAATTGGACGAGGACGACGTAGATCTATGTCTCCTCTTGTGCTTTTTTGAGGAAGACTAAGAAGATCGTCTCAACCTGCTACGAGATCGGGATCTCTTGGAGTGCCTTCTACGGCGTTCCGATTCTTTAGAGTCGGATGATTTTTTATATTTTTTTGACAAGGCTTTCGAAGAGCCCTTCGACGCCTCCCGCCCCACCGCAAACTTACTTTTCCTCTCACGGAGGGCCTTTTCAGTCATCTATTGACAAGAACCACAGTCGCCCGTTCGGTGATCTGAGCCCAGACACCATAAACAAATACGATGGGGATCGGTGATGGACATCTTTGAGCCACAATCACTACACTCCTTTAAACCCGTCTTGGGAGTCGAAGCGGTCGAAGAAGAAGATATTTTTTCGATAGAAAATACTGAAGCACGCCGTTCACGAGTTGCGAAGCAATTGGAAAAACGGAACTGAAGCCAACGGGCGCGGCTTGAGCCATTTATACCAGCGGTGACGTCGACACGGTACGGAGCCCTTTGATGGACATTCGACGCCACGACCTCGAGCACAGCGCCCTCTGCTTAAATTTTTTTTCCGATGCAGCGAAGCTGCCGAAACAAATTATCACAAGATGAGGAATACGTGGGAGGAGACAATCCATTCGAAGCAGGCTTTTGTGTAGGGGTGGAGGGCAGATGGCTCTTCTTAGGCAGTAATCAGCAAGATTTCACTTGCCCAGTTGGGGTATATGCAACAAAACCCCTGAAATGTAGCAATCGCATTTCGAGCAAGTCCACTTTAACTTTGTGTCCCCTGTTACCCTGCATATGACTAAAATAATATCACAGATGGCATCACAGATAAAAGCAATAATTACATCAAATGTGACATAACTGATTAATGTTAAAGGATATTTGTACTGTGCACTATCACCACCGTAGTGGTCCCCTGGCGCTCTAATTAAATAAGTTCTTTTGACCTGTTTTGATACATATTTTATTTCACTACACTGAAAAATAATAACATGACATGGAATACACTGATACAGAAGTATGATAGGATTACGTCGGGAGCAACATTTGTAGTACTTACAAACTTGAAAATTTAAAAAAGTAACGCAATAAAACCAGTTTGAATTTTATTAGTATACCTTTACAATATTTATTTTTATTTTACTTATTGTATTGGATATTTGTAAGACACCTATACAACAAATGGGGTTTCACTGCAGAGAACGTACCTGCTTCTGGTAAATCTATTTCAGGCATTTCAAACATAATATAATAAGTATATGTAGTATTAAAAACAAAATAAGAATAGAAGTAGAAACATATTTAATAGTTTGTGTTATGAAAATAGTCAATGTTCAGATTTAAATTTACAATTCTCCTTATAGTAATATCATTACATGAACACATCCTTTTCTAAATGACAAGTGTTATAAAAAATAATCACATACAAAAGTAATTATGTGACATTTACATTGTGATAGTATGCAATATAAACATTTTGAAGTTTGGTTAATACGCAAAACTAATCTGTTACCTATGTTACATATTTGTAAATTGCGCATTACATTTAAAGAAAGGCAGAATACATTGTACTGAAATACGTACATGTGTGTTATGTTAAACAGTTGTCATATTTCAAAATATATAATTAATCAAACCAGTGATGTAATGCATGATGTAATTAGAGACGCCATTAGTGATTTCATGTATGAGGCAATTAGTGATGCCACCAGTGATGTCATCATTGTGGTCATAAGCTGCGCAAAAGGGGGTGCACAGTTAAGGTGGACTTGCTCAAAATGCGATTACTGAATTTCAGGAGATATGCTGCATTAAATATGATCACCTTAAAAATCTTAACCAATGTTTTTTCACTGAATTTCAAAGGTTTTGCTATGTATTATTCATGTCAAACCTGATCACCTTAACACTCTCCTAACTAAAGTTTTTCCACAAATTTCAAGGGTTTTGTTATGCTATAGTGTCTTCGGGGCCTACTAGCCATTTCTAAAAGCCTCACAGCCTCTCTATTGCAAAGCACCATGGAAGATATAACTATTATTTTGGGAGCAGGGAGGCACCCCCTCAACGCTTCGTGCCCAAGTTGTTTCTCATTTGGTCCAATTCCATCCAATAGTTTTTCTCTATGGGAAAATGAATGAGAGGAGGCCGAAAACAGTGTTCAGTTGTTTTCTTAATAATATCTTAATTTTGTAACAAATCGTTCCCAAAATGACCAGTCTTGGGGAGGCTGTGACAAATATTTTGTATGGGAAATGTCAGCCAAATCCATCCTGCAAGTCAAATGTTATTAACAATAGAATGTTTTGCATTTCCACTGGATGAAGTCACTCACCTTAACGATAGGGTGGCCCTATAATATATATATTTACATATGGCATACATTACTTACCAGCATCGTATTTCTGATGCTTGTATCTGCTTAGATTCAGTTGCTTTGCATAAGCCGAAATCTAGTGGTAGGTGCGGAGTACTGCACGTTTTAGGAGTTTGATATGGACTTTGACTGGGCGTGTTTGTAATATTCTCCCTAGTGTGAATTCTACTGTACCCATGATCCCTCACGCCTCGGTATCTCAGATTGTACCGTTTATGATATGATAGGTTATTTATAACGCGCTTAATACCCAGAGGTTTCTAAGCGCGAACCCGGGGATCGAACCTGTGGTGCTCCGTGACGTCTTGCTTCCAAGGCGAGCACGTTGCCGCTGAGCTATCCTCCCAATGACATGAAGGATTATGAAGTGTATGCATGGAGAATAGATGAGTTGTGATGAGCTGTGAAACATTTATAATTTGCTCTAGAACCTTCAACTCCAAGAGGGGAGGAAGTGTGGGTGCATGGGAAACAAAGAAGATACAAGCATCAGAAATACGATTACAGTAAGTAATACATGCCTTCCGAGGCTTGTGGATCTGCTTAGAATCACTTGCTTTGCCTAGATTAACAAGCAGTATTTGATGAATCCTACGGATCGGTGCCATATTTGACTCCACACTTTCCTTCTCCGCGGTTTATAGTGATAGCATCGAATGCAAAAGCCTAGAAAAAAATGCATCGACAAAAATTCATATTTTTTCAATTTTTTTAATGCCCCACAACCCCTGTTTTTCTACCCCTTAAAACCCATTGTAATAAAAAAAAACCTTTACCTACAAAAAAAAAAAATAATTTTTTCGAGGCTTTTGAATTCGATGCTTTTGCATTCGATGCATTGTATTCGATGGAATCACTGGATACCCTTCTCCGCACACATCTCTGACGTCTCTAAAAAGTTAAACTTCCTACTGCACCTCCTTAGAGGTACTCTGCCTTTCCTCTCCTTCCCCCAGAAGCTCACTGTCTCCCAAGCTCTAGTTCTCTCTAGGTTGGACTACTGCAACAGCCTCTTTCTAAATCTACCTGCCTCCACTCTCCGCCCTCTACAACTAATCCAGAACAGGGCTGCAAGACTTGTCCTTGGTCTCAAGCTCTGGAATCGTATTTCTCCAGCTCTAAAATCCCTTCATTGGCTCCCAGTGGACACAAGGATTACATTTAAAACCCTTTGTATTGTCCACAAGGCTTCCTGGGGCCTGGGACCAAAACACCTTCAACTATCCCTCCGTAAATACCTCCTCTCTCTCGAATCTTTTGCTCCTCTACTTCTAACTCCCTCAGGGTCAGTCGTTTTTCAAAGAAACGAGCTGGGGGTAGATCTCTGTCTTCGGCGGGGGCCTCCCTTTGGAACAGCATTGCTGCCACCTTGAAACTTGAGAAGAACCATCTCGTGTTCCGGAAGCACCTCAAGACCTTCCTCTTCGCTTCTGCCTTTGCCCCTTCTCTCCCCTGCTGATCTGTTTTCTCTCAGCATCATGCTTCTGGCGACCCTCTGTCCTTCCGGCACAGGTACCTGCTCATCCTGCTGCACTGCCTCCTGAGCCACCCCTTGCACTGGGATCTGTTTCTGTACCCATACAGTCCCCCATTTCTCTTCTACACTGATCAGATATACCCTATCTGACAAATTACACACTTGCCTTTGCTTGTATTTATTTTATTTATTTATTGCACTCATTATTTATTCTGTTCTCTCTTTTGTGCCACACTTTTCACTCCTCCCCTTCCTTGCATTCTCCCCCTTTCCCTTTTCCAGGCACCTGTGCGCTATTAATGTCCTGGGCCTAGTAAGATTGTTGTTTTTATTCTCCCTTGTTCTCTTCCCTTTGCTTGGCCGTGCTCTGAAACACTTGTGCATCATATCCCTCACTAAACTCCTGCCTAAAGTATCCTCCCAGGCGGCCAGGAAAAGGCAGACGTTTCTTGAACCTGACCTTCAGGTGGTGTCCTGCGGGAGTATCACCTGGGAGGAGAAAAGGCCCAAGTGAGAGAAATCTGTGGCGTGAGACAGGATATTTGCCTTCCTTTAAGGAAGACATAGCCCAGATGCCAATGTATATAATGGCCATAATAATTTGTATATTCCACAAGTTCAACATTTCTTTGTGGGTAAAAATACATAAATAGAAATAAAGCCACCTCTCAAACCAGAGGAATTAATCAACTAAAATCTCCACCAACTCCCAAAGGTATTGTGAAAGGAAGTATGTGAATAATAACAGTCTGAACTTTAAATGAAGCCCCATGACTAACCCTTTTGACACTTCTTTAGCAAATATTGTGAATAACAGAAAAACTAACTTTGTTATTAGGGACTTCAAGTCCCATAATTCCCTAAGCACTGAGCAGAGGAAGAAGACTGAAGAGGAACAAAGCAGGAGTGGTCAACTAATTAAAGGAATGGCCCACAACTGAAGGAGACAGATGCTTAAAAGGCCCCATCGGGTGCAGGTACAGGGGAGAAGAGAAGCTGAAGGAAAGGTTGCAGTAGAGAAATCAGAAGGAGAGCAGAAGGAGCAATGCAGACTGTGTATGCAGCCGAGGTCGGGACTGGAGAAGGAAGACGCAGAGACTGTTAAAAAGCCAAAGACGCTGGCTAGTCCGGAGAGGGCCTCTGTCTCCATAAGTCTCAGGTGCAGAGGTCGTGCACCGGGAACTCTCAGGAGAAGTGGCGCAGGTGAAGGTGCAAGTTCGCCGGGTCGCTTGAAGCCCCCAACAGCGGAATACCTGCAACGCAGAGAGGATCTGAGGCGTGCAACCTACCAGGTGAGTTCACAGTATGAAAGTGACTCCAGGATGCTCTGATACTGCTCTAGTAGTGCAGGCAGTCTCTTGCGTATGGGTAACCCCCCCCCCCCACACCCCCAAAAAAAAAAAATATATATTTGATCCGTTTTTTAGAGAAAAAAAGAATGGCGGTAAAAAGCCCCGGAAAAAAACATCCCGCGATAAAATGACATGGAACCAGTCATTAAGAACCCCCATAAAACGGACTCATACAATAATCGAGCACTCAAGGAGGAGTCCCGGGGGTCGAGCCGACGGACCCGCCCGAACGACCATTAGCAGGCCGGGGTGAAGAGTACAGAACGGGAATGGAATCTACAGTGGGGTTTAGGATCCCCCACAAAGGGTTTATATTAGGAGAAAGGTCTGGGTGTGCTGGGCAATCCGTGCCAGGGCATATAGCAACCCGGCACCACCCTCAAGGGGGCAAACGGGAGGGATAGGGGGGGGGAGGAACAGGGCGATGGCACATTCACAGGACAACGAACAACTTGAGGCACACCGAGGAAGACTAAAGGTAATCAACAACAGGATCAAGTGTGGATAGATTGAATATGGCTCTAGTGACGATACTATCTCAGAACGTCAGGGGCATGAATACTCCGATGCAAAGAGCCAAACTGGAAAGGCAGGCACGGCTGTTGAAAGCAGCCATCATATTATACCAAGAGACGCATATAAAAAAAAGGAGAAGTCTCGGGTCAGGATCAGAGGAGCTAGGAACATCTTTCAATCTAATGCAGAAGGAAAGAGGGCGGGAGTCCTCATAGCCGTGAGTGACACATTGAACATGCAAGTCCAAGACCACAAAGCCGACAAGGATTAGAGATACATATCCTGTAACGCGACACTAGAAGGGAAACGTGTGACGTTGGCATCCGTATTCGCCCCAAATGTGGGAAAAGAAACTTTCATAATTAGCATGCTTGAACCATTGGAGGAATTCGCGACAGGAGAAATTATAATGGTGGGGGGGACCTGAATATGGCATGGGACCCCACTCAGGATAGGAGCGCCAAAACTATCAACGACTCAAAAGCTCCGTCTGGCGCTCTGAAAAGGGCGTTTGAGACCCTATCCCTCCAAGATGCATGGCGGGTAAAGAACGGGGAGAGGCAGGGCTTCACACATTACTCCCATATTTGCAATACGCAATCAAGAATAGACTATATGTCTGGGTATCTACAAGTCTGTCAGGAAGAATCAAAGAAATTGATGTAGGCCTGATCTCCTCAGACCATGCCCCACTGATAACATCCATGGCTCTTAAGAATTGGGGACGGCGCATGTGGTCCTGGAGATTTCCGGCAGAGCTGCTAAACGGCGACATAATAGTTGAGGAAATTCGAGGAAAAATAGACACCTACTTTTCCGAGAACACAGGAGAGATTCCACGGGAAACGATCTGGGATGCCTTTAAGGCGGTCCTGACAGGAGAGTTGATGGCACTGAAAGCGAGAAGAGACAAACAAATGACTCAATAGGAAAAGGACCTGGAGCAAAAATTGCATGACGCATGGAAGGTAGCAGTCAACAACCCCAGCAGAGCCACAAAGCGGGGCCTTCAAAACGTCCAGGGACAGCTGGAGCTACTCCAAACGAGAAAAGTAGAAATGGCACTGTTGAAAACGAAGCAAAGGTACTACATCTCAGCAAACAAGGCGGAATAACTGCTTGCTCGCCAACTCTGAGAGGAAGGGCATAAATGGACAATCTTAACATTGAGGGATCATAATGGGATCCACAAGACCAGGAATGAAGAAATGGGGGAGATAATGAAGAAGTTCTATCAAGATCTGTACCACTCCGGAGACCCAAACGAGGAAGCACAGAAGGCATATCTCAGGGACCTGATTCTACCCCAGCTGTCGGAGGAAGTCTGAGAAGCCCTAGACCGGGACATACAGCAGGAGGAAGTAGTTAAGGCCATTAGGCAGCTCCCAAAGAACAAAGCGCCAGGACCGGATGGCTAACATTTTATAAAAAATTCCAAACCTTGCTAGTCCCAAGACTTACAATACAAACATTAAAGCAATACTAGTAGCACTAGACGCTGAAAAAGCGTTCAACAGTCGAATGGACGCAGCTCTTCCGTACTGTGGTAAAATTGGTGTGCCGTTCTTGCAGATGATCAAAGCCAACTATAAGAACCCCACAATGAGATCTCAATAAACTGACTTTTGTCACAAAACGTGGCTCAGACGAGGGGTACGAAAAAGGGGTGTCCATTGTTCCCACTCTATGCCCTGTTTTTTTAACTTCTTTTGGCACGGATACGGTCACAGCGCCGGATCAAGGGAATTCCGATGGGAGGGGGAAGGAGCACAAGTCAATGGCCTTTGCGGACGACATGCTGATAGCCTTAACGGAACCGGGCCATTCCCTCCCGGTGCTGTTCCAAGAACTGGAAGAAAATCAGAGCAATCTCAGGTCTCAAAATAAATAAAGGCAAGTCTGAGATACTAAAGTGAACAGACGACCCAGGGGAGATTGCAGAATTAGCCCAGGTGTATGAGATGAAATTGGCACAGAACAACATAACTTACCTCGGTATCAAGGTAACCCCATCGATATCACGACTCTATGCAGCAAACTTTCCAAACTTGCTTGCACACCTGAAATCTCTTTTGGAAAAATGGAATCCCCTCAATACTTCATGGTGGGGCAGAATAGCGGCTGTAAAGAAAGATGAGTTCTTCCGAAGGTCCTCTATTATTTTCAGGCTATCCCAATTAAACTCCCCAAATCTTTCTTCAGAGCCCTAAAGAGGTTGACATCCGCATATGTATGGCAACATAAGAAACCAAGGGTGGCGATGACGACAATGACGGCAGAAAATTCTGAAGGAGGGTTTGCATTTCCCCACTTCAAAAGATACCACGAAGCAGCGCAGCTGTCATGACCCTTGCCCCTGGCCCTCACTCGCAAGTCAGCCTTCCAGTTAGGGCCAGGTCAAAGGCCTTAAAACCATCATCATGAAGACCAACATTAGAATGGGACTATTTAACTTGGGGTGGGTTCAGCCAACATGGAGGCACGCACAGAGCTCAGTTACAAGGAACTGAGCTATGCGGTCTAGTCTTTTGGGTGTGGCAGGCCTGGGACTATTTTACTTGGACTACTTTACCTGAGACTATTTAAACCACGCCCAAACAGCAGAACATGATTTGCGTTATTCTGCTTTGGGCAGCGTAACGCTCACCGTGTCCAGTTCTTTGACGCCAGTTTACCTGAAACCAAGGACCTGCAGAGAGAGAAAGAACACTACGAAACTTACCTGGAACATTATCCTGTATTCAATCCATTGCTGACTTCAGTTCCACTCACCTGAAGGTATGAACTCCATCATCCGGCACCGCATGCATCCTGCAATACCATAACCTGGAAAGAGGAGAAAGAAAGACAGTATTAATAAGCATTTACTCACGTTTCTTCCCAAATGAAGAAAGCCACACAATTCTTACCTGGGTAGTTATCTCCTGGTCAGTATCATTGCTGGAACATTACGGCGGTCGGCGAGGAACATTGCAACCTGCAAGGAGAGAAAAGACACAGGTTAGCAATATAAAAGGTGAAACAGCACCACGCATTGCGCATTAATCACCGGACAGCATCACGCACACCGCGCTTTCGCCTACCGGCCCATGCTCATCTTTAAACTGCATGACAACACCAAAATACCTTTCCATACCTAAGAGGAAAGAAGCAAGACATTATTATTCGAACTAAATGGAACATAAGAACTGCATACAAAGACTATAAAGCAGCAAACCTAGGAAGTCGCAGCAGGACTGGATTCCAACGGCGGGGTTTGCACCAGTGAAGTAACTTGGTCGCTGCTCGCCCCCACATCTACGCGTCCCTGCCACGAGGAGCAGGACGGAGAATCCACCTTTTACAATATTAAGGTGAGGAGAAGGCCCAAGGGGGATGAAGGAGTTGAGGCCAAGGGAGGTGGGAAAACAAAGACAATCTGGTATTGAATCCAGCTCTCCTATAATCTGCAAAAATTACTGTTTTAAAAAAAATAATACTCATGGTGCCAGGTTTTCAACTTTTTCTTCTTTTTTTTTTTTTACACATGAAATGAAATGGGCTAACACATCTCATCACTTGCACCCCAAAAAAATGCAGCCCAATCCACAAGGGACACATGAATGGGCACATTTTATATGCGCGCCCATTCAGATGGCCTTTTTCACCTCCTTGATTTAATAAAGTGGCGTTTCTGTCAATTTAAAAGCGCTTCCCTCATTTCCAAGCAAGATGCACTTTTAAATGTGCAGAAATTGTAGGCAACCCTACGCACACAGGATGTGGGGCTGCCACTGCATGACAGGGTCTTGCATTTCTTTTAAGGTATGAAACGCTCCTGTGTCGCTTGCATTTCTGTTGCTGAAACAGGATAAAAATGCATTTTTTGGGTCACATTTTACAGCGGCAGGCACCTGTAGAGCCTGTCCCTGTGAAAGGCGTTGGGAGCTTGCAGAACACTGTCGGGAGAGCGATTCTATTCAAAGTACTGCCCATTTTGATGACAAAAATCTATCGAATGTTACAATTTGACCTATTTCGTCCAGTACTATTCGATCAATTTTTATAAATACTGAACATGTGTTGCGAGGGTGTCACCCACTCCCCATGTTCAGTATTTCTGGTCTAGGGTGGTTGCAGAAGTGTTTTGCCCTTTTTCCTCAAAATTGGAGGCGGGGACAGAAAAAAAAAGAAAATAATGAAAAAGGGACCCTGCAGAGTCGGATCCGACCTGCGTTAGAGGGACGGATCTGGCACTGCAGGGTTGCACGTGAAGCAGCAACGACCAAGCAGTTAAGTAGGGGAGAGTGTGGGGTGGTGGTGAAAGGTACATTTTGGGTTGTTTGGCTGAAGTGCAAATCAATTCGCAGAGAAATTGACTACGGTCAATTCCGCCGCAAATAATTACACTTCGGTCAAACAACCCGGAACACCATTCAAGGCAGCTGGCCAGCGCACAATTTGCGCTACAGCTCAAGCCTGTGGAAATGCGCCAGTCACCTTTGAGAATAAGGTGACCTGCTCATTTCCAAAAATGGGTTGTCTAAAAACATATCCTCCGTTCTTTTTTTAAATGCCCCATTATTTGAGGAACTGGGTCAAAATCTACATTTAAATTTTTTTTAAAAAAAAATTATTACACTATGAGAGAGGGAGAGTGATGGGTGAGAAGTGAAGTGATGGGCAAGAAAGCAGAGGGAGAGCAGTGGGTGGGAGGAGGAAGCGCTGCACAAGAGAGCAGAGGAAGCAGTGAGGCGGTGGGCCAGAAATCAGAGCGAGCAGAGGTACAGAAAGTCGAGCGAGTGTGTGGTCAGTGAGCCAGAAAGCAAGCGGTTGGCCAGAAAGAGGCAGTGAGCTGCAGATTGGGAAAAAGGATGAGGGAAGAGTGTGATAGAATGGGAGAAAGGATGCAAGATGCAGAAGCAGCACAAAAGAATGAAGGACTGTATATTGCGGGAGGAATTGTAGAGTGTAAAGGTGTGAGTTGGGAGTAGGATTTGGAGTGTGGCAGGGGCTGGGCAGTCCAAATTGTGACTTGACAGTGTGACATAGCACGTGAGTATTTGTATGACAGTGAGAGGTTAAGGAATGTAAGTTGTGATGGAGAGTTGGTGAGATGTGTGTTGGTGAGAGAGGTGTGTGGGTGTTTGGGGGATTGGAGAACATAGAAGGGGAATATTTTCAGCATTACAATTGATTATGATCAATTTAGTTAATACTATTAAATAGGCATGAACATTAAACCAGAAATGTAGCCAAATCAAACACTGTTCTGCCAAGCCAGACTCATCTGGGACTCTTCCTATTAAATTAATACAAAACATACATAATAATGATACCCTGGCTCTCTTGTAGCCTTGCATTCTGCCTATTTCCTGCAATGTGAATCTTACACCCTCCAGTTAATACAAAATGTCCCGCAAAAATGCCGCAATAAAAAAAAGGTTTGTGCCGCAAAATTTGCCATTTCATGCCGCAAAATTTGCCATTTCATGCCGCAAAATCCTAGAAGGTCTGCCTATGGTGTGACAAGAAGCATAGACACCGGAATACCAAGATAAGTGAAATCATTGGTGTGACCCTCGATGTGTGGGATACAGCAGTCAAAAGGGGAAACTTGACCACTCTCCCATCTCCCATCTCCCTTCACCCCGCTGTTTGGAAACCCGGACTTCCCGCCGGGAATGGACCCCAAAGCATATGCCACCTGGAAACAAGTGGGCTGCACTAAGATCTGAGACATGTTTAGTAATCAATCAATACGGTCTTACAATAATTGTGTCCAGGACCTGGGGGTGAAGAGAACAGAGAAGTATCAGCACATACAATTAGCCCACTGGCTGTCGTCCCTGGCGGATAGGGTGGCAGGCACGAGGGATCTGACGAAGTTTGAAAACTACATTTCAACGGACCCGTGCACCCTAAAGCTCAAATCGAATCTATATACTCATACTCATCTGAATGAGCAAAGGGAGGAGATCCAATGGAACTATATGAGATGTTGAGAAAGACGCTTGGGGAACCAATACCACGTTCCCACTGGAAGGAAGCATGGTGCAGCATGCCCAAACTGACATGTTCAATACACCTGAGGGAAATGTGGAAGAAAGGTTTATTGCAGTGGCACTTAACCCTAGAGAGGATACATGTGATATATCCTAGCACAAATGGGCGATGTTGGCGAGGTTGTCAGCAGTTGGGCCACTGGAAACATGTGGTGGTCATGCCCAGCCCTTGGGGACTTCTGGAATGAAGTCAAAGCTCAAGCAGAAAAAATGGCTCAAGGAGCAGGCACTCTGGAAGCAAGTGTATGGCAGGCAGGAATGTGGGACCCAAAACAAAAGACATACACCAAGAAGCAGCGGGAGGTCATAATGGTCCTAATTATAGCTGCATGGCTAACAATAGCCCAATGCTGGAAACAGCATGACCCTCCGACTCATCTCCAATGGCTCAGGAAAGTATGGCACTTACTGCAAGATCATGGTGCAGTACAGAAGAGTGCAGTGTCCCTTACTGGCTGCTGTCGCACCACCTCCCTTCATCCAGGGCTACTTACAGTATGTGCAAGTGCAATTGTGGACAACCAACTCACATGGCGTAGGACTACTAAAGCTAGTGACCCAAATACAGATCATATTGAAAAAATGGAGCAGTACTACCACAAGTAAAACAATACCCATTATCAAGGGAGGCAGAAGAAAGGATAAAAGACAGGATTACAGGCTCTACTAAACCAAGGGATAACAGTCCCCTCTACCTCACCATGTAATACTGCCATATACCCAGTCATAAAAGCAACAGGGGGCAATTGGAGGGTACAACGTCCTTTCATCGTCTGCCTTTTCATCCCCAGGCTTTTCAAAGTGCACATTCCATCGAATGTGCTCATCGAAATTTGGGGGAGGGGGGGGCAAGTAAGGGTTTGGCCAGGTGGACAATGGCAAAAAAATAAAAAAAGTGTGGTAGGGTGGTTGGGGGTGGGGGGGTGTTAGAGAGAAATTATGAGCACATTCGATGGAATGTGCACGTTTAAAAGCCTGGGGATGAAAAGGCAGGCGATGAAATGACATGGAACCAATTGGAGAAAGATCCAGGATCTTTGCCCACTTAATGACGTAGTACAGAAAAAATGTCCTCTAGTTGAAAACCCTGCCACCATTGCGTGCAGTATCCCCAAAGAAGCAACGCACTTCACAGTGGTTGATTTAAAGAACGCCTTCTTTTAAACAGTTACACCCCGACTCCTGGTATCTCACAGCATTCACACATGGTGGAAAGCGCTAAAAGCACATCGTTGGCCCCCAAGGGTATTGAGATAGTCCAAGCATATTCAACAGGATATTACACAAAGATTTAGGCACCATCCATGCGCCCAGCACGGTCATCTAGTACGTGGACACCTTACTACTTTGCAGTAACAGTGAGCAAAACTGTCGTAACGGTTACATCACCCTTCTACAACTCTTGGCCAGCAAGGGGTACAAGGTTGACAATGCCAAACTCCAATACTGCCAGCTCGAGGTGCTTTAATTAGGACAGCTACTTTGAGCAGACGGCAAAAGGATAATACCAGACAGAGCAGCAACTGTGCGTGCCAGCCCAAACCAGTAAAAGACATGTAGAAATTCCAGGGATTATGTAATTACTGCAGGGCATGGATTCTGGACTATGCAGCATACACAAGACCGCTCTTACAGGGTCTCAAGGAAACACAAAAAGGCAACTAAAAACTAGAATGGAGAAGGGATTTCCACAACCCCAGTTCTCGCCACCCCAGATTACACACAAGAATTGTATATATTTTCACATTCAAACAGTACACTTATGACCACTTTGCTAACACAGAAGAGCACAATGGGCAACAAGCCAATGGCCTATTATATTGGTACACTGGACTCAGTTATGCAAGGGAAGTTCACACGCGAAAAAGCCCTCACTACAGAGCATGCAGTATTTGCGATCTTGGAAAGATCAAAGTCCACCCTGACCACCCAGAGGGCATCGGCATACAAGATTATCATCTCAATTCCAAACATTCATGCAGTACAATGCAAAACAGTAAATCCTGCCATGTTCTTAACGGAAGTGTGCCCTAACGAAGACTTGCAACAACACAACTGTGCCACATATAAAGGCGAAGAGGATGACATTCCCAAAGCAAAAGACAGTCCACTAGAGGAGGGTGAAGTACTCTTTGTTGACGGTTCAGCAACAATTGACCAGGACACAGGGCAAAGACATACGGGAGCGGCAGTAGTGTGCCTCGAAGGAGGGAAATATGAAACATTAGTAATGATGAGGTTACCCATGCACTATTCGGCACAAGAAGCAGAGATTGTAGCACTCATCGAGGCGCGATGCGCATCACAAGGATGCCACGTGACCATTTATTCAGACTCGCCATATGTCACAACAACAGTGCATGCTGGGTTGTCACGATGGAAAAGGAGAGGGTTCCACAAAGCAGATGGTTCCCCAGTACAGCACACCACACTTTTAGACACATTAATTTCTGCACTGTCACAACCTTCTGTATTAGCGGCTGTCAAGTGCACCGCACACACCGGTAACACTGACAAAATAGCCTTAGGAAACGCCAGAGCGGATGCCGCGCCAAAATGGCATCCTAGTTTCCTGCCCCAGTCATTTCAGATTACGTCATAACTACACCATCACAGGATCCACAAGCGGCATACATATCGCTGCCCATCACACAACTAGTTGAACTACAGGGAAAAGCGCCAAATGAGGAAAAAAAGAACTATGGTCCAAAAGAGGGTGTAAACAGTCCCCCACAGGCCACCTATGGAGACCAGAATGCACTGGTCGTAGAGCTTTTGGCAATAGCATTCGACCAGTTACACCACCCATCCCACAGCTCCAATAAGCATATTGCGGCAGACATATAGCAAGATTGGTTCATACCAAACTTTCAGGAGTATCTCGCAAACATGATTATACACTGCACCACCTGTCAAATATTCAGCATTGGCATGAAGCTCCGGACGATACGAGTCACAATGCTTCACCCCATTGGGCCGCTCCTTGAATTACACATAGATTAAGATTATGCAGATATGGGAGAAAGATGCAATGTTCACAATACCTACTAGTTGTTGTGGGCCCTTTCTCAGGATGGTCCTTTGCACATCCGAATGCCAAATGCGCTGCCAAATTCTTAGTGCGCAAGGTGTTCCCTTGATGGGGCATGTGCGATGCATTAAAATCTGGCAACAGCTCTCACTTTTTCAATGAGCTCTTTAAGGAAATCACAGCACTAATTGATATTAAACACCGGATTAGCTCAATTTACCTCCCTAAAGCAAACTGCATTGAACAAATAAACGGCCTTCTTAAAACCAAGCTCTCCAAGCTCTGCACCACCGTAAAAGAAAAACTGGGTGCATTGCTTGCTGCTGGCCCTGCTCAGTTTGTGCACTCAGTCAAGTAAAGAACATCACCTTTCACCACACAAAGTAGCAACTGGCAGGCACACACCCATCTCTCCAGTAAGGAGGGCATTGGATGTACATAGAGCTGTAACGGGTCTGGGAAAATAATTCAAGGACTACTTAACAAACCTGGCACGTGCAATCAAATATGTCTCCTGACAGATCGCACCTCCTCACTGAGACAATACACAGAGCACTGCAGAGCACCTTGCCACAGACACCATGCCCACCCCATCACTGCTGCCAGGTAACCTAATATATGTCAAGAACTTTTTGCACAAATGAAACAACCCTAGATTTCATGGTCCCAATGAAGTGGTGAAAGGGCGTTGATATTGAATTCACCTTTCAGATGTTCGTAGCGCACCCTCAAATACCTCACCAGTATCCTAAAAGAAGCTATCAAAATACCTCACAATAACTACCTCAAAAGTAATAATGTAACTGTATGTTACGGAGAATAAAAATGCATTACTGCTAAAAGCATAAGCACTTTTCAGTGAAAGAATCCCCACTCCTTCCCCCTGCTACCCCATCCCTCCCACCCCCGTTTTTGTTCCATTTTTCAGGAGAGCACGACGGAGTGCTCAACGTCAAATAATTCATTGTATGTTCTGAAAAAAGATAGATATACTGTTAATTCTAAATGGTTATATTCTTACACTTGTGGCCTAGCCTTCACTGCCATCCCATTTACCATATTAATGTTTATGTTAGGAATGTATTGGGGTACATCTTTTATCTGGGCAAGCCATCTAAAAGAGGGGGGGACATGAACTGAAGTGCACTGCTAAACGCAACTGCAAGGTCAAACGAAACCAGCAATGCAACTGTACATCTGTATAATACTTCCCAAATAAGCAATAACAGTGTCAACACACAAGCAAATATACCTGACCGAATGAGTGTGTGCATGAGCAAAATGTTAGAAATATTATTCCCCACGATTAAATATCTTTTATGTAGCACAAATAATAGCAACAATGTTAGTAGTATATTGACAAGGAGATAAGTATCACGCCATGATAGAATGAAAAGGCAAGCATGTGGGCTCAAATATGATGCATACCATAGCCTAGGCCTGGATGCTATTGAAGACATCAGACAACCCAAGCATTCAAATAGCTTGTATGCCGACACGAGTGCGGTCGGAAGACAAACGTCAAAAAGTAGCGGTTTTGTATGCTCATTGATACTGCATGAATTGGGGGCACCCAAGGTTTTAGTACCACAGAAGTTCCAACTATAGAGACACAATGCCTGGTTCATCTTGCGCTATGTAAAATAAAAGGCACCTTCCAGGCACACAGGGTGCGACTAGAGCATGTCGATCCAGATGCCCTGGAATGCAAAAACAACCAGAAAAACCTGAATTGCTTAAAACAATCATATTTAGTGATTGATGGGGTGAAGTATGTAAACAGCAAATGGCAGGAAACTACGCTCAGCTGCCAAGGCCTCCTGGGATAGGAAGAGGCAGTAGTAGCATTCGTGGAAAAGACGTGCACAAATGAACAAGTTGCTCTCTTACCTGGTAACGTTCTTTCGATGGGATGGTCCAATGACGTATTCCATATCTATGACAGTAATCACCACAGCTGTGCTGCTTCAGAAAATCTTTCGGCGTCTGTGTCCTGCGTCGATGATGGCGATACGCCGCTCTCGAGGACCTCCTCTGACAGCAGACGTCACTGGATGTTATAAGTAGGACGCACGACGCCCGTAGCTGTAACGCTCACCTGATTCTCGCAGAGGCGCCGGTCTTGACTGGGCGACTACCGTATCTCCAAAGGTGATGTGTAGCACCCGGTTGGCTCTTGGGCTGGACCTCTGTGCACTGTATGCCTGACGTGTAGAGTAAGATGTCTGCAGATAGAAAATATGGGGTTAATGAACTGGGGTTATTGGGGTGTCCCTATCTCTTTCCTCTTCTCCTCTCCTGTAGACCCCCAAAGGTTAACGCTCTCACCTTAGGTAAGTGAATGCCGAGCTCTCCATCTGCCTCGGGGCAGGGTGCTGTAACCAGTTTCTTCACTGGATAGGTAGCGCAGGCCTCTTGACTTCAGAGGACTGCTGTCCGTCGTTTAAAGTCTTTAGTAATGATGTCTCTTGTTTTGCAGGGTTCCAGCGATGGCGGATGACGGGCTGAAGTGAGTTGAAGATGGAGCCCGTGTGATGAATAGAAGCGCCTGGAAGCACGTAAGTAAGCGCTTGTTGCCTGCTTCACGATGCGCTCTAACTGTCTCTTTATTTTGCAGGTACGAGTTTGGAGCGGCTGCAGGGTGCCGGAATACCCACTGGATTAGATGTGGAAAGGAGTAATGGCACGTGAGTATTAAAGTTCCCCAATGTCTTTAAACGCACCTTGTTTTGTCTTTCAGATGCGGGATGCAGCGCCAAAGGCCTCCGGAGCGTGCGAAGAGTTGGTAAGCTTTTGTCTTTCAGATGCCGGAATGCAGTGTGAAGACCTCCGGAGCGCACGAAGAGTAGGTAAGCCTTTGCCTTTCAGATGCCGGAATGCTAACCTGTTCTTTCTTGTCTTTATAGGTGTTGCTGAAGACTGGATTCAGGATGATAAGCCTTTGCCTTTCAGATGCCGGAATGCTAACCTGTTCTTTCTTGTCTTTATAGGTGTTGCTGAAGACTGGATTCAGGATGGTAAGCCTTTTTCCTTAGGCCCAGGACCGGATGCAGAAGACGCGATGAGCGTTCTGCTGCAGAGGTTGCAGAGTAACGCAAAGCAAGATTCATCCACCGGGTGTGGTTTAAATAGCCTCCTGTAGTGCTTCGGTGTCTCCTTCCACAGCCACGCCTAGGTAAGAAAAGAGTTCCTGCTTTCCAGAAGAGTTCCAGTGTTCTGAATCTAGGGAGTGGCTCCAGACCCACCCAACAGGAAAAGTAGTTCCAAACAGAAGGGGATCAGAGGCTCAACTGGCAGGCAAGTAAGCAGCATGGTCTGCTGCAGGTAAGTCCACCCAAGCATTATGAGCCCGGCGCTTCCAGCGCTGGAACTGGGCATATTTATGAGCCTGGTGCCACTGGCGCCAGGACTGGGTCCAAAAGGTCCCAATTGGGACTGGTTGGCACTCGGAACCTGGGTTATGGATCTGCTTCCAAGGGAGTTGGGAAAACCCTGACCTTTTGGAAGCAGAGATCATGACAGTAGCCTCAGTTGTAGTTTTTTCCCAGAACGTGTGGCACCAGTTTTCTGCCAGTCTGACCACACAAGGCCTTGCGGAAACGTAAGCTGCAATCGCATATGAAATTCTGTACCGGGGAAGGCAGGGAGGGAGCGATATGGAATACGTTGTCGGACCATCCCATCGTAAGAACGTTACCAGGTAAGAGAGTAACTTGTTCTTCGAGGGGATTGGGTCCTCCAACGTATTCCATATCTATGACAGACTCCCAAAGCAGTACCAATGCAAGGAGGTGGGAAAAGAATTTAAAAATTGCGAAGTAAAGGACCGCCTTGCCAAAGGCCAGATCCTTCCCCCGGATGGAATCGAGGGAGTAGTGACGTACAAAAGTATGTGCTGAAGCCCAGGTGGCTGCATCACAGATGTTACGAATCGGAACACCCCTCTGTAGAGCAGTAGAGGCAGCCATACCCCTGGTAGAATGGGCCTGTAAGCCGACCGGTGGGTCCTTACCCACCAAACGGTAACACTCCGAGACAGCCAAAATAATCCAGCGAGACAAAGTCTGTTTCGTCACAGCTTGTCCCAAACGCTTTCCAGCGTAACCAATGAAGAGTTGATTGTCCACTCTGACCCGGGACATGCGTGAGATATAAAAGCTTAACGGTCTCCTAGGATCAAGCCTATGTAGCCTCTCCTCTTCCTTACCAGGATGTGGAGGAGGATAAAACGCCGGAAGAACAACCTTCTGGCCTAAATGAAATTCCTACACCCCCTTTGGAAGAAAAGAAGGACGAACTCTAACGACAACCCTGTCCTTATAAAACACAGTGAAGGGTGGCTTAACTGAAAGTGCCTGTAACTCACTCACTCACTCTAGGAGTGGAAGTGACCGCAACCAAAAACACAGTTTTAAGAGTTAACAGTCTCAAAGGGGATGAATGCACAGGCTCAAACGGAGCACCCATCAGAAACTTGAGAACAAGGTTCAAATCCCAACCGGGCACATTAGTGAGCCCTTTCAGAAACTGAGAAATTAAAAGGAATTTTAAAATAGGACCACTCTTCAGACGAGCGCTTAAATATGGACAGCGCCGCCAGGTAACCTTTAATGGTACCCACTTGAAGGCCCCTGTGGGCCAAAGAAAGCAAAAAAGACAGAACCATGGGAATGTCACATGCAAAAGGATCCAGATTCTTAACCCTGCACCAGTCGCAGAACTTACGCCAAGGGCAACGGTACAGGGACTTTGTTGCTGGCCGACTGGCCGAGAGCAACACCTCCATCACATCTTCAGGAAGGTCCCAATCCCTATACCTCAACCTTTCAGAAACCAAGCGTGAAGGTTGAGGGATCTGACCTCTGGATGGAGAACCTGACCCCCCTCCCATGAGAGCAGATCGTCTTGGTAGGGAAGACTACGTGGAGGGCAGATGGACAAGTCGAGAAGGTCCGGGTACCACGTCCTCCGGGCCCACGCCGGAGCAATGAGGATCATCTGGGAACCGAACCTCTGTAACCTCCGCAGCACTTGCGGAATGACGGGGACTGGAGGAAACGCGTACAGCAGTCGGAATGACCACTCCACCACGAACGCGTCTCCTAAGGCTCCTTTCGGAGGAAATTCCTGCAAGCAAAACCTTTCGCACTTCCGGTTGACACTGGAGGCAAAGAGATCCACTTGAGAGGTCCCCCAAAGGGTGAAGCTCTCCAGGAGAATCTCCTGAGCCAACTCCCACCCATGAGAGATCGCACTCTGCCTGCTCAGAGCTTCCGCCGTCTTGTTTTCGTCTCTGGCCAGATGAACTGCCGAGATCGAAACTTCCTGCTGGATTGCCCAGAACCAGAGCTGCATCGCCTCCCTGCACAGAGGAAGTGACCCTGCCCCCCCCTTTTTGTTGAGGTAGTGCATGGCCACCGTGTTGTCTGTCAGGATCAGGACATTCTTCCCTCGCACAGTCGGCAGAAAAGCCTTCAGGGCTAGCCTGACAGCCCTTAGCTCCAACAGATTGATATGGAGTCTGGACTCTGATGGAGACCAACGACCGCTGACTGTCAACTCGTTGGCATGAGCTCCCCATCCCGTGAGGGATGCGTCCGTCACGATCGTCACCTCCGGCCAGGGTAGCCAAAATGGAGCCCACTTCATCAGATTGTCTTCGATGGCCCATCACAGAAGGTCCTGGGTGACTGAGGACGGCACCTGAACAGGATCCGACATCCTGCTGAAACTTGTGCACCATCTGCTGAATGTGATGAGCCCTCACCTGGGGAGGAAAATACTGCCCCAGGGACATGTCGAGCACTGCTCCGATGTACTGCAGCCTCTGAGTTGGTGTCAAATGGGACTTCTTTAAGTTGAGGGAGAAGCCCAGCTTGTGGAGGGAGTGGCAGGTGACGGACAGCTGATCCAGGACTTGCTCGGGATAGCGCGCCCTGATCAACCAATCGTCCAGGTAGGGGTAGACGCAAATCCCCACTTTCCTGAGGTGCGCTGCCACCACTACCATGAGCTTGGGGAAAACCCTTGGGGCGTAGGTCAATCCGAACAGCAGGACACGAAAATGAAAGTGCGAGTCGCCAACCGTGAACCTCAGGTACTTCTTGTACTTTGGATATATCGGCACATGAAAATAAGCATCCTTGAGGTCGAGAGACACCAACCAGTCCTGAAGTTGAAGGGCCTGGAGGACTTGAAAGAGAGTAACCATCTTGAACTTGTCCTTCCTGAGGAGTTTGTTCAAACCGCGCAAGTCCATGATGGGTCTCAAGCCCCAGTCTTTCTTGGAGATCAAAAAATAAGGGGAATACCATCCCTTGTTCCTCTCCGCTACAGGCACCAGTTCTATGGTGCCTTTCTCCAGCAGGGATTGAATTTCCTGCGCAAGGAGCGGATCCGGACTCTTCAAAGAGAAATTCCCTGGTGGATTGTCTTGAGGCCTCTGCCGGAAAGGAAGACAGTAGCCGTGGGTTATGATCTCCAGAACCCACACATCTGAAGTAATGGCGCGCCACTCTGCAAGATGCTGCGCCAGCCTTCCCCCAACCGGCGAACCATCGGACATGGCCTCATGACTGAGCTGAAACAGCTGCGGCGTTGCCCGAGGGCAAAGAGGCAAAAGCCAGAGCGGTCTTGGCACCTCGAGTACCTTGTTTTCCACCTCTAGATCTCCTACGGTGGCCCCTTTGACTGGCAGCTCCTCTCGCTTTACCAAAGGATGAGTAATAACGAAAGGAACCTCCCCTCCATTGCTGTCCCCTAGGACGAAGGCGGAGGTTGTCGAACTGCAGCGCCCAACGACTTCGCTGCAGCTTTTGAGGTTTGCAACCTCTCAAGGCTCTCGTCAGCCTTGCTGCCAAAAAGATGTTCCCCGTCAAAGGGCATGTTGAGGAGCTGGGCCTGCACATCAGGAGCAAACCCCGACTTCCACAACCACGCAAACCTGCGTATCACGGTGCTCGCCCCCAGGGACTGGCTGACGCAATCTGCCATGCCCAAACCCAACTGAACGTCCTCACACAGGCATCCTTGCCATCCTGAACCATGGCAAGGAAACCATCCCGTTTGTCTGCTTTGGGAATATGTTCAGCCGCTAAGGAAACACAGTTCCACAGAGTGTGCGTGAAACATGACAAGGCACATACGGAGTTGGCCGCCTGAAGCGCCATACCCCCCTGAAGAAAACACTTTGTACGCCCAGCCGTCAAAACGCTTGTCGTTCCCATCAGGAGGGATGGTAGGATACGACGCCTGCTTTGCCGGGGCTGTAGCCGCCTCACCACCAAACTCTACGGAGTGGGGTGCTTGGACAAGTAGCAGGGGTCGCTACTGGCTGGGCGGTATTTTCACGACAAAGACTTGCCCACTGCCGGGAGACTCTCCGGGACAGTCCAAGCCGCCGCCGCCACCCTCCTCTGTAGAGCCATATGAAACAGCAGTAGCGGGTCAGTTGGTGGACCAAGGTCGAGGAAATCCGTAAGGTCATCCTGAAGAAACTCCCCCGGGAGAGCAGACCATCCCAAGTATTCGGTGACCCTCGACATAAGGCGCCGGTACGAAGAGTCGGCATGAGTGCCAGGCTCAGGCCTAAAAAAACTCCACCTCCGGAGAGTTGTCCAGCCCACTAGCATCATTCAGGGACTGCCGCAGGTCCTCAAATTGGCTATGGCCCGAGAGAATCTCGTCTGGCACCGTATTAGGACCCATGCCATCATCAGAGCCCTCATCCACCTCTGAAATAAACTCAAGATGGTGGTAAGAAGGCACAGAAAGTGAACCAAAGCCATGCTTGACCTTGGCCAGAGCCTTTCTAGGGGGTTCCACCGAGCCTCAGGGTACCCCCGTCGACACAGCCTCGAAAGGCGTCGAGGGCATCGAGTGAATCAGCATTGATGCCGAACGTGGCGCCGACAGCATCAATGACATCGACACAGGCCTCGAGGCTGGAGCCCCGAGCGTGTCCTTCGACAGCCTGGGTGCCGATGACTTCTTTGGAGGCGGGGCCTCGAAAGAGTCCGTCGACGACCTTGGCGTCAACATCTTCCTCGAAAACATCACAGGTTCACACGGTCTCGAGCGCATCGAGGACCGGGACCTAGACCGGGCATGACCAGAACGATTCCCTTTGTCCGAGAGGGACCTCTCCCGCGAATCGTGCCGAACACCCGAGCCCGAAGGCGTGCGAGCGGTGTTTCACGACCGATCACGACCGACCCCACTCGGAGGCGCGGAAGGACCGGTGCTCTGCGATTCGAGAATCGCTAACATTTTCTTCCCGAAGGAAGCCCATTCCTCCGGTGTCGCCTGGTAGGGTAAGCGACCTGCCGACGGGTGGAGTCCTCGGAAGAGGACGGGGAAGGCGACTGATGATGGCGCTTCCTTCAGAGGAGTGGCGGGACCGACTCCGGGACCGAGACCCACTGGACTTCTGACGACGATGCAGAGAGTCGCCTCTCGTATCGTCCATCGAAAGCCCCGCAGACCTCGACTTCCGTAGTTTAGACACCTTACCTACCGATAACAACTTCTTGCGCTCCCGCAAGGCTTTAGATGTAAGCGACTGGCAGTCGACACAGTCATCTGTGCCATGGGCCTCCCCGAGGCACCAGAGGCAGGCGTTGTGCGAGTCCGTAACCGACATCTTGGACCCACAGTCCCTGCACTTCTTAAATCCCGGACGCGGGGTGGAAGAAACGGAACTGAGGCTACGGGCGTTGTGCATCCTACTTATAACATCCAGTGACGTCGGTCATCGGAGGAGGTCCTCGAGGGCGGCATATCGACGTCATCGATGCAGGACGCAGACGCCGAAAGATTTTCCGGAGCCGCATAGCTGTGGTGATTACTGTCAGATATGGAATACGTCGGAGGATCCCAATCCCCTAGAAATGGACAGAGCACGTCACAAAACTGACACGGATTGCGGCAATAGAGAAGCCAGTGAAAGTGTACCGAGAGGAGAGCTACGAGTTGTGGTTCCATAGTGAAGGCAACGTCAAAGGTCGGGCTGCGTGCCCTAAGGTTGATGCAATGCAGAACAGATACGTCCTGGATATGCTGATGGCAATGGAAGGAGACGTGTGCCAAACAAAAAATAAAACAATACAGAAATTCATGTTGCACATTCGTGCCTCCCGAAGACGCAGAACAATGATTTTTGTCTCACATAATAGCAGCAGTCCACGGCCTAGGAGTGCAAATGAAGAAAGAAGCTGGTATCCAAGGAGGAGGTTGCTCTTGTCTCTGACTGGGCCCCATCCTGGTTAGGAGCCCTTGTGAAGATGCTGGTGCCGGTCATCGTGTTCATCCTGGTTCTTTGCTGCACGTGCCAAATGGGACTCCGATGCTGTGCCAAAGCAGTGCCTAGTAGCGCAATGATGATGGTTTCAATTGGCATTTCAAAAGTACCTCATAATACAAAGGAGATAGAAATACAAACTGACCACCCTATCCCCCACATGGTCCCCATAGCATATGGAGATGAAGTAAACAGACTGTACCACATGATTATTGTTCCTCCCCCTGACCCTGAAAATGATAAAGATGTATGGGTAGATTTAGCAAGGGATGGGGGATGTATCTACATGACGTGCACTCCCGAAGAATATGCGCAAGCAGGGGAAAGCCTGTGGGATGTATGTAGGGCATAGATGCCAATAAAGGAACCACCACCATGTGAAGCTGCAGTAAGGAGGGGAAATGAACCAGAGTATGTGGAGGAATTTGTTACTGTAGAAGTAACGAAAGGGGAGAATGTTGGGAAGAAAATTAACCTTTCCCACCCCCCAGGCACTTTACAGTGAGGCGAGTCTTATAGATACACTTGCAAGGTACCAGGGCGGAGGGAGTCATGCTATGAAACCCTGCACAAACACAATATTACATACAAATGCATAGAGTTAGTTCCCACATATAAGGAGGCGTCATTTTGTAGTTATGTTTGAAACATTCGGCCCTGTATGACTGCGCAGTAAACATAGGCCCGACGAAGAAACCTAAACAGACCCAAGCACTGATGGTAGAAAGACCTGTGCTGCTAATTCCCATAGAAACCTCTCTTTGCTCCAACTACTGGTTATCCCAAAAAGGAAGGTGCCTTGCAAGGCCGTGAGACAGCACCAGCCACCTCACTGTACACATTCAGCACAGCCAGGCCAAGAGCAGACCTCCCACCCCGACCCACCAGGAGTTATGGCACCCACAACTGCCCCAGTCCAAGACCCCTGAATTTCGCAACAGTCGGTGACCTTAGACCACCAACCATAAAAGAGTGCAATATGAACTGAGTGAAGAATGTGTGGGTCAGCATGATCTTCAGCCTCCCCCTGTGCCAGTCCGAGAGTTTCCCACATGCATGCCATAATGATAGAGTAGCATTGTCTTACAATGGTAACTAATGAGGAACATGGGGACGTGGCTTAAGGGCCATGGAGTAGGACGTGCCTTCAAAGCTGCTCCTGATCCGAAATGATCTGTCAAAATAATGTGTTCACAGAGCAAGATTGAGCCCAAGAAGGTACCGCTGTACGTGTGAGGAAGAGGGGCATGTTCGAGGAAGGACCGGAGCTCCGACGTGAAGGAACGAACTGAAGACATGGATTGCAAGTTTGTATCCAGGGACAGACTCCGGCAACAAAATGGCCGACGCAATAGAACAAAGGGCACCGAAGAACTTCTGATGAGCCTGACGAGGAGGGTTGCTGCCTGAGTGCGCATCTCGAGCTATAACCAGAGCGCAAGTCTGCGGGAGCAACCAAGTGAACGCTGAAATGACACGGATGCATGGCTACATTGGAAGTGTGACACAGAAGGCTGCCCAGCCGAAGACAAAGGGAGCAGTAGGGGCGGACAACCCAAGCGTGCGAGAGAGGCAGTGAAGAAGCATCCCCACAGCCACCCAGCACACCTACCCTGCGGAGTCCCCAGAAGAGAAGCAGCGGACAAACGCCAGGTTATCGAGCCACTCTGCAGGGTGCACAAAGAAAGTGACAAAGCGGGAGCTACGCGTACCGAAGGGACCAACGAGACACAAGCCTGCAAGAGCAGAGGTCACTGTGCGCTGTCACTTAAACATGAGAGACACAGAATAATACAGCTGGCTCGGCACAAAGAAGGGCCCAACCACATACAAGGGAAGTGGAGGAGATTGGCGGCCTGCGGGAGCGAGGGAGGCTGTAAAGGGCTGTCACCCCTGCCACCAAGCACATGTGCCTGGCAGACTCTCTGAAGGAACGAAGATCAAGGGGCATACGCGCAGAAATGGAGGCGCGCCTTATGTAAGCATGCCATTGGTGGCAAGTTACTTAGAGGGGACACTGTAAAGAAGCGGATGCCACAAGCCAGATGCAGTGCACAAGACCACGGGGCAGAGAGGTCTGTAACACGGTACATTGGAAGACATGTTGTGACAAAGGATGCTTGGAACGAGGAGTTGCTCAGCCGCAGGAGAAGGTGCAGAGGAGGGTGGTAGTCCACATGAGCGTCGGCTACAGCAAAGACGCACCTTAGCCCGCTCAATAGAGCAACACAAACCACAGAAAGCACAAATAAGTGCTGGCACGTACTGCTGTTGTGAAGTGGCTCCTGCTGAAAGGGCTGATTGCTGTGATACCAATAAGGCTAGAGTGTAGCAGTGGGAGCAGACCCCAGGGAGCTTAAGGAGGTACCCATGGGAGCTCACTGATACGACCTGGATAAGCTCCGTAAAAAACAGATGACCGTATGATCCATACTGCATAAGGAGTGACCCTAACCGCCTATAGTGGGAGTCTATGTCTGGCACAAAAATGGCCTCAAATTTGTTAAAGAATAAAGGGAAGCAATCGACGATGGGAGAGTTTGCCAAGTCACCCCAGACAATGGAGGCGGCCAAGAACAAGGGGCAAACCACACCTAACGAAGCTCCCCCGGCGCGAAACGACCAGCAGATCCTAGACACGAACGCAGATTTGAGTGTGTCTGGGGAGAACAAGCTCGACGCGGCATTGGCTGAACTCAAGAACTCATTGGAATTTAAGATAGATGCGGTTCAAGTGGATGTTAACTTGCTCCGGCAAGATGTGAGCGCTGGCGGAACACACAAGCATACTGGAAACGGAGATGAAGGCCAACACAGCCACCAGCACGGCGAATGCCGCGGAAGTCCACACACTGCGGCAACAGGTGTGCAACCTGGAAAACAGAGCAGAAGAAGTGGAGGGACGGGCATGCAGAAACAATGTGCAAATTGTGGGGCTCCCGGAGGTGGAAGAAGGTTCGGTCCCGACCAACTACATCGAGACTATGTTGCTACAGGAGATCACAAGAGGAACACTATCTCAGGGGTTCGCTGTGGAGCGGGCGCATAGAGCACAGGTCCGGAGACCACGACCAGGGACTCCCCCACGGCGGATCATCGCAAAGATTCTGAACTATAGAGACAGAGAGAAGGTCCTGGGACCCTCCCGGAAGGGTGGAACAATACATAGAGCATCCGCATCAGTCACAGCGTACCGTGATTATACCCTCTTGGTACAAAGGCAGCGATTGAATTATGGAATGATCAAGAGGAGGTTACGGGAGGCGGGACACAGGTACATGTTGATGTACCCTGCGAAATAGAAGGTGTTGCACAGGAATAAGGCGCTATTCTTCGAGACCCCGAAAGATGCGGCAGAGTGGTTGGATGCCCCGCACTGTCCAGCGAGCGCAGATGACCAGACGGAGGGCAGGTCTGAGAAGTAAATTGATTGTCTCCAGGATTGTCATGCCGAAAGAACATTTGACCGTGGACTTGAAAATAGTACGGCTGATATTGGTATTATTGGGAGCATGCAAGATAGGACGGTACACAATACAATTAAGGTAACTGTGGCACACCATTAATTTAAACAGGAGTATAGGTGCCGCTATAGATCAAGAGCACTGGAAGACACCATTATCCCCCATAGGTAGTTTAGTCAGTATACGGTCAGACCAGTATCCGCCTGCTGAGCCGGAGTAACGGTATTAACGAGAAAGAGCTAGATGCAGGACAACCTGAGATCCAGGGATGGAGCTGGGCAACAGTTGGGGTTGGAGGAGAGGGAGACAAGGGGATTCGGGGGAGTCCAACAGTTTGGGTAAGTAGGGGGGGAAGATTGGGGAGAGCATCAGTTGGGGAGGGTTAGGGTGGGGGGCAGGGAGGGAGTTAGGGAGTTTGAACAAGCTTACATCCACGCGCTGCTGCGCATGACGCGAAAGGGAGGACAGAGTGGGACTGGGTATGGATGAAAGATGGGCGACCTGAAGATAGTAACCTGGAATGTCAGGGGGCTCAACAGTTACTTGAAGAGGAATAAGATCATGATGTACTTAAGGAGGCAGAAAATAGATATCGCCCTGTTACAGGAAACTCATCTCACTAAAGAAAAACGAGAGATAAGGAAGAAATGGAAGGGGACCACCATAGGGGCAACATATTTGGCATAAGCTAGAGGGGTAATTACCTGGGTAGCACCACATGTCACCACATGTCCTATTGCAGTCCACAGCGGAGTGACACGGGAGGATGGTGGTGATACGGGGATTGATAGAAAATAGAGAATTGTGTATTATCAATACATATGCCCCGAACCAAGACAGTGGCTTTTTTCAAGACCTTATATAGTAATATTAGCCCATACCTGGGGGATGCGGTTATATGGGGGGGGCTTTAACTGCACATTGGTCCCCAGGGTGGACAGGTCAGACAGTAAATTAGACAAACCCACCCCCGCAGCCCAAACCTTGAGGACCCAGTTGGGAGACTAAGCTGGAAGATATATGGAGGCTACACCACCCACAGGATAGACATTCGCATTATTCGGCCGCACAAAACTTGTATACACGGCTAGGCTATATGTTCGCTTCTCCGGAGAGGACTGGCGAGATAGTGCAGTCAGAATATAAAGCGAGGGTCCTCTCGGACCACTTGCCACTGGTCTTAACAAGGTAATATTGTGTTACGCTCACCTGACTCCCACGGAGGCGCTGGCCTGGTTCGCGCTACTGTGACCTCTTCTAAGGTGATGCGCAGGGTTCGGAAGACGGACTGGACCGGGCCCCCAAATCTGGCTTGTCTGGCTCGCAGAAGTATCCTTCTTAGGGTCTGGAAGGACAAGCTCTCCATCCTGCTTCTGATGCAGGGGCGCGTTGGTATCCAGTTACTTCACTGGATTTTCGGATTGGTGAGAACCAAACTTGCTTGGCTTCCAGGTAAGTTTTTTGATAAGAGGTTCCCCTTGTGTCCATGCATTAATGTACTAATGCTAGTGTCTTTTTCCCCATATGGGCCGGGGTACGGAATGCCGGGGAACAGGCACCGACCCGAGATGAGAGGTGAAATCCTTGTAGAAATCAGGTAAGTCTTTAATGAGCGTTTTTTGGTAATGTCTTTTCATTCGCTCATTAACACTGATGTCTCTTTTTCCCCTTATGGGCCGGGGTCCGGAAATGCCAGGATGCGGCGCGGACCCGAAATGAAGAGGGAATGAATCAACAGGTAAGTTTTAACATGGAGATTTAGCTTTCCTTATTCCCTTCTCTCTCTCACCTTTTGTTCTGGTGTTTTTCTCCTTAGGCGCTGGGGCGTGACTGCGAATCCGGATGATCGCTGCTGAACATGGAGGCGCCCTGTAAAGGTGAGTGGAATGCGGCGCTGCAGCGATCGACGCGATGAGCTTTTAAATTAAAGTCTTCCTTTTCAGGATTGTCGGCGAGATGTCTCTGGGATGCAGATTTAGCAGGTAAGGACTTTTCCTTCTTCTGTTCTCTTCTTCTCTTCCTTTGCAGGTGATCCAGGATGCTGCCAGGCGTGGCAGAAGTCAGGATGCAGGAGCAGACACGGTGAGCGTCCAGCTGCTAGATGCAGAACAACGCGAAGCACGTGTGGCTGTTCGGGTGGGGTTTAAATAGCCTTGGAAGAAGTTCCAGGTATGTATCCTTCCTCCAATCAGGTATGTATCCCTCCCCGACCACGGGCGGATGGTAAATTAGTCCCACAGGTAAAGTAGTTCCTTTCAGGCCTCAAGGAGGCCGGGATCCTGCAGCATGGTCTGTATCAGGTAAGTGCACCCAAGCATTCCCATAATGAGCCTGGCCCCTATGGCGCCAGGACTGATGTCTTTTATGAGCCTGGCACCATAGGCGCCAGGACACTGTCCAAAGGGCCCCTTATATGGGGTTGCTGGGTCCTTCCTTGGGGACTGGATGTCTGCTTTCGGGGACGCCGGGCTTGAACCGTGGGCATCATGACAGCACTCCCCCCCCCCCCCCCCCCCCCCCAAGGCCCCTCCCAAGGTTGTTCCCTCCTGGGGTTTTGGTTTGTCTGGGAAGAGTCGGTGGAATTTCCTGACTAATCGAGGTGCATGCACATGGTCGCTGGGTTCCCACGACCTCTCCTGAGGTCCGTACCCCTTCCAATCAATTAGGTAGAACAGTTTTGACCTAAACATTTTTGAGTCTAAAATGTTCTTCACTTCGAATTCGGGTTCCCCATCTATTAGAATCGGTTCTGGAGGTTTGAGTAGTCGGGTTCCGGGTACCACTGGTTTCAGAAGTGACACATGAAAAACAGGGATGAATTCGCATACTAGCTGGTAAATCAAGTGTAACAGCCACTGGGTTAATTAATGCCGTAATAGAATAAGGTCCCAGATATTTTGGGTTAAAAGTTCGAGGCCCTTTGAGTGGTAAATGTCTGGTAGCTAACCACACTTGATCCCCAATCTGATACGGAGGTGCTTCACTCCGATGTAGATCAGCATTCTCCTTGTATTTTCTCTTGGCGTGTTGTAAATGCGTAGTTGCCTCTTAGAAGGCTTGGGTAATTGTAGAATGCAGATGTTCTACTGCAGGCATTCCGAGGTTCTGAGGTGAGTGAAGGTTTGAGGTTCGAGTGTGATGCCCAAACAAAGTATAAAAAGGACTGTGGCCAGTTCCAGAGTGTACCGAATTATTATATGCGTTTGACTATCCAAAGAATGTCTTTCCAGTTGCTTTCATATTGCTGTAACATACACCGTAAGTACTGTTCAAGGGTCTGATTTGTCCTCTCGGTCTGACCATCGGTCTGAGGGTGGCGACTGGTCAATAATCTTACGTCGATCTGCGCCATTTGACAACATTTGCGCCAGAAGTGGGAAATGTATTGGCTTCCCCGGTCAGAGATTAGTATGGATGGGAATCCATTTAGCCGAACAATATTTTCGAGGAATTCTTTGGCTAAGACAGAAGCTGAAGGTAAACCTTTCAAAGGAATAAAGTGGGCCATTTTGGAAAACAAATCCACAATTACCAGAATAGTATTGTACCCCGAACAAGGAGGCAGGTCCGTAATAAAATCCATTGATAGGGTGTGCCAGGGTGCTGGTGGTATGTATAGAGGTTGAAGGAGACCGGCTGGTCTTTTCTTTTGACTTTTATTTTGGGCGCAAACACCACAGGACATCACAAAAGATTTAACATCTTTTCGCCAAGAGGGCCACCAAAATTGTAGTTTCACCTTTTCCTCTGTCTTGGCAATACCGGGGAGTCCCTCTATTAATGTATCATGATAACCGGAAATAACTAGTTCGTGTAATTCCTTATGTGGCAGGAATAAGCGTCCTTGGAAAGAAGGTACCATTATCTATGGTAAAGTCTGATCCCCTTTTGTATCCATTCCTGTAAGGTTGTAGGGTCCAGGAGTAGTTTCACTCTGGCTTGAATGTCTTCAAGCGTCTG
Source organism: Ambystoma mexicanum (assembly GCF_040938575.1). Taxonomy (NCBI): domain Eukaryota; kingdom Metazoa; phylum Chordata; class Amphibia; order Caudata; family Ambystomatidae; genus Ambystoma; species Ambystoma mexicanum. The sequence continues at coordinate 944,827,786 of NC_090941.1, read as the reverse complement.
TAACAAAGTCATGCCTAGAATCCTCTGTTCGTGAATTATTGGTACTGGTTCTGAGTTTGTATCAGATTCTCCCATTCCAATTCGGGATAAGGCGTCTGCTTTGCCATTCTTGCAGCCAGGTCGATAGGTAATCACGAAATCAAATTCAGCGAAAAACAAAGCCCATCGGAGCTGCCGTGATGACTGAGCCTTGGCGGTTTTCAAATACTGTAAATTCCGGTGATCAGTGATCACTGTGATGGTATGTCGAGCGCCAAGCAGATAATGCCGCCAGGCTTTAAAAGCAGACTTAATGGCTAACAGTTCTTTGTCCGTGATTGCATAATTAACCTAGGGTGCCGAGAATTTTCTGGACCAAAATGCTATGGGATGCAGTTGGTTGGTTTCGGGATCTATTTGGGACAGGACACCTCCCATGGCTAGGCTGGATGCGTCAGTCTCGACGACATAAGGGAGATCTGGACGCGGGTGTTTCAATATAGGTGCGGAGGTAAACTTAGCTTTTAAATCCTGAAAGGCCTGCTCGGCTTCTTCAGACCATTCAAAACGTTTATTTTTCCTCAAGAGTGCAGTAATGGGTTGTACCACGCGTGAAAATTCCGGGATGAACCTGCGATAGAAATTGGCAGAGCCGAGCATGCTTTGAACCCCTTTTACAGAGCTAGGTGATGGCCATTTGAGGATGGCATCCACTTTTCTTGAGTCCATTCGGACTCCTTTGGGTGTCAGGATGAAACCTAGAAACTCGACTTCTGTGGTATGGAAAACACATTTCTCCAATTTAGCAAATAGTTTGTGTTGGCGCAGCTTTTCAAGTACTGCCCTGACGTGTTTTCTGTGATCAGATTCTGAAGAGGAGTACACCAGAATGTCATCGATCTATACGACAACACAAACATCGATGAGTTCCCGAAGGACATCATTCATGAAGTATTGGAAGACAGCCGGCGCGTTACACAATCCGAAAGGCATCACCTGGTACTCGAATAATCCGTACTTAGTACGGAAGGCAGTTTTCCATTCGTCGCCTTCTTTAACTCGTAGCAGATGATAAGCCCCCCGGAGATCTAACTTGGTGTATATGCAAGCGTCCTTCACCTGGTCAAGGAGTTCAGGGATCAGAGGCAGAGGATAACGGTTTTTAACCGTTATCTGGTTCAATGCGCGGTAATCGATACAAGTTCTAAGGTCGCCTTCTTTTTTGGGCACGAAGAACAAAGCCGAGGATGCCGGGGACTTTGACGGGCGAATAAAACCATTAGCTAGGTATTGATCCAAATATTGTCACAAATGCAGATTCTCAGGTTCGGTAAGGGCATAAAATCCTGCTACAAGGGGGTTGTGCACCGGGCACCAGATCGATTTGGCAATCGTACGATCTGTGAGGAGGTAACGTGTTGGCCTGTTCCTTTTGGAAGACGTCCTGAAAATCTTGGTATTCCGGAGCTAGTTGCATGGAGGCAGAGGTTACAGATGCTAGATTAATCTTCATGTTTTCTGGGTAACAGGTTTGTGTACAATCCGGAAAGGTTATTCTCTTAGCTCGCCAATCAATTCGAGGATTATGTGTCTCTAACCAAGGGATTCCAAGAATAACCTGAAACTGTGGAGCCTTGATTACATCAAACACAACACCCTCCCGATGGCCGTCGGGACCAATAAGAGTCACCTCAGTAGTGGAATGTGTTACCGGTCCAGAGGCAATTTCAGTTCCATCGACTGTGGTGATGACATCTTTGCTGGTTTTAGGACGGAAGGACGGAGAGGGAGGTTAATCCTAGAGACCAATTCACGATCCACATAGTTTCCAATAGCCCCACTATCGATGTATGCCTTTATTGTATGCAACCGCTTAGGCTGTTCTGGATCTACGAGAACCATTGGCACAATGAAATGCGAGGTCTGAGAGTTAGTTTTCAAGCTCGGCAAGCGGACCCCTACACTTGTCGGGCGGAGTCGTTTCCCGAAACAGAGTCTTCATGGTTTTTATTAGCGGCTCCTACCGCCTTTCGGGGCGGTTTTGCCGGGCAATCTCGTAGAAAGTGTCCAGAATTCCCACAATAAAGACATAATTTTAAGTGCCGCCTCCTTTCACGTTCCTTTTGAGTTAAGGGTCCTTTAACCCCTCCAATTTGCATAGGCTCAGAGACATCAACTCCCTTGGGATTAGCATGGGTCTTGACCAACACCTGGGTCTCAAACCTGGACCGATTTGCTTTTCTGTGCTGAAGTCTGTGAGCCAATTGGACCACTAAGTCTATATACTCTGTGCATTCTTGGGGCGGATTTACAACTTGGGCCAAGACATCTTTAAGTTCTCCGCGAAGGCCTCGATAAAACAAGGCGACTCTTTTATCCTCTGGCCATCCCGTTTCCACAATTAGTCTATTAAAGGTTGCAATATAGGATAGGAGGTCCTGATTGCCCTGTCGCAGGGATAGAAGTTTGTCATCCAGAGCCTGCCCCTGAGAGTGTCGAGCAAATAACCTTTCCATGCTTGCTTGAAACCTTTGAAAATCACGGAGAATCGGGTCATCTTGAGTAACCAGTGGAACTGACCAATCGGCAGCGCAGCCGCTGAGATATGACAATACAAAGGCTACCTTGGTCTGATCATTAGGGATGGCCCCAGGTCTGCATAGGAAGTGCAAACGACACTGATTCATGAATACGGCGAATCGTTTGGGGTCCCCAGCAAAGCGTTCGGGTGGGGCCAGCGGCATGTGTCCAGGTAGATTAATCTGCACAGGGTTACTCGAAACCACAGGAGCGGGGTTCCCTCCGGACCCGGGTAGAGGAGTTTGCCCAGCTTGACCTTACAAAAGCTGTCTGGCCAGGTCATCAGTTCTTTCCTTTGATATTATTAATGCCCTCCTGAGGGCATTAGTCTCTTGACGAGCGGCATGTACTTCGGCCCGTAATTCCCCCACTAATTGGGCCAACTGATCAGTCTCAGTACTTTCCATAGCGCCTGGGTGGGAATTTGTAGGAAGGCTTCGCGTTCTGTTACGCTCACCTGACTCCCACGGAGGCGCTGGCCTGGTTCGCGCTGCTGCGACCTCTTCTAAGGTGATGCGCAGGGTTCGGAAGACGGACTGGATCGGGCCCCCAAATCTGGCTTGTCTGGCTCGCAGAAGTATCCTTCTTAGGGTCTGGAAGGACGAGCTCTCCATCCTGCTTCTGATGCAGGGGCGCGTTGGTATCCAGTTACTTCACTGGATTTTCGGATTGGTGAGAACCAAACTTGCTTGGCTTCCAGGTAAGTTTTTTGATAAGAGGTTCCCCGTGTGTCCATGCATTAATGTACTAATGCTAGTGTCTTTTTCCCCATAGGGGCCGGGGTACGGAATGCCAGGGAACAGGCACCTATCCGCGATGAGAGGTGAAATCCTTGTAGAAATCAGCTAAGTCTTTAATGAGCGTTTTTTGGTAATGTCTTTTCATTCGCTCATTACCGCTGAGGTCTCTTTTTCCCCTTAGGGGCCGGGGTCCGGAAATGCCAGGATGCGGCGCGACCCGAAATGAAGAGGGAATGAATCAACAGGTAAGTCTTAACATGGAGATTTAGCTTTCCTTATTCCCTTCTCTCTCTCACCTTTTGTTCTGGTGTTTTTCTCCCTAGGCGCTGGGGCGTGACTGCGAATCTGGATGATCGCTGCTGAACATGAAGGCGCCCTGTAAAGTTGAGTGGAATGCGGCGCTGCAGCGGTCGACGCAATGAGCTTTTAAATTAAAGTCTTCCTTTTCAGGATTGTCGGCGAGATGTCTCCAGGATGCGGATTTAGCAGGTAAGGACTTTTCCTTCTTCTGTTCTCTTCTTCTCTTCCTTTGCAGGTGATCCAGGATGCTGGCAGGCGTGGCAGAAGTCAGGATGCAGGAGCAGACACGGTGAGCGTCCAGCTGCTAGATGCAGAACAACGCGAAGCACATGTGGCTGTTCGGGTGGGGTTTAAATAGCCTTGGAAGAAGTTCCAGGTATGTATCCTTCATCCAATCAGGTATGCATCCCTCCCCGACCACGCCCGGATGGTAAATTAGTCCCACAGGTAAAGTAATTCCTTTCAGGCCTCAAGGAGGCCGGGATCCTGCAGCATGGTCTGCATCAGGTAAGTGCACCCAAGCATTCCCATAATGAGCCTGGCACCTATGGCGCCAGGACTGATGTCTTTTATGAGCCTGGCACCATAGGCGCCAGGACACTGTCCAAAGGGCCCCTATATGGGGTTGCTGGGTCCATCCTTGGGGACTGGATGTCCGCTTTGGGGGACGCCGGGCTTGAACCGGCTCCCCGGGAGTGGGCATCATGACATATTGGCCTTCTAGAGCTAGGATCCCAACGTGGCGGCTCAGAGCCAAAGCATTGAAAGACACAGTGTTCAGAGGGGACCTGAGAAAGGAAATTGTAGAATATTTTGAAAATAACACTGGAAGTGTAGAATTGGCCGGCACCGTATGGAAGGTATTTAAGGTGGTGGTGAGGGGAGCAGCTATAGCTAAATCTAAAAGGCTACAAGGAGGCACACTGCAGGAGCTGCAGAGGGCAGAGGCGAAACTAGAGGCAGTCATGCGCAAAGGAGATAATTCCCTGGAGGATGCTGAAACCATAAGTCAATTACAGCAAGAATGTGGAGGGCACTGGGAGAGATTATGTAGCTTAAATTACAAGAAATACATACAGAGGCAGCACGCTGGTGGAGATAAGATGGGGAGGTTGCTAGCGTGGTTGTATAAAAATGAGACACCCAGACCAACAATCAGGGCAATACAGGGGGAGGACGGACAAATATTTGACACCCAAGAGGGTGTGAACGGAGGGTTCCTTGAGTTCTATAAACAATTGTATGGAGACGTAGAATGGTGACAATGGAGTGAGATGGTTGAAACAGTGGAAGATATTGGCTTGCCTAAATTGAGTGCTGAAGAAAGAGTACCTGGATGCCCCAATCACATTGGAGGAACTAGAAGCAATGATTGAGAAATGACCTACTAGTAAGGCCCCAGGAGCGGACGGACTCCCCAGTGAGTTTTACAAAACGTATAAGATAGAAGTGCTCCCCCCGCTGCTGGCAATGGTAAATGAAGCATTCGAAACAGGGATATTGCCAAAATCCCTGAGAGAGGCAATCATCATCCCACTTCTCAAAACTAATAAGCCGAGCATGGATTGCGGGTCGTACACACCGCTATCCAGGCTGAACCAGGACAGCAAGAGACTCACGGCTGTGTTGTCAAATAGACAGACAGGTCATAAGCAGACTTATACACCCTGATCAGACTGGATATGTTTCACACAGAAGTATATCCGACAATCTCAGAAGGCTCCACCGTGTCATAGAGCAAACAGAAGGAGACTTGCACGAAGTTGCAATTGTTTCATTAGATGCAGTGAAGGCCTTCGATTCTGTCAAATGGCCTTGGCTAATAGCACCCCTGAAAGAATACGGAATAGGGCCCGGGTACCTGAAGTGGGTGAAACTACTGTATAGCTCACCACTAGCCAGAGTCAAGACAGGAGCGACCATTTCAGAGAGGTGGCAACTTAGTAGCGGCACCAGACAGGGATGCCCTTGGTCCCCGATGCTGTACATTCTTGCACTGGAACCACTGCTGATATACCTGAGGCAACAATACAAGGAGCTCAAGAGAACACCCTTCACGAAAGGGGGGCCACACTTAATATCATTGTAGCTGATGATATGCTGTTATATTTGAGGTATCCGGAGGAAAACCTGCAATACATCTTAGAGGTAATGGAGCGATTTGCGCTGCTCTCGGGCATTACAGTCAATCCTAAGAAGTTGTGTATATTCCCCCTGGGGATATATAAAGGGATTCAGCGGGTACACCTACCAATACTACAAGTACCCTGGGAGACCAGAACCTTTAGATACATGGGGATTGATATCTTACAGTGGAGGCTGAATATAAACATAACACAGAGAAGGCAGTAGCAAATATTGAGAGTAGCATGATATTCTGGGCTAAGCTCCCTCTGACCATGGTGGGGAGGGTGGCGCTGTTGAAGATGGTTGTATTGCCAAGGCTGTTACACTTTTTTGGTAATACACCATACATGATACCCAAGCGATTCTTTGTTAAACTTCAGAGCATATGCAGAGGCTTCATTCGGCATAATAGCAGGAATAGAAAAGCCCTGTGGAAGCTACAGAACATGTATGACAAAGAGGGCATAAACTGCCCAACTTTTAGATCTATTATTTGGCCAGTCAACTACAATATGTGGCTAAGTGGTTAACGGAAGACTCAACATCAGAGTCCAGATTGTTGAGGGCTGAATGTGTCCCTTTTTTTGAAAGAATGGATATATCTGCCCAAACCGGAGCTAAAAGTGCACCGGGGATGTTGGGAAGATGTAGCGTAAGGCTTGCCAGGCCATGAGAACCTGACCCGTGTTCTCTGCAAGTGCCGCTAGTGGCATTGACCGGAGGGGATGAGCAACTGAGGAAGACAATTCTTAAGCATTGGGAACTGGTGGGCATTGCAACACTGGGAGATATATGGTAAGATGGGAAGGTAACGGAATTTAATGTACTGGTAGAAGAAACGGGTCTACACCTAGGGCAGTACATCACTTATACCAGATTGGTACGGCGGATTTGAGAAACATGGTCTGATAATCACAGAAGGGGGGCACAACGTTTCCCGAATCTACGAACTGCTGAGGTCCAGGGTGGGAAAGGAAGTGGCCCAGCTGAGGCGGGACTGGGAAGAAGCAGGGGAACGCATGAATGATGGATTGTGGGAGAGGGTTCAGAGGTACCATAAAAAAGTGTCCAGGAACACGAGGCTGCAACAAAACCCACAGAGCGTACATGACCCCCCCAGAGGATTGCTCGATTCAAGAGCGCAGAAATACAAACATGTCCCAAATGTGGAGAAGTGAACGCATGAATGGTACATATGTTTGGGCATGACCGGAAATTAGAAAATTCTGGGGAGAAGTAGCCCACCGATTGGCTGAGAAAGGGATCATGCTAGACGTGGAATCTGTGTGGGCATGCATGGTAGGCGGTTTTCCTAGACCGTGAAAACCGCAACACGTGAGCAAACTTAAGGACTTGGCATAAATACTTGCCAAGCGCAGAAATGCCATGGGTTGGAAAGCATGCAACAGATCAAAGGCAGAAGTTTAGTGGAATGATCTCCAGAAATGGGCGGAGGCCGAAAGGGTGGTATGGAGCGAAGTGTCCAATAGGGGAGGGGAGGAGGAAGTGGAAACTCTGATGGCCTGGAGACACTTAGTGGCCACACTGTCTGGGTTCACCCAGGCCTGTCCAAGTGATCATGATTCCTCCGGGAATACATAAGGGGAGGTACCCCTAGAGAATACAAGGGCGGAGGGAGAAGTGGAGTAGGTTCGAGTTGGGGGCGGGAGTGTAATGAGTAAGCAGTGGATATTGTTTGATATTGTACATGATGTTTAAAGCTGTATGACATGCACTGCTGGGTTTGTTTTTTGTTGACTGGAAGTTGTAAATTTTATTAAAATTGTTCAACAAAAAAAAAACCTAATGAGGAACATGATTGACCCCACTTGATGGAAGACAGAATGACGGGGCTGGGCCAATTGCAGCCTGGCATCCCCTATGGAGCAGGCCGCCCATGTATAGGGTCTCACCAACCAGCCACACAGGTTTTTTACTATATGTAAGACAATGTGTTGCCTTATAACCTTAATGTTCTCGAGCAACAGAGTTCTTTGCTGGCATACTTATTTTTTGTGCTATTAAAACTTGTTATTCTTGCAAGAAATCTTTTGCTCCGTTTTCCCTAGGGGTTGTATTTGTTCTGGTGCGAGCGTTCAGGGGCGTACCTTAAGTACAAACCCCTGCAGACGCAGGATTAGAGTATGGCAAACAAAGCCTGGTGGTGTGGCCTCTAGGCCCACGGACTATAATCCCCATGATGCCCAGCAGCAACGTGCTTCATTCATGTGCTGCCAGATCCATGAAAAACTCCCTGTGCTCCTGGCTGATTGTTGCGGCTTTGAGAAGCACGGGCAGGTTGTGGTACAAGGACCCCGACACGGATTTGGTGGGCAAGGACGATGGTAACATGAACCCACGGGCGGGGCGACTGAGACCCTGTAGTTGGCTTTCCATGAAGCTTGGGGAAAGGGTGTTCTCGTGAGCTCCCGCCAGCTGTAGCGTGGAGGCAACTGACGCTGGTAACTGACACGCCTTCAGCAAGTCGCTTTGGGACGCCTAGGAGGCTCCCGAGCCTAAGATAAGTACTGCTCCATTACGGAGCATACACATGAATCTTGTATGAATAATGGCACGCACATGAATCTTGTAAAAATAATAATAGCGGTTCAGATAGCATAGTGAACTAAGTGCTCGCCCCTGATATCTGTGCGCAACCTGCTGTGGCAGATTCAAATCCCGGCCACTCAGCCTTTCATCCTTCCGAGGTCGATACATAGAGTACCACTCTGAGATATTAATGTCTTCTGTTGTTATAGCGCTCTGAAACCTTTGGGTGTGTCGCATACATTATTATTACTATTATTAATGGAATAACGCTTTGTGGCAGGGAGGTAATTTCTCAGTAACTATTATGTACGGCATGCAGTTAGTGCTCTGTGAGATAACAGGGCGGCGTTGTCAAGGACTTGGTACACTCGCATGAATTCAGGTGCTAAGGTCATATGCCCAGTATATCAGGGCAGCACCTCTCTGTAGGCAACTCGAAAAGCCATCATTGTGTGTACACATCACTGTTCATTGTTTTTATGTTTCCCCTTTGATACATTGAGTTTGTGTTTTTTACTTTACACCATGTACTTGTGCTTTCACCAACATGTATATATGCAGTTTCATGTGTGAGTGCAGTGGCAAGTAGGCCTTTTCAGGTACAGAAGATCAGGTTTTAAAATAATCATGTTATTGGCCAATAGGAGGGTAGGTATTGGTACAGAAGCAGTGATAAGAACTGTTCAAGCACTAAACAAGAGAGTGTTGGTCTACCACGGGTTGTATGACTTTTTCCTTACTTCTCCTTACCCATCTACATATGTCTCCCTAACCCTCTTTCAGGTGACCCTCGCTCCCCCTACCTATCCACAACCTCTCCCTAACCCTCTTGCTCCAATTGACTGCCTCGTGGTAACTTGTATGATAAACATCAGGAACCCGTGCCAACCAAGGTGGGAGGATTGTACTCCCTTTGGATTCTGTGGTTAGGAAGGGGTTGCAGATACACTTGCAGGTGTGACAGTAGAGAAAATGGCCTTGATTGCAGGGTTTTTTGAATGACTTGCCCTTTAAAAGGTTTTTCTTTGTCCACCACTACAGAGCTAGAATCAGAGGATGCAAAACCACCACTAGATTGTCCCACAGACCGCTTGCTTGCAACCATTGTTTCATTAGCCACATGCGCAACCGGGCTGTGCGGCACAAAATAAATGCAGGAAGCCATCATTCCCAGAAGGCGCATGGTATTTTACACGGTTACCTGATGACTGATCATCTATCGAGGGATTTGAAACAGCATTTTTTATACCCTCTCACTGATGGGACGAATTTTGTTAGAATTAGTGCCCCCAGAAATGGTTTTACTTGACTGGGCACTAGACTTGATTTTCCCTTGTTAATGGAGAAGCCCAATTGAAACAGCAGATTGACTATTGAGTATTTTGCTGGCACAACCGAGGTGTGTCTCCTGTTATTTGCCAGTCATCTAGGTAATGGTACACTGGAATGGACTCATAACGTAGGTGCGCAGCTACTACTGACCAGGACCTTTGTAAACACTTGTGGTGCGGAGGCTATGCCGAATGGTAGCACTTTGAATTTGTAGTGCTTCTTTCCAACTTTGAGGGAGGGTTCCTGGAATGGATCATCATTTGCTGGTGGGGGCAGCAGAAACTCTAGAGGCTGCAACGCTGCCCCAATCTTTACCTCTCCTAAATCCTCTTTGTTGATTGGATTGAAAAGAGGCAGATTGGTTTTGGGGTGCCCCGATGGATAAAGGGTTTTATTAGAAATGTGTCCTAGTATCTTTAGGGTCTCATACTCCTACTTGGATGTTTCTAACTGGTTATCTACTGCCTACCTGGAGAGGACCGAATCTTCAATAGGCATGCTTATTAAGGTTGCTCGGGTCTCAGGTTTGAACACTGAATCCCAAAGCAATGAATGGCGTTTAAGCAAGGTGCCCTCAGCTATCACTCTACCCGAAGTTTTTCAAAATATTCTGGGCTACCGGTTTCCCTTCCGTCGAGATTTTGAGTAAGTGGGACCTAACTGGTTCGAGGACAGAATATAGTTGTTTGTGTATTTCATCCCACTGAGTATTTTATAGCTCGCAAGCAAAGTGGTATTGTTAGCTACGCGAGAAAAATAAGCCCCAGAGGTGGTTGCTCTTTTACCCAGGGTATATACCCTTTTACATTCTTTATTGGGTGGCGGCACACCAGCCCTCTTCCTAGTTGTAATTAATCAGGTTTTACATGACCTTTAAGGTAAAGAAGGTCTAAAGGTGATGGCTTAAAAAAACTCTATCCTGGGGTTGGCTGCCCGAGAAAGTGAAGGCGTAGCTAGAGATGGACCAATTCTCTTCTTTAAAGACTGCAAAAGAGGAATAGCCTGACTGATGGTCTTCCTCTCGTTTAAAATATCATCTACGAAATCAGTGTCTTCCACTGATTCCCGAGTCAGAATATTAAAATGATTTTCAGTCCTTTTTAGCAAGTTATTGAATAGAAGTTGATCATCAATAGGGACAATGTGGCCACACGCAGGAGAAATATCAGGGGGGGGAGGGGTCCTATAATTGTGGAATCTGTGTCATCCTGATGATACTCATGGGGATAATCGTACCACACATCTTGATTTTCCTCCTCTTGATCCCGATAAGAGTCTTGAAAGGCTTGCGTGTCAATAAGAGGTTGCTCATAAACGTCCCCAATAGTATGTGAGAGAAGGAATACGCCTTGGGGATTTAGCTAAAGGCTGCCCCATTTCTAAGTCTAGAGATGTATGCCTAATTGGATAAAGTTCAATGAATGTAACAAAAGAGGAAACCTTGTCCATAGTGTCCTCAAAACGTTCTCTTGGACCAGGTCCTTGACTTAAGTTTGTTAGGCAGAGGGAACAATAGCCGGTGTGTCTTCACTAGGCTTCTTCCTTTGCAGAGATTGAGATAAAGGGGAGGTAGCCCCAGTAATTCTGGCCCCTTCTGTGGGTCAGTGGGTGTGTGAGATGTGTTGCTGTGATGTTTCTTTGCTAGAGTGAGCTTTGTGCAATTTCGTCATGTGTTTGCGAAACACCATTCGAGGGACTCTGTTACACGGCCACTTGCACCTGTTTTGTATCACCTTGAGCTAAACAGCGGTGAAAAAGCACAGCAGATTTATTGTGCTTATGATCAGTAGGCCGCGAGGTGCCTTCCGCCGGTGTGCCTCCTTCTTTCGACGCATCCGTTAAAGAACGGCTCAGGGTTGTTTGCTTTTTCTCCATGTGTGCATTTTTGTCACCAGGAGTTTTCCCCATATCGGTGTGCTGGGACTACCTTTCGAGGCTGGGGACTGACAGAAGGTTCCCTTGAAATGTTATTGGCTTCCGAAACAGAGCTGTCACTGCCTTGGCCTTCCGGGTCTCAGACTTGCCCATCATGGCATGGGCAGCCCATCGCTTGGAGCGTCGTTCCTTAAGAGTTTGGGGTCTAAACAAGTTGCACGACGGACAAAGCCCCTCTGGGAGGTCTCAGAGAAGGCAGTGGTTGCACACTCAATGGGTGTCTTTCCACGGGTACATGCGGTTTCAAGATAGACAGAATTTAAAAGGAGTTCGCTCATTGCAAAATTTTTGTGAAAAGGCAGTTACACAAAGATGGTATACATGGGAAGTAGAAGTATGAATTATCTAATAAAGGTAATCAGCCCCCCCACTCTCCCTACTGCAAGGCCGAAGCTTGGTGTAGGCCAAAGCCTGTCGCCGAATCGAAGGACTTGTCGGATTCGGCAATCAGAAGGTCTTAATGATGTTTGTCTAAACGTGCATCGAACTGTGACCGTCGAAAGAAGTTAGAATAATAATTAATAACTCTGAAAAGTAGCAGCGCTACAGACTCCACGCAACATGTCCAACCACAATGGCAGAAAAAAATTATCTGAGGGACTTCAACACGCAAGGAATCATGGGTACAGTAGACGTCACACTAGGGATAATATTACAAACATGCCCAGTCGATGTCCCTTTTCAAACTTCGAAAACATGTGCAATACTCAGCACCTACCACTAGATGCCGGCCTATGTAAAGCATGTGATTCTAAGCAGATCTACAAGCTGCAGAAATATATGGGATACATTACTCACCGTAATCGTATTTCTGATGCTTGTATCTGCTTAGATTCACATGCTGTGCATAGGCCGACATCTAGTGGAAGCTGCGGAGTATTACAGTTTGTTTTTCGAAAATCGAAAAAGGGCGTCGACACAGGGCGTGCCAGTAATACTATCCCTAGTGTGACGTCCACTGTACCCATGATCCCTCACGCGTCTAGGATCCCCAGATTGTGTTTTTCCTGACATGAGGTAGCATGAGGAGTAGCGTGAGTACAGATAGTCCAAGCAGATAGACAGAAAGGTAAGACTACAAGCAACCATGCGCCTTCTCTCGGAGGGGAGGAAGGGTGGGTCGCATGTGAATCTAAGCAGATACAAGCATCAGAAATACGATTACGGTGAGTAATGTATCCCTTCTGAGGCTTGTGGAATCTGCTTAGATCACATGCTGTGCATAGATTAGCGAGCAGTACCAGAAGAAGGAGGTGGGATGTGAGAAGGGTCATGAGCAAACAGGTGTCTTAGAACCGCTTGTCCCACTTGTGTATCTGTCTTGGAATGAGTGTCAATGCAGTAATGCTGAGTAAAAGTGTGAATAGAGCTCCAAGTAGCTGCTTTGCAAATGGTGTCGAGGGGAACATTTGCAATGAAAGCCAGAGTGGCCCCAATGCCTCTAGTAGAGTGGGCCCTTGGTGTAAACGGCAGAGTCTTTTTAGAAAGAGAGTAACACAGCTGTATACAGTTGATAATCCACTTAGAGATAGCGCCCTTAGAGACGCGATCCCCTTCTCTGCCTGTAGCTACGGAGACAAACAGTTGATCTGTTTTCCTTAGCGGTCTGGTTTTATTTACATAGTATAAGACCGCCCTACGCACATCTAGGGTGTGTAGTTTCACCTCAGCCGAGCTTTGTGGGTTTTGGAAGAAAGCCGGAAGCTCGATGGACTGGTTTACATGGAACTTGGATATGAATTTTGGTGAGAACCTAGGGTGTGTGCGTAAAACCAGTTTGTCCTTGTGGATAGTAAAGAAAGGATCTTGCACTGACAGAGCCTGAATTTCACTGACCCTTCTTATGGAGGTAATGGCTACTAAGAAGGCCGTTTTATAAGTCAGGTGTTTGAGACTACTTTTATGCATGGGTTCGAAGGGGGGCCCCATGAGCTTAGCTAGCACCACGTTGAGGTCCCATCCTGGCGGTGGGTTCGAAATAGGAGGGTGAAGTCTCTTTACTCCTTCCATGAAGGCTTTAACCACTGGTACTTTCCACCACGAGACCCTGTTATGGGATGTGGTGTAAGCCGAGAGGGCTGCCAGGTGTACTTTCAGAGAGTTAGAAACCAACCCTGCATCCAGCAGGTGGAGCATGTATGTTACAACGTTGGAAGGAGTGCAATCAACCGGGTTGATTTGTTTATTCTGGCACCAGATAACGAATCTTTTCCACTTGTCAAAGTAACAGTGTCTTGTATTTGGTTTCCTGGACTCTTTTAGAATGTCCATACACCTCTGTGGTAGTTTGAGATGTCCAAACTCTATGACTTCAGGAGCCATGCTGCTAGGTTCATAGAGTTGGGTTCCTGATGCAGTGTTTGTCCTTGTTGCTGGGACAGAAGGTTGTACCAGGCTGGGAGTCTGATGGGCTCGCACACCGCCATCCTGCGTAGGTGTGGAAACCATGGTTGTCTCGCCCACATGGGAGCAACTAGGATGAGCGTTATTGATTCCTTGTTCATCTTGTACACCACCTTCCTGATGAGAGGAGTTGGTGGAAAAGCGTACGCAAACATCCCTGACCAGTTCATCCACAGGGCATTCCCCCTGGGAGTCCGTTTGGGGGAACCTGGATGCAAATCCTGGGCATTGTTTGTTTTCGCTTGTGGCGAATAGGTCTATAGTGGGGAAACCCCACTGAGAGAAGAGATCTTCTACTACGTCTCTGTGAAGGACCCATTCGTGTTCTTCTGGGAGGGGGTCTCTGCTTAGAGCATCCGCTAGGGAATTGAGCTCCCCTGGAACATGTTGCGATGACAGGAAGATGTTCCGTCTGAGTGCCCATATCCATATTTTCTGGGCAAGCTTGGACAGATTTGGCGAACGAGTCCCTCCTTGCTTGTTCAGATAGAACATGGCTGTCGTGCTGTCCGTCCTGATCTGCACCGACAAGTTCAGTAGATGGGGCTCGAACGCCTGCAGCGCTCGGAATACTGCCAGAAGCTCTAGCAGATTGATGTGGTTCTTGGCTACTGAGTGAGACCAGAGACCCTGAGCTGTGTGGTGGAGATGGTGAGCTCCCCACCCAGTCAGGCATGCATCTGTAGTAACCACTGCCTGTACTTCGGGATCGTAAAAGGGTTTCCCCTTTGCGAGATTCTCTCTTGTCCACCAGTGTAGGCTCTGTACGAGTGTTGGCGAAACGACCACTAGATCGTCCCACTGACCACTTGCCTGAGACCACTGTTTCGCCAACCATTCCTGCATGGGACGCATGCGCAGACGCGCGTGGGGGACCAGGTAAATGCATGACGCCATCATGCCCAGTAACCGCATAGCTTTGCGTACTGTTATCTGTTGACCTGACTGATAATGCGGAATTTGCAGAAGTATATTCCGAATTCTTTCTTCCGAAGGGAAGGTCAATTCTCTCTGAGTATCTAGGATAGCTCCTAGAAACTGTTTTGAGGTGCTTGGCACCAGACTTGACTTCTTCTCGTTGATAGAGAAGCCTAATTCGTGGAGGAGGTCGATAGTCCTCTGAATGTTTGATCTGCAGATTCCTGGGGTTTCCCCCGTTATGAGCCAGTCGTCTAGATAAGGGTACACTGGGATTGCCTCCCTGCGTAGGTGTGCAGCTGCCACCGCCAGTACCTTGGTGAATACCCTTGGTGCTGAAGCTATCCCGAAGGGCAGTACCTTGAATTGGTAGTGGCGACTGTCCACCTTGAAGCGCAAGTATTTTCTGTGCGCCGGGAGCATGGAAATATGAAAATAGGCATCTTTCATATCCAAGGTTGCCATGTAATCCCCCTTTTTTAGGAGTGGGATTACCTCTTGTAGCGTGGTCATACGGAATTTTTGGGGCTTGACATATTTGTTGGCAGGCCGTAAATCCAATACTGGGCGCATTGTTAAATCTTTCTTTGGCACAAGGAAGTAAGTTGAATAGATACCCTTGTTTACCTGGTGTCCTGGGACGAGTTCTATCGCGTCCTTTAGGAGCAGATTGTAGATTTCCTCGAGGAGGATCTTTTGATGTTCTAAAGAGTGGACTTTTTGTCTTGGAGGGTGGTTTCGGGGACGTTGCAGTAGTTCTATACAGTACCCCTTGGATACCGTCGACAGCACCCATCTGTCGGATGTTATCCCTTCCCATGCCTGGGTGAAGCTGGATATTCGTCCCCCTACTGGGGTTGCATGGGAAGGGACCCTGAAATGAGCGTCACTGCTTTGGTGGAGGCGTGCCGCCTCCTTTACTGGGGCTGCCTCTGCCTCTACCACGTCCTCTTCTACTAGCCCTACCATACCCCTGGGTAGACTGTTGTGAGTTGGTGTTCCACTGTGTACCCTGGGTGTGGGAATAGCTATTTCCTCTATTGGAATTTTGGCCGCGGGGGCGACGAAAATTGCCGTTCCCTCTTTGGTTAGGTGGTTTTGTAGTTAACTGGCCAAGGGATTTGAGGGTGTCGAATTCCTCCTTAGCGTTTTTTAGTGCGTCCTCGACTGCCTTTCCAAACAGGAGATCACTTTCCACTGGTTTGTCTAAGAGTGCAGCTTGTGTTTCTGCTCTGAATCCCGACTGCCTCAACCAAGCATGTCTTTTGATGACAGTCCCCTCTGCTATAATTCTACCCGCATTGTCTGCGGCGTCTAAAGTTGCTTTTAAAATGCAGCCTGAGACGTTTCTTCCCTCTGCACAAATGCGAGATAGCTGGCTCTTAAGGGGTTCGGGAGCGGAATCTATTAGTGCTGCCACTTCTTCCCACTGATGGCAGTTGTAGCTGGCCAACAGTGTGGTGGAATTCGCGATTCTGGTTTGGTAGGCTGCCGTGGAAGCTACTTTTCTACCAAAACCATAGAGTTTCTTACTTTCCTTGTCGGGGGGAGCCTCCGAGGAAGATAATGGGGTTCCAGCTCTCTTGCGGGTGTTAGTTACGACTAGAGAGTCTGGCTTAAGTTGGCCTCTAATATATAGAGGGTCCGACTGGGCTGCTTTAAACAGCTTCTCTACTCTCGGGTTTACAGGTCTTGCCAGGTTTGGGTTGACAAGGGATGGTGCTATTCTGCGTTGAATAGATTTCAGGATGGGAATGGTCTGGGCTACTGTCTTCCTTTCCCCTATTAGTTCCTCCGCGAAGTCCCTCTCTTCTTGGACACCTTGTGTGTCTATGTGGAAGTGGTTAGCTGCCCGAGAGAGCAGTTCATTCAGGAGGGGCTGATTATCTATTGGGGAATCAGACACTGGGGCTTCCCTTTCGACTGGTGAGTCCATTCTGAAAATATCTGGGCTATTTTCTGGCTCATCCTCGTCTTCGTCCTCCCCGTAATAATCTGACACTGCGAGATCTTCTGGTGTCTCAAAATCCTGGCCCTCTATAAGGGAAGAGTCTCCTTGGCCTGTAGGGAAAAGGCAAGAATAGGGTTGGACCTCGAAGGGGTCTGAAGCCTTTAATGGTGTCTCGACCCGGGGCCTTTTATTTGAAGAGATAGGGTCCCTTGAACCTGAGGGAGAAGATTCCTGAGGGTTTAAAGCTAGTAGTTGGTCAGGGTGTCTTTCGAAGAAATTTGCTAAGGAGGACATCCTTGACATTACTCTGTCAATGTCCTCGCATGACCAGAGTTTTGAGCTTGGGGTGACCCTGCTGGAACTCTCTATGGACTGTCCCTGAGAAGACTTGGACGGGGAAGTCAGTTCTATTGTTGTGGGGGATTGCAAGGGTTGTTTCCTTTGTTGCTTACCCCCTTCCCCGTGGGTGGAAGTGTGTTTACCCTTTCCCTTATCTTTCGACGCCTGGCGTCGAGGATCGGAGGTGGAATCCCTGTGTTTCGAACTAGGCTTCTCCTCACTCCCAAGTGATGTACCCTTTCCCTGGGGTGCAGGCTGGGGATGGAAGCCGTGTTCGTCTCCGGACGAGTGATCTTCCGTGATGTTAATGGGCGAGGCACTATGTGCAAGTGTGGAGGCTTGCCTGACGTTGTGCGGCGACCTCGACCGGGACCGCCCAGAGGACGTCCTTTCGGACCGCTCCTTCTGTGCCTCTTTCCGAGGTTTCGACGACGTCGAATCTCGGGTGGCTTTTTTGTGTTTAGCGTGTGTATGTGTAACGCTCCTGTCGCCGGGGGACTTCCCCATAGTCGCCGGGACGGACGACCTTCCGAGGCCGGGGACGTGCGTTAGGCTGTCTTTCGACGCCTTGGTGCCCTCGCCGTCCGAAAGTCCGGCGTCGCTGCCGTCGCTGAAGGTACCCTCCGCCTCCATAGCTGCTAGCTTGGCGTGGTGGGCCCAACGCTTGGTGGAGCGGTCCTTAAGAGTTTTGGTCTTAAACCTGCTACAGGCCCTGCAACCCGCCTCGGGGTGGTCTCTGGGCAGGCAAAGGTTGCACGTAGCGTGCTTATCTACCCAAGGGTATTTCTTATTACACTTGGGGCAAAACTGAAAGGGCGTACCCTCCATACGCGCCTGTGGGCAGCGGGCAAGTGTATGTAGGTAAGAAGGTGTCTATAAACGAGTGTGGAAGTGTACCACCCCCCACTCTCCCTACTTGAAGGGCCGAGGCCAGCGGCCCAGGCCCGAGCCGAGGCGGAAGCCTCAAGGCCCAATCCGTCGGGTTTCGACGTTGATCTCCTCCCCGGTTCGGCGTCGAGATGCTGGTCGACGTAAGGGTGACAAAACGGGGCAAATTAGAATTAGTTTTAAGTGTAAATATGGCAAAGCTAGGGAACTCCGATGAAGTGCTTCCGACCAGAATGGCGGAAAAAAACAATCTGGGGATCCTAGACGCGTGAGGGATCATGGGTACAGTGGACGTCACACTAGGGATAGTATTACTGGCACGCCCTGTGTCGACGCCCTTTTTCGATTTTCGAAAAACAAACTGTAATACTCCGCAGCTTCCACTAGATGTCGGCCTATGCACAGCATGTGATCTAAGCAGATTCCACAAGCCTCAGAAATATATATACACACACACACCTGACACCCTGGGGTGAACCCACTTAGGCAAAAGAACAAGTTACGTACCCCTGGTAGCATTCTTTCGACTGGATGTTCCTCCCACGTATTCCTCATCTTTGACACCTGTTGTACAACTTCAGCTGCTTCGGAAAAGAAATTCGGCAGAGGGCGTTGTGCGTTGATGGCATTGAGTCGATGTCCCTCGAAGGCTTCAGTTGAGGATGATGTAATCGAAGGCATATATAGCACGCGCAGCGCCCATTGGCCTCAGTTCTGTTTTTCCCCCTTAGCAGCAGAGATACCCGTAAAACACGGGAGTGACCGTACTCCGCCTTGATGGAACGGAAGCTGTAATAGCAAGGGAAATTCTACTGAGGGGTAGGATGGGAGGGCGATGAGGAATACGTGGGAGGAACATCCATTCGAAAGAATGTTACCAGGGGTAAGTAACTTGTTCCTCAAATGGATTGTGTCCTCCCACGTATTCCCCATCTTTCACAGACTCCCAAAGCAGTATTTGATTTGGAGGAGGGAGTAGAATTACACTTCAAATATTTTCATGGACAGAGTGAAGGACTGCCTCACCAAAAGTACCATTCTGGCCAAGGGAAGAATACAGGCAATAATGCTTAGTGAATGTGTGGATGGAAGACCATGTTGCTGCTTCACAAATGTTTCTAATTTCACAAATGTTTCTACAGCCCCTGTTGCAGGGCTGTAGATGTAGCCATGCCCCTGGTAGAATGGCTCTTAACCCTTCAGGAGGGTCTTTCCCTGCCAGCCTGTAACATTCTGATATAGCCAGAATTATCCACCTGGATAAGGTATGTTTAGTTACAGCCTGACCCAGTTTATGTCCTATATATCCAATGAAGAGTTGGTCATCAATACTTAACTTAGACATTCTTGAAATGTAAAAGAATAACGCTCTCCGGGTGGTCTAACCTATGTGGTCTTTCCTTAACCTTGCCAGGATGAGTTGGGATAGAAAGAAGGTAGAACAATGTTCTGACCCAAATGAAAATCTGAAATGATTTTGGACAAAAAAGAAGGTACCACGTTCTCCTGGCCCAATCCGGGCCAATTAAGATCATGTGTTTCCCGAACCTTCTCAACCTCCTGATTACATGAGGAATGACGGGGACTAGAGGAAACGCGTACTGGAGTGGAAATGCCCAGTCCACTCCAAACGCGTCTCCTTGGAGGAAATTCCCTGGAGCAATAGCTTCCGCACTTGCGGTAGACCTCGGCCGCGAACCGAACTACTCAAGGGGTTCCTCAAAGGGTGAAGATCTCTTGAAGGACTTTCTGAGCTAGTTCCCACTCGTGAGAGACTGTGCTCTGCCTGCTCAGAGCGTCTACCACTGTGTTCTCCTCCCCAGCTATGTGAACTGCCGATAGGGAGATTTCTTCTTGAATTGTCCAGTAACAGAACTGCATTGCCTCTGTGCACAGTGGTAGGGACCCTACTCCCCTCTCTTGTTGAGGTAGTACATGGCCACTGAGTTGTCCATCATTATCAGGACATTCTTTCCCCATACAGAGGGCAGAAAGGCCTTCAGCGCAAGTCTGGTCACCCTGAGCTACAAAAGATTGATATGTAGTTTGGACTCCGATGGAGACCAACGACCGCCGACTGTCATATCGTTGGCATGGGCTCCACACTCCATGAGTGAGGCGTCTGTCACTACTGTAATCTTCGGCCATGGTTGCCAAAAGGGTTCTCCCTTCAGAATATTGTCCTTGCAGGCCCACCACAGAAGATCCTGCGAGACCCTGGTTGGAATCTGAAGTCCGTCCAACATCTTTCCTGAGAACTGGGACCATTGAGTTCTTAAAGCTGATTGAAGGGATCTCATTCTCAGGCGGGCCTCTGGCACCAGAAAAATGCAGGATGCCATGAGGTCGAGAACCTCAAAAAAAAAAATTGAAGGCTGGTAGACCCTGGGCATTCTGAAATTTGGTAACCATCTGAAGAATGTCTTGATCCCTCGCCTCGGGTGGCAAGCTCTTTCCCAAGGATGGATCTAGCACAGCTCCTATGTACTGGAGCCTCTGAAAAGGTGTCATATGGGGCTTCTTGTAACTGAGGCAGAAGCCGAGTCTGTGAAGAAAGTGGCAGGTGACGTTGAGATTATCACGGGCTTGTTGGGGAGAACGCACCCTGATCAGCCAATCGTCTGGTAGGAGTAGATTTGAATCCCCTCTCTCCTGAAACTCGCTGCCACCACCTCCATCAGTTTGCTGAAAACCCTCGGGCAGAGGTTAGCCCGAATGGCAGAACTTGAAATTGATAATGAGAACTGCCAACTGCGAACCTCAGGTATTTTCTGTGCTTGAGATGGATTGGCACATGAAAATAAGGATCCTGAAGGTCCAACGACACCAACCAATCCTCGAGTTGGAGTGCCTGAAGGATCTGAGAAAGTGTGACCATCTTGAACTTGTCCTTCCTGAGGAACTTGTTCAAGTATCTCAAGTCAAAGATGGCTCTCAGTCCTCCGTCCTTTTTAGGTATTAGAAAATAAGGCGAGTGCCATCCCTTGTTCCTCTGCGCTACAGGTACTGGTTCTATAGCTCAATTATAAAGAGGGGAATCCCGGTAGAACACTAACTTGAGTGGGTCTATAGTGTCTACTCTGTCTATATCCGGGTGGATGGCAGTCAAAATATAATAAGAGACAAAGCTAGTATACAAGTGCTAGAGTTGAGTTACAAACTAGGGAGAGGGACCAGTCACTGTTAAAAGATCAACAAAAGTTAAAACATAATTAAATTCAATGGTCCACAATACAATACTTCACATCCAATATAAAACAAGGAATACGTAACAGGTTATGAATGCAAGCTAAAACAAATTCACAGAAAAAACACATACAATTGGTACATATAAAATAATTAGTAATGTACAAGATTCCATTAGGATTTATGTATCATAAATGTATGTCTGTTTTTAATCCAGAGAACTGTCTTGACATGTTTGTTCTTTTTTCTTTTTTAAACGTGTTTATTTTTGTTCGATACACGAGAGAGCATACATCATAACAAACAAGGTTTTTGCAAATTATTAAGCCCCATCAGTCCCTTTTCTTTTCGCTAGCCCTCCCCTCACCTCCCGTCAGCCCTCAGTCCTCACCCAATTCTTGGTCGTCTGCTCGCTGTTTCATGTCGGTGTCCTCCGCCGCTAAGGCGTTTGCCACCGCACGTGGCTTGAATGTTAGAGCCGGATAGTTCTCGTCGTAGTCCATTAACGGCAAACAGATGTTTGTGAAGCGATGAAGTTGACCCCTACTTGCAGCTGTGATTTTCTCCGCTATGAAAATGTTCCATAGTTTTAGCCACCACAGGATCATTAGAGGGCCCTCCGGAGATTTCCATGTTCGCGCTACCGTGATCTTGGCTGCTAAGAGTAGCTGGGTTAGGAGGGCTGCTGTTCTGCCAGATCTTGGGTATATATATACTGAAGGGTGAAACCCCTACTCTGTGGGAGACTGGGGAAAGAATGCAACAAAAATCACAAAATTGTGTCCCCACGGGGAATAAAGTAATGGTGATGCGGTATATCCATTACCGATGCTCACCTTATTTTCTCTAACCTCAGTTTGTGTGTTAAACTGTTTTAAGCAAGGGTTACCACAGACTAAATCTATTGCTCCTAAGTTATGTGTGTTTAACCTCTTCTTTGCATATAATTATGTCATTAATGTTATCAGAAGATCATTGCTTTGAAGATATACATTTGACACAATGAAGAATCTTGATCATACAAAAATTAGTATTTCTCGTTATTTTAATGAAAAACATAAAGCAATCTTTTGTGCATGAGCCTCAATGTCATTTAACAAAATATTATCTGGAAGCAGGTTCAATTTTGAATACATAACATATTATAATCATGTTAACGGCATCAGAATAAATCATGCACCGTAAAAAAACAATAATTGGAAACAGGTAAAGAAAATATACAAAAAACAATTCAAAAGGACAAACCACTGAAAAAAAGACTTTACATTTAAACAAAACAATTCTAAATATCACAGGACATGAATTCTATCCTTATAGGCAGAAAAATATTATAAAGTTATTTAGTTTTCACCCTGTTTTATTTATGGGAGTCCACTTGTGTACATTCCAAGGAAAACCAAGGAACGAAAGAAACGATTATAATTCCTAGTGGGGTGTGGAGATGTATGGCTAGTGTAAGCTTGGTTTATACATTCACACTTGCCAACGGCTTCTTACAGTGCTGCTCCTTGCTTAAAACAGTTTAACACACAAACTGAGGTTAGAGAAAATAAGGTGAGCATCGGTAATGGATATACCGCATCACCATTACTTTATTCCCTGTGGGGACACAATTTTGTGAGATCTTGGGTATATGCCTGGGATCGGGGCTCCTAGTAGGATTGATTCCAGCTCCAGAGGCAGCGTGATCTTCGTTATATCCGCTATCGCTATCGCGCATTGGGACCAGAACTTTGCGACCACTGGGCACGACCACCACATATGTATGAATGATCCTGGGAGGCCACATTGGCGCCAACAGCGGGGGTCCAAGGACTGGTTGATGCGGTGTAGTCGGAGTGGAGGATAGTACCATCGTAAGAGTAGTTTATGGGCACATTCTCGATTAGTGATGCAGTAGGAAGAGGAATGGGCACGAGCCCAAATGTCTATCCACGTCTGGTCCTCTATCAGATGATCTAGGTCCGCTTCCCATTGGGACATGTAGGTCGCTCTGGTGGTGAGAGAGTTTGTCTGCATTAGCTTGTATATCGTCGAGATCCGACCTCGGTGTGGGGGGTCTGCTAGAGTCAGCTCCATGGGGTCCTATTCTTGAGTAGCTGCCACGCGAATTGATGGATGAGAGCACCAATGTCGTAGCTGTGCGTAAGAGAATCTGTCTGTTTCCCTTAGGGTGAAGGTACTCTTACACTGGTCAAAGGTAAGAGGGCCGCTCCCTTCAAAAAGCTGGCCCAGGGAGCCGAGACCTCCCGCGATCCAGTTATTAAAATTTGCGGGGTGGGCTCCTGGCGAAAATGTCGAGTTACGGAAAACTGGGGACGATGGGCTCAGGTCCCTTGGGATGCCCCTATATTTGCGTGCCCATTCCCGGCTTTCAGGGTATGCTTGGTGGAGGATAGCATAGTGGGCCATGTTCTTCTTCAGGTGGGAGATAGATGCAAAAAGAAGCGGAGGGGGAGGGGCAAGCGGGATTGTTCCAACTCGGACCATCTTGGTCGATTTGAGCTAATGATCCAGGCTTGTGTGCGGGCTAATTGCGCTGCAATCTGATATTTCTGGAGATCAGGGTCTCCCAGGCCTCCTAGGAGTGGACTGGTCAACATCGTTTTCATTGGGATTCTTGATTTTATGCCCTTCCAGATAAAATGTAACACCTTCCTCTGGAGACGTTGAAGCGGTGGCCTGGGGATCATGACAGGGAGAGCAGTGCAAGTATAAAGGAGTCGTCGGAGGAGGTTCATCTTGCACGCCGCTACCCGGCCCAGCAATGAGATCTCCTGTGAGCGCCAACGATCGAGGTCCTCTTCTAGGGATTTAAATAGTGGTTGAAAATTCGCCCGATAGGTGTCCTCTGAGCGGGCTGTGATCTGGACTCCCAGATAGGGAATCGCCTTTTCCGATAGTCGGATCGGGCAGAGGACTTCGAACGACGCCTTATCCTCCGAGTTCAGTCCCACCCCTAGGGCGGATGATTTCATGAAGTTTATAGCGAATCCCGACGCTTTACCGAAGGAGTGCAGTTCCGCCAGGGAGGATTTTATTGATTGGGTGGCGTCCGTTATGCTTAACATCACATCATCCGCATATAATGCTATTTTATGCTGGGTAGGGCCTACTTGGAGGCCTTTAATTCTGGGGTTAAGACGGATTTGCTGGGCCAAGGGTTCCATAATTAGGGCGAAAAGCAAGGGGGACGGGGGCATCCCTGTCTGGTATCACAAGATAGGGGAATCGGATCAGATAGAAAGCCGTTGACTCGGAGCATGGTTTTCGGGGATTGATAGTTCGCTTGGATCAATTTCTGAAATGTGGGACCGAAGTGAAAAGATTCTAGAGTGAGTCGGAGGAAGGACCAGTCCACCTTGTCGAAGGCCTTAGTCGCATCCAGAGCCAGCACCGCCAGTTTTCGTGAGTCTCGTTGTGCGATCTCCACCAAGTTCAGGACTCTGCGAATGTTATCTGGGGCCAATCTATTCATTATAAAGCCTGTTTGGTCCGGGTCAATAATGTCCGGGAGTACTTTCGCCAATCGGTTGGCAAGCACTTTTGAGTATATATTGGCGCCCAAATTCAATAGGGAGATCGGCCTGTATGCCGCAATATCATTCGGGTCCTTCCCTGGTTTCAGCGCCAAGACTGATCGACTCTTGCATCGATGGGGTAGTTGTTCCAGAGCAAGCAAAGGAGTTGAAAAGAGTGGTCAGGGGGGGACACCAATTGGGGGCGAAATATTTTATAGAAGCAGGTCGAGAACCCGTCGGGGCCTAGGGCTCTTGGTTTAAGACTCTTGATGGCTTTGTCTACTTCTTCACTCGAGATCGGGGACTCCAGTTCGTCTCTGGTCATCTGGGAGATCTGGGGAAGAGCTGCCTCTCGGAGGTAGGATTGTTGGTTTTTGAGCGATCTAGGAGATGCCGTTATCGTGTCTGTAAGATGGGCTACGGCAATATGCTGTTTGTCTCTTTCTGTAAATTGGACTCTCTTTTGCGAGTCCCGGAGGCCTAGGATTGCGTTTCTCTTCTTGATTTTTGCCAGCTTCTCTACCAGGAATTTGTTGGCTTGGTTTCCTTTAGCATAGTAACTTTGCTTAGTTTTGGCTAGCATCTGGGCTGTGCCTTCCGCATAGTGAGCTTCCAGTTTCTTTCGGGCAATCTGTAGAGCTTGGTGGGTTCTAGGCATCCAGTTCTTTGGTTTGCATATTGCTTCCGCTTTCTCCACTTCGTCTTGTAGGGCCTGGCGGATTTGTCGCTTCTTTTTGTGATAGGCCGCTCCTTGGGAGATCAAGACCCCTCTCACAACCACCTTCATAGCGTCCCATGTGGTGGCCGGTGAGGTGTCCTCATTCTTATTTTCCTTGAAGAAGTCTTTGATGGCTTTCGCCGTCACGTCTCTCAGGGACATGTCGTTCAAAATCGGGTCGAAGAGCGACCTTTTGCGTGTCAGAGGTGGTTCTGGGTCATGGGCTCTCATCGTCAATATAATTGGGGCATGATCCGATAGGATTCTGGGGCCGATGATAACGTTGTCTGTGAACGCCAACGCCTGGGGAGAAGCCAACAGGAGATCAATGCGGGAGTAGGTTCTGTGGACATAGGAGTAGAATGAATAGTCACAGGAGTCTGGGTGTAGAACTCTCCAAGTATCCACCACATCTAGAGTTCGGAAACACCGGAGTAGAGCCGTCGCAATGCTATAATCTTTATGAGCCGGGGGGTGAGATTTATCCCTAATTGGGTCTGGGACTCCGTTGAAGTCCTCGCCTATTATTGTCTGACCCTCTAAAAATTGTGATAGGGCTTCCTCCAAGGTAGAGTAAAATTCCTCCCGCTTTTCATTTGGGGCATAGACCGAGATCACCGAGTATAATTGGCCAAATATCTGGCATTTGATCGCTATAAATCGGCCTTCCGGGCAGAGTAAGGAGTCTAGAATTTGAGGACGGAGATCCTTGGCGAAGAGTATTGCTGTTCCCCCTTTCTTGGTGCCATTTCGATGCTATAAACTGGAGCGGGAAGTGTCTGTTTCGAAGCCTAGTGAAATCCGCTGGGATCAGGTGGGTTTCTTGGAGAAATACCACTGAGGCCTCTTCATCCTGCATACGTTGTAGAATAGATTTCCTCTTCTGGAGGCGAGTTCAGACCTCTGACGTTGAGCGTCAGGAATCAGACTTTCTGGTGTGGCTGTTGGGTTTCATGCTTTGCTTCAAGTGATTGAGAGATCCTTGGAGGGGAGGGACGGTGGGGGTCAGGCATCATCCATGGGCTTAATTTCGTTGTAGCTCTCCAGTGATCGTGTTTCCTGTACCCTCCAACGGGAGGATAAACTTATCATTTTAGGGGAGGCCGGAGTTTCGTTTACGGACAATCCCCCAGCCAACAGGGCTAGGGCCATCAGTCTTAACTGAGTTTGTCTCCAAGGGTGAGAAGGTGGCATACACCTTGGAGTGGGGGGTATGGACCGCGAAGGTCCCACAGCAAACTTATCAGCTTACATATTTCAGCAGACAGGAGTATCTAAGTCGAGGTTCTCGTAGAATTGTCTTATTTTCGGCATCTCTGCGTCTTTGACCAGGGCTGATGGGCCTGCTTTCGAGGAGGCTGGCCTAGGTTATCGGGAGTTGAAGTTGGACTGCGAGGAGGCGAAGATCTTGGAGAAGCTGAGTGTAGGATTGATTCGCCATCCTCCAGGTGACTTATCGAGCGCTGGGTCCCTTGGTAGGTGAATGAGAGGGCTGTCGGGAATAGCCACCGGTATCTGATCTTCTGGCTCGGTAGAAATTGGGTCAGGGGCTTGAGAGCTCTCCTTTTTTGGAGGGTCATCAGGGAGAGGTCCTGGTAGATCTGTAAGTGGGTGCTCATGAAGGATAATTCCTCTTTAATGCGACTAATCGCTGCAGAGCTTCTTTAGTGGAGTAGAAATGGACTCTAGTGATCACGTCTGGAGGGGGATCTGTGGGCACCCCTCGTCTCGGGCATAGCCTGTGGGTTCGGTCAAGGATCAGTTGGGTCTGGTCCAAATGTGGGAGAAGGGTTTGAAAGAAGTTTCCAATGTATTCTGGGAGGTCTTCATCTAGGATGGAAGAGGGCACTCCGCGAATGCGCAGATTATTTATTCGGGCCCTGTTTTCCAGGTCTTCCTGCTTAAATTCCAGGAGCTCGCTTATATCCTGGAGGGTCAGAATAGATCGTTGCATCTCTATTATTGCTGCATCATGGCTCTGAGTCAGGTCCTCGACTTCACCCAGTCTCTGTTCAGCTTCTGTAGATGCATGATCTAAATTCTTCCTTAATCTCCAGCATAAAGGCCTGAATATCCCCTTTCGTTGCTAACTTTCCCTGTTCTTCTGAGGGCTTTTGTGGGGTGAGTTTCTGAGGGTCTGTTTTCTTGGCTTTATCTGCTGTTAACAACATCGTGGAGATATCCGAGTTTTTGGTTCCCTTTATGGCCTTCGTCATTGTGGTGGTTTCAACGCTCTATCTTGGGCGTTCAGATAGGATGTTGCAATCGGTTGATCTGTAGGTCCTCCGCTCAGGTGGGGGTCTGAAGCTTTGTATAAAGCGTTAAGGAGCTAGGGTCTCTCTAGGAGAGGTCCTTAATGTTGTTTTGTGGGTTTGGCGGCAGCAGGGAATTGCGGGGATGCCAAGGGGGGCCGTCCCCAGGAGCAAGTGGTAGGGATGGTGGGCCGGGGCGCCCCAGGAAGAGGTTGGGTCGAGGGGAAGATTGGGCCCTGCGTGGTGGGCTTCAGCACACCGATGGTGGGGGTAGATCAGGATCAGTCCTCCGCGGCTGAGAGACCGGGCCTGTCCTCAGCTCGCCCCCAGATATCGCACAGGGCCTGGGGTTTATCTGGTAGAGAAGGCTCTTCCTCGCCGTGTCACTGGTTTCGGGTCTCGAGGGGGAATGCTCTGCGCCTCCTCCAGGGAGAGACCGAGGCCTCCCCCGGGTCGATCCTGCTTGTGTGCTTTTATTTTGTTCCGGCTGCGGTGCCTTATAGGGGCTAGGGACAAGGCCTGTCGGGATCGCGCCACTCGCAGATCAGGAGCGGGGTGACAGCAGCAGGTGCAGGCTGTATAACGCCGCAACGGCGCCTACCTGGATTCCGGAGCCTTCCGTCGCCTCCCCACGAGGCCGTACCGCCGCTCGCTTTCAGCTAGGTTCCTCGGGCCGGTGTACAGGCCGGGCCACCACTCCGCGTAATTCGGCGCTTTCGGGTTCCGGCAGCTCCGCTACTGATGTAGGTCGAGTCCCATTTTGGGGAGGATCGCAAGGCTCCGGGACCTTCTGCAGATGGTGCGACGGCCCCACGCAAGGGGGCGAGCCGAGGCCGGATGCCCGGAATCCGCGGGTCGCCGCAGTTGTATTGACTGTTGCTCGGGGCTGCCGCGCTCTTCGTCGATCCCTCAGCTCCACTCCGACCACACCTGGGTCGGTTATTCGATTATGCCTCGATTAGGCCGCCTCACAGTCGCTCTGCCCGACACTCACTTCCCAGGACTGGGGTTGTCGCACTCGGCGGCCATCTTGGAGGCGAGATCTTGGGCCCAGGTGGGGATCTTTAAAGGAGCTATTCTAGCCGCTCCGTGTCCGCCAGCCGTCGCCGAAGGTTCCAAGGGGTGCCTCAGTCCCTCATACTTCCCTGAAATAGCAGTTTATTGTTGGATGCCCGCTGGAAGGGCTGCATTTCGCTGGATGCCGCGGGACTCAAGCGGAGGTCATTAAAGGAGCGTCCGCATCGCTGTTTCTGTTCTTTTAGAAATAAGTATAGAACATTCATCAGGAGTAGATGGTTATTACGACAAAACCTAATTGTTATTGGATCAAAGATATGATCAAAGTTAATCTCATAGCACCTGTAGGGTTAAAAACACATAAAACAAAGCGTCAGCTTGTCGGTAGCTAGATACTTTGATAGGTTCAAATGAAAGAACTAGAATACCACATAACAAGGGTGAATTACCTTGTCTGGTGCTGGTGGGGGCTCTCTACTTCAAATGGTAAGTAGGTGTAGGAGGTACGTTCAGTTCTACAAGGATATATACTATACATAAGGCATCTAAATATGCTTATAAATCGAAGCCCTATTAGTGCTCACAACACAAATAGAACATCAGTAGGCAGTCCTATCATAGATAGTAAAGATAGACATTTCAGCTCTAAATCTAGCTTGCAGGAGAATAGTTAGCCAGTGCAGGAACGGTATAGTCAATTAGGGATGATACGGCAGTGATAATCCCATGAATCGCTGGTGTCCAAGTGGAGACCTGGAGATGGTGTATAAGGATGGGGTCATGATAGCGGTGCCTCGAGGATGTGGCAAAGGATTAGGAAATAATGTGGAGCCTAAATCCTAGACGTCCTCTATACAGTCCAACACCATGGTGATAATATACGGTATATGATCGATAATAAATTAAATCGATGTCTGAGGTTTTAATAGCAATCAGTGAATACCGTGTCCGTGACAGTACGTTATAAATCGCCCTTAAAGAATCCGGTGGTGTATATAATCGGTGCAAGTGTGGCATGCAGCTCGGGTCACCTACCTGCACTCGGGGATATAAGTTGTTCGGCCGTAGGTAAATGACAGCAAACATCGGGAAGCAGACAGGTAAGATTCCCTTATATCACGCAGTAAAAAGATAGCATATTAGGTATATGCAGCGTTTAGAGTAAGGTTAGTGAATAAAGAGTGTAGTTAGTCTGGCGGGACTTACCTATTGTGGTGAGACTGACGGGCGATATCTAGTGCTGGTAGGGAGAGCTCCACGGAGACAAATGGCTGTGCATGGGGGGAGAAGGCATCAGCGTTGTCATAGTGACGGAGTTAGTCCTATCATAGTGTCAGTTACATCAAGGCTAGGCGAGGAACGGGGTAAAAAGGTGGCGGCCATGTTTGGATGGAGTGTGGATAGAAAAACCAATACCTCATATAGTACAAGCAACGATAGCAGCGACCCTGACGATGCAGGAGAAGGAACATCTACTGGGAATAAACCGACCAACAAAAGAGGTAGAGGACAGTCCACTAGACGCCAAAGCAATGGAGGCAGGAGAAACAACCGGGGGCGTTTTTTATACCAGGCCCAAAACAGAAAAAACTGGGACGACGGATCTAAACAAACCCAGAGCGGGAATCGCTTCTGATCAATTTTTTCGACTACACATTAACAGAAGCGGAACAAAAAGTCCCTAATAGAGGTCTAGGATATGTTATGACCAAAGAACACGATCTGTTTGAATGTCGCATAGAGTTTAACAAACTCATGAGAAAAATTCACCTCAAGGAATTCTTCGCACTCGAAAAAGAAACACCAAGTGATGGACCTACCAACTGTACCGGTTTAAGTAACCCCTCTACATTTTATCCTCCAACGCATAGTTTCTCCCCAGAACCACTGATCTTCGAAAAGAAAGTAATTGCAGATATTGTCTACCTAGAAACTAAACAACAAAGACCTTTTCAGAATCCAACAAGAACAGAAGAAAAAGCCCTCGACTCCCTATCTACTAACACTTCGATCATCACCAAAAGGGAATCGTGATCCTCAACCGCAATGACTACATCAAAGAATGTGACATAAAACTGAGCAACACTCACTACTAGCGTCCACTTGCAGAGGATCCTACTAAAGAACTCCAAATACTGATCTCAGTCAAGATTTCCAAGGCCAAAGATCACAAATGGATCTCTAAGCAAGAAGCAGACTTCCTACACAACAGGAAACCAAGTATTCCCACGTTTTATAGTTTAAAAGTACACAAAACCCTCACCAACCCTCCAGGACGACCAATAATGGTGGGAATCAATCCGATATTCCAACCACTTTCCACATTCGCCGACCACCATCTCAAAATCTATGTACAGAAAATGCAATCCTACCTTAAAGACTCTAGGGACGTCATTAACAACTACGAGAACCTTGAATTTGACCCCTCCACCTGCCTGCTACTGGGATTCGACATATTCTCTCTTTACACCAATATACCCCAACAAGCCTCACTTGACACCATAGAAGAAATACTTCTTGCACGTGAAGATCATGACCCCCGTCCTTACCTCCTTCACCCTGTGGTGTGTAGAACTGGCGCTAAAACGGAACTACTTCGAGTTCAACGGGAACTTCTACCAACAAATTGAAGGAACCGCTATGGGGGCCACTATGGCCCCTAGCGTAGCAAACCTCTATGTAGAGACATTTGAAAAATCTCATGTCTATAATAGCAACAACCCTTTTGCCAAGAACATCAGAAAATGGAGCCGATACATTGACGATATTTTGGTGCGATGGCACCCGCACTGATGGCAATAACTTTTTCACCTGGCTAAACACTCTCAACCCCCAACTACAGTTCACCATGACGGCTAGTAATGAATTCACCAACTTCCTAGACCTTACCATTTTTCCTCAAAATGGGTTTCTTAAAATCAAACCTTAGCACAAACCTACAGACAAGAATTCCTTATTAGATTATTCCAGTCACCATATTAAACATCTGCGGGACAATCTTCCTTTTGGTCAATTTTTACGCCTCAAAATTAATAGCTCAGATAAAGACACATATGAAGCAGAAGCCACTACCCTGAGTAAAAAACAAAGACAAAGAGGTTACCCCAAACAATTAGTGAAAAAATCAGCTAAAAGGACATATAATAATAACCGATAAGCCCTATTGGAACCTAAACCTGCCAAAACAAAAGATTATCGTATTGTCTGTGTAAACACTTTTAAGGACCAGAGTTTTAAAATCACCAATATCATCAAAAAAACACTGTAAAATCTTGAACACTACCACTCAATCTATGCCTAGTCCTAATCTTTGCCTATAAAAGAAGTACCACAGTAGGCAACAGAGTTAGTAATAGCAAACTGAAATGCCTAAACAAACCTGACCCCAAATTGACCACTCTATGGGGCCACCCAGATGCCACTGTACACTATCCCTGTGGCTCCTGTGGGGTATGCAAACTTACCTCCAAAAGTAAAGAAACTGATATTGGTCTTTCAAAACGATGGACCCAAAAGAATCTCACCAATTGTAACACTGAGTTTGTGGTTTATCTAATTACATGCAAATGTGGACTGCACTATGTGGGGAAGACTATTCGCAAAGTGAAGACCTGAATTATGGAACATCGAAGCTGCATAAGAAACAAAAATGAAAATGCACCTCTAGTCAAGCACTTCACCCGCCAGAAGCATAACCACGAAGATTTTACACGGACAGTGCTGATGTCCCTTAAAGGGAGTAATCATGAAAATCGTGAAAAGAAACTTCTAAAAATGTAACAAAAAATGATTTATACCTTACACAGTGATGTCATAGATCTAAATGAATCCGTTGAATGGCATAATATCTAATCCATCCATTATATGACACTACTGCGCCACCCACATACATCCCCAGAAGTCCGCATAAAGTTCTACTCTTCATGACAGTGTATTGATACCTAGCCTATGGTCTGAGCCAATAAATGACTACTTATTAATATCTTATTGACTCTTCTCTATAAGGCCCGCCTGTTCTCCAAATCTTTCAGACTCTAATCTAGGGTCAGTCCCATGCACGTTTAGCACCTACACTTTACCATCATCTAGAAGCTTAATACGGAATGCCACCACTCTCTCACTAGCTCACTCATATATTGTTTAATACATTATGGATATTTATGTTAACTCTTCCATACTGAGTCAAGAGTTTTTTTCACTGGTACTCATGACCGACCTTAATCTTCCACACTATCTTTATATTTAGTAGTATTTATTCTATTACTTTAATACTTGCACATTATAAAATATATTTATCCTTTGCCTGCAATTTCTATTATTCACTCTGTTATTGGTGACGGGCAGTGAACACCATTGTTTTTTCTATCCACACTCCATCCAAACATGGCTGCCACCTTTTTACCCCGTTCCTCGCCTAGCCTTGATGTAACTGACACATGATAGGACTAACTCCGTCATTATGACAACGCCGATGCCTTCGGCCCCCGTGCACAGCCATTTGTCTCCGTGTAGCTCTCCATACCAGCACTAGATATCGCCCGTCGCAGTCTCACCACAATAGGTAAGTCCCGCCAGACTAACTACACTCTCTTAATTCACTAACCTTACTCTAAACGCTGCATTTACTTAATATGCTATCTTTTTACAGCGTGATATACGGAAATCTTACCCGTCTGCCTCCCAATGTTTGCTGTCATTTACCTACGGCATAACAACTTATATCCCCGAGTGCAGGTAGGCGACCCGAGTTGCATTCCACACTCGCACCGATTATATACACCACAGGATTCTTTAAGGGAGATTTATAATGATTTATAACGTACTGTCATGGACACGGCATTCACAGATTACTATTAAAGCCTCAGACATCGATTTACTTCATTATCGATCATGCACCGTATATTATCACCATGGTGTTTGACTGTATAAAGGACGCCTAGCATTTAGGCTCTACATTATTTCCTACTCCTTTGCCACATCCTCGAGGCACCGCTATCATGACCCCATCCTTATACACCATCTCCAGGTCTCCACTTGACACCAGCGATTCATGGGATTATCACTGCCGTATCATCCCTAATTGACTATACCGTTCCTGCACTGGCTAACTATTCTCCTCCAAGCTAGATTTAGAGCCGAAATGTCTATCTTTACTATCCATGATAGGACTGCCTATTGATTTTCTATATGTGTTGTGAGCACTGATAGGGCTTTGATTTATAAGCATAATTAGATGCCTTATGTATACTAGATATCCTTGTAGGACTGAACGTACCTCCTACACCTACTTACCGTTTGAAGTAGAGCCCCCCACCAGCACCAGACAAGGTAATTCACCCTTGTTATGTGGTATTCTAGTTCTTTCATTTGAACCTATCAAAGTATCTAGCTACTCACAAGCTGACCCTTTGTTTTATGTGTTTTAACCCTACAGGTGCTATGAGATTAACTTTGATCATATCTATGATCCAATAAGAATTAGGTTTTGTCGTAATAACTATCTACTCCTGTACTTATTTCTAAAAGAACAGAAACATTTCGAGACAGTTCTCTGGATTAAAAACAGACATACATTTATGATACATAAATCCTAATTGAATCTGGTACATTACTAATTGTTTTATACTTACCAATTGCATGTGTTTTTTCTGTGAATTTGTTTTAGCTTGCATTCATAGCCTGTTACGTATTCCTTGTTTTATATTGGATGTGAAGTATTGTATTGCGGACCACTGAATTTAATAATGTTTTAACTTTTATGACCTACTATTAAAATTGATGTTGATCTTTTAACATTGACTGGTCCCTCTCCCTAGTTTGTAACCCTCAACTCTAGCACTTGTATACTAGCTTTGTCTCTTATCATATATTGACGGTTCTATAGCACCTTCCTCTAGCAGGTTTAACATTTCCGGCACAAGTGTGGATCAGAAATCCTCAAAGAGTGGTTCCCCGGTGGATTGTTCGGAGGTCTCTTTATGAAAGGAAGGCAATAACCATGGGCTATGGTTTCCAGAGCCCAAGCATCCAAAGTAATGTCTTGACATTCTTCCAGATGCAGAGGTAGTGCCCCCCACTGGTGAAATGTTACTCAAGACCTCAGAGTGGTTTTGCTGCGGCTGATGCAGAGGCTGATGGTAATGAGGCTGCTGCTTGAGCTGGCTTTGCAACTCTACCTCTTCCACCACAAGGAAATCTCTGGCCTCTTTGACTGGCCATTACTCTCGCCCTTCCAACTGAGGAGTAGTAGCGAAAAGGTCTACCCCTCCAAGGTTGCCCACTAGGACAAAAAGGCTGAGGTTGCCCAATAGCGGTGCCTAAAGATTTGGCTGCCGCCTTTGAGGTCCGCAACTTCTCAAGACTCTCGTCAGCCTTGCTGACAAAAAGATGAGACCCGCCAAAAGGCATGTTGAGAAGTCTAGATTGCAGATCAGGTGCACAACCAGACTTCCTCAACCATGCAAATCTGTGCATAACATTGCTGGTAGCCATGGTTCTGCTGATAATATCAGCATAATCCAAATCTGACTGAAGAGACTTGCACATGGCCTCTTTGCTGTCTCTAATAATAGCTAAGAAGCTGTCTCTTTCATCCCTTTTGAGTATATGCTCTGCCGTCATGGAAATACAATCACATAGAGTGTACGTAAACTTTGCTAGGGCACAAGTGGAGTTGGAAGATTTTAGTGCCATGCTCCCTGCAGAGAATACCTTCCTTGCCCATCCATCTACGTGTTTGTCGTCCCCATCAGGAGTGATCATAGGGTATGCCGCTTACTTGGAAGTAGCAGTAGCTGCCTGCACCACCAGACTCTCCGGAGTGGGGTGGTTTGACAGGTAGTCGGGTTCACTACTGGAAGGGTGGTATTTCTTAGATAAGTTCTTATCAACTGCCGGATTGGACTCTGGAGTCTCCCAGTTCCTAGACACCCTTTTCTGCAATGCCATATGGAAAGGCAAGATGGGATCCGATTGTGGACCTTTTTCAAGAATGTCAGTAAGGTCGTCCTGTTCATATGGTAATGGAGGCTTACTCAAACCCATGTATTACACCATCTTTGACTTGAGCTGCTTGTAGGATGCATCCGCACGCTCCCCAGCCTCTGGCTTCCCAAATTCAAGGTCGGGCGAGGTATCTACCCCACTTGCAATTTGCAAATTGTCATGAAGGTCCTTCATTCTGGACTCTTTGGAGATGAAACTCTCTGGTACATTTGGTGTACCATATTGTAGACCAAATGGGGCTTAATCATCATCATCACGCCGCACCCCTTCTTCATCAATAATCAAAGTAAGAGATTTAAAAAATTCGTTTTTAATTAGTGGAGCATATATTTTGTCTGGAATTACTGTTTTTGGCAAATTTCGCTTTGACGCCACAGAAGTCGATGGTTTTTTTAAAATCAGTGCCGCAGAAAGAGGGATGCTCGGCCTCGACGGTACAGCTGGCAAAGGTGGCATAGCTGGCGTGGAAGGCTTTGACGTCGATATCAAAGGGTTGGCGGGCGAAGACACCGCCAGTGTCGAAGGTGTCTATGGCGTCGACGACCTTGACTTTTCTTTATGTCTCGAATGATTCTTCGATGAAACATCGGATCGAGGCCCAGAAGGCTCACAATGTGGATCAGGCCTTTTTCCTGGACTCGAGGGCGTGCACGATTTAGGACAAGACGTTTCCGGCTTCTTTCGAAGGCTTGGTAGGAGCAAGGCTTTTTTGTTTTTCAAAAATCAAGAATTTCTGCCCTGCAGGCTTCCCACTCGGCTGGAGTGAATTACTATTTTTTTTTTTAACAACTTTGTTAGAAATGAGCCACAAGTACAATTCAAAACATATTGTCACACATGTATTTACATGTTTCGGTTCCATTCTTACAGTGTACAGCTTTGGTGCTCATAACATTTGTATAACTCCTTTCAACTCCCCCTTCCCCACCTTCTCGTTTTAACTTTCTATCATAAGGTTGGGGTGAAACACCTTCCTTTTACCAGATTTTTGTATAAATTTTGCAGTCCTTTGTGGCTTTGATTTCCTGTAATTGGCGATTTCTTACTGTGCAGTAGTGAATGATGTCTTTGTTACCTGGATGCTGCACCTGTTGGAGTGTATATTGCAGCTGCTGCAATATTAAACAAACAATTCCTTTTAACTGTACACTTCCTTGGAGTGCGCTTCCGGTATTCCTTTTCTGAACTTTTAAATCATACAAAGATACATCTTTGATTGGTTATGCACATCTTTATTTTTTATTTCCTTTCAAACAAACTTCCTTCTTCAAATAATCATATCCCTTTTGTCTCTCTCAAACAAACTTTCTTCTTCAAATAACCATATCCCTTTTGTCTCTCAACACGTGTTTCTCCACGTTTAACAAACGTGGTTCATCAGGAGAGTTTTCTAATATAAAACAAGAGAAACATTTTTTTTACTTAGCTATATAAACCCAAATACATTGTTTATGTACAACAATTTAGGTGGTAGAGGCAAACCACCAATTGATATATTCATTTAACATACTCACCAATTTTTTCGAATTCGGTAATATTCTCAACTTTTAAATCCTTTTGTTAAAGTTATTTTTTTCCCATTTATAGCAAAACATTTATCCTTTCTTATCTTCCAGAAAAAATATATGGGATTTCTGTGAAAACCAGAAGTAAAATAAACAAAATTTTTAAGCTTAGGTTAGTTTTAAATAATCCCTATGGTTTTGGTATCAAAAGGTATCCCTTGTCTGCTCTCCTCACCTTATTTATCCCGGTACGATTGCCTTCAATCCTTCTCAGTCCGTGCTACTGTGAGTGATTTGAATCCTCTTATTTATACTCACGGGCCCGCTACGTGTGACATCAAGCCGCGCAACGCAATGACGTCATGTGTTAAGTTGCGCAATGACGTCACACGTTTTTCCTACACGTCAGCGGCCATCTTACTTTTTGAATAAGCTATGTGTTTTACTTTATTTAAAAGACACTAATCCAAGATCATGGCACTTTACCAAATGTAAGTTCCGATCAGTATTGACTGTCTATATCTAATTTTCATACGTGTAAATGAATATGTAAACTCTCTCAAGTTACTTTTCACTATATCAGCAATTCTTTTGAATTTAGTTGAACATTTTCACAACCCCCAAACAATTTTAAATTCCAAACAGAATTTCAAAAAACAAATCATTACAACCAATAACTCATTTCATTATCTGAATTTAGCCCTGTATTCCAAGTGTCCAAAATACAGATCCATTTCGCTTCTCTTCTCCTTAATTGTAGCTCTCTGTTGCCTCCTCTCTCCATGCTTTCAGTTTTTTCTATGCCCAGAAACTTGATACCCTTAATATCAGTTGCTTTATGTTCTTGATTAAAGTGAATTGCCATAGGGTATCTTGTGTCCTTATTTTTAATGTCTCTAATATGTTCTTGTAATCTGATTTTCAGTACTCTGATAGTACTTCCCACGTATTTCTTATTACATATACACGTAATTGTATAAATCACATACTTAGTTTTGCAATTAATGAATTGTTTTAGTTTGTGAATTTTTCCATTTGGTAGCCTCATCTCTTTTACACCATTTTCCATTTGGTCACAGATTCCACAACTCCCACACTTGTGGGTTCCTGTTGGTGCTGGTACTTGTAGAAATTGACTTAAGACTTCAGTTTTTTCTTCTTTCATATGGCTGGGGCTAATTTGTTGCTTTAAAGTTGGTGCCCTTCTATAAATTATCCTGGGTTTAGCTTCTATATACAGTTTTAACATTTCATCGCTTTGTAAAATGTTCCAATGTTTTATCAGGAATTTCTTCAAAAGGTGAGCTTCACTATTGAAAGTCGTTATGAAGTCTACCTTTTCTTCTCTTTTCTTCACCATTCTTGGTTTGTCCTTATTAATGATCTAATGATTTAAAAGTTCAGTTTAAAAGTTCAGAAAAGGAATACCGGAAGCGCACTCCAAGGAAGTGTACAGTTAAAAGGCCTTCCTTTTACCAGTGCACTTGGGTGTTCCTACCAAACAGGACCATTACTCCTGATCTCCGTCTGTTAGAGAATGGGGAAATTACGAAACAATGTTGGTTTAAAGTAAACCTGCTCCCTCTCAGCAGCAAATTAATAGACTGAAAGCCAAACTGCCAGAAACCTTAGGTATGTGCCACTAGCCAGAGCCGTCACCTTCTCCATAGCCATTACTCCCCATAACCACACCCACCACATAGCTACCAACGGCCCCTGGTCTTTTTTCCATACGAGCGCCAGCGTAATCCTGGCCGCGCTCAGCATATGGGCGAGAACTGTGTTGTTGCTTCCTGTGGCAGCGTAGGTCCCCTCCGCCATGGCTCCCAATAGCACCACTTCTGGCTTGAAGGGCAATTGTACATTTGTAATATCTTTGATGTGGCTTTGAAATTCTTTCCAGTATACCTTCGCCAAAGGACATGCCCGCCACATGTGTATCAGGTCCCTAATCTGTCCACACCCCCGGCAACATGTTGAAGGGTAGATTCTGGGTTGATAGAAAGTAGGCATTGTGGCGTCATGTACCACCTAACAGTTTATAAACTGCTTCCTTGATTGGCATACTTTTGGAACCTTTCAATGCCCACTGCCAAATCTGGTCTCACATATCTTGCGTATTTGGTTCCCCCATGTCTTGTTCGATTTTAACATATACGGAAGGACCTCTCCCGAGCACGACCAATCTAGCAGTCGCTACATCCTCGAAACCCCTTTGTCAGTTGCCCAGTCCTTTATTGTGAGTTCCAGCGCTAATGGGGTTCTGTTGGCTCTCTCTTTTACTTTTTTATTCGAGATCCAATGTTTTATCTGTGTGTAATGAATTGTTTGCTTTCTGAAATTTATTTTTACATTCCTTGAACGTCAATGGGTTCCCACCTGAGTAAAAGTCTCCCAGTGTCAGGGATTGTCCCACTCCCCCACTGTGTCCAAAACAAGGGTTGCATTCCGGGTGTGAAGTCAGGGGTATGAGCCATTGGTATGAGTTGACCACCACCAGTTTCACTTTCTTTCCCTGCACCACTTTGTCCCAGTATCAGAGGGTGTCCCTTGTGGTATCTAGCAGCGTGCCCCCGCTTCCCTGTATTTTGGTGTCAATAGGCTTAAATTCTCAAGCGGTAAACTAGTTGCGCCTTTTACTATGTTGAACCACCCATTTGAGTGTTCCCTTGGAGCCCATTGGAGCATCGTGGCCACCTGCGCCGCTATTAGGTATCCACTAAAGTCCGGGTCCCCTAAGGACCCCAGGGCCGGGGTTGGAACAGGACCTTTCTGGGCACCCCAAGCCTCTTTCCTTTCCAAATAAAGCACATGATTTCCCTATGCAAGTTTTTGATCGCCAAGTTTGGAATCCGTATCGGGAGTGAGCCCACTACATACAGAAATCTCAGCGCTATAGACATTTTTATAGCCCTTATCTGTGCAAACCAAGACAGCGTCTGCATGTCCCACTTCCTATGGTCCCCGATCAAGGCTTTTAGCAGTGCCAGAATATTGGCCCCATGTAACCTCTCATATGTAGGTGTTAAGTTCACCCCAAGGTATTCTATTGTCTTCTGCTCCCATTTGAACAGGTAGCGTGCACCCCATTCCCCTACCTGCGCTGGTTCGTCCGTTATGTGAAGCGCTTTAGATTTGGCATAATTAATGTGGAATCCTGAGACCCTTGCAAAGCTATTCAATAATGTGACAACTCTAGGAAGGGACTGTGTCGTATCTATAAGGAACAGTAAGACATCATCTGCTTCTAATGCTATTTTTTGTGTGCCACTTGCTACCAGGAATATCCCTTCAATCCTTGGCGAATATTAGCAGGGATAACGGGCGCCCCTGACGAGTCCCTTTATGTATAGGGATGCTATCTGTTACCTGTCCGTTAACTCGAAGTCTAGTAGTCTGGGTACCATAATTAGCCAAAACCATGCGGGAGAACATTGGCCCACACCCTACCTTCTCCAATGTCAGCTTAAGAAATTCCAGTCTAAACCATCGATGGCCCTTGTGGCGTCCAGGGCCAATACAGACATATGTTGTCCCATCCTCCGGCCCCATGCAATGACATCTATGGCTCTTCGGATGTTGTCATATCTGTGGTGCCCCATCACAAAGGCTGCCTGATCCGGAAGGACTATCCCATGGAGAACTCCTGCCAACCCCTGTACGAGTATCTATGTGCATAATTTGCATCCCCATTAAGTAGGGAGATGGGATGATAGCTTGCACAGTTTGTCAGATCCTTACCCGGTTTTAACAATAGTACTGTAGTGGAAGGGCCCATGTCCTTTGAGATTAGTCTGTGTCCCTTATGTAGTTGAAAAGTTTAGTCAGGCCCCCACCAGTATGACCCAGAAGGCCTTGTAGTATGCGTTTTCAAACCCATCTGGGCCCGGGGATACATTACCCTTTATGGAACCTGTAGCCCGCCCCACCTCCTCCTCTGTTATTGGAGCTTCCAGCGCTAACCTATCTGCCTCCGATATCTGTGGCAGATCCACTTTCCTCAAGAAAAACAAGTTACTTTCTTACCTGGTAACGTTCTTTCGATGGGATGGTCCGACGACGTATTCCATATCTATGACATGTAATCACCACAGCTGTGCTGCTTCGGAAACTTTTTTCGGCGTCTGCGTCCTGCGTCGATGCGCCGTCGTCGAGGACCTCCTCCGACGTCATCCGATGTGAAAAGTAGGACGCACAACGCCCGTAGCCTCAGCTGTAGTTTTTTCCCCCAGAACGTGTGACATTAGTCAACTGCCAGTCAGACACAAAGCCTTGCGGAACATAAGCTGCAATCGCAAAAGAAATTCTGCAGCGGGGAAGGCAGGGCGGGAGCGATATGGAATACGTCGGACCATCCCATCGAAAGAACATTACCAGGTAAGAAAGTAACTTGTTCTTTGTATTCCATGTCTATGACAGACTCCCAAAGCAGTACCAGAGCAAGGAGGAGGGAAAGAATTTAGAATCAAAATTTAGAATAGCCAATCAAATAGCAGAGCAAAGGACCGCCTTGCCAAAGGCCAGATCCTGTCCTCGGATGGAATCGAGGGAATAGTGACGTACAAATGTATGTACTGAAGCCCAGGTGGCTGCATCACAGATATTGCGAATAGGAACACCCCTCTGCAGGGCAGTAGATGCAGCCATACCCCTGGTAGAATGGGCCCGCAAGCCAGCCGGTGGGTCCTTACCCGCCAAGCGGTAACACTCCGAGATGGCCAAAATAATCCAGCGAGACAAAGTCTGTTTCGTCACAGCTTGCCCCAAACGCTTTCCAGCGTAACCAATAAAGAGTTGATCGTCCATTCTGACCCGGGACATGCGTGAAACATAAAAGCTTAAAGCTCTCCTAGGATCAAGCCTATGGAGCCTCTCCTCTTCCTTACCAGGATGCGGAGGAGGATAGAATGCCGGAAGAACAACCTTCTGGGCCAAATGAAATTCCGTCACTACCTTCGGAAGAAAAGAAGGACGAACTCTAAGGACAACCCTGTCCTTGAGAAATACAGTGAAGGGTGGCTTAACTGAAAGTGCCTGTAACTCACTCACTCTGCGAGCGGAAGTAACCGCAACTAAAAACACAGTTTTCAGAGTTAACAGCCTCAAAGGGCAAGAATGTAAAGGCTCAAACGGAGCACCCATAAGAAACTTAAGAACAAGGTTTAAATCCCAGGAAAGGTGACGGAGGGAACACATTAGTGAGCCCTTTCAGAAACTGTGAAATTAAAGGGATTTTAAAGTAAGAACACTCTTCAGACGAGTGCTTAAAGATGGACAGCGCCGCCAGGTAACCTTTAATGGTACCCACTTACAAGCCCCTGTGGGCCAAAGAAAGTAAAAAGGACAGAACCATGGGGATGTCACATGCAAAAGGATCCACATTCTGAACTCTGCACCAGTCGCAGAGCTTACGGCAACGGTACAGAGACTTTGTTGCTGGCCTTCGGGCCGAAAGCAACACATCCATCACGTCTTCAGGGAGGTCCCAATCCTTATACCTCAACCTTTCAGAAGCCAAGCGTGAAGGTTGAGGGATCTGACCTCTGGATGGAGAACCTGACCCCCCCCTCCCGTGAGAGCAGATCGTCTCGGTAGGGAAGACGACGTGGAGGGCAGATGGACAAGTCGAGAAGCTCCGGGTACCACGTCCTCCGAGCCCACGCCGGAGCAATGAGGATAATCCGGGAACCGAACTTCCGTAACCTCCGCAGCACTTGCGGGATGACGGGGACTGGAGGAAACGCGTACAGCAGCGGGAATGACCACTCCGACACGAACGCGTCTCCTAAGGCTCCTTTTGGAGGAAATTCCCGCGAGCAAAACCTTTCGCACTTCCGGTTGACACTGGAGGCGAAGAGATCCACTTGAGGGGTCCCCCAAAGGGCAAAGATCTCCAGGAGAATCTCCTGAGCCAACTCCCACTCGTGAGAGATCGCGCTCTGCCTGCTCAGAGCGTCCGCCGTCACGTTTTCGTCTCCGGCCAGATGAGCTGCCGAGATCGAAACTTCCTGCTGGATGGCCCAGAACTTGAGCTGCATCGCCTCCCTGCACAGAGGAAGTGACCCTGCCCCCCCCCTTTTTGTTGAGGTAGTGCATGGCCACTGTGTTGTCCGT
Organism: Ambystoma mexicanum; assembly: GCF_040938575.1. Lineage (NCBI taxonomy): Eukaryota > Metazoa > Chordata > Amphibia > Caudata > Ambystomatidae > Ambystoma > Ambystoma mexicanum. The sequence continues at coordinate 944,784,426 of NC_090941.1, read as the reverse complement.
CAGGATCAGGACACTCTTTCCTCGCACAGTCGGCAGAAAAGCCTTCAGGGCTAGCCTGACGGCCCTCAGCTCCAACTGATTGATATGGAGTCTGGACTCCGACGGAGACCAACGACCGCTGACTGTCAGCCCGTTGGCATGATCCGTCACGATCGTCACCTTCGGCCAGGGAAGCCAAAATGGAGCCCCCTTCATGAAGTTGCCTTCGACCGCCCACCACAGAAGGTCCCGGGCGACTGAGGGCGGCACCTGAACCGGGTCCGACATCCTGCCGGAGGACTGCGACCATTGCGTCTTGAGTACCCACTGCAAAGATCTCATCCGCAGGCGAGCCTCTGGCACCAGAAGAATGCAGGATGCCATGAGGCCGAGCAACCTCAAGAACTCGAACGCTGGGAGCGTCTGGGCATGCTGAAACTTGCGCACCATCTGCTAAATATGAAGAGCACTCACCTAGGGAGGAAAACACTGCCCCAGGGAAGTGTCGAGCACTGCTCCGATGTACTGGAGCCGCTGTGTTGGCGTCAAATGGGACTTCTTTAAATTGAGGGAGAAGCCCAGCCTGTGAAGGGAGTGGCAGGTGACGGACAGATGATCCAGGACTTGCTCGGGAGAGCTCCCCCTGATCAACCAATCGTCCAGGTAGGGGTAGACGTGAATCCCCCCTTGCCTGAGATGCGCTGCCACCACCACCATGAGCTTGGTGAAAACCCTCGGGGCGGAGGTCAATCCGAACGGCAGGACCCGAAACTGAAAGTGCGAGTCGCCAACCGCGAACCTCAGGTACTTCTTGTGCTTGGGATGGATCGGCACATGTAAGTAAGCATCCTTGAGGTCGAGTGACACCAACCAGTCCTGAAGCTGAAGGGCCTGGAGGACTTGAGAGTGAGTAACCATCTTGAACTTGTCCTTCCTGAGGAGTTTGTTCAAACCGCGCAAGTCCATGATGGGTCTCAATCCCCCGTCTTTCTTCAAAATCAAAAAATAAGGGGAATACCATCCCTTGTTCCTCTCCGCTACAGGCACCAGTTCTATGGCGCCTTTCTCCAGCAGGGCTTGAATTTCCTGCGCAAGGAGCGGATCCGGACTCTGCAAAGAGAGGAAGACAGTAGCCGTGGGTTATGATCTCCAGAACCCACACATCTGAAGTAATGGCTTGCCACTCTACAAGATGCTGCGCCAGCCTTCCCCCAACCGGCGAACCATGGGACATGGCCTCATGACTGAGTGGGAGCGGCTGCGGCGTTACCTGAGGGCAAAGAGGCAACTGCCCGAGCGGCCTTGGCACCACGGGTACCCTGTCGTCCACCTCTGGTACCCCTGCGTTGGCCTCTTTGACTGCCAGCTCCTCTCGCTTTACTGAAGGACGAGTAATAGCGAAAGGACCACCCCTCCACTGCTGTCCCCTAGGACGAAAAGGCGGAGGTTGGCGAACTGCAGCGCCCAACGACTTCGCTGCAGCTTTTGAGGTCTGCAACCTCTCAAGGCTCTCGTCAGCCTTGCTGGAAAAAAGGTGTTCACCGTCAAAGGGCATGTTGAGGAGCCGGGCCTGCACATCAGGAGCAAACCCTGACTTCCGCAACCACGCAAACCTGCGTATCACGGTGCTCGCCGCCATGGACCTACTGACGCATTCAGCTAAGTCCAAACCCGACTGAACGGACTCACACATGGCATCCTTACCATCCTGGACCATAGCAAGGAAACCATCCCGTTCGTCCCCTTCGGGAATATGTTCAGCCGCTAACGCAACACAGTTCCAGAGTGTGTGTGAAACGAGACAAGGCACAAATGGAGTTGGCCGCCTGAAGCGCCATACCACCAGAAGAAAACACTTTCTTCGCCCAGCCATCAAAACGTTTGTCGTCCCTATCAGGAGGGATGGTAGGGTACGACGCCTGCTTTTGCCGGGGCCGTGGCCGCCTGCACCACCAATCTCTCTGGAGTGGGGTGCCTGGTCAAGTAGCAAGGGTCGCTACTAGCTGGACGGTATTTTCGCGACAAGGATCTGCCCACTGCCGGGAGACTCTCCGGAGCAGTCCAAGCCACCGCCACCCTTCTCTGTAAAGCCATATGGAACGGCAGTACCGGGTCAGTTGGGGGACCAACATCAAGGATCATCCTGCACAAACTCCCCTGGAGGAGCAGACCATCCCAAGTACTCAGAAACCCTAGCCATAAGGCGCTGGTACGAGGAATCGGCATGAGAGCCAGGCTCAGGCCTACAAAACTCCACCTCCGGAGAGGTGTCCAGTCCACTGGCATCATGCAGTGACTGCCTCAAATCGTCAAACTGACTATGGCCCGAGACAATTTCATCTGGAACCTGACTAGGAACAAGGCCATCAGAATCCTCATCCACCTCCGAAATATATTCCAGGTGGCGAAAAGAAGGCACCCGAGAGTGCTTGCTCTTAACCAGAGCCTTCCTAGAGGGTTCCCCCGTGCCACGGGGTACCTACGACACGAAAGGCGTCGAGCGAATCGGCACTGGCGTCGAGAGAACAGGCATCGGCGCCGAGAGGATCGGCGACGAGGAAATCGGCGTCGACGTCGGATGCCGCGCCGCCAGCATCGGCGGCGTCGACACAGCCCTCGAAGCCGGAGCCCCGAGCTTGTCCTTCGACGACCTGAGCGTCGACGGCTTCGACGACTTCCTTGGAGCCGGAGCCTCGAGAAAGCCTGTCGACGCCCTCGACGTCGATGTCTTCCTCGAAGACCTCACAGGTGCACACGGTCTCGAACGCGTCGAGGACCGGGACCTGGACCTGGAGCGGGTACGTCGAGAACGAGTCTCCTTGTCCGAACGGGACCTCTCCTGTGACTCGTGCTGACCACCCTTGCGAGCGGTGTCTCTCGACCTCTCGCGACCGACCCCACTCGGGGGCGCGGACGGCTTAGTACCCTGCGACTCGAGAATCGCCAGCATTTTCTTCCCGAAGGAAGCCCATTCCTCCGGCGTCGCATGGCTGGTGGGGTAAGCGACGTGCCGGGCAGAGTCCTCCGAAGAGGACCTGGAAGACGACCGGTGTCAGCGCTTCCGAGAATGCCTCGAAGAGGCTGATGAGTGGCGAGACCGACTCCTAGAAGGAGACCCACGACACTTCCGATGACGCGGAGAGTCACCTCTCGAATCATCCGTCGAAAGCCCGGCAGACTTCGGCTTCCGGGGCTTGGACACCCGACCTACCGACAACTTCTTACGTTCGCGTAAGGCTTTGGATGTGAGCAACTGGCAGTCGATACAGTCATCCGTGTCGTGGGCCTCCCCGAGGCACCAGAGGCAGGCGTCGTGCGAGTCCGTCACCGACATCTTGGACCCACACTCCCTGCACTTCTTGAAGCCCGGACGCGGGGTCGAAGACGAAGTAGAAGACATCTTCACACAAAGGATTTTCACAAAAAACAAACAGGTCCGAAGAACAGAGAAGAACAGAACTCCAAAGAGTCGAAGCGTTAACCGAGATTCACGAAGCAACACGTTCACGGAAAAAACGGAACTGAGGCTACGGGCGTCGTGCATCCTACTTATCACATCGGATGACGTCGGAGGAGGTCCTCGACGACGGCGCATCGACGTAGGAAAAAGTTTCCAAAGCAGCACAGCTCTGGTGATTACATGTCATAGATATGGAATACGTCGGAGGACCCAATCCCCTCGAAATCCTGTTACGCCTCCTCCTCCAAGTTCTCTTCTGCTAGATTCCACACAAAAAAAGAGTGTATAATCTCAGCTATTTGAGCCTTTTCAGTTCCCCCGTGGATTTTTAAGTTGACTGAATGGACTTTTGTTTTCGTAGCTTGGACACCAGGAACTGATTGGCTTTATCCCCTCTTATATAGTACGTTTGTTTCATTTGTAAAAGGAGCTGCACGGATTTGTCTTGCATGCCTCTAGTTTTGCCCTTGCTTTCATAAGTTCCCGCCAAGCCTTTTGTGATCCCTTTGCCCTATGTTGTGCCTCAGCGCTCCCAACCTCCCCCTCCAACATCTGTCTTAAAATGTCTTTCTCCCTCAGAAAATGTGTGGTTTGGGCAATACATTCTCCCAGCATTACAGCCTTACTGGCATCCCCTATTGTCCCCAAGTCTAGTCCTGGTGCAACGTTTTCTTTAAAGTAGTTCCGCAGGGTCGATTGTATGTGCGTCTTAAGGGCCTGATCCCTTAACATCAGCGTGTTTAATCGCTATGGTTTCTGGGAGCTTGGTAGTGGAACCATTGAGTCTACTTGGAGCGAAACCGCTGCGTGGTCTGCCAAGTATCTCACCTCTATTTCCAACCCTGTGACTTGTGGGACCAGTGTATCTGAGTTCAAGATTATGTCCATCTGCGAAAATCCCCTGTGTGCTGCTGAATAATGTGTATATGATTTATCCTGTGGGTAACAGAACCGCCAGGTTTCTATAAGGTGTAACTCCCTAAGGAAGCGAGCGAGTGTCTGCCTACACTTATTATCGTTAGGGGTGGCAGGGAAAGTCTTGTCCATTGAAGTGTCCATCACACAGTTGAAGTCCCCCACCCCTCCCCAACTAGGACCTGTCCCGCACACCACCCGGCCACTTTAGCTAGCAAGCTCATAAGAAAATGATCCTGTATTTTGTTGGGAGCATATACCGCAATCCGAGTTACTTGTTGGCCCATCAGGTTCCCTCCCAACACCATGTAACATCCATTAGGATCTCAGCATATATATTGTTTCTCAAAACGCACTCCCTTTGCAGAAACTGTATACCCACTCCCCTTTTCTTAGTACCACTGGAGGCCAGATACTGCATGGAAAAGGCCCTGTGTCTTGAGCGGTGTTCGTCTCCAGGAAGCAGATGCATCTCCTGTGCCCATACCACTGAGGTCTGCATTTCTGACAACCTCCTCATAAACAACCTTCTCTTTATAGGAGAGTTTAACCCCTGTGCATTCAAGGTAATAAATGTCAGGATAGCCGTAGTCTGAATTGCTTGCATTATGACATATTAAAGCTCTGACCACCTCCTTTCCTTTAGGCTATAAGGATTTATGATGTGTCCCCTCAACCTTTTGAAAACCTAAGCCCCCCCCCCGACCTCTTTTAGTTCCACCATTATAACAGATAAGTAGAATTGTACAACAGAAACTCACCAGGTCCTGGTTCCCACCTGGGAAATGTAGGGTCCAATTCCCGTCCTCTCCAGTGCCCGCCCCCTGGCCCTGCCCTTTCATTAACCTTCGTAAACCAGCCTCTTCCATGGTACCCGTTTTGTTAGGAACAGGCCCCAATTGACAGCAACCCACCCCTCTTTCTTCAATTTTCATTTGAAGTCAGGTCAGTGTTTGTAAGTGCAGTGGACCAAAGCTTGCCTTGACCCCTTCCTCCACTCAGTCTGCTCAAGTGGGGTCTGAGTTTATTGCCTCCTTGCTTCTTCCATTCAAGTGAGGACGCCCCGGCCTCCATTTCTCCTTCCCTGACTTTTCCACCACTAAAGCGCTATCTTTCGGGTTCTCCTCCTGATCGCTGGTTTCTAGATTCCCATCCTCCATCAGCTCTGTCATTTCTTCCTCCTTAGAAATCATGTAGCGTTGACCCTTCCATTCAAAGCGGACTCTACTTGGAAATATCCAGCTGTATCGCACCTCTTTGGACCTAAGCCAGTCCGTGGCCACCCTTAGGCGCTTTCTTTTCAACAAGGTTGCTTTGACCACGTCCTGATACAGTGAGATCGAAGCTGCCTGGAAGCAAACCATTTCTTGTTTCCGGGCGGCCCGCATGATTTCTTCCTTGAAATAAGTGAACCCTAGTCAGCACGTACGGGGTCAGATATTTGCTAATCTGATACGAGGAGTATAGTCGATGGGTGCTATCCAAGACGATTTCCTTGTGCCCCGCTGCACCCAGGATATGGTGAAAACAAGTCCACCACATATTGCTGTAGGCCTGTGTCTGGTATGGATTTGGGGAGCCCTTGATGCGTTATTACGCAGCGACCTATTTTCAGCATCTTCCTGTCTATTCTGGGCCAGGTCCATCTGTTGCTCCAGCAGATGTACTCTATTGGCAAGTTCATCTTGCTCATGCCCCTGTTCTGCCACTTTGGTTTCCACCTCGTTCACTCTTCTTTCAATTGCCAGAACATTTCTATTAAGATCTGTGAATTAAACAGATCAGAGGAGCTCTCGTTAATGTCTTTTTCTAGCTCCATTAACATCGCTGCCAGGTCTGAAATCCTTATCGGTGGATCATCCGCCTCCTTAAGGTGCTGGTGGAAGGGCGAGTGCATCTGCACTACCGTTTGCTGCTGGCCACGTTTTGGCGTTTGACATTTGCATGAGGGCTTGATGTCCACTGAGGCTGGCCCCTTTTGTTTTGTCACCTGTTAAGCCATCATCCTTTCTTTCTTCGGGGGCCTCAAGTGTCCTGCTGTATTCCCAACTCCACCACTGTAGTTCCAGTGGCCCAATCTCCAGTGCGGATTTAGTCTGTGAGGCCCAAGTGCTGCAAGAGGTAACCCTCTCCTCTGTCCCCAGCGGAGGCACCTGCAGACAGTGGTGTGATGATTAATGTCCCCAGTGGGTGACACTCCCAGTGGGTTATTTATGCATGGGTTAATTCTGCGTGGGTTAATTCTCTTGGTCGGCGGTACCCCTGGCACTCCTGGTGAATAGCATTCCTATTTACAGTGCAGTAGGGGGAACACCAAGTCCCTCTCCTTCTGTGCTTAACTTCATGGAGCCCCCGGACATCCGCTCCAAATGCAGTCTGCGTTATCCCTCCTTTCACCCCCAGGCCTCCCTGCAGAGACAGAGGCTGGGAACCGGGCCCAATCTCTGACGAGACCCGGGGAGTGACTGGCTACCAGAGGTATATGTTGTGCTCACCACAGGCACCCCGTTCCTCCAGACGCTGGCCACACACACTACAGGAGACACCACGCTGTCCGCTTCCTTCAGTCTCGCGCTCACGGACCACGGCACCTTTCACTGCTCCGCATGCCGGTATCCCGGTCTTGCCACGCCTCCAAGCGGCCTGCTCACTCCCCCTTCACTCCTCCTGTTCCGCATTGCCAGTCTGTTCCTCTTCTCAGGGACTCTTCAGCCGCAGGCCCCACAGCACCACCGTTCTCTCTCTGGGGTCCGCTAAACTGGAGGAGCGGCCAAGCTATTTTTGCCTTTGGCTTTCAGGGAACTCCTCTCCTCCCGCTAGTTGCCTGCCCTCTGTGGGCTTGCAGCCCCATAATTCCTTTCTGACCCTCCTGCCTTGCGCGTCCGGGCCGCCATTTTCCTGCGGCATCAGTCGAGCTAAGGGTGAGGTCCGTCCTGTCCCTCGCTTCTCACAGAGGATTAATCCACTCCATCGTTTCACCGGAGATGCCCCTGCCTTACGGCCACCAATACCTGGTACTAGTTATTATTTACACTCAGTCTTGTGGAAGGTTAGGGCGTTGGAACAGGCCGGGTGCGGGAGCTCACCGAAGCTGCATCCGTCAGCTTCCTCAGCTGGCCACGCCCCCCTGAAGTGGATTTCTTAGTTGGGCAAGCAACTCTTTTGGTGGAAGCATCCGACCTATGGTGCCTTCTCTTCGATTTCTTCAAGGACGAAGAAGAGTGGTGTGAGCCACTACTCGACCTGGACCGCTTGGCTTTCTTCCCTCTGAGGAGAGTCGCCTCTCGAATCGTCAGTCGAAGGTTTCACGCATCGGGTAGGAGTTTTTTTTAGGGATTTTTCCTACCTTCAGCTTCCCATTCCATTCCCTCAAGGCTTTTCCAGTCATGGACTGGCATTTCAACAGTCTGATGTGTCGTGGTCCGCTTCGAGGCACCACAAACAGATACGGTGCAGATCAATGAGGGACATTTTTGATCCGCAATCCCGACACTTCTTGAAACTGCCCCTCAGAGTCGTCGGTGTCGGTGATGAAGACATAGTATCGATAGGTATTGAACAAAGACGTCACAAGATCTGAGGCATGCTGAATTTTGCTTGAAGCTATCGCAGTCGTGGAAAAACAGAACTGAGGCCAACGGGCGCTGCGAGTGCTATATATGCCTTCCATGACATCATCCTCGACGGAGGCCTTCGAGGGACATCAGCTCCTCTCCATCGATGCACAGCGCCCTCTGCCGAAAATGATTTCCGAAGCAGCTGAAGCTGGACAACAAGTGTCAATGATGAGGAATATGTGGGAGGACACAATCCATTCAAAATAAACATATCTTATCAGACACACAAATCTGCATGCAAATTAAATACTGAGCATTAAAACTGTAAACCCCACTTAAGGTTGCTTAACAGACAAACTACCCACTTTTCCCATCTAGCATATCTGCTTCATTAACTTTCTTGTTTAGAAATATGCTAATATAGTGCTCTGCGCACATGTTCTGTAAGCCGTGGACATTTTATTATGTCATATTAAATTCCAATACACACGTTATAACCGCAAGACTTTAAGTAGCAAAATGCAATAGGACGTGCATCTTTTTCTGTCACAACTAAAACTGCTGCCAGCCAGAAATATATTGTATAAACAAGCCCTGACAAAGCCAACAGTTTGGGCTTTGTGCAGGTATGGAATCGTTTCACACACTGCCACAATGGTATTACATACTTGCCCATGACAGAGAAAATGGGACCCTCACAGAAGCTATTACACTGCTAACAGATCTCCACATGAAAATGATAGAGGAAGTAAACTAAGTGGAGCATGATGACGATTGGCTCACTTACCTGTTCTTCTGGGTCCCCCCCTCCTTGCTGGCCAATGCATTCAAAGTATTAATAGCTATATTAGTGTTGGTGCTATTTGGATTCTGCATCCTAAGGATAGCCATAAATCAGTATAGGTAGGATGACTGCTAAAAAGACGCTAGGAATGAAAATAGTGATAGACAGACACTAAGACAGACGAGCACACAGAACCTGAAACCTACCTCTGTTGCACCTTAAACAAAGTCCCATTATCTCTCCAGGGACAACATTTCTTCATGCCTGAGACACTCGCAACTATGTGGGACGTTGGGTGTTCTGCAAACCAGATGGGGAGTGCTGCTATATGACAGTGTGTGTGGACGCACATATAGAAAATGCAGGTGACCTGAGATGGGGTGAAGATATGGATTCCCAAGGTGCCACAAGGATGGGAGGCGCCTCCCAGGAGTATGGTTGAGGACTCGACCAGAGGCAGGAAATGGAGAGGCAAATGAATGTGCATTCATTAAGACAGCCCTGTCCCATCCTGATATTGTAGGAATGGAAGAGGCGCTTAACTTATGTCAGCTGTCCCCTGACACCATACCGCAGATGCGAAAGACGTTACTCACTAAGGCAATCATACTGACCGTAGCCAGGAGAAATCTAAGAGGAGCTGAATTTGCAAGCTATGGAGGATATGAACATGCTGTAACCAAGAGGACGAAAGTGAATGACGTCACTGCTGGAACGGACACAGGTGCATTAGAAACGAAGCAGAAACGCATCCACCATGAAAACCACACTCTGTATATACTGAAACGCAAGACACACAAAAATACATTAATCTTGCAACAAGAATGAGTGGCCATGTAAAACAAGATGGACGGCGCAACCAAATTCGAGTGAATGGGGACAGCAAGAAACGTCAAAGCTGCAAGGGGACCGGTTTCGCTGAGTTAGCAGAAAAGCCAAATCTGAACAGCTCAGACAGAAGGTGCACATGCCTTGTCAAGCTTAGAGCAGAAAGCAAGGTTTGAATCGGCACCCAAGAGAACAGACGATAACAGATCCCATGCGTGAGCAACATTTCTCTTAGACGGAGTAAGGAAACAAATAATGCTAGGTCAGATTTCCATTGACACAGGCTCAATATTGGGGAAAGGTGGCTTGAATAAGTCTCTGGAGGCCAAGGAAGGTAAAGACTCCTGCAATAATAAGGGCTAAAACCGTCAAATACTGAGCAGAATAATCCAAAAATGGTCTCCACACACACATGAACTACAGGTGGAGAATAGGAACTATTCATTAGTTTCAAGGACAGACGGGCTAAGGCCTTCAGTCCCATCAACTTTTCAGCACGAAAGATAGAAAACTATGCCAAGTTCTGGCATGTGGCATAGAGAATCAGATATGGTATCCACCTTGGGAAAAGTAGCACCTTGGTACCATTCTCACCAGCCCCTATTGTTGCTCATGTGCCGATAACCTTCCAAATTGCCAAGGCTGGGAAAACTAATGTTGACCAATCCCTATCCACTAACAACGCTGTCCTATAATTGTTGCACCGGCCATAATATTGTATTACAATGACATGTACTAACCTACATCATTTTAGTAGGTGGTCTCAGGCGAAGCCATAAGATACAGCATGGCCAATGAAAGTACTAACCCATATGGAAAATATACTTGGTTGATTCCCCTAACCAATACTTCCACCGCATAGTTTTTGTTATCTAGAATTTAATTACAGTCACTTGTGATGCAATCCTTGTTTTTAAGCTGTTGCCAAGCCTGAACGTGACCAAGAGCTCTGATATTTTCTTGCTGTCCATTGTTGTCCTGTTTTATATGATTGTGAATAAAGCGGGTCTTTGTCACATGTTTTGACTCTTCTGTTATTAGGCGTGGGATTTCCCCTGCCTGTCCGGTCTGATCACCAGGGAGTTTCCACCCCATCTCAACAGATTGTTTTTTGTTTTGTCTGGTTGCCTGGAGGTCTGCCTTACAGTGGTAAGTCAGATATAGGAGACTTACACGAGGATATGTTTATCATGTGATTCAGGTTTATTAAAGTAAAGATATTTTCTGTCCTAGCCTTACTTCTATAATGATGGTTCCCCGTTCTACAAAATAATGAACTGGTGCTCGTCAGGGTGTTTTGCAAAATAACACTTGTCCTCTGTCCCAAACCTATACTATCCTACTGCCTGACACCAACACTAATAGCAAAAGAAAAACATTTGCCTATAGATGTTTTCAACTCCCCTCTAGGTTTGGGCTGGTTGACCCCCACCCCCACACAATTGTATCTCCAGTTATTTCCCTTTTAACTCAGGCTTAAGCCGGCTGGAATAGTTCAAAACTAGTTCAGAATTGCTCAAAATCAAAATTCAACATCTCTCGACTCTGTAGAAGTGGACTCCTGACCACTTGAGATTCTGTTCACTTAAAAAATGTTCCAACTTCAGCTGTGATACTTGTCTTTGCAATTCAGTCACTTGTGTGGAACAAAAAGACATTAACCTTGGTGTCGCTGGTTTCTCTTGCTCACCTCTCCAGGGTATCCAAGTACTCTTTCTCCGATTAGGTGTCTTGATTGAACCAAGACCTTTATTATTATTATGGTATTTATAGAGTGCAGAGCTGGTTTAGTGAAGCAACAGAGCACTTTACAGAGGCATACAACTGAACAGATATACAGCAGGGGTGGGATACAAAGGGGAACAGAGGAGGGGTTCAGCTGTACCGGGTGGCGGGAAGGGGAGGGCGGGCCGTATTTAGCGAGTCAGGTATCACAAAGGGCGATGTGATTGGCCTTGGCAGTGAGGCGACGAGATTCCTTGAAGAGGTGGGTCTTGAGTTCTTTTCTGAATTGTAGGAGCGTGGGGGTGAGTATAATGCTGACGGGGAGGAGGTTCCATAGTCTTGTGGCGTAGGCAGAGAAGGCTCGTTTTCTGGGCCTTTCCTTTTTGCAGTAGCAGATTTAAAATCTGCACGTGTCCTGGCTAGGTGGTATGCTGTCCACTGGAGCTGCTGAGTTTCTTCACAAGATCGCTGGGTGACTTGAAGGAGACTGCCTTATAGATGATGCAGCAAGACTTGAAGGTGATTTGTGCATGCAGTGGGAGCGAATGAAGGTCGATGAGGGACCTTCTGGTTCTATCGCCCTGTGCAAATGTTTAGGATTATCAACTCTCCGTGGATCGCTTGGGTTCTTAGCCCTGGCTGGGCTTCTCTGGTCCTTCGGACAGTCTTACTCAGTCACGGATCAAACACCCTTCTAGGGTATTCACCCCTCCAGGGCGTTTCCAGTTTTCTTATCTCCGTTTGCTTTGCATGGGCTATCTAGCCTCACTGGCTGTATGCCTAGTAGCAGGTCCTCATTTTTGGGTTCACCCCCTTTTGGTTAACTGACCTCACTGGCTGTATGCAAGCTATAATATTCTTTCCCTGTCCAGGGGTTCTGGGTTTCTCAGCCCTGTGTGGGCCATTCGGGCTCATTGCACATGTACGTTGTACAATTGCCTCTCCCCCTTTTGAAGTGCTTCGGAAAGCACACCGCCCTCCTCCCTCTCCTCCGGAACGGCCGCGCACCTGGATTCATCGGAGAAGGTAGTGGCATTGTTTCTTCTCTGCTTTGGTGCATTGCATCTGCAGAGGCTTGGTCTCCGGCTTCAGGGGACCTGGGGTCTTCGGACTCTCCAACCTCCTGAGTTCGGAACCATTTCGCGGGCTCTGGAATTACTCCTCCCACCACGTATTGGATGTGTCCCAACATCCAGGATTAATCCGCCAGTGCATGGTTACACTGTACAAAGACTGGCTATGACCGGTTCTCTCTATGCAGGAATGGCTTTTGTCCCTTTATGTGTTCCTCTCTGGAGAGAGAGGAAACAGGATTGGTTGTGTGCCTCTGCAACAGAGATCAACAGAGTGAGGTCGGCAGCCAAGCCATTCCCAATTAAAGGGCCCTGTACATGGTCCAATCCCATATAACCAAAAACAGTGGTGATTCTGGCTCATAGGGAGGTGTAGACACAGCCTTACTTGGGGCTTCCTTGTCCCCCAAACGGTGTAGTCCACCCCCAGTGAGATCCCACATGCCCTGTCCCCTAGGGAGCATATGGCATAGCAGGCTACCCCTTGGGCAGAAGGGACAAGTTCCTTGAATTCATCACAAGAAACTGTGGTTCTACTAAATAGATCGCGTTGGCAATCTATAAGAGCTAGAATGGTCATGTTCTGGGTAAAAAATACTTGCTGGTGAGAACAGGCGTTGGCCAGGACAGCAGGGCCTTTTGTAGACACGTATACCTTGATCACTGCCACACAGCCTTTGAACATTACTTTACTGCATCTGAATCTTGTCAGATTGATCATGTGTTTGCCATATGTTCCAGGTTCTATGTCTGGGTTGTGTAGACAAGCTTTTCTTCACATGAAAAAGTTTAAATAGTGCTCTGGTGGCAAAATGATGTAATGTTGAATGGAATCACTATATTCAAAATCTTTCCAAATCCGATTTCTAGCCTGGTCAGGGTTTCTTCAAATGCATATTCGTGCGCCGATCCGTCTGGTTTCTTCAAGACATCTGCTAAGGCAAACATTCTTTGTCCCTCAGCTCCCAGGATGTTTCTCAGCACAGCAGACTTCCTTTCTGGGGCAAACTCAGTCCATCTATCTAGGTCTGTGTAGAACAGATTTCCACTGGGCCTGTGGGATTGGGTGGTGGGGGTGGAGCTCATCTGGAGTTTGTATGAAGATAGGGATAGGCAGTGGCATGACTCCTTGTATATTCCCCAAAAATCATTTTAGATCCTCTGCAGCCATCCCTCTCATCTTGTGAGCGAGGGACTGACGTGGGGTCTGTGAGGAACCAGCAATGAAACGAACAGAGTATAACAGGAAAACCTGGCCGTCTAAGCCTTCACAAAGATCCCAAGCTTGGAATCAAGAGAGTCAGCGGTGTGAAAAGAGCCTGAATGGTTTCCTCCAGCACAAATTCCAATCTCTCCCTGCTGAAATTTCTTCGCTGCCAGGATTATCCATCTTTTAAAGGCCTCCTGGCGGTAGGCAAGAGAAGAGAATGAGCAAAAAATGCACACTTGCTTAGAGGCATACAATCAATGGGTCTACATGGCATAAGCAATTACTGAAGAATCTATTTGGAGCAACTGTTGCTGTAAGCACAAAGGTACAACAGCGCAAATACATTATGGACCAGGATGGTACCAGAAAGCGCGCAAAGCCTTTCCTTGGTCAGTGATGCGCATGCATTTCAACTGAATCATCACTGGAAGGAAGTTATTTTCTAGAGCTGGAGAGAGACTGTTTAAGGCCAATGCCTGTCTGGGCTATCACCGAGACGACCACAGTCCCAGCAACCGCAGTCCAAGGAGAAGCTTCAATCCCCTCCACCAAATCCCACCCCGGCTGCAGAAGGGATCACAGGAACACACACTCAACTCCAACATCGCCACCGACATTGCTGACCACACAAGTCTTCTGTCCAACCTGCAGCCGTACCTCCATGCAGTCCAGCTTCTTCCAGGATGCCAGAAGCTCCCGATTGGCCACTAGGCCAGGAAATGCTTGCTCCGAACATTCACTGTTAGGCAATGCCTGCCCACCAGCTCCTACTGGACCGCTCTACTGCATTCGACCTAGTCAACCACCAAACCCTCTGTCACAATCTTACCACTGCAGCCAACTTCTCTCCCAAAAGCTACATTCTGTATTTTCTCATTACTTGCAAACAGGTCTGCCCGAGTCTTTGCCTGCAACTCTGCTGCCCATCCCACACCAGTCTCGTGTGGCGTCCCACAAGTTTCCTACTCTCTACAATTTATACACTGAACCCCTCTTCGATCATCTGGACTCCTTCAGCATCACTTGCATGAATTACGCAGATGATGCATAAATCCTTCTCCCCTTCATTGGCAACTATCCTCAGGATTCCACCGCACTCAACTCAGTCTATGAAAACATCGAGGCCTGCTCCATCATTGTTGGGACCCAAACTACTCTCCAAACTAGACCCTGCCAATCAAGCTTTTACTATAGATGGATTCCCAATCCCAGTTTCAGCTTCAGTCAAAACCTTGAGAGACTACCTTGATGCCACCCTTATGACACAAGTCAACGCCATCGCTCATTAATACCAGCAAACCATTCCTCTCCTCACACAACCACCTCACCATCTCCCGTGCCATTACTGGCTCAAAAATAGATAACTGTGATGCCCCCTTCGTGGAAACAACTGAATAGAAGCTTAACAAATTACAGGTCATCCAGAACAATGTCCTCTGTGCTGTCCTTAGTCTCTCCAAACATCGCCCGACACTCCTGATTGGCCAAACGGCCAGGAAATACTTGCTCATAACATTTTTATTTATTTTTTTAACAAGAATTTATTAACACTCTTAATACCGGAGTTCGGTTTCTAAGCGTGTATCCGTGCTTCAAACCTCTGTTGCTCTGCATGGTCTTGCTTCCAAGAACAGCACGTTGCCCCTGTGCTATCTCACCAGCAAGGCCTTTGCCTGTCTGGGCTATAACTGAGACGACTGCAGCGCCTGAAGGTGGTTTGATTCCCCCACACCTCAACCCTGTCCCTCCCAAGGGCTGCCCATCCAGGCTGCTGAAAGGAAAACAGGAGCACATAGTCCTCTCCAATATGGCCAAAGACATCCGCCACCGCACACACTCTGTTCAACCTGCAGCCGCACATCCATGCAGTCCAGCTAACTCTGGAGCCTCGTGGCACTATGGTCCTGATTGGCCAGAAGGCCAGGAAATGCTCGATCTGATCACCCGCCGGCAGGTGACGCCAGCCCACCAGTAAGGCCAACGCCTGCCTGCGCCTGTCCGGAAATGAAAGAACACTACCATTTCCACTACATTACCTATATCGGCCCTCCCCACTGCTTTAACACCCACCTTCCTAATCACCCCAAAACAGCAGACTACTTCCATCCCCATCCTACACGTATTGGAGATCCTTAGCACCTGGCAACGCACCTCTTCTCCTGCAAAAGGTAAGCCATGTTTTTCCAAGATGGCCGCCGGCACAGCGTAGACGTGCCGATGGAGCTCCCCAGACCTTGAAGGCATAAAAGAGCTGCCCACAACCCCGCCAGCGGGCTAGTATATAAAGGAGATCCTGACGACGTGGTGATCTGCAGGAGGGAAGATCCAAGGAGCTCTGTGTGAGATCACGGCAGGGCAAGCCAGAAGGCACACTAGCGTGCCGCCGCGGCCCGGAGCGCAGAGCAGAGGACAAGGACCCCGGGCGGCATCAGGCTCCTTGCAAGCAGAGTGAAGACTCGAACTGCAGGGGACGGGATCCAGCGGCCCAGGCTTCACAGGAGGCGAGAGGCGCGGAGGTAGCAAGCCTCCCATTAACTGAGGACCCCTGTCGGGACCGCTGCTCGAGGGGCGGGGGGACCCGCGACTTAGAAGAGGAGATCCGGGCAAGCGAGGAAGCATCGGCAGACCCGGGGCAGTGCTGGACCCCTCTGCCGTTTCAGCGCTCCAGAGTTGTCAGCGGGAGAACCAGTGGATCGCGGGCTGCTGGAGCAGGAAGTTGGAGGTTGTCCCGGTGAACGAGGAGAGAGAGACGCAGCACTGGCAGCGTGCGACCAGATGACCATCTGCCCAGGAGCAGTCCGTAGACCAACGCGGGCCGACTCCTGAGGCGGTGAGAAGGGGTACAGTAGCTGCGGACCACGTTGCAGGAGGAGAAAGGACTGGGAGCCGGGGACAGGAGCCGAGCGGTCGAGAACAGGCAGGCGGCCAGTGAAGATCAGCGGGAACAGCTGTGCAGCTTGCACAGCGAGGCGGATAACCCAGGGGGCCGCCACATGCAGGGGGCTAACGAACACCCAGGCCCAGAAGGAAGGCCAAGGACCTCAAGGGGGAACTTGCGGTAACCCAGCTGGAGTCTAGTGGGGGCTCTTACATTAGATTAGGATTGCAGTGTACTTATCACAAAAGTAAAAAATAAAAAGCAGAAGTAAATTGCAAGTTTGAGTTTGTAAGGTCCATCTCACATTTGCCTTTCAGTTCTAATGACTGAGAATCCACAGCCTTAACGTTCGAGTTTGGTCTATATGCCTACCCATTCAATGCCACACACGCCAATGAAGTAATCAGAAGGTTAGTGTCAACAGTTGCATGTGCACACGTATAGAGATACGATACCCCCCCTTGGGTTTTTTAACTATGTTACCAATACGCTTTTTCTGTTTTGGTTTTTAGATTGCCATAATGTGAAGGGTCAACTAATGAACCTTTTTCGACATCAAATTCCTGGTGTCATCATTTAATGTCCTGAAGACGGGTTCAGCACACATCCAATAGCTATAGAGTGTTTTCTAAAAAAATGTTGCTAGTTCCCAGAAACACATTTCTCTGTGTCGACAGAGCCAAGGACAAGTTATAAGAATTAGGGACATACGAAACAGCAATATGTCCACCACACACCCTTACTAACCTCACAATATTGTCAAAATATGGGAATTGTGGTAGCTTTGATTCATTGAAATCAGTGACTTTCACAGAATGTTGTTTTATGTGAGATCTTGTGTAAACAAAATGCATTTTTGTCTTTTTTATATGGAAATTGTTCCGAGTGTTTTTATACCCATTGATTAAAAAAATGTTTCTCTCTATTGTTCCTGTCTTGATCTAGTGATCGACATGATTGGTAGCACTTGTTGCAACTAGACACACCTAGTGCGTGTGTAGCAGGGTAGCTGTTCAGTGGCATTTCTTGTTGTATAGTCTAGTGGAAGGCAACAGGAGAGGACAGTGAGTGCAGGGGTCCTGGAGCTCTGCCGGGGGGGGGGGGGGGTGGGTGGCCTCCTGCACATAGGGACATGGTTGGGAGGGGAAGGACTTGAAGGGGCCTGAGGGACCGGTCCCCCTGCAAGTATATTAAGAAGGAAGACCTCAGAGTCAAAGGGGCGGAGGAGGGGATCCCCCCTGGAGGAGCGCAATAGAGGCAGCAATTACAGGGGCCTGGCCCCTGACGAACTCCCCTGCACATAACACTAGCCGGGCTGATAGCCACCATGAGGTGGGAGCAAGGAGCGGATGCTAGTCTGGACCAGGCATTCGTGGGGGTTTGGAAGTTTGGCCAGGGGGACCCCGCCAGAGCAATTGGAACATGAGGTTCATGGGGCCTGAGTAGCGGCCTACTGAGGACAGGAGAGAGTCATGACCACGAAAACAAAGGCCAAAGGAGGAAGAGCGCCCCAAAACTCGAGTGACATGCCAGGCACCCTCCACTCCCTGTGGCCCAGACAAGACACTAGGGAAGGGGTAAAGACCGGCCAAGAAGGGGCAATGGATCGCACCACTCCGGAAAGCACGGAGGGGGTAGCCTTGATGTCAAAACAGGACTTCTTGCGAGAGGTGCACCTCCTGCAGGCCAATCTAGCCAAACCATTCCAAGACCAATTTCAGTTAATGCGGGCGGACCTGAATGAGGCCCTGGGGGAGATTAGACAGGAAATGCGACAATTGGGGGAAAGAACTGACCTCCTGGAGAAGGGCTTTCAGGATGTGGACAAGGAAACAACCGCTAACAGTGAGGCCATTGAGAGATTAGATGTGGCCACCCGGAATCTGGAAGCTCAAATGCAATATTTGGAAAACAGATCCCACAGAATCAACCTCAGGGTGAAACTGTTGTCGGAATCTGTAAAAGACAAGGATCTGAAAGAGGATATACAGGTCATCTTCGCAGAGATCCTGGGAGAAGAGCTCCCAGATAAGATTGAACTGGACCGGGTACACAGGGTAGGAAGACTACTTAAAGACGCAGCAGCAAGACCAAGAGATGTGTTGGCTGCCTTCACTAGATACGCTCATAAGGAAGCTGTCCTCCGGACGGCAAGGAAACGGGTACCGATCTTATATAAGGGCCAAGAGATAGCTCTCTATCAGGATTTGGCAAGCAGCACATTAGTAAAGAGGAAACAGATGGGCCCCATCCTGAAGGTTCTTAACGAAAAAGGCATCAGATATAACTTGACATTCCCATTCGGCCTAGTGTTCGAATGGGTAGGAACTCAAAAACGCATCACAATGGCACAGGAAGGAGCTGATATGCTGCAAATTGATTTCGAGGGAAATCCCGCACGGAACAATTCCCAAACAAGCGAACACAGACCCAGATTGAGACCGTGGGAGTGGTCAACGGTGGGGGAGAAAAGAAGAATGAGCCAGAAGGGGAGTAGGCCACACCTTACAGAGAAGAATGGGGAGAAGGAAATGGGGGCACATGCAGAGTCCTAAAGCTACGGGTGAGACAGGGGTGGTGGGCCGCTAAAGGGAACAATGGAACAGGAAGGGGCGGAGGGGGGAGAAACCATCTGGGATCAGGAAGGGCGAGGATGCCTGAGGTAGTAGGGGATGAGGGGCGGGAAGCCTCCAGGGGGTGGGGGAAGGAGGGAGACATGGGGGTGGGAGTTGGGGGGGGGTGAGGACGGGGGGCACATCGGGAAGCTCAGAAGGAAAGGGGGGGTCACCAACGGGTGAGGAACAGGATTGGAGTTTCTGTCATTCAAGTGGCTAACACATAATGTTAGGGGGCTTAACTCCCCTCTTAAAAGGAAGAAATTGGAACAGTTCATGAGGAAGGAAGGGCCGGATTTTCTGGGGTTACAAGAAACGCACCTCTCGTACAAGGACCAAGGGCGGCTGCGAATGAGGGGGTTTGACCTAATTCTACATGCCTCAGGGCAGAGCAAAACTGGAGGGGTGGCCCTAGCCATTAAAAACACATTTGACTATAGGGTCACGGAGACATTAAGGGATAAAGAGGGTAGAAAACCTGATAACGAAAGTAACACATCTGGACACTCCTTGCACCATGGCAGTGGTGTATGCACCAAACACTGGGCAGGAGCAGTTTCTACGGCAAGTCCTGACGGTACTGGAAGAGTGTCAGGTTTCAGGGGCTGTGGTTGTTGGTGAAGAAATATAGGAGTGTGTTCAAAATGCTAAATGGTTTGGGCCTTAACCTAGAAGTACAGAGTGTGGAGAAATTCCCAAGCCAAGATGGTGATTTAAGCAACATTCCTGATTGGTCAGAAGGTCAGAAAAAGCATTGTTAGAACATTCTAAACTGCCTTTCATTGTCAGCAGCCTAGCAGGAAGGACCTATGTATGAAGAGCTGGCATATTTAGAGATTAATTATTGTGCTTTACTAGAAAAGTAATCAGAACTTTGGAGTTTGGTTGGAGAAATATCAACTACAATTCTGAGATCATCCTAAGAATACAGAAGCAAGCTAAGTGACTATTTTTTCTACAATGGTTTCTTTTCACAGAAAAACGTATTAACTCTTATTTTTTTAGGTAAAAGTTATTATTCAATAGCTAATTGTCAAGA
This sequence comes from Ambystoma mexicanum, assembly GCF_040938575.1. NCBI lineage: Eukaryota > Metazoa > Chordata > Amphibia > Caudata > Ambystomatidae > Ambystoma > Ambystoma mexicanum. Next base: position 944,764,363 of record NC_090941.1, on the reverse strand, counting down.
TGCTCATGTATTTTTGAGAGCGTTCACTTTTGGATTGATCTTTTCTTAATTAACCGCATTGCGTGAAGTGTTAGAGCCGTTATTACGCTCTAGCGTTCGGTTTCCTTACATTTAACAGAGTTTTGTTAACATCACGTGAGCGCGATAGTTAGGTAAATATATTTTTGAGCACGTTGTTTATAAGTGCTCTTTCTCGCTCGGTTAGTAGTTTTACGCTGTCTGCGCAAGTGACAGCGTGTCAGGAATCGATCAGAAAATCTTTGTTTTCGAATACGTTACTAACATCTAACTTACACGCGTGTACTTCAGTGAAGAGGCGATTCCTGCTGCAGTTAGAATCCAGTCTTTTATTTCAAGCCTGTGTTTTATCTTAAATACTTTTTTTCATGGATACAGACGTACACAGGCTCAAAGACTAGAAGGAAAAGACAATATTCTACCACGCATGCGCATTGTTGTTCCACACCGTTTCCATAGTCAGGCTATTTTGACGCTGGTGCGTTGCCAACAATAAACATCCTAAAACTGAAAACAGTGTTCTGCGGCGCATGCGCATAGAAATTTAAGACGTCCTTTGGCAAAGTCATTTGTTTCTATGTGCGCATATTCCTTTTGGAGAACAAAAACTAGTGCTTTTATATGCGCTGAAGTGAGAGTTAGTTGTCAAGCACTTGCAAAGTATCAATCTGAACTTGGCATCTTTGGAATTGAACTGCACATAACTATAAACTTAGAAATTCTACTTCAGGAATATTAAAGCAGTCTTCCAGTGTGGAGTTTTGAAAACAGGAGAGACATTTTAGTGACATTCAGAAAACTACCACAGTAAGAAAAATATAATCCTCTAGCTTTGAGAAGAGGATATCAGGTATGGTGATGAGTTTCTTTTTAACATCTGAGATATAATGCTGGAGGGGAAGTGTTTGAAATAACAAAAGGTTAGTAAACAAAATGTTATTTATTTGTCTTCCCTAAATAGGTTGAGTGGCTTCTAGAAACAGAACGAGACCTGAAATTTGTTATTTTGTCCCATTTTCCCCCTTTCCCTCGGGAATGCTAACACCTAAACTGTTTATAATTAGTAGAGAGGTCAGCATTCATAGGGTACTGTGGGGGTTCAGCAGCTTCCGTGGACAAAAAAGAATTGTTAGAGAAAAGCCTGATAAAGAGAAAGCATGGGAGCATATCGTCTTGATGGGGACCTCAACATAACCTGGGACAGGGGACGGGATAGGTCTGGGGGTCTTTGTAGAGGCGGAGGAGTAGTCATGTCTGCGGATCTGAGAGACAGAATTGGGAGGGCGGGCCTAAGGGATGCCTGGCGGGAGTTGAAGGGGGAGGAGGAAGGCTTTACCTTTTTATCTGGAGTACATGGGTCCCAGTCAAGATTTGATTATATTTGGATATCAGCTGGCTTGGTGGGCCAAATTCGGGATGTACAAACTGGCCCTATAGGGATAGCAGATAAGACGGTGGCCATTCATATGGAGCTGGGGCGCAAGGACAGCGGTGTGTGGGATTGGAAATACCCAAAATGCCTACTTAGAGACCCAGTAATTAGAGAGGAAACGAAAGGGAAAATACAAAACTTCTTTACAGATAATAAAGGGGATACGAGGGAGGAGACAAGGTGGGACGCTTTTAAAGCCACGCTCTGGGGGGAGTTAATAGCAGCATCAGCACAGAGGCTGAAACAAATGAGGACGTTGGAGGAACAACTTGAGGTAGAGGCGGCTAGACAAAAGGCGGGGTCCACTCCATCTAGACACGCCATGAAGGAATATAGGTGGGCGATAGGGCAATTGGAAGTCCTTCGCACTAAAAAGGCAGAGGGAGCACTACTCTCCGTTCGCCAAAAGTAGTACGTCAAAGCAAACAAGGCAGACCGGCTTCTGGCACGTCTACTGCGGGGTGCGACATCGAAGAACGCAATCACGGCTTTAAAAACGACAACAGGGGAGCGGGTCACGCGGTCCGGGGTCATTCAGGAACCCCTCTCTGCTTCACAAAATCCCCAGCCCTACACGCAGGCAGAGTTCCTGGAAGGGTGAAACTCTGAAAGATTGGTAGGGAGGCGCAAGAGGCTCTTAATCGGGAAATCTCAGAGGACGAAGTAAGGAGAGTAATAGGGAATCTGCTGCCAAACAAGGCTCCGGGCCCAGACGGTTACTCCGCTACCTTTTAAAAAACATTTGCAAGTACCCTTATTCCACACATGACGTCCCATTTCAACACATTCAAGTCGACAGGCAGGATAGCTCCATCCATGGAGGAAGCCAAGCTAACCCTTATCTTCAATCCCAATAAGGACCCAGAGTTGAGGACATCCTATCGACCCATTGCATTGATAAATGTTGACGCCAAAATATACACAAATATCTTGGCAAATAGGCTGGAAGCATATCTCCCAGATTTGGTTCACCCGGATCAGACGGGTTTTATTCGGGCTAGGCAGACGGCGGATAACATCCGGAGGGTGGCGCACCTGGTGGAAAAGGTCCATAAAATGGACACTCCCGCGGTCCTTCTGGCATTGTATGCAGAAAAGGTGTTTGACCGCGTGGAGGGGTCCTTTCTATTTCGGGTGATGCAGCAGATGGGTATGGAAGGAGAATTCCTGACAATGGTGCGGGCAAACTATCAGACACCATCGGCGAGAGTGGTGGCGAATGGCATACTATCAAGGCCCTTTAGGCTGAGCAGAGGGACAAAACAGGGACGCCCCCTGAGCCCCGATGTTGTACGCACTGTATCTAGAGCCCCTCCTACAGGCAATAAGGGTGACGGAAGGAATACGGGGCATCCCGTTTGGGGGGTGGGGGCAGCAAAAAGTAGCAGCGTTTGCAGACGATATGTTACTCACCTTGACGACACCTATTGATTCTATTCGGGCGAGTAGAACCCTGTTGGAAGAATTTGGGGAGGTATCTGGCCTGAGGGTGAATATTGGTAAATCGGAAATATTTAGCTTAATTCTGAAGGCAGAGGAACGGGGTGCTCTGAGGGCAAGCACCCCCTTTGTGTGGAGCCCAAGGGGAATCAGATATCTGGGGGTGAAAATTATGCCACAGCTTGCGGGTTGGTATGCGGCTAACTATCCCCCACTGTTAAAGGACATAAAGCAGGATTTCCACAGGTGGGGGACCCTCAGGGTTTCGTGGTTGGGTCGCATAGCTGCAGTGAAAATGGTCACCCTCCCACGGTTGCTGTACTTATTCCAGGCAATACCCAAAGAGGTGCCAGCAAGCCTATTCAGGGAGTTAAAAACCCTGACTAATGAATTCATATGGGAAGGGAAAAGAGCAAGGGTGAGCAGTCACCTATTGATGGCACCCAAACGGGAGGGGGGACTGGCATTACCGAACTTCCAACAATACTATGAAGCTACGCAACTGAGAATAATTAGAAAATGGCTTCAGGAAGGGGAAATGTGACAAAATAAGCAGTGGATTAAAATGGACAGGGCAGTCACGCATCACAACCTGGCGGAGGTCCTGTGGTTACCGAAACACAGCAGGCCAACGCATCTATACAAGAGCTCTGTAACCAAACTAGTAGCAGATAACTGGGACAAGCTGGTGAGAACCAAGGGGATAACGACGTTCCCGTCCCCCTTCATGCCAATCTTCAATAATGGAGAAGGGGGCATTCACACAGTGGCAGAACGGGGGATGTAGGCGGCCGGGAGATATGTTCCGAAGGGGGGGGGGGGAGGGTTATTATCTTTTGTGGACTGTAAAAAGGGAATTCAGGGTGAAGGAGGGGGAAAGACTCCGGTATGCGCAGATAAGACATTGGGTACTGAACCCCAGGAACAAGGGAGCAGCAAATAGGGATACAACGCAATTCGAAAAATTCCTCCTATCAAACAATGGGTCCAAGGGGTTAATCTCAAACTTATACAAGATACTGGACGACGCAACAGACAGGCAGCAGTGGCCCTATATGAGGAGATGGGAGGAAATAATGGGGAGAGAGATGGGCAAGGAGGAGTGGGGAAAGGCTGTGGAGAAAGATTCCCAAACTGGCTAGAGCATCCCAGTTGCAAGAGGCATGGTATAAGATTCTATTAGGCTGGCATTACACACCGGCCCAACTGCACAGGATATACCCGGGATCCTCGGGGGACTGTTGGAGGGGCTGTGGGATGATAGGCATGGCAGAACACATTTGGTGGGGGTGCCCGAAAATTGGGCCTTTCTGGCAAGAACTGCAGAGGGCACAAGAGCAGGTCTTTGGCTTAGGGGAGGCTCGACCTTCAGAGCAAGTTCTGCTGGGGATGAGGGAAGGCTCCGCAGGGGTGGAACCTAGAGCTCGAGAGACAGGAAGGGTGTTCCTGACACTAGCAGCTATGATGTTGATAGCGCAGAGATGGAAAAGCACAGAGATACCAGAATGCAGGATTGGTTGCGAAAGATATGGGAAATCATTGCACTCGAGTGGGCGATATACGCCATGAATGACAATATCCACAACTTCGCAAACGACTGGGGAGAAATTCTGGCTTTTCTTAAGGATGACTTTCGGGTAATCTGGTGTCCGCAACGTTTAAAACGGTTGGATTTGCAATGAACTTTGGTGACCGGTACATGGAAGTAATGGGCCGGAAGATGAGCAGATGTGCCTCACGAGAGAAAGGTAAGCCACCTACTGCTCATGTGTCCATAAGGATATGCTTAGTTAATCCTACCAATATCCTTTGTACCTCACTGCCCCACCCACTTACTTCTTACCCCCTTTATCCCTTATCACACTACCCTCCCACCTCATCCCAACTCCCTGCACTGAACAGCATGCCCCTGCATCCTTCAGCAATCACCTACTTTCCACGGCACATGCCCCCATCCCCATAACACCCCGACTACTTTCCTCCCTTCGCTCTTCATTTTGCTCCATACTTCTTCCTCTAAAAATGCCTGCATACACCACCCATCTGACACGACCTCCCCTAAACATGTTGCTAACGACACACACAAATAAACCCTGACAGAACCACCTCCACTGCCCCTTGCTTAAATATCTCTAGACTCTGCAAACTATGTTCTCGCACCTACCTCGATCCAGCCTATCCACTATTCCAGAATCTGCCTGCTCTGGGCCCATGCACAACCATCAAACGCTTCACATGTACCACACCCTACCACCCACAATACCCTCGTACACACACCCTTACTACAGCAATCATCAGCTGCAACTCCCTGTCTCATCCAACACCTCACCAACCTCAACTGCGCAATCAAATGCTTGCTCACTTTGCGCATATACCACTGATATTCATGATCTCATTGAAACAAACATTTTTGGCATTCTAGCCATCACTGAAACCTGTCTATCTGAGCAGCCAGCCCAGCTCTGTCACTAGATATTCTCCAGGATATGCCATTCTTGGATCTAATCGCCTCTCAACTCCATTCTGGGAGTAGCCCTAATGTACAAAACTCGCCTGCCCCTCAGAGAAGTACTTACAACTCCCATACCAGAGTTCAGGATCTTGTGCACCAAATTATCCATTGATGCTCACACCATGCTCATCCCCCTCCATCGTCATCCTAATAACACCAATACACCCGAATCCGACATAGCCAACACCAAACTCCTCTTGCTCTCAGACTTCAATCTGGGATTGAATGACCCCCTAGACACCAAAGTGATTTCCCTCCCCACTCCAAAATGAATCTCACGCAATTGGTGACCACACCCACCCATTTCAAAGGACACACTCTTGATTGGATCTTCAACCACAACGCCGCCCTCTCAATCATGTCCATCACCCCGCTCCTCTGGAATGATCATTCACTGGTAGAATTCAGCCTCATGCACTGCACTCCTCACTTCAATCAAATGACCGCCCATCACTACCTGCAAACTCTCCGAGGAATACCTCTCGCCCACCCTATCTCTTCAACTCACAACCAACTCCAACTACCCTGATCCACAATCACTTGTCAACTTAACACTGCACTCGCTAAAGCGTTTGACATACATTCACTGATGAAAACTAGAACCTCCAAACATAAGCAGAGCCACAATTGGTTCTCTGAAGACATCAAAGCCCTCTGCAGACACAAACGTACCCTCAAACATGCATGGAAAAAGACACTCCACCCCATCCAATAAAGCTGTCTACACAACAGCAGCTAAAAAGTACAAATCCTCTCTCATACTACCCAAAACCAATACTTAAAACACCAGAATCACAGAAGCAAACGCCAACTCCAAAGAGCTCTTCACAATCCTTAAAGAACTTGAGAACCCAGTCATATTTCCTTCGTCATTCCCAAAAGACAAAGCCTGGTGTACCACCATCCAAACGGTCATTCAACACCTCAAAACATCCAACTGCAAATGCAACATCTGCCCAGCTCACGTTATCAAACTATACGTCAAGGCACTCACCCCCATCATCACTGATTTTATAAATACCTCTTTGAGCACTAAAGAAGACTGGGTTACACTCCTACTAAAGAAACCCTCCATCGACCCCACAATCCCCACCAACTATCGCCTCATCATCACTGTACCCTTCCTGCTCAAAACTTTGGATCACACTGCCTATTCCAAAATTCAGCCCTTCCTACAACAGCACCCTCTACTTGTATCCTGCCAATCCGGATTCAGGTCTAAACACAGCACGGAAACTGCCCTCCTTGACCTCAAAATACAGTTGGACCATATCCACGACTCAGGCAACATTGCCTTACTCCTCCTCCTCGACCTCTCCACTGCATTCGATTTGGTTGATCACAACCTACTACGCCAAACGCCTCATAACAAAATTCAATTTCTCGCACAAGGCCACCTCCATCAAACAAATCTACAGTGTAATCCAAAACTCAATGGCCCTACAGCACCACCTATCTTAATGACGAAAAAACTGAACTACTCATCGTTGGCTCAGCCCACAGACTAAAAAACCTGGACACTGACTTCTATGCCTTCTCTATTGATGGCATTACATCACAGTTTCTAAACACGTCAAATCCCTGGGTGTTCACCCCAAGGCAAACCTCAGCATGACCAAACACGTGGGGATGCCCTTGCATTCTCGACCTCCTATACAACTAAACTCATAAACCTCAGCAGGCAATTACTCACCCCGGATAACTGTCTAATGCTTGCCAGAACAATCATCGGAAGCAAAACGAACTACAACGTACTACTGGCAGGCACATCAACAAAAAATCTTTTTTAAAATCCAACTATTACAAAATAATACCCTCAGAGCAGCTTGGGGCAAGCGACGCACCAACTACATCTCAAGCCAGACATAGTGCCCATTGGCTCCCTATCAAAGCCTGCATCGAATTTAAAACTCTGACTCAAATGCATCTACAGCAACTCTCCATCATACCTAATTCAACGTCTGACCAAGAGAACCATCTCCCGATTACTACAACTGCACTCTCATTGGTCACACCAAGATTCAGAAGCAAAAGATCGGGAGGCTCTGGCTTCACAGTCATCGCCCGACTCTTTGGCACTCCTTCCCACCAGCAATCAAAGCTGTCCCCTCCTATTTAACCTTCAGAAAACTCCTCAAAACCTGGTTGCTCAACAAATATGACTAAACTCCTCCTTTCCACAGCTCCAGTCACCCATCTGCTGTTCCCCTACTACCTACCTTGGTACAAGCGCCTTGATACCCCTGGGTTTAAGCGCTACATAAATGTAATAAATAAATAAAATAGATCATAACAGATCTGCTAAAACAAGGTACTGACAATGGGGCTTTCCAAGAAGGCTAAAATCTCAGGAGTGTCCACACAAAGGTATCCAGCCTAGCATTCTCTTAGTTAACATAGTATCTAGTACCAACATGGCAATGAAACAACCACAGTGGCAGTCCTGCAGTGAATAAAAGTAATTATGACAATGAGGTCACTTGGTGCAGTTGTTTGTAAACAGCCATTGGGACATTTGCTCTCAATCCTTTTTTATCCTAGTACGAAGAAACAGAAGCTTTTAACAGTCTCAAACAAAACCAGGAAAGATTAAGCAATTCCTGGCGCGTACAATGGCTAGAGGGCTTTTGAGAGGATGAACCAAAGCCTAAATCAGCCTCTGAATAATCTGTGCCAAACCACTGACCTCAGTGAAGTAGGTAGGCTGACCTCCATATCAACTCTTATGATTCAGAGAGTATACTTACAATACCACCCCGACTTAGACTTAGGACTACAAACGCAAAAATGACAGCAAAAAGGAAATGGAGAGTTGACACTCCGATGCACTGACAAATTGGAATACAGGACTGAGCAGAGATCTACCTGCCCAGGCTGAACAACATGCACCAGTACAACTCCAGTGCTTGGAGCACGCAACGAGACTCGCTTGTAAAAAACACTGAGCTCACCTCGGTTGGGGCGATGGAGCCGTGCACGTGCGTCAAACCACGAAGGAATGTGAAAGGAAGTTGATGGTGCACAGCATGATCACCGGAAGGGATTTGGATAAAGCTGCCCAACATTCATCGGGTAATAGAGGAATTGTTGCTGGCCCATGGTCTAATGAAACAATGGGAGAAGTGAACACCTTAAAACTGGGGTTCCTGAAGAAAAGTGGTTACTTTTTCCCTTTCATGCATTCAACTAGATTATCTGAGCAAATGTATGGAGGCCCAAGAACAGGTCTCAAAACGAGCACCCACCACTCGATATTCACAAAGGAGGAATTTTAAAGGAGCAAGTAAAGGTGTAATTACCTTTGGAATGCCAGTGTGAGACAGGGCAAGTGATCTGTCCCTGTCAGGTGGAGATACAGATACCTCTGTGTCTGGGGTGGGAGTCATACCACGGTTTACACCAGAGCCAGTCTTACTTACCTAGTGGCAAGATGTGGGAGTTGGGAGGGCATCCACCCCGGTCCCCTTCCATTTGCCCATTTCATTGCCAAGAGTAGCACTGTATATCACCCCGTGCCTGCACAGAACCATTCTGTCCAGTGCCTTTTTTTTTATCCACAATGCCAGCAGCGATCATAACAGGACAGCCATAGGACATCCAGAGAGGGAGAGAGTCGAACAATTAAGAAGCAGAAAGAACCACGCTTCTTTCAGCAGCACGAAGCAACCCACCACCGTTAAAATACGGGTCAGATGGATCTACTTGCCCAGGCCAAACAGGCACCAATGTAACACCAGCAAGAGGAGTGTGCAGCGAGAATTTCTCGCTAAGCAACATTGCACTCACCTGTGTTGATGCAGTGGAGCGACACCCACGTCACACCAGCATTGTTCACTAGCTGGGAACAATACAAGTGAATAGGGAGTTTGTCTATTGCAGACAGCCATTACCAGAGACTGGCTGACCCTGCGCCGAAAAGGGGACAGGGATTTAGACCTCTTTTTGTATAATTCTGATGCTTGCAACACCATAAAGGGGAGAACAGAGAGCAGGAAAGTGTTGGTTGCGCGGGTGAGGTCAAGGGAGGAGCCGAAGGACCAAGAAACCAAGCAGAGGAAGGGCAGACCAAAGTAGCAAGGAGGAGATTTATTACCAGAACGTGCAAGGTGAGGTATTGGTTGTTGGGAGAGAGTGGTACTTGTGCTGGAGTGTGTGTGAAAGGGGTGTGTAATGTGTGAGGGCATCTGATGGGGAGAGTAGTAGTGTGGATAGGGGAGAGTAGTAGTGTGAATAGGGGAGAGTGGCAGTGTGAGGAGGAGAGATGTAGTAGTGTGGGAGGAGAGTCGTAGTAGTGTGGGGAGTCGTAGTAGTGTGGGGAGGAGAGTCATAATAGTGTATGGAGGAGATTAATGATAGTGTGTGGAGGAGAGTCGTACTAGTGGGGGGGGAGTCTCGTACTAGTGTGGGGAGGAGGGAAGGGGTAGCAGATCAGAGGATGGGGGTCGATAGTAGAAAAAGAAACAGTGGAGGGACAGAATATAGAGTATTAGAGTGAGGAAAGATGGTGCGTGGAGTAGGAGGGAGGAGAGTAGAAAGAGAAAAGCGAGAGTAACAAAGACTAGAGAGAGGAACAGTAGACCTTGGGTGGATAAGACCAATTGGAGCCCGAGTGTCTGTAAGGCATTAAACATCTTGCGGAATCTCAGAGAAGGGACCCTCTAGATTGTTCCCGGAGGAAAGTTAGACAGATATGGTGTTTGCCTTCAGACCATCATCTTTTAAGTTAGGCAGTCCAGAGTATGGTGTTACCAATCTCTATTGACCATCCCATGGTTGATGGACACCTGGGCTAGCAACAGAAGACCCATCTCTAGACGAGAAAGAGAAGGACGGTCCTTAGATGACCCCTTAAACTACGAAAACAATAAAAACACTTGAACTGTCTGATAGTTGGTGTATTCATAATGTCACTTGTAACACATAGCTCCTGGCTGGTCCCCGTCAAAGAAAGTGCAGAGGGCTAATTTATTACCAGGCAAAGTGTCCCAAAGTCTCTCCAACAGGGGTGAACTACAGAGAAAAACTGCAAGTGTTACCAGACAACACAAAGCCTGCCACATGTAATATGGCCTTTGGTAAGTGAACCCAAAATCAACTTCATGCATCTTTTTTTTGCACGCAAGTGCTCGGGTAAGGTAGGTTGTCTGTGAAAGGTTGAGGGAAGGAGAACGAGGGAGAGTGAAAGTTTAGAGGGTGAGGGATAATGATGAAAGGGGCAAAGGAAAAGGAATGATTGTCTGTAGTGCATTACACATGTGGAGGTCAGCAGACAATCCTCGTCCACTCCTGACTTAAATTCAACAGATTTGTTTTACCAATTCAAGTGGGAATCGTAACTGCACATCGACCCCTCCAATGTGCGGCTACATCTCATTCACTCTGTCTAATGGCAGAGAGAAGCAATGCTATACACAAGCATTCATCAAAATCATAGCATGTACAGGACTGTTGCATTTCAGCAACAAAACGTTCCTTTCCAGCAGAGGGCTATATTTTCAAAAGATAGCTTTCTGAACATATTGGTGCACATTCCTTATTCAAGCAAAACAATACACAGGCATGGTTTTATACGAGAACACCATTTCCAGAACAAACTTTCCGATTGGTGCACCTCCATCATGCACAAACTAAACAATTATGCGAAACCCTCACAATGAAGCAGATCAATTGTTTCATCTCTGTATGCCCTGTCCTATCAAAGTTGATTCTGATAGTATAACTTCAGACAATGCATAATATTTCTTTTTAAGTATCTGCTTTAAGTGTAATGGAAATGGGGTGCCTAGTGTCCCGAAAGCATGTATTTCAATTAGGTCAGAAGACTTTAACCTAGCACAACAAAGCATTATGATCGCAATTTCAGCACCCAGTGAAAACAATGCGTAGTGAGATCATGAAAGCCCAGGATCACATCACTGAGGTCAAATGACGAATCAGAGATTTGAGAACAAGTTTTCCCGGTTCATCAGTTTGCAAGTAGAAAAATGAAACGAAACGATTTTAAGCGTTTGAGCATACGCTCAAGTGGTGCACAAGAGGAAGTCCATACTATACAGCCTTCAAATTTGGATACTTGAACATATTGCCCAACTCTGAAAGCTTCTATGAGGTGGTACCAAATTTTTGCAGCAAGTGAAAATAAGGCACCGTGAGATAAAGCGTTTTGCCTAGTTCTTCACTTACTTGAAAGTCAGCACTAAACAAAGGACATAACATACCTTATTGGCCAGGTTTTATTTGGCTTTAACATTTTAGTGGTCATTGATTAATGACTCTTTATTTTGAAACATAAGTGGACTGAGTTCCTTTGCCCAGGAACATCAGAATTAGCGACGAGGAAGCTAGAATTGGAACCCAACTCTTTCACTGGTTGCAGATTCTTCATCTTCTCCCAAATCAGCTTCAAGCTAAAATACGTTGCTACAACCCGAGAAAGTAAACTCAATACATCGCTCTCACCCATAAATACTTATTGGCCATCAGTTAAAACCATAGGCATTGCTTTCCTTGAACAACCCCAGGATGCAACACAACATCTCATGTTGTACTACTGGATTGTGAGAATCTAAAACATTACTAAGATAGCCACAGTTGATGCTAGGCAAGCTAGACCTGTTCATTTGTGATGAAGTTTGATGAGCGTTTGCGCGCATCATGCACTGACAACCCCTTAACTGCCAGGCTATATATGCAAGTCTATGCAAAAATGAAATCGTAAATGCGGGCGAGTTACATGTGTGGCTGGTAGATTTCAACTTGAAAGTGTGTTACCCTGCCTTATAATGGTGTGAGCTGTGAGTTGTGGATATTAATATGTGGGGGGAATCTTTTCTACTGTATATGATGATATGGCATTTATAACGCGCCTATACACAAGTGTTAGAGTAGATGCGATTGTGCCCTTGTTTGTATTCGTTTTGTCGTAGAGATTATACGGTATCAATAAGAACGGTATAGTATGCCAACATCTTCTGAAAAGCAGTAGCATACCTGGCTGTAAATGGATTGCTGCAATTTATATCCCCTTTCATGAATCTGCAACTGCAAAAAGACAGACAGGAATTACCAGTCAGATTGGGACAATTCACAGTACAGTAAGATTCATGCACAGAAAAAGAAATTCTCGAATTGTTGATTCGTAGCCCGCAAAAAAATGCACCATTAAGACAAATTACATTTACACTTATTACTCAGTATTCAAGCTTGTATTATCATGCAAGTGACCGTTTTTTATGTCCCATTGGCAACTGAACGCAAGAAATCCAGTGGAGTAACCCGCCAGGCCTGTATTTGGTTCTTGACAAACCGAGGAGTAATGAGGAGAACATCAAGAAAAAGAACCAGGATTCATTAAGTCTGTTGATGAGTCGCACCTCCCCACTAACTAGAAGCAATCACTCTCCCACAGTCCATTTACATGACAAGCACTGGCAAAGCCAAATGTTTTGTGTAGGCAGGATACACAGGATAGTTATTTGGCAAACACTGCCTTAATGGATTGCAAAAGTGGCAAAAGGTGCGAGTAATTAGCGCGACAAATCTTAGGATGTTGTCCCTTCTTCCCTAGGGGGAGACCTTTCCATGAGGCCAGGGCGGTGCGTCGACAGTGCAATAGTCCCTGAGATGAGGTGGGGGCAGCAAGGTAGGATCACATGGGGAAGGAATCCCCGTGTTGGATTGGGGACGACCATCACCAGAGAACAGGTTATCACCCCGCTTTACTACCTCCAACCCCCTTCTTCAACGTTAAATCCACCTTCCTTCTTCTCCCTCCCTGGATAGAGCAGATATATTTTGTCGTCAACTCAGTCCACCTAATTTACATGACAATGCTGAAAACCCAGATAATACAAACTGTCCTGGATGTAGCTTTAAGGCTGGTACTGGGACAAAGAAGATGGCCATGAGTACAAGGATCACCCACAAGAAACTTAACGAGCGGTCTAGTTTCCACAGATCTACGTGATCACTGCGCCACCCGTAATTCCGCCGACAAAAATGTCGACTGCAATTACGGCGAAGCGCAGTGATCAGATAGATCACTTCTGCTCGCCTGACGCAGCCTGCAATCCCTAACCCCCCCCCCCCCATCACTTACCTTTACTGTGGCACACTCTTGGGGGCGCTGTTGGCATCCTTGTACCCCTGCAGCGTCAGCTCCTCCCACTTACATGGAGTGGTGCTGACGACGCAGAGTCCTTTTATTTATTTATTAATCTTTTTAAATCTTATCCCCGCTTACTGTAATGTTAAGCGGGGGGACCATCCCGCAACCCCTGACACTGAACTCAAGGGGAGCGGGGGACACCCCCGCAACACCCGCTCCGCTTGGGTGCAGTAATGGGGGGGGGTCGGGATTTTTATAACACACTCCGGCGCAATTGTAGTAATGTCGCCACAATGGTGGCGACATTATGGTACAATTCTGTTTCCACAGGCCAGTTATTGGCCCCAAGCAATACATCAGACCAACGTCGGAATTCGAAGGTAGTTCAAGCTCAAGGGCAAACAGAAACGCAGGAGGGATGTGAGAGCAAGAGAGACATCCCCCAAAGAGAAATAGAGGGAGGCGTGCAGGGAAGCAGCAGACACGAGTTGCAGGACCTTGTGAAGTGCACAAGAGTCAGAACGCACAGCTTGAGGCAAACCTACGCAACTACACAACCATTTTTTGATATTTGCCATCCTTACCTAGGGAGTACCCTTGTGATCTCAGTACACCATCTCCTTTTACCAGCTAGGTTCCAGCCATTCCAGTCCTATTCTATACACCATGGTCCCTGTACCAGGCTACAACTGCTCGACTATTAATTTCTCTTAAGCACAAGGTTGACAACATTGTAAATAAAGGGTAATTCACACCAGGGGAAGGGCCATTAGCCAATCAGATGGCTGTAACAGCGGGCGACAATAAACATTCTCTTCCCGCTGTTCCAGCCACCCGAGTCGCTTCCCTGGTTGGTGCCATTGTTAAAAAAAGAAACATGTGGGGAGCCAACAGGGAACCTCTCGCTGTTGTCTCCCCATCTCCCCACACCCCCAAAAGCAACCAAACCCATTGCACACCCCCTCACCGCCTCCCAACTTACCTGCAGAACAGGGGCTTCGAGCTCTAGTCCCCACGCTCCTCCTCATCCCTGCCACATCCATAGAAATGGAAAAGGAACTTAGTATGGCGGTGGCCATCTCCCTCCAAGCCACCCCCCTTTCCGGCAGCAGCAGCGCAAATTTCCCAAGGGGGCAGAGGGGGAGAACATTTGCACCCCGCATAAACTCTGGGGTGCGAATGGCTTTAACCCTCTTGGCAGGTGGGTGAACATGGCCGGTAACGGACCACAGCCCTCACAAACTGGCGAGCTGTTGTCCGCCCACCGGCCATGGGGGTGAAAGCCATATTCTATGTCCTTAAAAATCAAACAGATTTAGAATTGAAACAAACAAAAAAGTATTTTTTAGTGGTCCAAGTTCAAGTTGGGGCACCATCTGTGAGAAGACAATCGCTTAATCCCTTCCCCAAAACTCGAGACCGGCCAGGCAACAAGTAGTGCAAGAAGCAAAGGCCAACTAAGCTTATGCGCGAAAGGTTACATGGTAAAAGTACACAAAATAATTGGCACAGTGAAGGAGGCAAAGGGATGAAGCATCAAAATCGTCTTGGAATTCTGTCGATGGAAAGCCCTGGTACAACATCAAAACCTTCGAAAACTTGAAGCAAACGCAGACAACGAACGTAAGGAAGGCACTGTTCTGGCCTGAAAACTTACTTCTGATGAGCACAATAATCAATGCCCACCCCCTGACCAAATGCAGGTAGAATTGTGGACTACATACTTTTAAAATGCCACTGATTTTAGATTTGCCATTATTCTGAAGTTTTGATTACAAACGTTGAAGGTAAAAAGAATGCTGACTTGCATCCACATAGCTTCCGTTTGTGCCATGAGTTTGGAACTAAAGTCAATGAATAAGGGCTCCTGTGGCATCGTGGCCGGAAGTGGAAGGGAGACTACTGTGCAGGTGAGAACGCAACTCATTCATTCTTTTTACAGCTAAACTTGCTAAATCAACTGGGCTCATACTAGTAACACTATTCTGAGAAACCTTAACAATGCCAAAATTGTACACATCAAGGATTGTTTTGGGCCCAAGCAGAACAACGTTCATTAGAAAAGCAAGAAATGGTGGAAAGTAACCTACATTAGTAAGATAAGACAGGTGGCATTATCTTTCTTCGTCAAGAGTTGTGGGACACAAGAATGGCCACTTCTAACACTACTGCATAAGGGCCTAATGGCCAGATCTATGATTACTTAGCTGGCATACCATTACTTACCATGGCTTTTATAGCTGCTGTCCTGACTCTAGGATCCTGATCCGTAAAGTAGTCCCCTAATATCTTCTGCACGTCCTTAGCAGCCATGCCTTCAGGTTCCTTGGTAATACTTCTATCCACAGAACCCAGGCAGCCAATTAACTGGAGGCATTTGTTCCGGACACCATGTGATGTATCAGTTAGGTACTGAGTAATAAAAATAGAAAAGGCACATTAAATAAATTACACTTGTTTTCTTTAGATATACTTAATTGTAAATAAAATCAGTTCAGATTAGGAGCTCTGGACAGAAGCCTTGGACCTGTATACTGGACTTCTTATTTCACAAATACATTTTATATACAACACCTGAACATGCAAATACAGAAGATTTTCTGATGGGATTCCATACTTTAGTTATTGGTCATTTGCAACCAAAATCCAAATGCGAATTTGCACATATATGAAAAAACATACTGAACAAATGTGATACTACGGCGTATCAGCTGCAAACTCTGTACATTATGTTAAATTAAAGTTTTCATGCTGTGTCAGTCACAACCTGTGATGAAATACGTTCTATGAGCCATTGTTGCCTTTTTTCTACCGAACTGCACTTTCGCAGACTTTTTTTATTTTTTATTTTATTTTTATTGAATTTTTAAAATCACAATGTACATAGGTAAATAACGATTTGACAAAATATTTCACAAAGAAGTGATAAAAAGCTAAACAAAACAGTATTCCCGCTATGTCTCTGGTTGTGCCCAGCCTCCCTCCCCCGTCTCATTGCACCTCAGAATCAGACATTAGCCTCCATAGTGGTTGGTATTACACAAGGGACCTTTAACACTTTCTTCTGTGCATGTGGCAACGTGGGCACACAATCCCAATTAACAAGCATCCCACTGTATATACGTGCATCTACATGTGGCGTTTCATTGTTCATATCGTGTACAAAAGTCGGCCCATGCTGTCTCAATAGAGCCACGATCTCTGTGTAAGGCTGCGGTCAGGCGGTCCATATGGTACAAGTTTCAAGCTACGTTCACCCATCTGGATTTCCTCTGGAGTAAGGTTCTTTTCCAGAACATGGTAAGCCATACTCTGGTGGCTAGGAGCAGGCCATGTGCCATCTTTGGCAGTTTAGTGAGTTCATCATCCTGCTCAACTAGGCCAAACAGAATTAGCAAAGGTACCTTCTCCTTCGTCTCCCCTTCTGTATCCTTAATCCAGCTAAGGACCTCGTCCCAATAGGCCTGTACCGCATTGCACCCCCACCACATGTGCCAGTAGTCTGCTTTCAAACCACAATTGTGTCAGCATAGAGGACTCGCTTCCTGGCACATATTGCTCAGTCTTACCGGATCATATTGCCATCTGTAGAGGAGTTTTACGCTGTGGAGCTTGTATTGTGTGGCAATGGATTGTGCAGTTCTTCTACATATATGGATCCATGTGTCTGGTGATATTTCCCTCCCTAGGTCTCTCTCCCATTTCTCCTTTAATCTGACTGATGGGGATTGTTCAGTATTTATCAGAGCTCTATAAGGGGCGCCTATTAGACCTCTAGTGCCAGAGCCGGTGTCTAAAATCTTCTCAAATGGCGTGGGTTCTCTCTATAATTTGTCCTTGCAGACTTCTCTGGTCATAACCCCCTTCAATCGTAAGTACAGACACATTGGGAGCGAACCAAGGCCTAGTGCTTCAAGGTCCTGTATGGTCGAGAAGGTGCCTGCCCTCCATAGCTGTCCCGCTCTCACTAGCCCAGCCTCATACCATGTTTGATAGCTTGCAGGATCTGGGATAAGATCTCGAATTCCTGGTACCCACAGATGGCCCAGCAGTGAAGGCCAGGTCGTAACACCTTCCATACCCCTGCCCTGGCGCCAAATGTTCCACGGGGTTCCCAGTATGGGGTGATCCCGTATTCTTTTGAGTAACTTCGATCTGTGAACCCACAACCATGCAGCCGCTGTTGTCAAGTCCTACCCATTGTAAGTATGTCTGTAGTCTGAGAGGCAGGATCAGGACTCTCAGTTACAAGGCTCTATAACACGAATCCAAGTTGGGCAGTCCTGCCACTCCAGAATCTTTGTGCAGGCGGAGGAGTCTGTCTGAGACCCTGGGTTTTTTGCCCTGCCAAAGAGATGGTATTAGAATGGCTTTGGTCCTTCTGAAATAGCCATCGGGTATCTGGATGGGGAGCATTTGGAAGAGATATGGGATTTCAGACAGTATTGCCATTTTAATGGCGGTGAGGCGTTCCATCCAAGAGATCGTGAGGCGATTACATTGTTCGAGGTCCTTCTCTATGAACGCCATTAGGGGAGGAAAGTTGGCCTCATATAAACCTGCAAGGTCTCTGGTGACATTGGAGACTCTGGTCTCTGGTATCGTAGTGTGGGTAGACTGACTTTCATACCCAGTGGGTCAAATCGTGCAGCCTCTATGTCTTTGTTCCTATTTATGGGGAAAAGGACCAACTTTCCAGTGTTTATTTTGAGCCCTGCTAGTTGGCCATAAGTCTCTATTACTTCAATTGCAGCCCGGATGGAGGTCAGTGGGTTTGTTATGTAGAGCAACATGTTGTCTGCGTATAGACCAAGTTTGTAGGTTTAGTTGCCAACCTTAATACCCTCCACCCGCCGATGGTTTAACCTTTGGGCTAGTGGATCTAGCGTCAGGACAAATAACAATGCAGACAAGGGGCATCCTTACCTGGTTCCTCTCCCCAGGTTGAACCATTTAGATTGGCCCACGTTGACTGTTACCAAGGTCTTTGGGGATGAGTAATTTGCTCTAATTCCCCTTCGGATTCTTGGGCCTAGGCCTATTTTCACCAGTACCCTGTCTAGAAAGTCCCAGGACACCCTGTCAAATGCTATTTTCCGCATCTATGAAGAGAAGCGTGGGATCATCTTGTGAGATTTGGGCTTCGTTTATTAAAACAAAGTGTCTTTCTCATAGTGTGTGTCCCTTGACGCCCCAATACAAACCCCACTTGATCAGGATGAAGCAGTTTGGGCAAGTGTCCTTCAAGCCTGGCAGCTATGACGCTGGCATATATTTTTGCATCTGTTAAGGATTTCAATCAGGCGACACACACCTTGGTCTCGGGCTAGTATGCAGCGCACGACCGAAATGCTTACTTTTTTATATTGATTCGATATTGAGATGGTACACAACTCATATCAGACCCCCTTTTCAAATACCCCGGGTCACAATGGACCATGAACCAGGCTGGTTGGTAAAATACAATATTTATTTTAAAATTCAAAAGAAATCATATACTTAATATGGGGCAGCAATCACCAACGGGGTGATAATTACAATGAAAATGTGAGTAATGCACTGGGTTTAACCTGCTAGTGGAACATAGACACAGCACAGTGGAATAGGAGCACTTTTTGATTTAGGACCGATAGCACCCAAGTTAGACTTTCCCCCTGCAATGTTTCCTCAACCCACAAATACTGAATTCTGAGTGGATAAACAGAAGCAGCAGGCAATCGGGAATGTGAAATAGGAAACAAAGTCAAATCTGACCTCCCCCCACAAATAAGAGAGAAAAACAGATTTTAAACCCCTTGCAATGTTATGAAATGACACTCGGAAATGGACAAATAAATAACGACTGCGTGTTAAAAAGAAACCTTGAAGCAAATATAATTCCTCACTAAAGCAACAGTGTAAAGACACAAACAATCACAAAGAATGGATTACCAAAAGCATACAGTTCGAAAATGAGTGGAAAACTTTAAAATAGATTGCAGCAAAATGACGTGTGAAAGGTGAATTTTTTCATTTCCGCCTAAAATGACCCAAACGGTTTTTGGTTGGGGGATAGCTTTAGATCACAGGTACAATATGGAAGTGAAAGTAGGTCTCTAGCTGGTAAATGAGAGAGATATGGAAGGTAAGAGAGGTTCGTTTTTAGGAAAATAGAGCAGTGAAAAGAGCAATCGGTTTTAAAATTCAAAGGCAAATCTTACTTAAACTAGATTTAATAGCTAAGAAAAGAGGAACGCCACCCGTGAATATAAAAGTTAAGCTGCAGTTGTAACCCTTCATGCAGTGTACCCCTTTTCTTAAGGGAAAATTAATTAATTTAAACACAATATCGCTAATGACTTCTGCTGTAGGCAAGACAGAAAAGAAAAGACATGTGGCGCTAACACTAGAAATCAAGGGCAAGGTTGCAAGAATGAGTGACAGTTTCAACAAGTTATCAGGATAAAGATAGGAGGACTTCGAGAGTACAATAAGGACAAAGACAAGATAGGCTATGGGTTTTTACTGGGTGGTGAAATACTCACAGTCCACCTTTAGTTTGGGATTTTGGACAGTCAACTGTTCTGGTCACGACACGGCAGGGCGCCTGGCAAACAGCTGGGCAGTTCTGGTCACCAGATGGCATAGCAATTCTGGTCACCGGATGGCATGGCAATTCTGGTCACTGGATACTAAAGTCAAGCGGATGGCAGGATGCATGCAGTTAGTGGTATCAGGATGCTTCACAAAAACACCACAGCTTTCCCCTTCGGTTATTTGGGGATTTTAGTGGGTTTTCAGAATTGAGACCTTGCTGGAGCAGGATCAGCAATGCTTGGGTTTTGCAGTGGGCCCTGGAGTAGGGTCAGCAATGCTTTGGTCTTGTAGTAGGGCTCTGGAATTTGAATAGATGGAACAGGACGCCGGCACAGGAAAATCAGGAACAGTGTGTCTAGAGTCTTGTCAGGGACTCTTATTTATAATGCCTAGTGACAAAGTATATGACTGGGGCAGGCTTAACTAAACACACCTCTAACAACGGGATTGGACAAGGGTAATAGTCTCCGCCTCGCTCTCAGCTGGTTGGATTTTAGGAAAATGTTGTCAGATTTATGAGGTGAGTTTTACAAAGTCCAAAAACCTCCCACAGTTACTTTAACTAAAATACGATTTTGCCACAAACATACATTTATACAATTGCAATCTCTTAGCAAATTATATACAAAGGTTACATATTTTGTGCAGCATATTGCAGTCCAATCCTCCAGTCCGTGAGACCTTGTTTCGCCCTTCTACCAGTTTTTCGCGCTTTTCAATGGGATTTATATTGCTCAAAATTCTATAACTTTATCCATGGGTGTGGGTTATCATAAGGGATGCATGTACAAAAATTTGCATTGGCAACATGGATGCTTTTCTGGTAATCTGCCAGACTTTGCCGTTTCTGTCCCCAAGGTGTCAGGGAATTCTACCATGTCTTAAAAGAAAGCCCAAAAGAATCGCTTTTACAATGCGAAAATTCTACATTATTATAAAGTCTTGCTGCAGAAATAAAAGTCTTCAAAATGTATTTATAAAATAGTATTTGAAAACAAATCGCAGTTCTTTGTCACTGGATCATTTTTTTTTCCTTCCTTCAACTGCTACCAACTGTCCTTTCCTTCAAAGCAAAGTGGGGCTTCTCAGCTTGATTGAAGGTTTTATTGTCCCTTAGTCAGTGGGTTAGCCTAGATTCTTTCCAACCTAGCAATTATCATTTAGGTGTTAGTATCTGCTAAGAGTGTATGGTGTGTCTCCCTTCCTTAGGGGGAAGCATTTAGCTCTGCCATGTGGAATAATTGGTTTTTGAGAGCTTTCAAATTCAGCCCATGGGTTTTAAAATCTTTATTTTCTTATTTTGGTTCCTGAATTAAAACAAACCTGTGAAATAAAATAGCCCATGTGTTTATCATCACCAACAACACAACCCCTCTATATTGCTAAATAAGGCAAGCTTTCATTCAACAGTTTACTTTTTAAATGGGCCTTTTTCTCCTTTAGTTTTGCAAAAGCTCATTTGTACACGCGTGTTGAAAAATGCTAGCATTTCCTTTCAAATTCGATTTAGCATTTTCATCAGATTCCCACACTGTCTTTGCAGCCAAAGTCATTTTCTTGAAAGCAGGAGTTTTGTCTGAAGCACAGATACTGTCATGGTAATGAAGTCAGGGGCACAGGCATGCAGGTGTTGCATGCACAGGAGACCTGGGTGGACCCAGTCCTGGCGCCTTTGGCGCCAGGCTCATGAACAAAAGTAAACAAGACAATATATTTAACACCAAAAAGCTTTTATTATGGACATAGCACTTCAGATGCATTAACCCTGAACATTCCATCCATTAAGCAGGATGCATTAACCTTGAACATTCCATCCATTAAGCAGCCCCAAGTGTATTCTTGGGTGTGGCTGCTAATGGTTTGCCTTCGCACATGCTCACTCTCTAGGAGTGGAAGGGTGTGGCTGGTAAGCCGGCCCTAATGGGCGTGCCCATGATCTCAGCTATATAAGTTGCCCCAATCCTCAAGACAGACGCTTCGCCTTATTCTGCACTTGCAAGCAGCATAACGCTCACCGTTGCCTGAGGTCAGACTTACCTTTGAAGATCCTGCTTCCTGGACATCCTGCTAGCATACTTACCAACTGGGGGAAGTTGTTCTTACCTGTACATCTCTTCGGCAAACCAAGTATTCATCTTTACACTTTCCGGAACGCCGAAATCGTCATCTTGGCACTGCAGTATGACACGTGCCATCGTCGACAGCAGCGCCTGCAAGGAAAAACAGAAAACAAGGTTAGACATCGAAAAAACAGCCTGTTTAAGGTTGGGCTTCACCATACTTCGCGCTTTTCCTTAAACCATCACTTACCTACTGTCGAACATTGCGGTAGCATCCATCTTCCATCCAGCCTCGTCTTGCATCTCACAGCTGCATTGAGGCCGCATTTCCATCTAAGGGAAGAAAACAGAAGAGAGACATTATTGCAGGCATAAATAGGAGCAACATATACAGACATTAAACAGAACAAACAGCATCCCAAGAGCTCCAGAAAGACTTATCAATCATAAGGAGAAGCATAGTCGCAGCTGGGCTGGACTAATCCTTATCAGGGATAAGTGAAGGAACTAGATCCCATTCGATGCACCCCTGCCAGAAGTAGCAGGAGGGAGAGATTATCTTCCATAATTCACAGTATCACCACGTACCACCGCTCACAGCTTTTCTACTGAGGGAGAGGCCTAAAAAGGGTGATACAACTTCAGGGAGGCTGCAACCGTCCCCAACGCCTCTGCAGAGACCAGGTGAGCGTAACAGAACGTGAAGTCAAATACTCTCTGCCTGGGCGTTATGGAAACATCAGAAACAGGTCAGTTAGCCCTCTTACTACGGGAATTACGAGCTGAAGTACATGCTTCAAGACAGGAAACCAATGCATTACGGAGGGATCTTAGTGTAACTCGAGAAAGAACTGACGACTGGGCAAAACAAATGCTATAAGCACAAGCAGGACAGGTTCCATTGCCTGGAGTGAATCATTCTTCTCATTCTTCCACACCACAACAATCAACACCTGTTCAGGTGTTTTTTCCAGGAGCAGTGACTCTAGCCCCTCCCGAACGCTTCATTGGCAAACCAAACAAGTTAGCTGTATTCATCAAACAATGTCGCCTTCATTTCTTGTGCAGACCAGGAGCCTTACCTAATGACCAAGCCAAAGTGGCGTTTGTACTCTCGTATCTAGGAGGTAGTGCGGCGGACTGGTCTATACCTTTGGTAAATCAAGATGAACCTTTACTACGGAACTTTGGGAATTTCCAAGATGAGATGGAGAAATTGTTTGCCCATTATACTTAAGGACAAGCTCTGGACAACTAGTTGTTGTCACTCAGACAAGGGAGTCAAGATCTATTAACCTATATTGCAACCTTCAATCGTCTCATAGCCCAGACCAACTGGCCAGAAGAGACAAGGACTACACTCTTTTACCAAGGGTTACGTGGAGAACTTAAGGATGTCTTGGCGCAAGTGGTGAATCCCCCTGAGAGGTGTGCGGACTACATAGACCTGACGGTGCACCTCGATCATAGGTTGCATAATCGGAAAATGCATCGAGCTAGATCAGAGGGACAGTTTATGTACGACCTCTTGAGAATCAGACTAAACCACATCAACAGTCTGAGTCAATGCAAATTGGTGGATTACAAAGTTCCCTTACCAAAGCAGAGATGGAAAAAAGAAGACAAACGCTTTTGCTTATATTGTGGACAAGCAGGTCACTTCCTCCGTGACTGCCCGGTAAAACCACCCAAGAAAACCGTTGGGGCAACAGAAAATTGATGAAGAAGAACAGAACTCGGGAAACTCCAATGCCCGGCAAGTGTAGGGGTCCGCTTGTCGAGCATGAAAAATGAATCCGTACAGACCTCACATCTAGTCCTTCCAGTGCTTTTGGTGAATCACAAGCAACCATCAAAAATACATGCCTTGGAGGCATATATTGATTGTGGAGCTGTGGGTAACTACATTGACCAGGATTTGGCTCTCCGAATAGGCCTTCCTCTCCGACAGAAGCAGAAATCGGAAAACGTCACTGCTATGGATGGTTCTCAGCTATCATCCGGCCCGGTGACAATACACAGAGAAAGTCAATCTTCTGTGTCAGGACGGGCAGCAAGAGGACATTGCTTTCGATCTCATCGGTGCTCCTCAGTTCCAGATGATACTGGGAATGCCCTGGCTGGAGGCCCACAATCCTAGGACCGACTGGCGAAAAAGAGTTCTGACATTTCCTCATGATTGTGCCGACAGATGTTACAAAAAAAGATGACACCAATCTGAAACCGAAGAAAGGAATTGTGTTGCGTCTCATCAGCTCCTTACCGCTTGAATACCAAGATTACCAGGATGTTTTCAAAAAAGAGCAAGCCAACGTTCTGCCCCCGCACAGACCCTACAATTGTCAAATAGATCTTGTACCCAAGCCCAGATCCCTTGCAGCCGAATTTACGCTCTGACAGAACAAGAAAATCAGCATCTTAGAACTTACCTGGATCAGTACCTGGCTAACGGTTTCATTCACCCGTCCAAGTCACTTGCATCCTCGCCCTTATTCTGCGTGCCTAAAAAGGAGGGGGACTTAAGAACTTGCATCGATTATAGAGCCATCAATCAGATCACAGTAAAAAAAAAAAAAAAAATCGATATCCTTTACCACTTATACCATAGCTCCTGGACTAAGTGAAACATGCTCAAATCTACACAAACCTGGATTTAAGAGGAGCATACCATCTTGTAAGAGTAAAAGAGGGAGACAAGTGGAAAACGGCCTTTCGCATGAAGTACGGCCTCTTTGAATACCAGGTCATGCCCTTCGGGCTATGCAATGCCCCTGCGGCGTTCCAATTCTTTATGAATGATGTACTCCGTGAACTACTAGACGTTTGTGCTGTTTACATTGACAACATTCTTATCTACACAAATTCCATGGAAGAACATGTAGGCCATGTCCGGGAAGTCTTAGAGAAGCTTCGACAACACCAATTGTATGCCAAGTTGGAAAAATGTTTTTTCCATGTAACCGAGGACGAGTTTCTCGGTTTCATGCTCAAACCACAAGGCGTACATATGGATACACGAAAGGTGAATGCAATCCTCCAATGGCCCTCACCAACATCCACGAAAGGAGTGCAAAGCGTGCTCGGATTCGCCAACTTTTACCGTCTGTTTATACCTGGGTTTTCACAAATTGTACATCCAATTACCTCCTTGTTAAAGAAAAATCAAAAGTTCCATTGGTCGACAGAAGCTGAAGAAGCCTTCCAGAAGTTGAAACTAGCATTCACTACAGCACCAGTCCTTCAACATCCACGACCAGACCTACCTTACATAGTTGAGACAGTGCTTCAAAAATAGCCATGGGAGCAGTATTGTCACGAAGAGATCCTGAAACAGGACAACTACACCCAGTCGCATTCTGGTCCCACACATTTTCAGCCCCCCTAGTTGAACTATGCAATCACAGATAAGGAATTACTGGCAATTAAAGCAGCATTCAAGGCCTGGAGACATTACCTTCTTGGGGCGAGACATACGATCACTGTCATCGCAGACCACCGTAACTTGCAATACTTGAAAACCGCCAAAGCACAATCCTCGCGTCAACTTTGTTGGGCTCTTTTTTTTTAATTATCATCACTTATAGACCTGGAGTACGCAATGGGAAAGCAGACGCTCTATCACGCATGAGTGAAGAAAAAGGCTTTTACAGAATCCGACCCCGTGGCCATAATTCCTCAGGAAAGGATTCAAACCAGAATAGCTGCCACCACTTTTGTGGATGACCAAAGAACCAGTTTGGAATCCCTGATGGATCAATCAACATCAGAAATGGCTGTTAAAAGGTGACCAGTACACCATCGAAGACAATCTACCGTATTTCCAAGGACGATTACATGTCTAAGACCAAGAACTTCAAAAGCAAATCATCACAAATTACCACAATTCATTAGTGGAAGGACACCCAAGAATAGCCAAAACTTAGGCTAAGGTAAAACAAAACTACTGGTGGCCAACCTGGCGGAAAGACATCGCCCAATTTATTGAAACCTGCTGTATCTATGCACCACACAAGTCTCAGAAACAGAACCCCGCTGGCTTACTACATCCCCTAACAGTACCGCTAGCACCTTGGCATACCCTGTTGATGGACTTCATCACGGATCTACCACCCTCCAATAAATACAACACCATATTAGTAGTTGTGGAGTTATTCTCCAAAATGGCCCATTTCATCCCTCTGAAGAGACTCCCAACTGCGTCAACTCTTGCTTCTGTGTTCCTAGGTGTAGATCTGATGGCCATCAGGACAAGCGTTAATCGGATGTCCCAACTTGGCCCAGAATCTGCCACAAACTTTTTTAGAATGCTCACAATGGTTCTATTGTACATCTCAACTCCACCACTAGAGGACCGGTGGTAATGCAATGTGAAGTTTCCTTTCTACCCAAAGTATATCCCACATTTTTGTCATCACTTTGTTGGTGAAGTGACTACCTCGGTCTGACCCAATCCTTTGGGTTAGGCCAAAACGCGAGAAGATGTGATTGATCATCAGGGCAGCTGTTGTTTCTGCCTTGCAATTTGGGGCCGGGAGACATTCCACCCATTTGGTAAACAAGCATGTTACGGTTAACATGTACTTGTTCCCCCTAGAGGAGCGAACCACGGGCCTGATGAAATCTACTTGTAAATCTGACCAAGGCAGTGTCATCCCCCTCTTCTGGAGGAGAGCTTGGTGTGTAAGTGATGTTGGCTGAAATTATGCACATACAAGACACCCCTTCAAGTATTGGTCGAGGTCCTGCCCAATGTGTGGTTAGTATGCAACCTCTCGCAAGATTTCTAAAGTAGTGTGAAAACTCTGATGACCGGCTGTGGCCGCATCATGGGCGTTACTTCGCATCAGGCTTTAGAATGAGGTAGGGACCACCTACTTTTCCTAGTTAGTTATGGATCTCCTTACCAACAAACCGTCTTGGATTCGGAACATTTTTGGACATTTCATCAACACCCTGAGGTCCTCTTTCCCAATGCAATCGGCATCAGTCAGGGGAATGTTCTCAGGGTCCTCAATGTGTTGATAAAATTTACCAATAATTTGATCCCCTTTTTGTGCCGTGATTAAATCAGCATCTGGGGTCTCCTTACTCCACTGGGCAGTTCAGAGTTCATTGTGAGCATTTGTCTGGGAACTAGTGATAGCAGTGACCTGGATTTCCCCCAACAGGGACTCGATCTCAAGGAGATCCCCCCCCGGATGGCTCCGGTTTTGGCCAACTGATCTGCTAAGTCGTTTCCAGTTTTGTCTGGTTCCTCTATTCTGGAATGACCCTTGATCTTCTTCCAACAGATGGTTATCCCACTAGAGGTGACCAGATCATCAATATTTTGTATAAGCTTGCCATGTTTCAGCAGTCTGTTAGCAAATAGCAAGCCTCTGGTTTTCCAATTAACCAGGTGCTCAACGAACCCGTTCCAGACATAATCTGAATCAGTGATTATGACCAGTTCGTGGAGTTGGTGTTGGACAGCAGTGAGGATGGCTTGATGAACCGCCATGAACTCTGCCACCTGACTACTGTGGGGACAGATTTTGTACCCAGCAGAGGGTTGCAGAGCATCATTCACCCAGGCATTCCCAATGCCGGCCACCAGTTACTTTTCCCCGTTGTTGTCAACATGGTAAGAGCACCTGTCCACATAAACTGTGGACATTCCCTTGCACTTTTCTTCATAGACTTTATGCAGGGAATTCAGGTACGCCTCCATGTTGTCCTGGGTTTTAAGACTTTCGTCCTCGAGACAGTATTCTCTGGCACAATCATGCAAGTCAGCCAGACCTTGCGCGAGGGGACTCTTCTTGTTTTGGCCATATCTGACCTCCACAGGAAAGCCTTGCATTGACAGAGTCCAGGAAGTAATTTGGGAATTACTCACATTTCCGGCCCGGATTCTGTCACTTTGGAGATATTGCAGAGGCTGGTGTGGAGTCTCCACTATGATGTGTTCCCCCTGGATGAACGGGAAGTAATTTTTCAATGCCCACACCGTTGCCAGGAGTGCCTTCTCACAATCGTTGAATTTTTCCTCCACAGAGGATAAAGTCTTGCTTGCATAGGAGATGACTTTATTGACCTTGTCATGCTTTTGATATAATACTGCTGTCAAGCATGGATTCGAGAACCCTGTCTCCAAGAAGAACTCCTTGTTTTTGACAGGGTAAGCTAGACAATGCACTTGTGAGAGGGTTCTTTTGAGTTGCTTTACTGCCTCGGTTTGTTCTGGACCCCACTCCCACTTGACCCCCCCTTCAACAGATGGATCAGGGGTCTTGGGATCTCTGCGTAATCCTCAATGAACTTCCTACTGCAATTAGTCAGTCCTAAGAGGCTTCTTAGCTCACGCAGAGTTGTGGGGTCTTTCAGTTTTAGGAGTGCTGCCACTTTCTTCTCCTGGGGACAGAGACCTTCCGGAGTTATCTCATGCCCCAAGAAGTTGACACGGGTTCTGCGCCACTGTGCCTTTTGGATGGCTAGTTTTGCTCCGGCAACCCTCAAAAGTGTCAGAACATAACGTATTTCCGCTATGTGTTCCTCCACAGTTGAGCTTTTTATCGGGACATCATCCACATAGGCCAGGTTACCCCTTTGACCCAAGTCGGGCATGGCCTTATGTAAGAAGAAGTTGAATTTGTTGCCGGAGTTGATGTATCCAAAGCGAGTCCGGGTCCAGGTGTACTGCTGCCCCCCAAAGGTAAAGGCCAGCTTGTATTGGTCCTCCCTACTGACAGGCACAGTCCAGTACCCATTAGTCAGGTCAATGGCAGTGTATACCTTTGAACCCTGGATCTGGGCCAGCCCCTGGTCAATGTAGGGAAGAGGCCATCGGGACATGTGGACCCGTTTATTCAGCTCCCTTAGGTCAGCACAGAGTCTCCATTGGCAGTTCGGTTTTAAAATCCCCAGCACCGGATTATTAAAGGTGCTGTGGACTGGACGAATTATCCCACTGGACTCAAGGTTTTTGATGATTTCCGTCAGGGACTCCATGAATGCGAGAGGCAAGCAGTATTGTTTCACAAACACTGGAGTCATTCCATGGTCCATGGGAATTGTTGTTGTATGGATTTCGGTGCGACCACAGTCATACAAGTCCACCGCAAAAAGATCTTGAAAATCTAAGAAAACCTGTTTCAACTTTTGCTCCGGAGTCTCACAGGCATCAGCTAGGCTGACTCGCTCTTCAACCATTTGCCTGAAGCCTGGAAAGACTTCCGGTTTTGCCATCTCAGCGGCCTCCTCCAGCTGTGTAGAGAGGTCCCTGGTTAGAGTATTGACCTGGACAGAGGGTTTCAGGTAGGCGAGGCTGTCATTGTGGACCTGGAAGATCACCTCATCCTGCCTGATGTCACAGGTCACCTCTTCCTCACCATAAGGGCAGGAAGAGTACACCAGGAAATTTCCCCCCTTGCCGGGTGAAGATCCTGTCTGGTGGTAAGTCATTGTCACTATCACTGTCAAAACAGTCAATGAGGATTGGTCCCATCAGTTCATTACCTAGATCCATCGAAAAATGTCAGTCATCAACTGCCATTCCAATAATGGTGCCTGCGCCCAGAGGGATACTCCTATGGTTGCTGATATCCATCAATATTGGAATGGCGTTGTGTTCTACATTGACTAATGGTGTTGGGTTTAGCCCCAACCCCTGCTGTTGGAGATGGGCATTTAGGTGTACATAGGAGTCAGGATTTTGCAGTTTCTGTTTCTGTTCCGTCAAGTGGGAATAGTCGTCTCCATCCTGTGATGGTGACCTCTCTAATTGAACTTCAACTGCATACGGCAGCAGTTGGGCTGAACAAAATGCTTTTTCTGAATCCTCAAAGTCCAGGGGATTCCCACCTAGTCGGGACCATGCTTTGTAATTTATCAGATCCAAATGAATGGCAAAATGATTGAGAATGTCACAGCCTAATTAGAATGCAGCAGGGACATCTCTCACGACCCAACAATTACGTACTATGCTTTTGTTTCCTATAGAAATTTTTAGCATACACCTGCTAGGCAGCAGATGTTTGGAATTGGGAGTTTCCAGTCCCATTTCCCATGTATTGATCAGTTTAAATGTGGGAATGGCTGGATCTTTTGGGAGCTGCCTGAAAGTGGCTTTAATGATGAAGCTCTTACCATTGTTCACGCACACTAGGCCGAGAACAGACTCCTTCCCCTCATTTAACTTAATAGGGATGAATAACTATTCTCTAATTTTCTAAATATCAGCTAAACTTTGAGCTGGTTTCTCATCGCTTTGGACTATAGAATTGGAATTTTCAGATTGTGAATTGGTAAAGAATTTCAAAGTATTTCCTTCCAGTGTGCAATGCCACTCGAGACTGGAAGGAAGGTTGATTTTCAGGAATGGAGAGGAATTCCCATCACCAATTTGTTGTCCAACAGCAATTACTGTCACGTCAGGTATTTGATTGTTCTGGAAATGAAACTTAATATGATCAGGTTTTTGTTCAACCATGTGCCATTTAAATTAACATGGTTGACACTTTGTTTTAATTTTATTGGCCTGTTAGTCTGAGTCCAGAGGACCTTGTTCACACAGTCTATTAGGGGGGACAACCTGTGCAGGATGGCATTCACCAGTAGACAGGGTGTGCCCTCTGGAGTCACGATTATGACCAGGTGTTTCACTTTGTGTCGCCCAATTTTTATTTCCAAATCTGCAGCCCCCTCAACAGGAATTTCATTCCCATCGATGTTCTGCAGTTGTCCAGGAAGAGGGGTGAGAGGGATCTGGTATCTCTCCCCCTTCCTGAATTTAGCTGATCAAAGACCCTTTTTGACAGAAGAGTGGCTTGAGATCCAGTGTCCACCAGCGCCGGAAATGTACACTGCGCTTGCACTTGGAACGGGGCATAAAATCTACCCTCCTTCTCCTGAAAGGGGCAAAGAATGTGCATTAGGGGCAGGCTGGGTTGTCAATTTCCTATTTTTACAGCAGTAGTTTGGGCATAATTCTGTGTGGGAGTTTGGGGATCTGAAAGAAAAATCTGACATTTGGATAATTGGGGCGTTTTGGGCTCCTCCTTTTCTGATTCTGGGCTGCCCCCACCTTTTTGGAAGCAGTCAAATAATTGGTTTGGGATCCCTCTGTTACTATTGGGTTTCCTGGATGCTCATTCTGGGGTTCAAGGATGGGCGATTCTAACTGAGTCCCCAAATCCACCCAGTCTTTATTTAGATCTCTTGGGACCCATTTTTCTTTGGGAGGAGTTCCCCTGTTCCGGAAGGAGATTATATTTTTCCCCAGAATCCTCCAAGGATTCTTCCCCTTCAAATTGGAGGACACTAACTTCCTCCACAAAATGGGTCTTTTTCTCCTGCCCACCCTCTGTTCCTAGGGTTGCAAGTTTTCGGGGGCAGGAGATTTTTGTACCGGTTCCTGGGTGTCCAGAAGCTTTTCACGAGTGAGGAAGGAAGGAAGCTTCTTCTAGGGATTTACACCCAGTTACGCCTGTGCCTCCTGCTCTGGAACCGGTGAGTTGTCAGGGTTCTCACCCAGTCATTGTTCTGGGGTGCCAGATCCTTGGTTGGTGGGGTTCTGAGCCACCATGTTCATCTGAGGATTCTGTTGAACCCTCAACATGCAACCCAGATCCTGGGTTAGGTTCTGGACCTGGCGCTCCAGTTGGGACACCCGTTCTAGCTGGTACGGGTGGGGGGGTCTCTGGTCAACCCTAGGTGGATCATGGGAAGGGTAACTATCCCTTCTCCCGTAGTACCCTGGATATGGTGAATTTTGGTAACCCTCCACCCTTGGCCTCCCCTCTCCCGGATTGAGTTGTCTGGGTTCCTGAAATCGGGAATGAAAGCAGGGTTGTCCTGCAGGTTGGGGTTTTTTGAGTATTGGTGGAAGAAACTTAAGCCAGCATTTGGGGAATTACTGCCCTCCTGGGGGAAGTTAAGAGGGAAGTTTCCCGGGGCAGTACTTACCTGATTGGATGCCCACCCTGGGCTGGGGGAGTCCATACATACCCCAGGATCGGTCGGTTGCCCTTGTATCGGGGGCTGACATAATCAGGGGAGTTAGGGGTTCCATTAGTCGGATTACCTCCCTGACTGCCACCTGTTTGCGATTGGCCTGAAGGCCTTCTGGGTCTTTGATTTTGCGCAGGTATATTTTTAGCCCCCCCCCCCCATCTCTAGGTCTAAGATGGGGGCAACCTTCCACTCTGCCACCTTAGCAGCTGCAGGGGTGTTGGCTGGATTGGGGTTTTTGTTCAGATTCTTTTATTTACTGCAGGTTTTTGGACATCATAAATGCAGGTCGCCTGCTCTATGACCCAGTCCAGAGATCTTTTCCCGTGGAAGTCCCTCACCAGCTGGATCATAATATACTTGGGGAGTGCATGAAAGAAGGTGGTTATAAACTCCCTGCTATCTGTGCGCACCCTCCTAGTGGTTTGTGCAAAGGCGCGTTTGAGCTCCTGCACAAATTATCGTGGGGCGTGATCTTCCCCCGCACTGCAGATTGTAGGCCGCTTGCGAGCCTTCTTGGGGTTCCTGTGGGCGGAAAAGTGTTTCAAGATGGCCGCCCTGTAGGTGGACCATCTTGAATGGTTCCGGTCCTCCAGTCCAGCAAAGAAACTGGAGTACTCCGGGGAGAATGTCCATTTTACATACTCTATGCAGTTCTGGTTGTCTTTCACGTGAAAAGTGTCCATCATCTGCTCAGAGTTCCAAGTGTTCCAACAGAATATTTTGCATTTTTATGGTAAGGGGTTATGACACTCCTATGGGCCTTAATCTGCCTAATGGGGTCTTTGGTCATAACTCGCTTGAGTTTGCCTTCTTTGGCTTAGTCACCCGAGTCCACTCGTCCTCAGACTCAAAGGCGCTACTACTTGAGGTCCCCTCATGATCATCTAGGCTCTCCGGGATTCTGTGAGCTTGAGAGGGGCTCGCAGAATGATGGGGCCTAGTTTCTCCACTCCTGGGGGGCACAGGAGAGTAGTCTACTGACTCCTCCCTACTCCCAGTGTTGGCAGAGTATTCCCCCCACTGCCCTAATTGGGTAGTGGCCTTCAGGATGCTTGTTTTGGGCCTCATTTCATTCGGTTTTTCATGAACTTGAACCAACTGGTCCCTTGGAAAGTAACATTTCTGCAGATCTAATTCCCTGACCCTCCTCTCATAGGAGACTTCCTTATCAGAGACATCAGACTTAATGTTTGGGTATCTATATAGGGACAACCGTCCATTAATTTCTGGGGGGCGCTGATCTGTCAGTTCCATCATGCTAAACCTATTGAATTCTGCTGGCCTCATGGTTTCTGGCTCATGTGAACCGGTAGCCATGAAGTTGTCAGTGTTCACAGTGTAAAATGAGGTTGAGTCCCTTAGTACAGAGGTCCTTATACTATGATCAAGGGTTGCCCCATCCCTCCAGTTAGGATTAGATCTGGCACCCTCTTTCTCCAACCTTGCTAGTTTCTCCTTCTCAGCCCCTACTTCTTGATAATAAGCAAAGATCTTAGCCTTTTGCTCAGCTATGAAGGCTTTACTGGCCTCTATGACCTGCTCTTGCGCTGCCACTTGTTTGTGGACCCCATCATTCTTTTCACAGAGGGCCTCATTGTCTCTCTGCGTTTCCTGTATGGTTTGGGAATAATGGGACAATTTCTGTTGCAGGAGACTCACCTCCTGAGTTTTTGCATCTTTGGTCTGGGTGTTCTCTTCCAAAGCACCTTCTACCGGTCTGGAGTGCTCCAGTAGATTCCCATACTCCGTTTTGAGTTCATTTAGTTTCTGGAGGGCTGACTCACTTCCCTGTAACTCTATTTTTAATTTGGTTGATTTAGGGTGCCTCTCTGTTCAGCCAGGTCATCCCTTTGTTTCCTGATGATATTGAATTTCTGGCGCTCTTCATCAAGTTCTGTTTGTGAGTGGAGGTCTCTCAAAATTAACTTATTACTTTCCTCTTTCACTTTCTCTATCTGGTCGTGTAGGGTAACTATCTGCTCTGCGCAGATCCTGTTATAGGTTAATTGTTGAGTTAGCTACTCTTGACCCAACCTTTTCTTGACACTCTAGTCTTACTGCATCTAATTGGGCCTCTTGATCTGCATTATTTTGCTGTTGGCGAGCCAAATCTGCTTTTCATTTAATGATATAATTTCCAGATTGTACCTCCAACTCTTGGCTCTTCTGTAATTTTTGCTCTGCTAAATCTAGATCAGTCTGGATTTTATTTAACAGTTCAACTTGATTCTGCGCAAGAGTCGTGTTTTCCTCATGCCTTTCCCGCATCACTCCCATGCAGAGATACATGTAGGCCGTGATTCTGGCAATTTTGATTTGCTCCTCTTTAATTTTTTGGGTCATATATAATTCACTCAGAGCTTTGTGTAATAGGTCACCGTCCCGTCACGTGTCTAGGTTCATTGCAGTGACCTGTGTTAATTCTTGTAGCCAGGCTTTTTCATCCTGTTCTGGCCACTCACCTCTGACAAATAGCTTGTGCAGAAGGTGCTGCCTATCCATATTTATTTCTACTACGGTCATTTTGGACATGTTCTTTCTTTATTAATTTATTTATTTATTTACGTAATGGTAACCTGTATTCTATTGCTTTTCTGTCTATTTTGGGGTTGATTTTAGTTTTCTAGACACAGGCCTGGTACTTCGAGTATTTGTTTTGGGGAGGCGCTTGTACAGTATAACCCAGTATTCCCCCCACACAAGGTATTACTACCTTGCAGGTTAGTCTGCTGTGTTAGACTGTCACAGGTGGTAACCAAATCAATCCCCGGCACGTGCCCCCAAATTTGTTAAGGATTTCAATCAGGAGACACACACCTTGGTCTCAGCCTAGTATGCAGCGCACAACCAAAATGCTTATCTTTTTATATTGATCCAATAATGACATGGTACACCACTCATATCACACCCCCTTTTCAAATACCCCGGGTCACAATGGACCATGGGCCAGGCTGGTTGGTAAAATACAATATTTATTTTAAAATTCAAAAGAAATCATACACTTAATATGGGGCAGCAATCAGCAATGGGGTGATAATTACAATGAGAATGTGAGCAATGCACTGGGTTCAACCTGCTAGTGGAACATAGACACAGAACAGTGGAATAGGAGCGCTTTTTGATTTAGGACAGATAGCACCCAAGTTAGACTTTCCCCCTGCAATGTTCCCTCAACCCACAAATAATACATTCTGAGTGGATAAACAGAAACAGAAGCAGCAGGTAATCATGAATGAGAAATAGGAAACAGAGTCAAAATCTGACCCTCCCCCCCAAATAAGGGATTTTAAACCCCTTGCAATGTTCTGAAATGATATGGCATTTGTAACGCGCCTATACACAAGTGTTTCAAGGCACGACGAGACAGGAGGGGGAACAAGGGGAGACAGACAACGATCCTACTAGGCCAGGTGTCATTCAGATCGCGCAAGTGCAAAGGGTAGATGGGAAGGGAAAAGTGCAAGGGGGAAAGGGAGAGGGGAAAGTGCAGTACAGGGTTATTAGCATACAGCATACAGGATAAATAACAAGGGCCAGCTGGTGGCAAGTGCGAAGTAAGTGCAGACAAGTGCTGGGAAGGGAGGCTGTAGGGATACAGACACAGTCCCGTAGTGCAGGGGTTGCCAGGGAGGCAGTGCAGGGGAGAGTGGCTGGGCCAAGGACCGAGAACGGCGAGTGGCACAGTTGCAGATTCAATGCCGTTTCAGTAGCATTAGCAGGGGGGAAGGGGAGAGAAAGTGGAGGCAAAGAGGAAGGTTTTGAGGTGCTTCCGGAACCGGAGATGGTTCTCCTCAAGTTTCAGGGAGGCAGGAAAGCTGTTCCAGAGGGAGGCCCCTGCAGCGGAGAGAGATCTGCTCCCAACTTGTTGTTTGGAGAAGCGGCTGACCCTGAGGGAGTTGGAGGCGGATGAGCGAAGAGCTTGAGAAGGAAGATATTTAGGAAGAGAGAGTTGAAGGTATTTTGGCCCAAGGCCCCAGACGGCCTTGTGGACAATGCAGAGGGTTTTGAACTTGATCCTCGCAGTCACTGGGAGCCAGTGCAGTGATTTCAGTCCTGGAGAGATACGGTCCCTGGGCTTGAGGCCAAGGACAAGTCTCGCAGTCCTCTTCTGGATGAGTTGCAAAGGGCGGAGAGTAGAGGTGGGCAGATTTAGATAGAGGCTGTTACAGTAGTCCAGCTTCGAGAAGTGAGCTTCTGGGGGAAGCAGAGGAAAGGAAGGATACGACTGAGGAGGTGTAGCTGGTAGTGTGACTTCTTAGAGACGTCGGATATGTGAGGAGAGAAGGAGAGTGTGGAGTCGAAGATGACCCCAAGGTTTTTAGCCTTGCAGGTAGGAGCAGGAAGAGGGCCCAGAGAGGCCGGCCAGAGAGCTACAGGGAAGGAGGGAGTGGGTGTGCCGATGAGTAGAATCTCAGTCTTACTGGCAAATGGGCAAATAAATAACGTTTGTGTGTTAAAAAAAACCTTGAAGGGGGGCGTGGCTTGGAGCGCCATCGATGTGGTTGCTCCTTTGAGGCCGCCTGTGGGATGCCCGCCGCCGCCGTCAATTCCCGGCAGTCCTAAGCGGGTTACCGTGTCGCCAATGCCATCTAAGGCGACTGGAACTGACATGGTACAACCTGTCCAAACATAACCTTCGACCGAGGAGACATTCTACCAGAATTCAGCGGCCGAACCTCTCCCCCATCTCCAGCCAAAGAAACCAAGATGGCCGCCAAGCTGGAACCCAGCAACGCACTCCGCATCTGGTGGTAACGGGGCTTTAGAGCGCCAGGGAGTTGGAGGAGGGGAGCGGACTCCAGCACAGCCATCCGATTCATACCAAGGCTGCCTGGAATGCACATGAGTGCATCCTCGGCTGATGGGGCCTGAGAGCCCGACGCACACTCCGAGGGACCGGGAGAGCGGGCCTTCCCCCCTCCCCCGCTACGTAGAACGAGTCGGGACCTCCTCTCAGCGACAGCCGACATCATTACCGAACCGCACACGGGAGGTTCAGAGAGGGATCTGAGACCTCCATCAGCGAAGGACCACCGATAGAGACTTGAGGAGGGGTGGGGAAGCAGCAAGATAACCGCTTTCATCCAGAGAGGCCCTGAGCCCGTGGGCCTCATTGCAGCGACATACCCCCCCCTCGCGCAACAGTCGGCCATCCTGCACCGTTCCCGAATCACTGAGACCCCCCCCACACCAACGCTTCCTGGGGCGCCCCGGCCCACTCGCCCAGACTTGGACCAGAGAGGGGGTTGAGAGCGATACACACCCCGAGTGCAGTCTCCCACTGCCCTGGGCCCCGCTGCTACTCTTTCAATCAAGACCGCCCAATACAAGCACCATGTCTAGGCAAACAAAGGTGAGCAAGGGCACAGAGATCTCCGCCATGTTTACTGCACCGGAGAAACCCAAGAAACAAGACCCTCCTAAACTGACCCCACAGAAGCCACAAGAGGACAGGGGCGCCCTCGCTACCAAAGGAGACCCGATAGCCTTCATGGCGGATATTAAAGCGGAGTTCCGCGCCTGCCTCTCGGAACTCACCACTAAAGTTGAACAGACGGACCAAAGGGTTACAGAGATCGAACAGAAAATTTTCCAGAGCACTCCACTTCAAATATACCAGGACCTCTCACCACTTACTCTTCAGAAAAGAAGAGCACTCCGACCTCTGGCAGTATTCCTTCAGGAGCAACAGATCCGTTACAGGTGGCTGTTTCCGACGGCTCTCCAGTTTACATATAAAGGCACCCTATGCCGGATCAGCCACCTGGAAGACGCAGAGAGAATCTTACATCCAGCCTCGCCCCGAGATCCTTCCACGCCAAACCCGGAAAGGACCGAGGACTCTGGACCGCCTCCCTCCCCAAAGCCCAAACGCACATCATGGTCGTCAACCCAGCGGAGCAACAGAAAGATGAACGAGGATGCTTCCACGGTCCCAGGTTCCGTCAGCAACTTAGCCTGGACGCAAGTGGCCTGGACGCAAGTGCCCTTACCTAAATTAAGACCCGCCACCGTTGTCTCGAACTGAGGAACCTTGAAGGCGGTGGCGGCGGGCCATACCCATGGTTCATACCCACTCCAAGGATACTTTCCAACCTTTGTTCCTTGGAAACCCACAGTACACAATACGTGATGGGACAGTTGGCCCTGTTGGCCGAGGGTATGCCCGTACTTACAATGTCGGTCTACCCTCCAGTTAAAGTTGCGGTCCCTGTTGGGGATCCGCGTTAAAACCTCAAGTGCAGGATGATATTAAGGGATTCCCCAACAGACATGGCAGCTGAATCACTGGCCCACGACCCCTCCCCCCCTAATCCAAGGAAAGGAGAGTGAGACTCCAGCGGACCGCCAAACGCTTCGGGTCCTCTCCCTGAATGTTAATGGTCTGAACTCCCCTAACAAACGAAAGGCAATTCTACTGAAACTCCGGGACGAAGACGCAGCGATAGCCATGCTCCAAGAGACTCACTTGCTGCCGGTAGACGTGACCCGGCTTCGCTCCCGGTTATTCCCGCTCCAATTCTTTACCTCTGGCACAAACAAAAAAGGAGGTACGGCGATCCTCTTCAGGAAAAACTTGAACCCACAGATTCTGGAAACGAAAATCTGCCCAGAAGGCCGATTTACAGCGGTCAAATGCCT
Organism: Ambystoma mexicanum; assembly: GCF_040938575.1. Classification (NCBI taxonomy): domain Eukaryota; kingdom Metazoa; phylum Chordata; class Amphibia; order Caudata; family Ambystomatidae; genus Ambystoma; species Ambystoma mexicanum. The sequence continues at coordinate 944,725,583 of NC_090941.1, read as the reverse complement.
CCTAATGGGAGATCTATATACTCTCGTCTCCGTGTACGCCCCTAACACTGGACAATCACACTTCTATGACTCCTTGGGCACATCTCTCGCTGGCTATGTGGAGGGCCAAACAATAGTCGGTGGGGACTTCAATGGTGTTCCCGACCCCACCAAAGACAGGTCAAACCCCCCCGACTCCAAGCGACTTCACCCAAGCACTTAGCCTCCTCCGACTCTTCAGGTCCCTGGAGATAATATGGCAGGTGTTCCACCCCGACGAAAAAGACTTCTCTTGGGATCGACCTGTTCCTGATCTCCCCGCAAACTTTCCCTTCAGTCAAAGAAGTCTCCATCGGCACAAGAGCGATATCCGACCACGCCCCAGTGCTCTTGGAACTCCGGGCTCAGAATCTCAACCTTAATAACCCACGTAAATGGACCTTGTACGACCCGATCGCAACAGGGATAAGAAATTTCTTTAACGAAAATCCAGCCTCGGACACCTCGTTAGCGAACAACTGGGACGTCATGAAGGCAGTAATCAGGGGCTCCCTAATTGCCCAAGGAGCGGCCTACAACCGAGACAGGTGTCAGACCCGGACGGCTCTAGAGGACGAACTAAGAGAGGCCGAGACACTACACAAGGAGAAAGGCTGGTCCCCCAAAATGCAACGGATCATTCGTACAGCAAGGAAAAAACTGGAAGCCCACTATGCGGAACAAACCGCCCAACTAATGGCGAAGGCCAAACAGTCATACTACGCGAAGGGTAACAAGGCAAACAAGTTCCTGGTGGCCAAGCTAGCCAAGCGGAGATGCGTCAACGCGATCACTGATCTGCGTGATCCCAACGGGGTCACACTATACTCGGAGCCCGAAAAGCAACGACTCGCAATAGATTATTTGACCCAAATCATGAAGGCAACTCCACGAAACTTATCACAACAGAAGGAATACCTGCAGCAGGCAGCAGTGCCCCGTCTCTCCGACACAGTGAGAGACGAACTGGAGGAGCTCATTACAGGGGAGGAAGTTGAGGAAGCCATCAAATCACTTAAAACATGGGCCCCCGGCCCAGACGGCTTTTCAACCAGATTTTACAAACTATTCAGAGCACAACTGACCCCCCACCTGGTTACCCTATTCAATTCCTTCAGGGAAACGGGAGCAGTGACCCCATCGATGCAGGAATCAACCACCATCCTCCTGCCCAAACCTGGAAAAGATCCAAGAAGCTTAACGTCCTACAGACCGATTGCACTTTTAAACATTGATGCAAACATATACTCAAAAATTCTAGCAACCCGCTTAAATCGCATCTTGCCTAAGATCATTCACCCCGACTAGGCAGGTTTCATCCTACAAAGGACAGCAGGTGACAACATCCGGAGAACCCTGAACCTGGTGGACCTTGCCTCCTGGAACTCCCAAAAACTAGTCTTAGTGGCTCTCGACGCAGCTAAGGCATTTGATAGGGTGGATTGGACATTCATGAGACACGCCCTAGGGGCCTTCGGCTTCGGGTCAACTTTCCAAACGATGGTTCTAGCCAACTATAATAGCCCTAAAACTAGCCTGAGAATCAATGGACACTGCTCGGCTCCAATCCCCCTATCATGCGGAACCCGGCAAGGCTGTCCACTGTCGCCCTTGCTTTTCGCACTCACCATGGAGCCCTTTGCACAAAAGATCAGGCGAAACAACCAAATCAAGGGAATACAAAGTGGCCCCATGCATCACAAAATCACCCTATATGCGGATGACATTCTGCTCACGATCTCGGAGGCCCACTCATCTCTAAAATACGCAATACGAGAAATCGCCAGCTACGGGGAGGTCTCAGGCCTCACCATAAACTTCGATAAATCATCCGCCCTGGGCATTGGCCTCACCTCAGCAGAACGGGAACCACTGACCAAGATGTGCCCGATAACATGGGAAAAAAGGGGTCCACATCCCGGCTAACCCAAGAGACACATACAAAGCCAATTTCCCCCGACTCTTTAAAGAATTGGAAGGCGACTTGAAACGCTGGGAGACCCAAGAAATCTCATTGCTCTGGCGCATCACTGCATGCAAGATGAACCTCCTTCCGAGGTTCCTATACGCCTGTGCCTCCATACCAGTAGCGATCCCCACACCAACTCTTCGAGGGATCCAGAGAAAAATGCTGAACTTTATTTGGAAAGGTAAGAAAGCGATAATCCCTCTCAGAACTATGCTGGAGAGCTCCAAATTGGGAGGACTGGGGGTCCCAGACTTGCAGGCCTACAGAGTGGCAGCTCAATTGGCACAGGTCCAGGCATGGCAAAATACGACAAACCGCCCTAAATGGGTAGAGTTGGAACAATCACAAGTGCCCCTACCCTTACGATTTCTACCACACATCCCGCCCCCCTCGGGACACAATGGGGAGATCTCCTGCTATCAACCAAACACACCCTTAGCTCCTGGGACTGGGCGCTAAAACGAAAGGGAGTGCCAAGAGGACTGAGCCCACGCTCCCCGGTCTTCCATAATCCAACGTTCGCACCTGGAACTAATCCTCACAATTTTCCTAACTGGATTAAGGGCGGGCTGGAGACCATAGACCAGCTGTATATGGGGGGGGTGGGAAGACCTCTCACATTCACCCAATGCAAAGAGAAATTCCAACTCCAGGAAAGGGACAGATTCACCTACATTCAACTACGCCACTGGTGCTCACACCCCCAAACTCTGCAAGCAGCGACACGCCCTCCTACTCCCCTAGAACTCACTCTGGGAGGCCTTCCAACCCGCGGCAGAGTATTCACCCTATACAGGCACTTCCTAAGTGACTTCCTAACCACAAAGACCCGCTGCATGGCCCAATAGGAGGCGGACCTGGGTCATCCAATAGAGGATCAAACCTGGGTGTACATATGGTCCAGAACACACACCTCATCCACCTGCATTACCAATAGGGAATGTGCGTACAAGGTCACGCTGCGGTGGTACTATCCGCCCCTCCGACTTCACCATATGAACCCCCAGGGGGATCATTCTTGTTGGAGAGGATGCGGCCACCCAGGCTCCTTCTTCCACATGTGGTGGGCTTGCCCAAAGATCCAACTATTCTGGAAATCATGCCTGGGGTCCATCACACGAATTACCGGAACAACGATTCCCCTGAAACCAGAACCAGTCTTGCTGGGAGCTCCAATCCCCGAGATCTACCCGCGCTCCGGGACCAGATCGAAACTACTAACTCACTGCCTACTAGCAGGGAAAACGGCAGTGGCCCGAGCTTGGAAAACCCCGGAAGGCCCTCACATAGCCCAATGGTGGACTAAACTTTGGGACATTCTGGTAGCGGAGAAGGTGACGGCAGCACAAGCGGGAACGCTCCATCGTTTCCAGAATGTTTGGGCCCCAGTGCTGGAATACGACCAGCGCTTCCCCGCCCTGACCTATAAACCTATCCGGCCCGCTGGATCCTAAAAAATCAGGAGATCCCCGAGGAAGATACATAGACGATGAGGCGCAAACTGGACAGCCCAGGAGGGAAGATTCTGCCTACAATGCCTAAGAAACAGAGGGACCAAAGGGAGGTGGGAGGGAGGAAACTCAGGGGGGGGGATAAAGGACTGGGGATCAACATGCCTAAATAATCACTGCTTATAATGTTTGTAATTGTCATCCTGTCTTGATTTAAAATAAATCAAGTTAAAAAAAAAAAAACACCTTGAAGCAAATAGAATTCCTCACTAAAGCAACAGTGCAAAGACACTAACAATCACAAAGAATGGATTACCAAAAGCATACAGTTCGAAAATTAGTGGAAAGTTTTAAAACAGATTGCCGCAAAATGACATGTGTGAAAGTTGCATTTCTTCATTCCCGCCCAAAATTACCCAAACGGTTTTTAATAAAAACGGGTGAAATACACTGATTGGTTGGGGGATAGCTATAGATCACAGGTACAATATGGAAGCGAAAGTAAGTCTCTAGCTGCTAAATTGAGAGAGATATGGAAGTTAGCGTGAGGTTCGTTTTTAGGAAAATAGAGCAGTGAAAAGAGGAATCTGTTTTAAAATTGAAAGGCAAATCTTACTTAAACTAGATTTAATGGCTGAGAAAAGAGGAACGCCACCCATGAATATAAAAGTTGCGCTGCAGTTGTAACCCTTCACGGAGTGTACCCCTTTTCTTAAGGGAAAATTAATTAATTTAAACACAATATCGCTATTGACTTAGGCTCTAGGCAAGACAGAAATGAAGAGAAACGCGGTGCGAACACTAGAAATCATGGGCAGGGTTGCAAGAATGAGTCTGACGGTTTCAACAAGGTATCAGGATAAGGATAGGATGACTTATAGAGTGCAATAAGGACAAAGACAAGCTAGGCTATGGGTTTCTACTGGGTGGTGAAATACTCACAGTCCACTTTTAGTTTGGGGTTTTGGACAGTCAACGGTTCTGGTCACTACATGGCAGGGCGCCTGGCAAACAGCTGGGCAGTTCTGGTCACCGAATGGCACTGGACTGGCATGGAATGGAAATTCTGGTCACTGGATGCTAAAGGTCAAGTGGATGGCAGGATGCAGGCAGTTAGTGGTATCAGGATTCCTCCCATAAACACCACAGCTTTCCCCTTCGATTATTTGGGGATTTTAGTGCGTTTTCAGAATTTGAGGCCTTGCTGGAGCAGGATCAGCAATGCTTGGGTTTTGCAGTGGGCCCTGGAGTAGGGTCAGTAATGCTTTGGCCTTGTAGTTGGATCTGGAATCTGGATGGATAGAACAGGAACAGGACGCTGGCGCAGGAAAATAAGGACGAGTGTGTCTAGAGTCTTGTTAGGGACTCTTATTTATAATGCCTAGAGACATCAAAGTATATGACTGGGGCAGGCTCAACTAAACACGCCTCTAACAACGGGATTGGACAAGGGTGATAGTCTCTCCCTCACTCTAAGCTGGTTGGATTTTAGGAAATTTATGTCAGATTTATGAGGTGAGTTTTACAATGTTCAAAAACCTCCCACAGTTACTTTAACTAAAATCCGATTTTGCCACAAACATACATTTATACAATTGCAATCTCTTAGCAAATTATATACACAAGTTACATATTTTGTGCAGCACATTGCAGTCCAATCCTCCAGTCCATGAGACCTTGTTTCGCCCTTCTACCAGCTTTTTGAGCTTTCCAAAGGGATTTATATTGCTCTAAATTATATAACGTTATACATGGGTGTGGATCATCATAAGGGATGTATGTACAGAAATTCGTATTGGCAACATGGATGCCATTTCTGTCCCCAAGGTGTCAGTGAATTCTACCATGTCTTAAAAAAAAGCCCAAAAAATTACTTTTACACTGCAAAAATTCTACATTTTTACAAAGTCTTGCGGCAGAGATGAAAGTCTTTAAAGTTTATTTATGAAATAGTCTTTGAAAACAAATCGCAGTCCTTTGTCACTGGATCATTTTTTTCCTTCCTTCAACTGCTACCAACTTTAATTTCCTTCAAAGCAAGGTGGGGGTTTGTCAGTTTGATTGAAGGTTTAATTGCCCCTTCACACTTAAAACTTCCTTGCCCTGGGGGTTCCATTGTCAGTGGGTTAGCCTAGATTCTTTCCAACCTAGCAATTATTATTTAGGTGTTAGTATATGCTGAGAGTTCATGGTGTGTCTCCCTTCCTTAGCGGGAAGCTTTTAGCTCTGCCATCTGGAATAACCGATTTTTGAGAGATTGCAAATTCAGCCCATGTGTGTTAAAATCTTTATTTTCTTATTTTGGGTCCTGAATTAAAACAAACCTGTGAAATAAAATAGCCCATGTGTGTGTTATCGCCAATAACACTAAATAAGGCAAGTTTTCATTCAACAGTTTACTTTTTAAATGGGCCTTTTTCTCCTTTAGTTTTGCAAAAGCCCATTTTTACACATGTTGAAAACTGCTAGCATTTCCTTTCAAATTCGATTTTGCATCTTCATCAGATTCCCACACTGTCTTTGCAGCCAAAGTCATTTTCTTGAAAGCTGGAGTTTTCTCTGAAGCACAGATACCTTGAAACTGACCTGGCACAGAGAGTTAGAGTCTCTTTGAACTGCTGAGCTTTTGATACTTTTGATAAGAAAGAAACGCGCGTTCCGTTGCAAGTAAAAGTGGAGTTCCTGGTTGATTTCTCTCAGAGTTGGTTTGACAGGGCCTGTCATTCAGGAATTATGCCTGGTTTTGCTGAGGCACAATGAAATATATTGGCCATGGCAGGGCCTTTTTAATCACAGTAGTTTAAGAAGGAACAGATGGAATTAGCGTCAAAGCATCATTTTTAAAGATGAAAAAGTTTCAATTTGAAGAGGAATTTTGGGTTTTCAGCAAAGTAGTGCTGCTTTTCCACTTTATTCCATTAATATGTTTCAGAACACACTGGCACGCTCCTTCAGTGTGTCCCCTTGTTCCATCCTGCCTGTAGTGTGCTTGGCAGGACGGAGCAGCCATCTTTTTGTTGCTGCAAAAACGCAGTTTTGAGGTTCTGGTGCGCACAGGAGACAGCGCAGCCATTTGCTGTTTTCTGTGCAAATGCAGCTTGGTGATGGGGGGAAATTATGTTGAGTGGATAAATATATCCCACACATCAGTGTTCAATAGTGATATTGGCCGATATGAGCTACATTGTCCGTGGTCTCTGCTTTCCTTGGGTATTAAAGTTAGTAAGACGTGTGCGAAGGAATCAGGCGCTACCCCTGACTCAATGATCTTGTTGAAGAGGGCTGTTAAGAAGGGAGTTAGGGTTGCCGCGTATGTTTTGTAAAACCCTGGAGTGAAACCATCATCACCTGGTGCTTTCCCTTGTTTGAGGCGACCGATGGCTGCCTTTACTTCTTCACCCGTGATCAGGGTTTCCAGGGCATCTGCTTGAGTCCTGGTCACGGAGGAGAGGTGTGACTCGGTCAAGTAGCGATCAATGACCTCTGTAGGGGTCGCACCTTCACTTTTGTATAAAGTTTCATAGAAGGAAGCAAAGGTTTCCTGTATTCCCTCTGGAGTGCTCATCATGGCGCCACCCGTCCCCTCTACTTGGGGCACCCATCTCGTCGTTTGCGGAATCGTGCCACCAGGCAGGCATCCGCCTTGTCCCCCCATTCATAAAACTTTTGCCTGAGGAACTGCAGGTTCCTTATGATCTTGCCCTCCTCTAGTTATTTTAGTTCATCTCTTAACCCTCTAGAAGATATTCTTGTCTATTCAGTGGCTCGGATTGTGCATGTGTCTCTGCGGCTACTATCTTTCCTCTTAGCCTGTTCTCGATTAGCGTGCATTCTCTTTTCTTGTGGGCTCCCTCTCTAATGAGGATACTCCCCCATGTGGCCTTGGCCACATCCCACACTAGTGTCTTTCACACCTCGCCTGTGTCGTTAGTGTCAAAGAATTGTGCAAATTAATTTTCTAGTTCCTCTTTAAAGATAGGGTCTTTCCACAGAGAGTCCTTACATAGCCATTTCGAGCTTCGGGGGCAAGAGACCTTCCCCGAGTATCTCTAGTGGCACCATATACCGTGGTCCGACCAGAATATCGTATGAATATGAGAGTTTTTTTATGTCCCATAGTTCTTTAGATGTGTAGAGATAGTCGATCCTCGTAAGAGTACCATGTGGGGTGGAATAGAAGGTGAAGCCTCGCTCCTGTGGGTGTTTGTGTCTCCAGCTGTCCCTCAGGCCACAGAGTTCCAGGGCTGTGCCTAGCTCTGTTTCTCCCTGACCCTTGGGATCGTCATTTCACTCTCCCCCAGCCTGCCTCTCGAGTGTGACGTCCATCCATTTAAAGTCTCTGCCTAATATGAGGTGACCCTGTGCTTCCCCCACTATTCTTTCCGGTGTCCTTTGCAGTAATCTCCTTTGGCCCTGGTTGGGAGCATACACTGTGGCAAATGTGATTCCTATGTTCCGTATGAGCCCCAAGATTAGCAATGCCCTGCCCTCTGTGTCTGACCAGGTCTTAGTAATCTTCATACGCAAACCCTTTCATATAAGGATGCCGACCACTGCTTTGACTATGCCGGAGCCCCAAATAAGGCTGCTTGGTATCCGACGTTCATCACCCCTCTGATATCTGGTCTCCTGTACGAAGAGTCACAACATAAAGGAAGAGATGATTACCCCTCTCTACCCAAGCCTGGTGTTTGAAGATGGAGGTGGTTTTTACAAGATATTTAACATACACTTAACATACAGATCACTTTCTTAGTGAATAGCAAAAAAACTTACACATATGTAACGCTCACCTGATTCTCGCAGAGGCGCCGGTCTTGACTGGGCGACTACCGTATCTTCAAAGGTGATGTGTAGCACCCGGTTGGCTCTTTGGGCTGGACCTCTGTGCACTGTATGCCCGACGTGTAGAGTAAGATGTCTTAGGTAAGTGAATGCCGAGCTCTCCATCTGCCTCGGGGCAGGGTGCTGTAACCAGTTTCTTCACTGGATAGGTAGCGCAGGCCTCTTGACTTCAGAGGACTGCTGTCCGTCGTTTACTGCACGAACGGTAAGTTTCGAGTCATTCAAATGTCTTTAAAGTCTTTAGTAATGATGTCTCTTGTTTTGCAGGGTTCCGGCGATGGCGGATGACGGGCTGAAGTGAGTTGAAGATGGAGCCCGTGTGATGAATAGAAGCGCCTGGAAGCACATAAGTAAGCGCTTGTTGCCTGCTTCACTATGCGCTCTAACTGTCTTTTTATTTTGCAGGTACGAGTTCGGAGCGGCTGCAGGGTGCCGGAATACCCACTGGATTAGATGTGGAAAGGAGTAATGGTACGTGAGTATTAAAGTTCCCCAATGTCTTTAAACGCACCTTGTTTTGTCTTTCAGATGCGGGATGCAGCGCCGAAGGCCTCCGGAGCGTGCGAAGAGTTGGTAAACTTTTGTCCTTCAGATGCAGGAATGCAGTGTGAAGACCTCCGGAGCGCACGAAGAGTAGGTAAGCCTTTGCCTTTCAGATGCTGGAATGCTAACCTGTTCTTTCTTGTCTTTATAGGTGTTGCTGAAGACTGGATTCAGGATGGTAAGCCTTTGCCTTTCAGATGCCGGAATGCTAACCTGTTCTTTCTTGTCTTTATAGGTGTTGCTGAAGACTGGATTCAGGATGGTAAGCCTTTTTCCTTAGGCCCAGGACCGGATGCAGAAGACACGATGAGCGTTCTGCTGCAGAGGTTGCAGAATAACGCAAAGCAAGATTCATCCACCGGGTGTGGTTTAAATAGCCTCCTGTAGTGCTTAGGTGTCTCCTTCCACAGCCACGCCTAAGTAAGAAAAGAGTTCCTGGTAAGAAAAAGAGTTCCTGCCTTCCAGAAGAGTTCCAGTGTTCTGAATCTAGGGAGTGGCTCCAGCCCCACCCAACAGGAAAAGTAGTTCCAAACAGAAGAGGATCAGAGGCTCAACTGGCAGGCAAGTAAGCAGCATGGTCTGCGGAAGGTAAGTCCACCCAAGCATTATGAGCCTGGCGCTTCCAGCGCTGGGACTGGGCATATTTATGAGCCTGGTGCCACTGGCGCCAGGACTGGGTCCAAAAGGTCCCAATTGGGACTGGTTGGCACTCGGAACCTGGGTTATGGATCTGCTTCCAAGGGAGTTGGGAAAACCCTGACCTTTTGGAAGCAGAGATCATGACAACATATTAGAACAAAATATAGCTATTTTAATGATACTGGTACAAAATTTAAAACAGGACAGTCCTCACATAAGGTTGAACCAATGAATACATGAGAAATACAATCACACAAACTGTCAACACAATTTACATAAATCAAAGGAAACAGGGATATAGATCACTAAATGAGCGATATTAAATTAAGTTAATTCTTAAGAGTAGCGTAACTAATAGTCTTTTGTGGAGATAGGCGACATGTTTCGGCCATAGGTTCTATTAGACATTATCTCTTATGTCTTTATAAGAGTTAAAGATGGTGTTAAGGCAGCCATCTTCAGGACTAAACATTTCTTTTGTAGAGACTTCAAGTAGATTATAAACCCTGTGTTGTGATGCTGTAACAGCGTCACTAATTTCTTGTACCAGACTGGGTGAGAAAAACAACGGAGGTAGACGTGACTGTCTCAGTGTTTCTAATTGCTTTTGACTGCCCCAACGGAGGTGGCAGGGGATGTCTTGTCTTTAGAGTGTGGGATTTAATGCAACAAGTGCCCCATCATCTTTTCCTAATGGGCAACTCGCTTGTGTGCAGCTGACGGTAAACGGCAGGACTCGGCTCCACGTTTGTTGATGCAGAGAACAAAAGCACTGCGGGTTTACAGAGGAAGGAATAAATGCGTCTGCAAGCGCCACATGTAAATGAGGGCCGCGGATGAGAGCTTGCTGACGCATATAAATCTGTCAGTGCGGCCGGAGGTGAGGCGAAGTGTAATTGCTCCCAGGCCAAAGGTCAGCACAACGCCAAGACGAAAGGTGTGTTGTGGGAAGACTAATTCGTGTAGCTTCTTATCCGGACACTCAAAGAGGAAGAAGTTGAAGAGGACATCAATCCCAGACCTCTTAAACTCTCTGGCTACTAGGGATCATTTTGTGGGTGAGTTGAGCCCTTTTTACATTCAGTGTGCACACACAAGATTTTCACTCGTGTGAGTCGTCATCGTAGTTGACATGAGAAAAGCCTGTGATCCCCACCTGCCCACTCACGTGAGCGTTGTCCCTTAGTGTCTGTGCGTTCCGCTATGGTGTATGATGTCGCCTTTGTCTGGTCATTAAGTACAATTCCCCTGGATCCCTTGCCCCTTTCCTCCTACCCCCAATCCCTACTTTTCCTTCTCCTCCCCGTACCACCCTTCCCCAAACCCCAATCCCTTATGATATGATATGGTATGGTATTTATAACGCACCTCTACACAAGTGTTTGCGGCGCACGGTCCTTCGCAGTTAACATCACTGGGTGATTCCAAGCCACCAACGAGATCTGGTACCAAGACCCCATCTACGATCACCACATTGTCAGGTGCCCCCAATTCTTCCCTCAAATAACTCTCAAATAGAAAACTTTAACATCTGCAACAGTTCTCAACTGCGTTAATGTCAGTACAACACACCAGGCCCACCCAAGGCTGAGTAACAGTTTGGGTGTCCAACGCTCGCCCGAAAGTGCCCCGTGGCCCTCGGGTAAGATCGTTCATGTGAGCGTTGTTTCCACACCTTTCCAAAGAGTACAGTGGCAGTTTTAAGAAGCGTTGGGCGATGGTGTGTTGAGCTTAATGAATTTACTCGAGCCCAGTATTTTCTCTTATTGGGCAGTTCTCGAATGGTGTTTTTAATCTCGACTTCCGTTATTAGTTTGTGCTTCTGCCCATCTAGCTCAAAGGGGATTGAGAAGGGGAATCCCCATCTGTATCGTACCCCCTTATCTTTCAGCCACTTCGTTAGGGGTTGGCGCAGGCACCTTTTGGCGAGTTTCAGTGATGAGTGTCTTAAAATATGGCAATGCGAGCAGTCCCCAGCGTGAGTGATCCTCTCATTTTTGCTTTGTCTAGGATCTTGAGCCCGTCGGGTTAGCTGTGAAAGCAAACTAGTACTGATATGGGGCTGGCTGCCGGTCCCCCGGCTGTCACAACCTTATCACCACTGTATGTTAACAGGACCAGAAAGGCCCTATTTAGCCCCTCTCGGGTCCCTTGGAGTCAGTCTTGGCGCTGTTGGCATCGGACTCACATGTCAGGGGCGGTTCTCAATGAGCAATGGACAAACATGGCTGCCCCCACAAGGACCAATGGGGAACTGCAACTAGCAGTCTAGAATCCAGGGCGGGGCCCGCCCCAAAGGCACCTGGGATACCTGCTGGGTATTTGAACCACGCCGACTCGAGGCACGCGCTTCGCGTTATTCTGCTCTAGCAGCATGACGTTCATCGGGTCCTACTCAGCATCCTGGCCTGCACAGGCAAGAGAAGAAAGAACCGCAGTCATCCTTACCTGCCCAGCTTCAGCTTCCATCCAACCGAAGTCTTCCAGGCATCATCATCTTCCTCCTGAAACATCCCTGGAAAGAAGGGCGTGAAAGAGACATCAAGTAAGCTTACTTATCCAGCCCATCTGGAAGGCCATTGCCACCCGAACATCGTCCATCGGCTTTGGGCTCCTGTTCATCCCATCTTTCCGGATTCTTCCACGACCTGCAAGAAACAACAGCACAGGTTAGCCAACTCTCAATGACGCTCTCAGCGCCGCATATTGCGCTTCCATCCTTACCTTCTCGAACTCTGCCTCCAGTATCCGCTCGCTGCCAACAGCATCTGCAAGATAAGCGGAGAAGGTTATTTGGAGCATCAACCAATACAGACATTATTCTAAATATTAAAGAATTACCTGAAAAGTGGAGTCACAGACGGTCTGGACTCCAGGCCCACGGCAGTTTAGTAACTCGGCGGAACGGTGCCACTGACAACGCGCCCCTGCACAGCACGGCAGGACGGAGAGCGCATCTTCACAAAAACCAAGGTGAGAGAAGCCCCAAGGGGAACCGCAAGGGGAACACTTGGAGGTGGGTCGCGAGGGAAGGAATAGCAGCTAAATTCCACCTCCTGTCTTCTAGAACTGATCCTTGGCAGCACGAACCCCAGAGAAGGTGCGGAGTCCCAGAAGCATCCCGGGCCATTCGAGGGGCGTCCCTGTGGCTACAAGGTGAGCGTTACACCGCCCTGTGGAGTCTCTCAGTCTTTGTGACCTCAATTGAATCGTCCTCAAAGAGGCATTTCAGAATTTGGAGGATTGTACTTCTGAGGTCACCTTCCGTCTCCCCTTCTTTCTCTGGAATACCAAAAAATCAGAGGCTGTTCCTCCTTTCACGGTTCTCAAAGTGGTCCATCTTTAGGGCCATTTCTGCTTCTCGTCGTTCCAGTTCACTTAGACGTATGTCCAATTGCGTTAGACAACTGGTTATGCTCTACTTCCTGCAACTGCTCCTCCATCTTATCCAGTCTGCCATTGATTTTGTCTATTTTGTTGCCAATATCGGACCGCATGCCCCTTCATTCTACTAAGAAAGAGGCAACATCTCCTTTGGTGGCTATAGAGTCTTGGCTTCCTGTCGCCATTACTACGCTGTCATGCGCGTCACCCTACAAGGTGGAGATGGCAGGAGCCCCATGCAGATGCCTTTGCCGCCTACCAGGTGAGGCAGCACTAAATTTAGCCCTTGTGTGCCTTTCCATGTACCTGGTGCACTTTTGAGGTGCTTTGCTGCATGTGTACAGCCCAACCTCATACGCGATCAAAAAAATCGCCTTCTGCTTCCGTGTTTTTCCACAAACAAAATGCCGGGCGCATTGCAGCGCCAGATCGAGGCTGAGCTTCATCCATGTTGCTAAGCTACGCATTTGAATTTGAATTTATTTCATGAACATCCACCGACAGGCGGAAGGAGCCGGCCCGACAAAGGCCAGAATGAGGCCCTATTTGCCACAGGAGGCCAGGAGCCCTACCCCTCTTACTTCTGTACACCCCAATATTCACCTGTTTGAACATTCGCCGCATGGGCCGCGGGCCAGGCTTTACGCTGTTGCTACCTCGCCTTGATGCTCCCCAAAACACTGCCACCTCAAGATCGCCACGAGCCGAGGCATACCCGGTCTATGAACTATGCGCCGACCTAGCTGTTGCATGCCTCACTGTGCATGCATGACCGCACGGAGTGCTACTAAGTCTAAAAGGTACTTGCTACACTAATGCCTTGGCAATCTTTGTACACTGTGCCTAGTAAATGCCCGTTATACTACCTGTACATGACCCCCTTACCTCTCGTTATCTGTGCCCAATACCTGTGTGGAATCAGGAAAAATACAATATTACGGCTGTTACACCGAGCAGAGGAAAATACACCGACACAGGCTTATAAAGATTCCCAGAATCTTTATTACAAAACTGAACAGTATTCAACAAAGTACACAAATAGCTATTTGGCAGTCAATACATCACAGAGACCACCAGCAGGGTACAATATGAGCAGTGAGGGAATTTCCTAGCTGGACATTGGTGCTTTTATACAATTTGTAAAATGATGTCCAGCCCCCTTACAGGTTAATCATGCACTGGGCTAGGGTCGCGCCAGGTTCACTTTCCTAATTTACATATCTCGTGCATGCGGTTTACTTTTCAATACATTTACTAACACACTCCATTATTCTTCAATTTAAAATGTACACTCTTTATATATTGCTTTAATACAGACCAAACAATGTTTCGCATATTATATTCGGATAGCATTACTGTTCTTGTATACTTGTAGTTTAACATTGCTAATTCAAGTAATCCCCTGCTCCGAGGTCAACAAAGGACAAGGTCTACATGACCCTAACATGTAGCCTGAAGGCAGGTTGGACATTAACTCCCCTACAGAGGTTGGAGAGGTTAAGGCAAGAACAAGGACACACGAGACGGCCATTTTAGATTACAGGGTGACTTTGTACAAAACCCCAAAATGGCGGTTTGTAACCTAAAAAATGGAGGCTTGATTCAAGATGGCGGCTTACATTAATTTCTAAGGTCAAGACCTTGCCGCAGAGAGTTATTCGCGTACAATTTTCAAGCAACTTGGCGTAGGCCAATATACATACAAATCGTTTGTAATAAGAGGCATAATTTAATATCCGGTTCGACACCTGCACAAGTTAATGTATGCATATTCACCTTATTCACCCTGTCCACTGCCTCTGACTGTAAACGCTCTTAAAGCACTGCGGCAGCATAGCTCCAACTTAATCTAATAAGCGATGACTCCACTGATTTAGCCTACTGCTTTGCGCCTGTTCTAGCCCTCGCAACAATGCTGCTAGACGACCCAAACCGCTGTATCAAATGAGTTTGCGTGTTGAACATTGATTATTGCTTATTGTGATCCAACTGAACCTAGCCCATTGCGTCCCATCTAATGCTAGCCTATTGTGTCCCATCTGATGCGAGCCTACTGTGTCCCATCTGATGCTAGCCTACTGAAGCCTCAGCATGTTCACTAAAGCCTTTAGCCAAATTATTTGCTTTTGATTACTTATATTTAGTATCACATTTTTCCTTGCTAGATGCCACACACATGCCCTTGGAGACTCACCCTCAACAACACCCCTCAACAATATGACAACTATACAGCCTCTAGCTATGGATGACTCTATATGCTGAATCCCGAGTAACCCCTGCTCAACAGAATCTAGGAATACTTGCCTTAGAGCTATACTAGCCAAAATATATGAGCCACCTAGAAGCTCGCTACCCATCTCTATATGAAGGACACCTAAAACTCTGCCCGGCCTAATGTCCGCAAGTACCGGGCTAACAAACAACCGCCCTCCTAAGGCAAAAAGTTGCACAGTCCAGCACTTGAAGCCTAAAGACCAACTTGTGTCTCACCCAGCAACTACAGCTCCCACTAGCCCGCCCATCAAAGGAGCTCTAATAAATTCTAGATCCCTAGTAGCCCATTCCACGGAGATTGCCGACCTGATTCTGAGTGATAACATAGACTTCCTTGCCATCACCGAGACATGGTTACACGGTGCAGCAGGCCCTATGCTATACTATCTTGAGACAAGACAGACAAGGAACTAGAGGAGGAGGTATTGCCATTATCTGCAAATGCAGTCTCGCTATGAGACTAGCCC
This sequence comes from Ambystoma mexicanum, assembly GCF_040938575.1. Taxonomy (NCBI): domain Eukaryota; kingdom Metazoa; phylum Chordata; class Amphibia; order Caudata; family Ambystomatidae; genus Ambystoma; species Ambystoma mexicanum. Next base: position 944,709,993 of record NC_090941.1, on the reverse strand, counting down.
CCCTTACGATATTCAATCATGTGAAGCACTATCAGTCAAAGTACCTCTGATCAACTCTCAAACCCTCAACGTACACCCGATATATCGCCCTCCGGGCCCAATTGGGACATTCAAGGATGACATTAACACGATCATAGTCAATAACCTCAACAGCTCAACACAAGTATTACTATTAGGTGACCTTAATCTGGGATTCAATGATCCCTCGGATCTGCCTGCCCTGGCAACAGCAAATACTCTAGCAGAACTAGGTTTCACCCAAAGAAGCACAACCCCGACAACAAAGGTAGAATACTAGATTGGGTGGCAGACCACAACTGCCATGCCAACGACCTCTGAATCGCACCGCTAGCCTGGACCGACCACTACCTACTCTCATTTACACTCTCCTCCAATAGACCTCTGCCCACTCCTGCCCCTAAGGCTCTACCCACACTTACCATAAATAAAAAGAGTATCAAAGCGGATAGGCTTATCCATGCCTTACTCCCTACCCTTAATGCACTTCCTGACAGCGCTGACCCAGAGAGTCTAGTTGAGGAGTTTAACAAAATTATGGCCTCTTCCTTAGACCAGATTGCCCCCCTTAAACTCACCAAGTAAGCCAAAAAACCATCTGAACAAATGGTTCACCCCCTTCCTAAAAAATCTAAGACAACAAAAAAGAAATTGCGAGGCTGCTTGGAAATTACTACCCTCGGAAACCAACAAATTAAAACTCACCAAACTCTCATCCCTCTACAAAAATGAAATCTGCCTAGCTAAGCGGGCATCCTACGACACTCTGATCTCCCAAGCCAACTCCAATATGAAAGAATGATTTACTATTCTCAAAGAATTAGAGACCCCCATCGCTATACCAGACACCTGTAACAAAGATAAAAAATGGTGCTCAGACATCCAACATGCACTTGCTAATAAAGTATCCACCTTACAAAGTAAAATAGGCCAAAACAAAAGAAAAACATTTAAAAAAACAAAACTTCTAAAATATCCTACCACCTCCTAAAATAACTGGGAACACAGCCAAAGCCCAACCTACCCGATTCAACTTCTCCAAAGTATCTATCGTGGGTGGAAAGCATCATTCTATCCCTCAAAACATCCAATTGTCAGGGCAACCACTGCCCTGCACAGCATATTAAGGATGCGGCTCGAGTGGGGCGTGGCTACATGGCCACGTGCGTGGACGTGTTCTGGGACGGCTCCCGCAGATCCGACATTGATCCTTGGATATGAACGTGTTTCACCTTTGCCACATGTGCCCGCCGCACACCTATGGATGCATGAACACCGGGGGCACGAATGGAGTGCAATGAGGGCACAATCCGCGGCGCGACGGGCGTGGAATGGATGATGGAAGATTTGGGGAGCCTGAGCCTCGGGGCTGAACAAAATGGCGGACGGTGAACAAAGGGCCATATATGTGCGTGAAGCAGGCCACCGCTGCGTCGCAGGGAGAGGTGGCAGGCGAGGCGCAGCGGATACTGAGCCTGGCGTGTGTGCCAGCAAAGGAGGACCTTTGCAGATGGGATGAGACCCTGCCAAGTCGGGATGTTGGCACCGGGGACCACGGAGCGTGGAGGAGCGGTGTGAGGTCACGGGTGGCACTGTACAGCCCGAGGACGCCCCTGGCGCGGCCCCGCTGGGCCCCAACACTAATAGCCTAAACTTTACTAAGCCCGGGGTCTGCAAGTGGTGGGCCTTGCCTGCACTTTTTTGCCACAACACGATGACCAATAAACCTTTAAGAACAAAGGGCAAGCAACCCACGCTCGACGAATACGCTAGATCATCGCCGGGTGCAGAAGGAGCCAGGAGCAAAGACAAAACCCCTGTTGGGGGCACAGCCACGATGGGCACGAACCAGGAGATCCTTGCTGCTATTGCTGATCTGAAAGTGGCCTGGGAGACCAAACTGGGAATGGCCATGACCGAATTGGAAGCGGCACTAGAGCTCAAAGTCGGGGCGGTGCAGGAGGAGGTGAATCTTCTCCGCCAAGATGTCAGGTCACTGGCGGAACGCACGGGGAACCTAGAAAAAGAGGTGGCCCCGAACACAGCGGACTGCGCAACCCATAAATCGGAACTTCACCCCCTAGTACAATGCGTGGGGAACCTTGAAAATAGGGCGGAGGAGACAGAAGGATGCGCCCGAAGGAATAATATCCGCATCGTTGGTTTGCCGGAAGGAGCTGAGGGAGACAACACCATGGAGAACACTGAATCCATGCTGCTGCAGGAGATAACCGGTGGAGTGTTGACCCAGGGGTTTGCTGTGGAAAGGGCGCACAGGGCCCTGATGAGGAGGCCGCCGCCGGGGACCCCCCCTAGGCCGGTGATCGCAAAGATCCTGAACTACCGGGATAGTGAAAAAATTCTCGAACACTTTCGGAAGGGCGGAACAATACAAAGGGGGTCGGCAAACATTACCACATACCCGGATTACACCTTGCAGGTGCAGCGCAGACGCATGAACTTTGGGACTGTGAAGAGAAGATTGCATGAAGCAGGCCACAGGTATATGCTGATCTACCCAGCAAAACTGAAGGTGTTCCACAAGAACAGAACTTTGTTTTTCGAAACCTCGGAGGACGCTATGGGTTGGCTGGACATGCAGAGCTGCCCCCAAGAACCGGGTATCCAGACAGGAGAAGGAGAAGATAAGTAACAGATGTCTGTGGCACCTAGGGTGTCACAGCCTAAGACAATGGGACTCGAATATAGTATGAGACATAGCCTACGGGCGGGTGTTGCTAGGGCCATACAAGTATGCATGATCCGTTGGCACCGAGAAACTTTGATTACAGCACGGGAGCCTTACAGAGCCTGCCCTCATCCGCCCACAACAAGAAGTTTAGTTAGGTCACCGGTAGTCCGGTGACACCCTGCCGGGTTCCTGGCCTCGGCGTTCCGAGGCAGGACCAAACGAGGGGGAGCCTGAGAACCAGGGATGGAGCAGGGCACGTGTTGGAGTTGGGTGAAGGGGTTGTGTGCAGTGGTTTAAAGTTGGGAAAGGGGGGGGAGTTTGTTGGAAGTGGGAAGGCGAACGAGCCAAATTTTGTGTCATATCAGGCGGGTGGGGAAACTGGGAGGGGAGGCGGGATACTTCATAAATGGCATTGGGTAGCCTTAGAGTGGTCACCTGGAATGTGAGGGGCCTCAAAAGCTATCTCAAGCGTAACAAAGTAATGATGTACCTGAGAAGGATGAGGATTGACATAGCACTATTACAGGAAACCCACCTTACTAGGGAGAGATTGGAGGTGGTCAAGAGAAAATGGGGAGGGAGCGTTACGGGAGCCACATACTCAGTTTACGCAAGGGGAGTTATCATATGGGTGGCACCGCATGTACCATTTCAACTGATTCAATCTACGGGGCACCCGGAAGGCAGAATGATAGTGCGGGGGATGATGGAAAACCGAGAAGTGAGCATTATAAACTTATACGCCCCTAACCAAGATACAGCGGCCTATTTTAGGACTCTATACGGCAAAATTAGCCCCCTACTGGGTGGCACGATCCTGTGGGGAGGGGACTTTAACTGTACACTGAATCCTAAAAAGGACAGATCGGATGGTAAACTAGACAAACCCACCCAAGCCGCAAAGGCGTTACAGGCCCTGTTGAGAGATTTTGGACTCGAAGACGTCTGGAGGCAGCTGCACCCAGCGGACAGGCAGTACTCACACTACGCGGCACCTCATGATCTGCACACAAGGCTGGATTTATGTGTTTGCTGTGGCCGAGTTAGTAGGAGAAATTATGGGCGCAGAATATAAGGCCAGAGTGCTTTTGGACCACTCCTCCTTAGAGTGGCGACACCAATCCCCTAGAGCACGAATCCCAACGTGGAAGCTCAGAGCCGAGGCCCTGCAGGACTCAGGATTCCGGGAGGACCTAAGTACTTCGATATGAATACCGGTAGCGTCCAATCTGAGGGAACCATATGGGAGACATTCAAAGTTGTAGTGCGGGGCGTAGCTATATCTAAATACAGAGGGCTCCAGGGGGGTATAGGACGGGAGTTGCAGGAAACGGAGAGGGAGCTGGAAGACAATGCGTAAGGGGGGCACCTCTCGGGAGGATGGGGTAAGGATGGGCCAGCTACAACAAGCCAGCAGTGAGCACTGGGATAGATTATACAAGTTGAGCTATAAGAAATATGTCGAAAGACAGCATGCGGGGGGAGACAAGCCGGGCAGATTGTTGGCCTGGTTATATAAAAATGAAACATCACAACCAGTGATCAGGGAAATTAGGGGGGACAAAGGCCAGATCTGGGACACCCAAGAGGGAGTAAACGAAGAGTTCCTTAGATACTATAAACGTCTTTATGAGGACACAGGGGAATAAAGGGACCAAGAGATCCAGGACACACTAGAAGACATAGGCTTGCCCACTTTAGACGATCTGGAACGGGCAGACTTGGACGTCCAATCACCTCAGATGAACTAGTGACAGTGATCCAGCACCGGCCCACATGCAAACCTCCGGGGTCGGACGGGCTCCCCAGCGAATTCTACAAAACATACAAACAATACAAACATACAAACATGCTACCCCCGCTGCTGGCCATGCTTAATGAGGCATTTGAGTGTGGTAGGTTGCCGGAGTCCCTAAGGGAGGCGGTGATCATCCCGCTCTTAAAACCAGGTAAACCAAGCACAGACTGTGGGTCATATAGACCCCTACCAATGCTTAACCAGGATAGCAAAATCCTCTCAACAGTGCTGGCAAACAGGCTTAAGCGAGTCATCGGTAGACTGATACATCCCGACCAAACAGGCTACGTCCCTGGTAGGAACATAACTGACAACCATAGGAGACTTCACCATATTATTGATCAAACAGAGAAGGACCCTGACGAACTGGCAATCGTTTAGCTGGATGCGGTTAAGGCCTTCGACTCAGTGAGATGGCCTTGGTTGCTAGCGACTCAGAATATGGAATGGGGCCGGGGTACCTAAGGTGGGTTAAAATGTTATATAGTTCCCCAATTCCAAGGGTCAAAACGGGCGCTACTATCTCAGATAAATGGCAACTCAGCAGGGGCACTAGACAGGGCAGCCCTTGTTCGCCTATGCTATATATCCTAGCGTTGGAGCCATTGGCAGTATACCTCAGACAACAATATGGGGAGATAGGGATCCACACTGCGGGAGGCTTGCATCTTATATCATTGTATGCTGATGATATACTTTTATATCTGCACTTCCCAGTGGAGAACCGGCAATATGTCCTGGAGGTGATGTAACGATACGCTACCCTCTCGAGCATAGCAGTGAACCCCAGAAATCCAGCTTGTTTCCCCTGGGGAGATATAGACGTGCCCTACCGAGGAGCCTACCGGTATTGCCAATACCCTGGCGAACTGAGACGTTCCGATACCTGGGCATTGACATTTACCACACGATAGGAGAGGAACACAAACAACACGGAAAAGGCAGTTGAAGGCATTAAAAATAGCATGAGATTTTGGTCCAGACTACCCCTGGCCATGATGGGGAAAGCGGCTCTGATTAAGATGGTAGTCCTGCCCAGATTGTTACACTTTTTTGTAAACATTCCTTATGTGATCTCCAAGCGCTTCTTTGTCAGACTCGACAGCCTGTGCAGGGGTTTTATATGGCATAACTCCAGGAATAGGTTGGCCCTCTGGAAACTACAAAATTCTTGTGACTGGGGTGCTATAAACCTGACAAATTTTGAGTTGTATTACTTGGCGGGACAGCTGCAATATGTGGCCAGGTGGTTGTCTGAAGAAGAAACGGCTGAAGCTAGGCTGTTATGTAAGGATCCTGCTCTCTACTTCCTTTAGAGAGACCGTGTGGTTGCCTAAAGAGAAGATACTAGGAATGGCGAGGCTGCTGGTGCTTGGCTGGGAGGTGTGGCATAGAGCATGGCAGACTTGGGATACCCAGCCCCGTTCTCCAAGCAGGTAACGCCAGTGGCGCTATGCGGAGAGGACTCCCAAATGATAAAAGGGGTCCGTAGATACTGAGAACCGATGGGCCTGGCTATCCTTGGGGACATATGGCAGGAGGGGGGAGGCACTGGACTTTCAGAGGTTAATAGAAGACACCGGATTGCACAAGGGCCAACATATTACCTATTCCAGAATCCAACGAGTGCGAGAAAGGTGGCCTGCAGTAGTGCTTGAAGTGAAGAAGGCAGAGAAGTGGGCAGAGGCAGAAACGGCCGCCTGGTAGGAAGCGGTCAGCAGGAGGGGGTGAGGAGATGGGACTCCTGATGGCATGGAGACAATTGGTGGCCTCGATGGCGGGTCCCTCCTAGGCCGACCATTGCGATGATGACACGGAAGAGATAATGGCAACAGATACGCCTAAAGACTAACAGGCTGATGACATGGACACAGGGGCTCGAGTTAAATGGGTGGGAGGGGGGAGGACAGAAGAGTGTATTCTGTAATGTAACGTTGTGGAACTTAACACAGAAGTCCTAATTGTTTGTAATGTTTGGAGTGTTATAAAATAATAAACATTTTTCTAAAAAAAAAAAAAAAAAGGTTGCGGCTCGAGACCCTTCATATCCAAGCTTATCAATGCTTCCTTTACCACCGGCACTTTGCACGCCAACCTCAAACAATCATGGGTACTTCCACTTTTTAAAAAAACAAAGTTAGATCCCTCAACACCCACTAACTACAGGCCAATCACAACAGTCACTTTTCTTCTAAAAATTAGATAAGGTGGCCTGCACGCAAATACAAAAATATTTGGAATAGCACCACCTACTAGGAGCTAGACAATCAGGCTTCCGCCCGCAACACGGAACGGAGACTGCACTCATTGATCTCAAGACCCAAGTCGATGAGCTTAGAGACAATGGCAAATCAGCATTGCTCCTCCTTCTGGACCTCTCAGCTGAGTTCGATCTGGTGGATCAAACAATATTATGTAACCATTTCGACACAGCAGCACACTTTTCTAAGGACGCTATAACTTGGATTAGATCTTTCCTAAGTGGCAGAACTATGAAGGTCTTCTCACGCTCTGCAGCTGCAGACCCCATAGCCATCACTCACGGCGTTCCACAGGGATCAAGCGTCTTGCCCACATTGTACAACATATTTGCCAAGTCCCTTTTCGATGATCTGGACCATCTTGCTATCACCTACACTAACTATGCAGATGATGCCCAGATCCTAAACTATCCACGATAGGAGGTAATCGCTTCCCTGTTAAAGCGGCTAAACTATGGAACTCCCTGTCTCCTACACTGAGAATAGACCAGTCCTATCTTAACTTTAGAACCAACACCATTCTGTGGCTGAAAGCCAATGACCATGAACTCACAGGACATCAACGGAATTGTAACTAACAACGCCCATCCCATGTTTGCAACCCACACCGAGTGTTCCGTGTATATAATATTTGTAAATACCTTTAAATTCTGCCATTGTAAGAATTGTACCTAACTTCATGACTTAACATATGCTACCCGGCGGGGGATAACTATAACATTGTACATAAGGCCCGTAATATCTGTAAATGGCAGTTTATCCTACTCTGTAATTAATGTTTATACTTTTGACCCCCGTAACTAAGCTTTGCATTGTCTTTTAACTGTTGCGCCCTGATACCTCTGGGTCTGGCGCGCATTATAAATAACAACATAACCCCCGCTCCCCTCCTAGACCCTTGTATGCAAATTCTGCAAATCTGTTTCTAGAATACATGCAAAGGAACCTTTGCTCGTGTCCTCTTCCGAGACTCTGGATGTCTTGGAAAGGTATCACTTACTTGAGCGCGTAGGCAGGGGTTATGTGAGCAACTAGGGGTGGGCGATTGTGCCTTCCACAGGGAGTTTGCAGTAGGCTTCTTTCTTATCCACGTTGTCACGCAAGTGGGTACCTCTGAGCCCCTTCATCTGAGGTGATTTGGTTGTCGCTGGCGGGCACACGCTGCATGTTGGGTGCCACAACACCCTTGGTCTTTTCCTTATGCTTATTGATGAATGTGCTGTATATCCACCAGTTCTCTCAATCAGATCTTTCCTGCTTCTAGAATATGGCTGCCACGCGGATTGGAGGGTTAACCGAATGAGTGTTCAGGAGGGATGGTTTTAGGTTATGCCCACTCACACGCACGAAGCCCAGGATTACGATGTACTGCCTTGGTCACTGTATAGGTGGACCCCTATCAGCACAAAGGTAGATGTGCTGGGCGTATTGCAGTCCTGGTACCCTGTCCGAGCAAGTGCACCACGTTGCCCTGAGAGAGCGGCTTATTGGTTTCTCCCATTCTGGGATTGATCCTCTGTGCTGTCCTGTTCTCTGGGGCTTCTTGAACCCATGAGGCGTGTACACGCCTCTCGGAAGAGGGCCACCACCTCCTGCGTTATGTTTACGGGACGCTGGTCCGTTCGGCACCGAACCGCTGGTCTGACGTCGTTACGGGCCCACTGTGATACCGTGCCCTGCTACTATGATGGAGCGCTTTTGTACGTCTAAGCCACCTGTTCCACGAGCATCAGGTGGTGTATCGGGTGCCCAGGGGTAGTGCTGAGCTAGTTGGGGGGGTGAAGTGGGACACTCCTCCCTGCCCGAGGCTGATAAACACTCCGCAGGTCTGCCGTGCTCCTTACCAGGTTAACAGTCCACCTGTAAAGTGAAATCAGCGTACGGTCTCGGGACCTTCTCCCCACTTTAGTAGACTGAGGGCTACGATTCTTCACGTGGGTGCCGTTCCAGTGGTTGATTTGGTGTGCGCCTGGGTGCAGCAGTGATCTGGGGGCCCCTGGTGTCCAATGCAGTGAGCGTGTATGACATGTACTTCCCCCAGAGGTTGCGCTTGGCGAGGGTTCCACGGGGGGAGAGGGAGTCCTCGACCTCCCGTTTCAGGTGAGTGGGCGACCATGATTTTAGCCCTGGGGGGCGTAGTGAGTGTTTAAGTGCTGGAGGGAGGCAGATCAACCTTAGCCGCTTGTGTCCCAGGTAGCTGACGTTCTCCGTTGTTGTCTGCTGCGCCCCGTATTACGCCTGCCACTGGCTCCACGGGCAACGCACTTCCTCAGCACCAGGGACAGGTGGGGGCCTCCTCGCGGTCAGCGCTGCTCGTATGGGGGTCAGCGCCTCTCTCCAGATGTGCATAGCTGCTTGCTGGGACACTTCAGAACCGGCAGTGTGGGTTTATCTGTGGCACCGCAGGAATACTCAAGTCACAGTCACTGGCTACTGCGGTACCCAGGCCGGGTAGCGGGGCTTCCTTTCTGGAGTCGGGCAGAGTCGCTGTCCTTATGCTACTCTCCCAGGTGTCAGTGTGCCGCCCCTTGGGGGGAGCTCTACCGCCAGTGAGGTAGGTCTGACTGTGTGCCCCCAGTGATCCGTCTCTCAGGTATCCAGTCAATATTTCAAAAACATTTTCGAAATGCCATTTTCTCGAAAACAAAATGCCGAATGTTTTTTTTTCCTAATGGTTATTTTTTTTTTTTATGTTTTATTTTTGTTTGGTTACTAAAAAAAAGTATAAAAAAAAACGGGGGATAAGGAGGGGAACCCCCCCCCCCCCCATTTCAAAAATAAAATTTTAAAATAACGATTTTTTTGGGCAAAATTGTGTCGAGAAAATGCCATTTAAAAAATATGGCGTTCGAAAAAGTCACTATAAACCGTCTCTCCGGGCTGGCAGACGATGACGTTCTCTCTTGGGCTGCCTGGATGGAACAAGTTTTCTCCTCTGAATTCCAACCGATTTCACTCGGGTTTTCGCACAGCGTGTGCCTCTAGTGCTTATGAATTCAGATCTCGTTGCAGAGTCTATGCATGAGGGGAAAATGGGGGCACATTTGCATCAAAAAGGGGGCCCGAGGCGGAGAGGAACACAAAGTTGCGTCCTTCATCCGTGTGCACCGTGGTGGCCGTCTTCGTAGACTTTAACAGATTGCTGCACTTTTTTCTAATAAAATGCAGTTACAGACCTCTCCCACCCCTTCCTTAATACCCCCCACCCATACATATATATGGGATACATTACTCACCGTAATCGTATTTCTGATGCTTGTATCTGCTTAGATTCACATGCTGTGCATAGGCTGACATCTAGTGGAAGCTGCGGAGTATTACAGTTTGTTTTTCAAAAATCGAAAAAGGGCGTCGACACAGGGCGTGCCAGTAATACTATCCCTAGTGTGACGTCCACTGTACCCATGATCCCTCACGCGTCTAGGATCCCCAGATTGTGTTTTTCCTGACATGAGGTAGCATGAGGAGTAGCGTGAGTACAGATAGTCCAAGCAGATAGACAGAAAGGTAAGACTACAAGCAACCATGCGCCTTCTCTCGGAGGGGAGGAAGGGTGGGTCGCATGTGAATCTAAGCAGATACAAGCATCAGAAATACGATTACGGTGAGTAATGTATCCCTTCTGAGGCTTGTGGAATCTGCTTAGATCACATGCTGTGCATAGATTAGCGAGCAGTACCAGAAGAAGGAGGTGGGATGTGAGAAGGGTCATGAGCAAACAGGTGTCTTAGAACCGCTTGTCCCACTTGTGTATCTGTCTTGGAATGAGTGTCAATGCAGTAATGCTGAGTAAAAGTGTGAATAGAGCTCCAAGTAGCTGCTTTGCAAATGGTGTCGAGGGGAACATTTGCAATGAAAGCCAGAGTGGCCCCAATGCCTCTAGTAGAGTGGGCCCTTGGTGTAAACGGCAGAGTCTTTTTAGAAAGAGAGTAACACAGCTGTATACAGTTGATAATCCACTTAGAGATAGCGCCCTTAGAGACGGGATCCCCTTCTCTGCCTGTAGCTACGGAGACAAACAGTTGATCTGTTTTCCTTAGCGGTCTGGTTTTATTTACATAGTATAAGACCGCCCTACGCACATCTAGGGTGTGTAGTTTCACCTCAGCCGAGCTTTGTGGGTTTTGGAAGAAAGCCGGAAGCTCGATGGACTGGTTTACATGGAACTTGGATATGAATTTTGGTGAGAACCTAGGGTGTGTGCGTAAAACCAGTTTGTCCTTGTGGATAGTAAAGAAAGGATCTTGCACTGACAGAGCCTGAATTTCACTGACCCTTCTTATGGAGGTAATGGCTACTAAGAAGGCCGTTTTATAAGTCAGGTGTTTGAGACTACTTTTATGCATGGGTTCGAAGGGGGGCCCCATGAGCTTAGCTAGCACCACGTTGAGGTCCCATCCTGGCGGTGGGTTCGAAATAGGAGGGTGAAGTCTCTTTACTCCTTCCATGAAGGCTTTAACCACTGGTACTTTCCACCACGAGACCCTGTTATGGGATGTGGTGTAAGCCGAGAGGGCTGCCAGGTGTACTTTCAGAGAGTTAAAAACCAACCCTGCATCCAGCAGGTGGAGCATGTATGTTACAACGTTGGAAGGAGTGCAATCAACCGGGTTGATTTGTTTATTCTGGCACCAGATAACGAATCTTTTCCACTTGTCAAAGTAACAGTGTCTTGTATTTGGTTTCCTGGACTCTTTTAGAATGTCCATACACCTCTGTGGTAGTTTGAGATGTCCAAACTCTATGACTTCAGGAGCCATGCTGCTAGGTTCATAGAGTTGGGTTCCTGATGCAGTAACTAGGATGAGCGTCATTGATTCCTTGTTTATCTTGTACACCACCTTCCTGATGAGAGGAGTTGGTGGAAAAGCGTACGCAAACATCCCTGACCAGTTCATCCACAGGGCATTCCCCTGGGAGTCCGTTTGGGGGAACCTGGATGCAAATCCTGGGCATTGTTTGTTTTCGCTTGTGGCGAATAGGTCTATAGTGGGGAAACCCCACTGAGAGAAGAGATCTTCTACTACGTCTCTGTGAAGGACCCATTCGTGTTCTTCTGGGAGGGGGTCTCTGCTTAGAGCATCCGCTAGGGAATTGAGCTCCCCTGGAACATGTTGCGATGACAGGAAGATGTTCCGTCTGAGTGCCCATATCCATATTTTCTGGGCAAGCTTGGACAGATTTGGCGAACGAGTCCCTCCTTGCTTGTTCAGATAGAACATGGCTGTCGTGCTGTCCGTCCTGATCTGCACCGACAAGTTCAGTAGATGGGGCTCGAACGCCTGCAGCGCTCGGAATACTGCCAGAAGCTCTAGCAGATTGATGTGGTTCTTGGCTACTGAGTGAGACCAGAGACCCTGAGCTGTGTGGTGGAGATGGTGAGCTCCCCACCCAGTGAGGCATGCATCTGTAGTAACCACTGCCTGTACTTCGGGATCGTAAAAGGGTTTCCCCTTTGCGAGATTCTCTCTTGTCCACCAGTGTAGGCTCTGTACGAGTGTTGGCGAAACGACCACTAGATCGTCCCACTGACCACTTGCCTGAGACCACTGTTTCGCCAACCATTCCTGCATGGGACGCATGCGCAGACGCGCGTGGGGGACCAGGTAAATGCATGACGCCATCATGCCCAGTAACCGCATAGCTTTGCGTACTGTTATCTGTTGACCTGACTGATAATGCGGAATTTGCAGAAGTATATTCCGAATTCTTTCTTCCGAAGGGAAGGTCAATTCTCTCTGAGTATCTAGGATAGCTCCTAGAAACTGTTTTGAGGTGCTTGGCACCAGACTTGACTTCTTCTCGTTGATAGAGAAGCCTAATTCGTGGAGGAGGTCGATAGTCCTCTGAATGTTTGATCTGCAGATTCCTGGGGTTTCCCCCGTTATGAGCCAGTCGTCTAGATAAGGGTACACTGGGATTGCCTCCCTGCGTAGGTGTGCAGCTGCCACCGCCAGTACCTTGGTGAATACCCTTGGTGCTGAAGCTATCCCGAAGGGCAGTACCTTGAATTGGTAGTGGCGACTGTCCACCTTGAAGCGCAAGTATTTTCTGTGCGCCGGGAGCATGGAAATATGAAAATAAGCATCTTTCATATCCAAGGTTGCCATGTAATCCCCCTTTTTTAGGCGTGGGATTACCTCTTGTAGCGTGGTCATACGGAATTTTTGGGGCTTGACATATTTGTTGGCAGGCCGTAAATCCAATACTGGGCGCATTGTTAAATCTTTCTTTGGCACAAGGAAGTAAGTTGAATAGATACCCTTGTTTACCTGGTGTCCTGGGACGAGTTCTATCGCGTCCTTTAGGAGCAGATTGTAGATTTCCTCGAGGAGGATCTTTTGATGTTCTAAAGAGTGGACTTTTTGTCTTGGAGGGTGGTTTCGGGGACGTTGCAGTAGTTCTATACAGTACCCCTTGGATACCGTCGACAGCACCCATCTGTCGGATGTTATCCCTTCCCATGCCTGGGTGAAGCTGGATATTCGTCCCCCTACTGGGGTTGCATGGGAAGGGACCCTGAAATGAGCGTCACTGCTTTGGTGGAGGCGTGCCGCCTCCTTTACTGGGGCTGCCTCTGCCTCTACCACGTCCTCTTCTACTAGCCCTACCATACCCCTGGGTAGACTGTTGTGAGTTGGTGTTCCACTGTGTACCCTGGGTGTGGGAATAGCTATTTCCTCTATTGGAATTTTGGCCGCGGGGGCGACGAAAATTGCCGTTCCCTCTTTGGTTAGGTGGTTTTGTAGTTAACTGGCCAAGGGATTTGAGGGTGTCGAATTCCTCCTTAGCGTTTTTTAGTGCGTCCTCGACTGCCTTTCCAAACAGGAGATCACTTTCCACTGGTTTGTCTAAGAGTGCAGCTTGTGTTTCTGCTCTGAATCCCGACTGCCTCAACCAAGCATGTCTTTTGATGACAGTCCCCTCTGCTATAATTCTACCCGCATTGTCTGCGGCGTCTAAAGTTGCTTTTAAAATGCAGCCTGAGACGTTTCTTCCCTCTGCTTACTTTCCTTGTCGGGGGGAGCCTCCGAGGAAGATAATGGGGTTCCAGCTCTCTTGCGGGTGTTAGTTACGACTAGAGAGTCTGGCTTAAATTGGCCTCTAATATATAGAGGGTCCGACTGGGCTGCTTTAAACAGCTTCTCTACTCTCGGGTTTACAGGTCTTGTCAGGTTTGGGTTGACAAGGGATGGTGCTATTCTGCGTTGAATAGATTTCAGGATGGGAATGGTCTGGGCTACTGTCTTCCTTTCCCCTATTAGTTCCTCCGCGAAGTCCCTCTCTTCTTGGACACCTTGTGTGTCTATGTGGAAGTGGTTAGCTGCCCGAGAGAGCAGTTCATTCAGGAGGGGCTGATTATCTATTGGGGAATCAGACACTGGGGCTTCCCTTTCGACTGGTGAGTCCATTCTGAAAATATCTGGGCTATTTTCTGGTTCATCCTCGTCTTCGTCCTCCCCGTAATAATCTGACACTGCGAGATCTTCTGGTGTCTCAAAATCCTGGCCCTCTATAAGGGAAGAGTCTCCTTGGCCTGTAGGGAAAAGGCAAGAATAGGGTTGGACCTCGAAGGGGTCTGAAGCCTTTAATGGTGTCTCGACCCGGGGCCTTTTATTTGAAGAGATAGGGTCCCTTGAACCTGAGGGAGAAGATTCCTGAGGGTTTAAAGCTAGTAGTTGGTCAGGGTGTCTTTCGAAGAAATTTGCTAAGGAGGACATCCTTGACATTACTCTGTCAATGTCCTCGCATGACCAGAGTTTTGAGCTTGGGGTGACCCTGCTGGAACTCTCTATGGACTGTCCCTGAGAAGACTTGGACGGGGAAGTCAGTTCTATTGTTGTGGGGGATTGCAAGGGTTGTTTCCTTTGTTGCTTACCCCCTTCCCCGTGGGTGGAAGTGTGTTTACCCTTTCCCTTATCTTTCGACGCCTGGCGTCGAGGATCGGAGGTGGAATCCCTGTGTTTCGAACTAGGCTTCTCCTCACTCCCAAGTGATGTACCCTTTCCCTGGGGTGCAGGCTGGGGATGGAAGCCGTGTTCGTCTCCGGACGAGTGATCTTCCGTGATGTTAATGGGCGAGGCACTATGTGCAAGTGTGGAGGCTTGCCTGACGTCGTGCGGCGACCTCGACCGGGACCGCCCAGAGGACGTCCTTTCGGACCGCTCCTTCTGTGCCTCTTTCCGAGGTTTCGACGACGTCGAATCTCGGGTGGCTTTTTTGTGTTTAGCGTGTGTATGTGTAACGCTCCTGTCGCCGGGGGACTTCCCCATAGTCGCCGGGACGGACGACCTTCCGAGGCCGGGGACGTGCGTTAGGCTGTCTTTCGACGCCTTGGTGCCCTCGCCGTCCGAAAGTCCGGCGTCGCTGCCGTCGCTGAAGGTACCCTCCGCCTCCATAGCTGCTAGCTTGGCGTGGTGGGCCCAACGCTTGGTGGAGCGGTCCTTAAGAGTTTTGGTTTTAAACCTGCTACAGGCCCTGCAACCCGCCTCGGGGTGGTCTCTGGGCAGGCAAAGGTTGCACGTAGCGTGCTTATCTACCCAAGGGTATTTCTTATTACACTTGGGGCAAAACTGAAAGGGCGTACCCTCCATACGCGCCTGTGGGCAGCGGGCAAGTGTATGTAGGTAAGAAGGTGTCTATAACCGAGTGTGGAAGTGTACCACCCCCCACTCTCCCTACTTGAAGGGCCGAGGCCAGCGACCCAGGCCCGAGCCGAGGCGGAAGCCTCAAGGCCCAATCCGTCGGGTTCGACGTTGATCTCCTCCCCGGTTCGGCGTCGAGATGCTGGTCGACGTAAGGGTGACAAAACGGGGCAAATTAGAATTCGTTTTAAGTGTAAATATGGCAAAGCCAGGGAACTCCGATGAAGTGCAACCAGAATGGCGGAAAAAAACAATCTGGGGATCCTAGACGCGTGAGGGATCATGGGTACAGTGGACGTCACACTAGGGATAGTATTACTGGCACGCCCTGTGTCGACGCCCTTTTTCGATTTTCGAAAAACAAACTGTAATACTCCGCAGCTTCCACTAGATGTCGGCCTATGCACAGCATGTGATCTAAGCAGATTCCACAAGCCTCAGAAATATATATATATACACATACATGCATTCTGCCGCAAAAAAGAAATCAGCAAAAACGCATTTGGCCTAAGTGTAGGTCGTCAGAAGTGGGCTAAATGACGAAATGGCCACTGTTCTGCAATCTGCAAGAGTACACGGGATAGCTAGAGGGCAAGCCTATTCACAGAACCTTGTACTCTTGTCTGTGGAGTTCGACAGTATCAAGTCGATCTTCTAGACACTTTAGCTGCAGTCAAGACGATATAGTGACTCTAGAGTCTATGCAATCCCACTGGCAGTTGGCCCAGAGTTGGTTCAAAGGTAAGGACTCCTAATGGGTGGAGTCAGCAATCGAGATGGCGAGGCAACCGCTTCCAACGGTTCAGGACAGCAATTGAGTTTTGTTAACACAATGATTCTGCTAGGTCGAGTCGGCATTCGAGACAGGCATGGTTGCAGGCCTTCAGCAGCCGAGCCCTTCAGTTATGCATTTCCTTTCCTGGGAGCGGACTTGGGCCTACAGGTACTCCTTCACCTGCAGTGCAGTAACCTTGTTCGAGTGCAACATTCAACAGAGGCACCTTGCTTCAGAGCAGTTCATCCGCACTGTTCCCTGGGGATGGTTGGGGAATAGGCCTTGCCTCTGTCTGGTCAGAGGACTTTGGGTTAGGATGTATCCCCAACAGGGGTCCAGTGAATCCTTCTTGTGTTGAGAGTCCAAAGATAAATCCAAGAAGTAGGGGGTGCTCCTTCCTCCTAAAGGCAAAATGCAGAGGAGGATTGGTCCAAAGCAAGCCTTCTGTAACCGGTCCAACCCAGACTGTTGTAACAAGTGCCCTTTGCTTTTGGCATCATACCCAAAGTGCACAGTCCTGCAAGAAAAGAGGGCGTGGGGCCAGAAGTGCTTAAGAGCCCAAACAGAAACTGACTACTTTAACACCACCCCCTTCTCATGAATGTTGACTTCAAAGATACTCCAGTTATAAACACCCTGGTTCAGCTGAGGCTTATGTCAGGTCAGTGCCGTCATTGAAGTACTTATTCCCAAAAGATCTACTGGTGAGGGTTCCTACGCCATGAGAGGAAGATGTTGCTCTTATTAAAGTAGGAGCAAAAGACAGCAGCCGGGCTCTTGTCTGCATTGGTAGCTGAGAAGACAGTCGGATCAGACGCCAATATATATCAGTCCCGTCATCGCTGGGACCCATAGAGCTGATATTAGGGATACCAAAATGCTGTGGTTGTATAGGTTTTGTGAACCTAGCAGCCACCTTGCCACAACCTTGCCACAACTAGGCATTGCTTATATGTACAGATGTATGTGCCATCAGAGGTGCTGACAATTAAAAAGCAACCTTTGCCTGCAGGAACTTGGTATTCAAGCAGCTGTCAAGAATCTAATTGACCTTTGAACCTGCCCTGTGCCAGTGCAGGGCTGGTGTTGAGGGTTCCAGGAGGCAATCTCAGCAAAGGCAGAGACGTGCACTCTAATGCCGGCATGGTGCATTTATGAAAGGTGTGGGGGGGGGGGGTCTGCTTAGCAGACCTCCCTTTCAGAAACAGAATTACCTGCATCATTTTATATTTTAAAAAAAGCTTGTGCAATCAATTGCCATACGTCCATTCTGTCGCAAGTCACTGAGAGGGGAAACGGTAAAGCGGCTGTCCAGGCAAGCGGGGTCGGAGAGGATGGCAGGGGTGGGGGAGCAGCAGGGTTAGTGTGAGAGCTGTGGTGAACCAGAAGTAAGAATAGGACCAGAGGACATGGTTACATATTGAACGTTCATTTAAATAAGAGAAAATCCCTCACTAGCCCTATTGCAAAAAAGAAGATGGGGGTCTCCCTTCCTAATAACGAAAACTAAGGTGCTTGTCAGGATTTCAAATAACTCAAAACCATTCTCACCTGCCTAACTAACTGGCCCTACAACTAGATACAAAAAAGAAAACAGAAATTTAGAGGAAGTGTTTTCATACTGGAGGTCGTCGATACCTCCTAGCTGATCCCATCTCCTGCAGCCAATCTTCAAAATCGAATCCTTTTCCCAGGACACGGTTCCTGGACTGAGTCACCACAGCGGTTTTACAAAGAAGAAATGAAACATCTAAGGAGCCAGTCTGTCTCAGTTCCTCTGACCACAAAGTCCCTCAATTCATGAAGGGTTTTTCAAGTGTTTAAAAGGATAACTCAATTCAACAAAGGTTTCAATGTTTGGGTCCAATTAGGTACTCGACCTAGACCCCTTAAGTAATACTGTATCTGAAGGCCCACCTCTCTCACTCGAGCATTCACACTCCAGGGTAGCATGGGCATTCCACTTTCAGTTTATGGCTCTCTTGGACCTCAGTATTGGTATCAGTGCTTGTGTCCATCAGGGCGACTCAGGCCTACTAGTGTAGATTGTTCCCGGGTTCTCCAACCCCTGGGTTTCTCATGTCTGGTTATGTCCTTTTACACTTTTGGGACGTTCCAATATGGGTCTCTTGGCTTTCTGTATTGGTATCGGTCCGTGTGTCCCTCGGGACAATTTGGTCCTTGCATAGGCTAGTTACAGGTTCTCCAACCCCTAGCTTTCTTGGTTTACTCAGGACACTTTGGTCCCTGCTCAGGTTGTTCATGACCTCCTTAGCTGGTTAAGGATTCAGAGTTTCTGGTTCCCTGCAGCGTTCAACAGCCCGCTTCCTTTTTTCCAGGGCAGCCTGCGTACCGGTTTTGCAGCTCTTCCGCCAGGAAGGGTTTGGTAATGCTGTCATCGGCAGAGCTTATCGCCGCCTGTCTTATTGCATACTGTTGCAGTTGCCTCTTCAGGTGCCTCGTCTCTCTTCCCTTCTGCACTTCTTGATACGTGGGCTGAAGGGCTTTTGCCCCCAGTGTTCCTGGATTTGGCAGTGTTTCTCTAGCTCCTGGCAAACTGCGTCCTCTGTTGTCCTGCCTCCAGGACATGCTTGCTCTGCACTCCAGCGGCAGCGACCGCTCTACACGTATCCTGACCTGCCGTTCGGAACCAAGTCAGGGAATCTCCTCCCCCAGCTAAAGGACTTCTGCGTTTTATTGGAGTCTCTGGTATGAGACGCACAATGTCGAGTTCACAGAGGGTTCAGAAGTGGTGTTGCAAAAACAAAAAAGTGATCACTGCTACAATTTATTTGGCCCCCATATGATCGGATATATTTATAAACGTGCCTGTACACAAGTGTTTCTAGGTACAAGACAAGACAAAGAGGAGGAAACAAAGGGAGGACAAAACAACAATCTTACTGGGCCTTGTGTCATTCAGATCACCCAAGTGTGGGGAAGGGGAGACGGGCCAGGTGTGGAGGGGACGGGAGAAGTACAGGTAGATCAATAAGTGCAGCCAGTAGGTGGCTTATAAGTGCAGTGAGAAGGGACTGCAGGGTTGTAGTAACAGACCATTAAGTGCTGGGGGAGCCCGGAGGTCTTGAGTTGCTTCCGGGACTGGAGGTGGTTCTACTCAAGTTTGAGAGTGGCAGTGAGGCTGTTCCAGAGGGAGGCCCCAGCCGAGGAGAGAGATCTGCCCCAAACTATCTGCTTGGAGAAGCATCTGACCCTCAGAGAGTTTGAGGTGGATGAGCGGAGAGCTTGAGAAGGAAGATGTTTTGAAAGAGAAAGTTGGAGGTACAGCGGTTCCAGGCCCCAAAAAGCCATGCGGACAATGCACAGGGTCTTGAACTTCTGGGGTAAAGTGAGAAGGTGCAGCTGATAGTTTGACTTCTTAGAGACATCAGAGAAGTGAGAAGAGAAGGAGAGGGTGGAGTTGAAGATGTCACCAAGGTTCTTAGCCTCACAGGAAGGAGCAGGAAGAGGGCCCAGAGTGGGCAGGTAGAGAGAGAGAGGAAAGGAGGGAGCAGGTGTCCCAATGCGGAGGATCTCAGTTTTACTGGCATTAAGGCAGTGATCGTTGGCGGCACACCATTCCTGAATTGCGGCCAGGCAGATCCGTATGAGAGAAGGGCGCCTGAAAGAGAGCTGGGTGTCATCTGCATCATAACACTGAAAATTGGAGCAGAAAGCAGTGATGCAGTGGGCAAGAGGTGCCTGGTATCGGTTGAAGAGCCAGGGAGAGAGGTTAGACCTCTGGCAAACACCACAAGGGTGGTGGGGGGGGGAAAGAAAAAGAGAGAAAGAGAGAAAGAGAGAGAGAAAGAGAGAGAGAAAGAGAGAGAAAAGACAAAAAAGAGGCAATACCCCACTTCGACCTGCGAGGGTCGGTCAGTGAGAAATTAGATCAACCAGGCCAGGGCCTGAACAGCGATACCCAGGTAGTCACAGAGGCGTTTGAGCAGGATGGCATGGTTGACCGTGTCAAAAGCAGAGGATGGATCGAGGCGAATGAGAACAAGAGGGAGGTTTTTAGAGTCAATAATGGAGAGCAGGGCTTCACAGGTGTTAAGGAGAGCAGTTTCCGTGCTTCTGGCAGCTCTGAAGCCAGACTGGTGGTTGCGGAGGCAACCAACAGATTCAGTATGCAGATTAAGCTGGGAGATGGCCATAAGAGTTTGCCCAGGAAAGGAATGATGGAGCTAGGACGATAGTTAGCCAGAGGAGGAAGGATCAGCTGAGGGCTTCTTTAGAAGGGGGTGCACAAGGGAGTGCTCAAGGGGGAGGGGAAGTTCCAGTGGCAAAGGAGTGATTGCAGAAATCGGCCAAGGCTGGAACAAGTGTGTCGATGTGGTCCTTGGTGGTTCTGGACGAGCAGGGGGAGAACCTGCTTTGACCAGACTTTCGTAGATTGGACTTGTCTAGAAACAGCATCAGGAGTGAACAGGGGAAAGGAGGAGGAGAGACGGCCTCAGACAGGCCAGGAGTGGTAGAGGAGGAAGAAGAGGAGAGGGTGGACAGGATTTCCTTAGGTTTATTGCTGAAATGAGATGCCAGGAAGTGCAGAGGGCCTGGGAGGGAACAGGAGAGGTAGAGACTGCAGCAGGATTGGCCAGCTCCTTGCAGATTTTTAAAAGTTCGGCCGGATTGTTAGATGACGCAGAGATGCGGGCTTGGATGTAGGCTCTCTTCTTAGAGTCTGTACTGCCTTTGGAGCAGGCGGCAGGCCACTTTGTCAGGCGGTGCGCCTCATGCCCGCCTTTTCCTCTCCGCCGCCCTACACTTGCATTTAAGGGTGGCAAGGTCTGAAACGTACCAAGAATTGCACTTCAATTTGGGCTTCAAGCGAATCTTCATGACAGAGGCAAGGACATCCAGAGTGTTAGAGATGGAGAGAGGAAAGTTAGAGAGGGCTGTGTCAGGGTGTGAGTCAGCCAATGGTGCTGGAGGAGGAGAGAAAGTAGCAATGAAAGCCTCAACTACCACATGCTTCATGGGTCGAATGACCGAGAAGGTAGGTGGCAAAGCAGGAGTCGGCTTGGTCTGAGGGGTAGAGAGAGAGGTGGATGGAAAAGAGAAAGTGATCACTCCAAGAGAGAGGATTGGTGCGAGGGTTAGAGAGGGGGAGGTCTGAAGAGATCAGAACATCCAAGGTGTGCCCTGCAGAGTGAATCGGGCCATAGGGAAGAATAGTGAGAGAGCGACTGTCGCTGAGGTTGCAAAAGAGTCCCGAAGGAGGGCTGGTAGCATCCAGGTGGATGTTCAGGTCTCTCAGGACGGTGGAGAGGTCGGCCCACTCAGAGGAAGAGGGCACCTGACCAGGTGGCCTATAGATAGTGGCCACAGTGAGAGAGAGGCCAGGAGAGATAGAGCGCCTGCAGACCAGGCATTCAAAGGAGGAGTAATCCTGAATTGGAATGATAGAAGCAGGAATCCACTCCAGGAAAATCAAGGCTACACCCACACCCGGGCGGTTGGTTCTGGGTTGGAAGAGGATCTTGTAGCCATCGGGCAGGAGAGGGTCAAAACCCGTGACAGAGCTGGCCATGAACCGCATTTCCGTGAGACAGAGTACATCCAGATCAAGCTCATCCAAGAGCCGGCAGATGTCAGAGGAATGTTTGACAGCTGAGAGAGTAGCGATGTGGAGCAGGTTGCCACATTTGAAGGACTTCCAGGGAGGGGAACAGACCAGAGGTACGCCCTGCGAAAGTGACAGTGCCAGAGGATGGACAGAGGCGGGAGGAAGAGAAGGCAGGCTAGTCAGAGAAGAAGAAGAAGGTGCCAGAGGGGTGGTAGAGGAGGGAGGCAACACCGTGACCAGAGAAGCAGCAGGACGTGCCAGAGAGGTGGCCGAGGAAGTAGGCGGAAGAGGAGCCTGAGAGGGAAGAAGGGATAGCAGGAGAGGAAAGTTATTAAGGCGCAGAAAGCCTCTATCACAAAGGAGGAGATTGCCCCGAGTGCCCAGGAACAAGATGGTGTCATTTAGGTAGTCATTAATGATGGTCTTAGTGGAGTGGAAGGGGGCCAGGAGGGCCTCCCAATGGGTGCCACCATTAATAGGAGAAGAGGAAAAAGGAGAGAGAACAGAGACCATATGGGGGGTGCATAGACCTGGAGAGGGAATGACAGAGTATGTCGGTAAGTGTCTGTCTGGAGGTAGCACTAGTGTTGGTATCAGCGATATGGAGGCCTGGGTTGGAGACCAGGATGTCCCTTTTGAGCTTCTTCCTGCTAGACTTAGTGAGCGGGATAGGACAGTTGATAGAAAAGCAGTTAGATAAAATAGATGAGGCAGACAGCACAATAGGGGGTGCAGGGGAAGAGGTGATCCCAAGCAGGGAGGAGGGGGGCGTGGGGGGAGTCACACAGGGGGCAAAGGGATAGACAGAAGGTAGGCACAAAGGGGGCCACGAGAGGGCGGGGAGCACAACAAAGAGTATGAACAACTGACCTGAAAATCAGCAGCTATACAGAACCAACAACAAAGCACAGAGCGTAGCAGGGAACCTAGAAGTAGAGACTACAAATTCAATGCAGAAACTAAACACAAAGCACAACAGGGAACCTAGAAGTACGAAAGCAGATGTAATACAGAACCAACAGCAAAACAGAGAGCTCAAGAGGAACCTAGAGGTGAAGAATGCAAGCAATGCAATGTATTGTCCAGACCGTGGGGAACAACACAATATCAAAACTGTAGGGATCAACACAAAGTCAATACCATCAACAAGGCACAGTACACATCCGGAGCCTAGAGGAAAGAATGTAGTGGAGCAATACCATGTCGAAAGACAGTACACAATAGATCAAGAAGGGAGGGGCTAAGAGGGCAACGCAGGGAGGAGGGGGAACAGGGTGCGGGGACCTATGATATAGGCAGAGAGTACAGTCTTTAAGGGAGCTCTCACTCCACTTTGGGAGTTCTCATCCGACCAAGGAAATGTCACTCCAAAGTGAGGGCCCACTTACGTAAACCCCTAGGGAGCATCTTGCAGAACAGGCTCAACTCCCAAGTCTCAATGGGGGTGGCTCCCCCTTGGGGGGAAAAAGGGAGGAATTTCCCAGATTTGTCACAGGGCACATAGCTTTGGGTAGGCAGGGGGCAGATGCATGCGGTGAGTGACTTGATTCCTTATTAAATTAACTCTGTTCATCTTGAGATGTCAAAGATGGCAATTCTAGAAATCATCCACAATATAAAGCGAGCGAGTCAAGAACTTGTCAAACATTCATTTTGAATATAATGCACTCTGTGCTACCAGTATGCAGAAATGGCAGAGATAAGGAGGAAAGGTTGTACATACAGAGATGTTACATGGCAAACAAACAAATAATGGTGTCAACCAATGAATATATAAGGGTATGTTTATCAAATACTGCGCTACAATAAATAAAGAACAGAAAAATTGTTAACTAAATTAAATAAAGGTTAGGTCCATGCACTGTGCACTGGATAGGTCCCTACATGGCATTGGTTCCCATGTTTTTTATTTTGAGCTCTTTTAACTCACACCTGTTGATTGTGCAACCGACAAATAGTACAAACATTTTCCAACTATAAGGGTGATGAATATTGCACGCCAATCACTTAATTGGTGTGGTCTGATAGGGAGGGTTCTCTGGTTTTACCCTTCAGGAAATGTCTGAATGTTCAGCAGTGCATATTTTTTTACAATACCTTTATGGGTGCAAGCCAAATTTTTCAAAGTGGTTGCCGGAAACGGAGGTGGGATAGCCCAAGATAATGTGCCAGAAATTACACTTAACAACTAGGTTCTATAGAGACTTGACATTTTAAATACGAGAAAGCAAGTAAGAACCTTCTAAAGAGGGATGGAGGGGATATTCGCAACATTCTGTTGATCAAAACGATGTCCACCGTTACCTTTCATTTTCACATGCTGCCATTTTTTTTAAGCAGATTGTTGTAAAGTAGGTTTCTTAGGGGCTGCAGGTAGTTTCAGTAAGGTCATTTATTAAGCACCAAGGTAATCGAAAACATCAAATATAGATTCATCAGGGATAGGAGCCTCACCACCTATGTTAGGGAATGGAGTCCACTGGCTCCCACCACCCACCTACATAGTTCGGCCTGGGTAGAACATCAAGTTGAACACTAACATTCCACAAACACACTAAACACTCTATAATGACATCACACAGACTCCTAACAACCTCACGTGACTCCAACTCACACAGACAGAGGAAAAGGAAGATACAACACATATCAAGTGAGCAAAGAAGTCAGCATTTTTACCAAAAAGATTTCAGTTCAACAGAAGGCAAAATACTTTGATTTTCACTGAAACTTGTAAAGTAGCGGAGGTAACGTTTTCCACCTCGCTATAGATCACTCTGCCCCCCCTATAATGAACTACATGTAGTTCAAGGGGAACTTAACACACAGGAACATCCTCTTTTAGTGTGGAAGCGCAGGAACCAAGAAAGAAATTAAAAGGATGCTTCTGTACCTTACAGGCTTCATCAACCAATCGTGCTCTGAGAGGCAGGTTTTCCGGAAGTTTGATGCCAATCACTAATAAAGTATCCAGCAGCTGAGCAAGAACTTGATGAGATTCTACAAATACAAATAATAAAAGTAGTTTACGTTTTAGAAACAAAAAGCATGTGCAAACGCGGTGTCTAAAACATAAATATGGAAAAACAAATCGACCAGACATTCTATCAATTAAATGAAGGAACAATATAAAAGAAGAATGGATTATTTTATGCATAACCTTTCAATTGGAACAATGTAGTCTCTGCCAGAGGACAAGAAAAATGTTGAATGCCCCACAAAATGCCTGAGATCTCAGGGAAGTCCGTGTTAGGGAGAATTTTCAGTTTAGTGCTAAATTCCCCCCACCTTAGAGACCCCCAGCTATTTGATTGAACTTTGGGACTTTGTACTTTTAATTCTATGTGTGTACTGTGTTTCTTTTAACTTTGGAGTCTGAAACTCCATAGGCATCATCTTTACATTGAGACACACAGCACCTTGGGTGCAGTGGCACAGAGAAGTCTCCTAGATTTCCTAAAGGTTTAAAAACCTTCTCTTGGTGAAACTCATGATTCCAAGAGCAGTGAAGGGAAATTGACTTTACTTACATTTGTAACTTTCTAGACCTAGCACACACTATCTTACCATAGCGGGTTGGAGGGGTTACTTATTATCCCCTTTGTCTAGTTTCTCATGTAACATTTTTATGTTACCCTTTCTACAATTAATGGCTGGTGGAAGTGATTTACTTTTTACGACCATTGTGTGTTTTTACCGCGGGCTGCGTTCGCAGCCACAGTAAGGCACCCATCGGTGCCCATTTCGTCAAAACAGCCACGGTCTTCTTTTTTCGCCATTTCTTGTTGGAAAGATCCTTCTTGAGATTTACTCTGTGCACCAAACTAGGTTTCGTCCCTTTGTTTGTTTTTGTCTTTGGGGGATTCACGAGTGATGCCCGCCTCTGGCTCCAGTATGTCTGGCAGGGGCAGGAAGAGAGGGAGGTGCCTGAAACTCCCGGTGCTTAATCCCCTTGGTTACAGGAATGCACCCAAAGGTGATAAGCCGGCTGGACAGCCACCCTGCTGTGTGATTGACAGCTAGGATGGAATGAATGGGAGAAACCTGCATAAAAGGCAAGGTTTTTGCTTGGAAGGCAAAGTCAACCACTGGACGAAGGAATCCAAAGAAGAACTTGGAAGAGATGCCTGCTGCAACTCCTGGACTGTTGGTTTGCCCGGTGAAGCCCTTCTGCTGTGCTAAAGTTGCAAATTCACCTTGACTAGAGAAGCCCTGCAAGGGCGACTACTCCATTTGAGTTGGTGGGACCAATCAACTCCAACGTAAGCTCGTCTGAACATCCTCTCGGAGCTGGCTGTACTTCCACTGCTGCTGCTGCTGGAACCAAAGTGCCAGGGAGAGGAAAACCAAATTGTTTGCATCGCTTTTAAGTCGGACCCGAGCGCCAGGAAGATACTCCGGACTTCCCTGAAGCAGGACTGATCAAGCCTGAGCCACCTCAACAGTGTGCTGGAGCCCAGATGTGAGGAAAGTTTATCCAGTAAGCACAGAGTTGCCATTTGCTGTCAGACACGAAGAGCTGAAACACTGAAGAACCGCTGAATTGAAGTTTGACCATTGCTGCCGCTGACCTTCCTATTGCAGAGCAGGAGTCCCCGGACTTCCTTCCTCTTGTCCCCACAACCGAGGCTCAGGAACAACCGGATCTGCAGAGCTGTACAGGAACAGAAGCCAGTTGGATACATTTCTTCTAACCAGAGGTACAGTAAAGTATAAGAGAACTTAACTCTTGTTGTGTAGCCTTACTTGCTCTCAGTTGAGACCAGTCTTGGTTACCTTGCAGCGATGCTATAGCTTAGCCCCTCACAAGCCTCCCAGCTTGTGGCCCTTCAAGTGTTCTATTTTCTACAAACATTTCTAAAAACAATGTGCAAGACTTTTTACCTACCTGCAAAGAATATCTTCAGCACCCCTTGATATTGTGCAATTAACATTGGCTGTCCTGGCTCCCTGAGAGACTCTTCTTACCTTTGACTCTGTGCTTTGTCCTTTCCCCCAGGAAAGGGTTAAACTTATTTACCATTGGAAGGTTTTTATAAGTACTTATCTATTTGTGGATTATTTGTTAACCTTTGTTTTATTCCTCTCTTCTATCTTTTACACCAAACTGAGTATTGCTCTAAATGTACTAGTGATACATCAAGGTCCACAGTGTCCTAGCTATTTAAGTCACCTGAGGGTGTAAGTAGTGTTTGTGTGCCATCCCCAATGGGTATCACCTAATGTAGAGAAACTAAGAGTGTGTTTTGAAGTATATTTTAATTGTTACATATATTTCTGCCTTCTGAAGAAGGCTTATACAACTGACTGTGAAATAAATTAACAATTGTTTTATCAAGAAACCTTGAGTGTAAGTGTTTATTTGAATAACTGCTACTGTGAAACTGTCACAACATTACTGCTCACATTGACCCCTCTTGAGATAAGCCTGGCTGCTCAGCCACACTACCAACCTGTGTAGTTCAGACTTCTACCAAAGGTTGGGTCCCTATTGCCAGGAGGTCAGGGTTATTGTAGTGCACCCAAAGGGTACTGCATACAATCTTGCCTACAGTCAGCATCTATCATTATTGTCTCTGTTTCTCCCCAAGCATGAATCCAATGTAGTCTAGTGGTTAACCATGATTCACACATATTCAAACACTCGTCCACGGTTGCCGAATGATGGATGAAGCAGTCAAAGTTTACAATTCCAGCAGACCAATAGAAAAGGCATCCCAATGAGTCGATAAAACACCAATTATTCAGTCTACTGATTTGTTTCATCTAGTCCCAAACAGGTTGCATTGCTGCCACTTTTTGTCCAAGCTTTATTTAGTATTTTTGTTATAATTCATTACATAGACCATACAACCACATTCTCCTATTTGATATCCAAACTATGGAACTCAGTACCGAAGGAAATAAGACTGAACAAAGACCTCTTAACTTTCAGAAAAACCTGGCTATTCAACTCACCAACACAAGAATAAAAACATGCACCCCCACAAACCATACCCTGGGACCACAGAAAATATGCGACCATAAGTATCAAAGAAAAAAACAAAAAAAACAACCAGACACCCAGAGCCAAACAGAAACCAACGAGCCGCCCCCCCTCCACTTTTCCACACCCAGATACCTCTCACGTATGAGACAAGCAAATAATGCCAGCAAAACTACACAAAAAAACAGACACACCACACACAGACATACACACACCACTAACTACACAACAAGACCAAACAGTTGCAAACAACAAACAACCCAGACACAGTATGCTACCCCTCCGGACACAATAAGCCCAGTCCACACAACAAAGCACAGATGGCAGTTTCTCCTGGTTCTGAAAGCATCAACAGAAGAGCACAACTTCCATCCAATCCCTCTTCCCTCAGTAACTAACCCCACTCACTTTTCTTATAGAGCCACGTGAGCGCCTGCAGACCATGCAAATGGCGGCAGTGCATGGTATAAATCATAACATAATATAAATAGTGACGCACGAGAAATAACCCAATTTATTGGGTGGTTACAACAAGTCAAGTTCTTCAACAGCGGTTTGTGGGTTAGCTTTTCACAATACTTTAAAGAGTCAATCATTGGAAGGCATGTGTTATAAAATGCTTGGTACGAGTCATTTAGGATTGAGGTCGTTTTGTCC
This sequence comes from Ambystoma mexicanum, assembly GCF_040938575.1. Classification (NCBI taxonomy): domain Eukaryota; kingdom Metazoa; phylum Chordata; class Amphibia; order Caudata; family Ambystomatidae; genus Ambystoma; species Ambystoma mexicanum. The sequence goes on along the minus strand of NC_090941.1, from coordinate 944,681,595 downwards.
ATGGCTATTGGGGACCAAACCGTCAACTTTCACTAACACCCCAGAGTAGCCTGGTGCCCTTAGAGGGTATGCCCCATCCTCGTCTGTCACCCAGAAGGATTATTTTAGGATCCCATGGAAAGGTGTTATGTGTAATGGCACTGTTGTCCAATAAACCTGTGACACCCTACATGACCACTGAGGGTGAGCAATTGTGCCCCTCTCCCCACATCCCCTCCAGTGGTCGGCGGTATGTTCCTTTCAATTCTGTTCAGTCTACTTGTTGACATATACTATCTGAAGAGAATTCTGTAAGCACAGTCTTTCAAACTGGTGCAACAAGAGGATAAGTGTGCCCGCTCACAGATGTGGGCCCAGTAATGTTAATATGTAATTATAACATAATTTATAGAGCGCAACATTCACCCAGAGGTATCTTGGCGCTAGAGAGGGAGGAGAGAAGACAGGAGCCAGAGCAAGAAAATTAAAACCGACATGTTTTCAACGCTTTCCTGAAGCTCAGATGGTCAGACAAGTTTTTTCCTGTCAGAGGTAGGTCATTCCACATTTGGGCAGCTACAATAGAAAAAGCACGACCACAAATGCGTGATCTATGGAACGTGGGGACTGACAGCCGGCCAGCAGAGGCTTAGCAGGGAGAACGGGTGGGGACATAGCGAGTGAATTTCACCTGGAGGTACTCGGCCCCCTGTCCGTGCAGCGCCCAATGTACTATACAGAGAGCCCGGGGAAATATGGGCCCCATACAGAGATCCTGTAGCTACCTTCACGGCAAGATTTTGTAAGCGGTGAAGCCGTTGGATCGTGCCCTTGGTCTGAGCCAGATATAAAGAATTACAATAATCAAGTCTGCTCAGCACAAGGGCAGCGACCACCGGGTTGATGGAGAGCAGCCGGTAGCATGGGAAGTACCTTCCTTAAAGTTTTAAGGTGAAAGCGACCCATCTTACAAACGGAAGACATGATCGTTCATGGACAGGGGGAGGAGAGAGAATTACTCCCAGATTCCTCACCTTGGTCACAGGTACCGGGAGGGAACCAAGGGAAGCAGGCCAAAAGGAGGACACCCAGAGAGTGGGGTCTGGGGGGGCTCCGACCACCAGCACCTCGGTCTTATCCCCATTCAATTTCAACCAATTCTGGCTCATCCACTCACCTACAGCAGTCAGGCACTGATGAAGGCATGATGACACCTCAGTCTGATTAAGATCTAACCGTATCAAGAACTGGGTGTCGTCAGCATAGGAATAGCACCTGACGCCAAGGGAGCGGATCAGATGGATCAGTGGCCAGATATAAATATTAAAGAGAATGGGTGACAAGGCGGAACAAGGCAGATGTTTGCACTTTGATCCCAGTGTCTGTCTTGCACTTCTGCATATATAGCTGTTTTTTCTTTGCTGTCCATGGGCTTCAGCAATTTATAACATTTGTACGCTTGTCCTTTTGTAATAACCTCTATCAGATTTAGTCCAAGCTTTGGGATCCTTTATAACTCCCTTTCCCTCACTTCTAAATTGGTAATCCTGTGTAGTAACTGTGTGTTCCTGTATCTTTCGATCTGAGGTAGTGAACATTTATTCTTGCATTCCTCGAACGCCAGTGGGTTTGAGCTCTCAAACAAATGCCCTAATTGGAGTTTGCCCAATGATTCCCAAGCTTTGAAAGCATGTCCAGTTTTACCTAGTGAGAAATGTGGATTATGTATAACTGGTGAGAGTGGGCCTAGTGTTACTGGTATCTTTAGCATGCCATAATATCCGTTGTCCCAGTATGAAAGAAGATTTCATTGTCCCCCTTGTCCCCTTGCAAAGCGTGATAGGAAAGGTCAATTATTTAGTTGCAGAGACAGGGCTCCCTGTTATACACCCACCCACTTCTTTCTAATCTGCAGAGACTAATCAAATAAAGCACCGATTTGTAAAGCTTTCAGGTACCTTTTAGCTGAGGGCGCACCCAGACCCCCTTGCCATGGTGAGCGCAATAATGTTTTCCTGGCTACCCTTGGCCATTTGTCACCAGAGACATTTTACCTTGTAGACTGTCAATGCTTTTCAAGGGAATTTTCAATGAGAAAGTGTGGAAAGCATACAGCAATTTAGGGATCAAAGTCATTATTATTGCAATTATTCTGCCAAACCATGATATTTGTTGATGATCCCATCCTTATAACTCTTCTTCACACTCTTTGAACAATGTTGGGAAATTGGCTTTAAAAAAAAAAAAAATAGTGTGGTAGGACAGCTATACCCAAATAATCAATTTTAGCTTTAGCCCATTTAATTTGTGGGGTTGGCTGGATTGCCTTCAGAGTGCTGCTAGATTTGTTGATGTTGATCCCCACTGGCTTATTTGAAAATCCTTAGATCTGGTCACAGCCTTCTATTGTGGTGATGACCTTTGGTATGGTCTCAGTGACATTTCCGAGATACAGGTCAATGTCATCCACATAAGGTGCGATTTTATGCTGTGCTTTCTGACAAATTATACCTGTAATGGAGTGACCTTCCCTAATCTTTTGTGTTAGGAGTTCAAGCGCTAAGGCTAATATTAGCAGCAACATCGGGTAACCCTGACTGGTTCTTCTATCGATTTAAATCGGTTTAGTATAATTTTGGTTAACTGTGATTTTTGCATACAGGGATTGAAAATGTGGGCGCATCAACCTTGTGAACCGTGGGCAAAACCCATAAGAGACTAACTTTTCCTAGCTATGCCCAATTCAAACTGTCAAATGCTTTATTTGCGTCAAGTGATAAATAAGAGTGTTGCTTTCTTCCGCGTATGGGTGCACTAATCAATCAGATGGATTGTGTACCGGGTATGATTGAAGGTGGATCGCCCCCATATGAAGCCTGTTTGGTCAGTGTTTATTAATTTTGGGATAACCTCCATCATGCGGTTGGCTAAAATTTTAGTGCATATTTTCGTGTCGCTATTTAAGAGTGTAATAGGTCTATAAGAATTACATTCCAGTGTATCCTTCCCGGGGTTCAATAACAGTAGTTCTCAATATTCTTCTCGAAGTCATAAAAAAGTTGAACACATTCGTCGGGTGAGGGGTTAACATGGTACAGAATATTTTATAAGACATATTGGGAAAGCCAACTGGCCCCAGAATTTTGTTATACGGCAGAGTTCGGATGACGCCAACCACTTTCCTGCGGCGTGTTAAGGCCGTCCAAGTTAGCCCTTTCATGGTCAGGAAGCTTTGGGATACGAGCAGTGCAGAGAAAATCTTTGTAACCTACTAAGGTTTCCCATCCTCCCTCTAGCAATTCTGTGTAGAAGGTTTCTCACGATTTGGGTTTTCTCTGGTCCCCATGCTGTATTATTGCCTTGGAGTCTCGAAGCGCCCCAATTCGGTTATGCTTTTATAGGTTTTAATTTTGCCATCAATATTTTGGTGCCCTTTCGTGTAGTAAAATTGCTTAGTGTGTAAAATAGCTTCCCAGTCAGCCTGGAGTGTCTCTCATTTTGATTGGGTCGCTCAGAGGGCTTTAAGTGGTTTAAATTAGTTTTTCATTTTATGTTGTGTATCCTGGTCTTTGATTCCCTATTCAAGATCCTTACGTTTTTGGTTTTTTGCTCTCCTTAAGACGGTCAATCTCTAAATTAATTACCCTCAGATTAATGCTTTGCAGGCATCCCAAAGTAGTCCAGGTTCCGTGAAGCCATGGTTGTTTTCTCTGAAGTAGTTATCAATTAATTCTGCTATGTATTGTCTGACTGACTTGTCACTTTTGGATACACTATTAATTAGACAGAGCGCGGTTGCTGAAAAAGGGGATAAGGGATCTATTAATGTTAGTGTGATTGGTGTATGATCAGCGATCACCATAGGTTCTGTCTACTGCAGAGGTTTTAGATATTAATGAGGATATGGTCAGGAACGTGTCTAGTCTTGAATGGCTCTTATGGACTGCTGAACAGAACGTGTAATCTCGGTCTCCCTGGTGATTAAACAGTTACGTTTCTAATAGACCCAATTCCAACAACCTTGTGATTGCCTTGATGTACATGTATTGCCTCCAGTGGAGAGAACATTTCTGGGTGAAAGTGGCCATAGTAAATTCATCAATGACTAAATGGTGGTGGCATGAACTTTCAAAATCCAATCAAACAATTTACATCAATCAAACATTTTCGACAAGTGAGATCCTGAATTTATGCATTTATTAGCTTTATAAAGGACATTGCCTTAGAGGCAAATTCCCTTACAGTGTAACCAAACTTGGACCCCTGCCCAATCTCCTCCTCCCCAACTGCCCCAGCGAACAGCGAGCAGCATTATTTCGCTCCCCCATCGCACTCCATAGTTTTTTTTTTTTTTTTTTTTAAAGAGTATTTCGCCTCCTACCAGTCTTGAGCTCAGGAATGGCATGCATTACTTACTGTAATAGCATTTCTGATGATTATATCTGCTTAGATTCACATGCTGTGCATATAGTCCGACATCTAGTGGTAATCGCAGAGTATTGCATCTTTCCTTTGGGGATTGAAAGGTGGCGTCGACATGGGCGTGCTTGTAACACTACCCCTAACTTGACGTGTAGTGTACCCAAAATCCCTAACGCATCGAGGTCCCTCCGATTGTGTTGTTTCTGCAGTGAGGCAGCCTTATGACTACGTATAGGTGCTTTATCTGTATATGGTAACAGAGTGTGAGGATTGGATAACTTATCGGGTGGGCGTCTACGCCCATCCCGCTACATCACTCGTGATAGACATCACTACAAGTACAACGTCTCATTGGTTCTACTAGCTATAGGACCCTAGATTATTTGGTCCATTGTGATTGGGTAGGTTACACCCCTAGACATAAATCTCCACTTTAATTAGCAGCATGCAGAATTGACATCCAGATGCGGTGTGCCCCAAGATTCACCCTGCCTCCCTTCCATCAATCAGTACCTTAGGGCCATGTGTCAATTAGTTGGCTGAGGATGGCCTCGAACTGTAGCTTCTTATCAGGAAAGGTTATGGCATCCTCGGGTTCTGGGCGACATCAGGTGTTGGTACCTCTTCGCGCTTGGCTGGTCACGTGTTCGTTCACCGTGAATCTGCTTCATTTCCCTCTATTTGTGTATTGATTCTTCCTTTAGCCTTGGCCTCTTTATCTCTACCTTCACTGGCAGACTGCTGTGCTCTTAAGTTTTGTTTCTTTGAAGTTGCCGCTGTCCTCCCTTCCTGGAGTTGACCTCGAATTCCCAGGCATGAGCTGCTTCTTACTGAGTTTCGATTCTGCTCTTTCGTCTGGCTTTGAGCTAGTATATAAATCTTGGTCTGTTTGGCCACCACCATCCAGGGCTTAATTCTGCTTTTATAAAATGGAGTCGCACTTATATAAAGTGCTTCTTGAGGTAGATATATAATTGGCACTTGCCGCTCTTTCTACTAAGCATTGCAAGTATTACCGTTTCCTTAGCTTTTTGCGTCCCAAGCCTATTTACAGGCATTTAGCCAGTTGCATATTTTCATCCTTCTTTCATGGTTAAGTTCTTTGTGTTGCGACATTGTTTCTTCCTTTAAGTCCATTACACCATTATTCCTTATATGTTCGTCTTTATGTGTCGTTCCTTGCTTGTCGTTTCGTTCATTAGTAAGCCTGTCAAGGCCCTTGTATCGTCACCATTCGCCTTTCATTAAGGCCCTTTGGGGACAGTTTGTAAGTAGTCTTTATTTTGTGTCAACTGCTGGTACGGTTGTCTCAACGGGTACTGTGCTGCCCACGGTTGTCTGGTTATGGGCAAGTCAACGGGTATTGCTCTTCTGATGGGCACTGGGCAGAGCCCTAGCGCTGCTCTGTTGGTTTATTTCCTCCTCATATGTCACATATCTTGGCGAGTATGTTCCTGGTATCTCAAAATGGGTGGCTGGAGTGTAGGCCATATCTGGGACCTCCTCTACAGGAGATAGGGGGATTAAGTCTTTTAACCCCTTCCATAAAAGCCTTGATCACTGGAATTTTCCACCACAAAACCTTTTTGTGGGACGTGGTGTAAGCTGAAAGTGCAGCTAAGTGGACCTTTAGGGAATTGAAAACCAGATCTGAATCTAGTAGGTGAGTCAGGTACAGAACAATATGTGTTGGTGAGCAGTCAATGGGATTGATGCTTTTGGAATTGCACCAGATGACGAAGCCTTTACATATGTTGGAGTAGCAATGTCTAACAGAAGAGTGAACATATCTTAAAGTGAAATAAACAAATGTTGTTCAATTGACCTTCCCCTTTGACGAAGTGTGCAAGACAAAAGAGCATTGTACTTTTTAAAAAAAAAAAGTAATGAACACCAGAAAAATAACCTGAGAGGAAATGTTTCAATAAAAATGCTGGAAAAGTATAAAAGGTGCTCACCTTTTAAACCCAGCAACCTGTAGTGAAATATTCCCCAGAAAACAAAATCCCAATACAAGTGCTTGTTCTCTTGTGGGTAAGCATCTGCACTGGGAACATGACAACCTGGGTACAATCCTGGTAGCCAAATACTTGAGCAAATTTACCAACCTCAAAAAAACCTAAGGGGTTACGTCCGCACTCAAGTTACGCTGTCCACCCACATGTATCCCCCGTAAATGAGCCATCATTTATAAATCGCTACCAATTTGAAAACTCTCCTTGAAGAAAGATAGTGCTAAGCAGCAATTCATGGGCCTGCAGCTTCTGGTGGGCTGCTAGGTGTGGGTGCTCTAGAGAGCCACATGAGGTTGGGAGTTGACTGACACTGTGGTCTCATGCAGGCCTCGTACGTGTAAGCCTCAAACAGCTTTCCTTTTAAAGCGGACAGGCAGCTGACACTTTTCAGTTCTCCTGTGGACAGATACACATACACAGAGGGTCTCTGACCACAAACCGAGACACTGAAAAATCCATGTTAAACCATTTTTTGTAAATACAAATATTTGTCAGTCAAGGGCTACTTTGAGGAATTTTAGCCAATTTAAGACGAGAATCAGCAACCGTAAAAATGGCTGCAATTTGTCTACAATGCCTCACAATAGCTCAGACCACATATGAATACATTTGTAACATTGAATGTACAGTGTTTTTGAGTAAGGTCAGGGGACAGGAGGGGAAGCAATGGGACAAAGCAAACAAGCATACATGGGGCAGTAGGGCCCTACACCTATTATCTGCCAAGCCCCCTCTCCAGCCACCCCTTCAACTTCAAACATCATCCCATCTCTGCTCATACGAAGGCACCACTGGGAAAAGGAAAACAGTGTTTTTCAGTTAAAACCTAGGAGGCACTTTTTCTTCTGGGGGTTTTTCCGTTTATCTGATTTCGCCGAAAACAGGAAAGCCTATGAATAATCCATACTTTCTGCATGAATTGGCGGTGGGACGGATCTTGGTCTAATGGAAATCACAAAATGTCCTATTATTGGAAGAAATGTCTGATGATTAAACACTTCTGAAACTAAAACTAAACTTACTTTCATTTTGCAGGGTGCTGATAACATCATCCACGATAGAGTCTGGTGTGAAACCTGCCGTCTGCGATAATAGACCCAGCAATGATGCAATCTTTAATCTCACAGAATTATCGGTCTCCTGGAACAACAAAACAGGGTGACTTGAATAAAGCGTCCACACATTGCTTTTCTGTTAACATTCATGCCCCTGAGAACATTCACATTGCTGTGTACAATTTGTTCTCAAAATTGTGACGGGTTCCACAGCGGATTAATAAATGCATGGGTTTCTTTTATTTTTTTACCTTTTTTTCATACTTTAAGACCTTTAATAACGGATGCTTGCAATTGGTTGATGTTGAAAAAAGTGGGTGAAAATTCGTACAAATTAGAAATAAGGTTGTTAAAAATCTCAGTTCGACCAGATACAAAACAATTTTAAAAACCTTTAAAAAAGGTGTATTGAGAAAAAATATGCGTCTTAAAACATGTTTGTCATTCCCAAAAGACCTTAGGTAGAAATAATAAAAAAATCATGTTGCATAAACCCTAAACCACAAGATGGCAAAGAAACCAAAATAGCCGACCCTCCAGCTGAGAACACGTCTGCTCCCGAGGCCGAGCAGGGTGGTGCTGAGTAAATACCGGCCTACCATCTCAACCATCAACCGGTTTAGTCATCAAAAAGAATGAAATTCCAGCAATAAGAAATTAACAAAGAATTCGAACTGAAGACCTTAAGTGCTTGCTTTATACAATTGACCAGATAACCAGAACGGTCTGCATTATGCATGGGTTTCTTGAATGCGTTTGCAGCTTCGTAAATGCTAGAATCACCAATCAACAGTCAAATGTATGAGGGTAGCAACAATGCTGAAGAAACCACAGCAGGTTATAGGTCATTTGTAATCTGCTTAAATTATTTGAGATTTTGTGCATTCTCCTCCTCTGTGGAGAACAATTTCTAACAGACGTAAACGCTCTATATTGCCTTGTTAGTTGAATAGATCCACTTCTACGGCCACTGCATAACATAATCATAAATGTATTTTAGCGGCGCCCAAAGTCAGCCTATGCACCCTCTGTCGCAGAGGTTAAGAATGTTTTCAGGTCTTCTACTAAGCAAGAAAAGATTTTTTTTAAAAAAAATGATGAACACCACATGCTCCAACGTGCTGTTGCCCTTACATTGCCCAGAAGGGCCCTACAGAGCAGTGTGGCATGTATGACGCTTCACAGGACTTTGCTCGGCAGATAAAATACTACTGGCCTCATCACGAGTTGGGCGGTATCCCGGCAAATAGTGTTCGCTATTCGTGGTGCACTCCGTTGGTCGATGATTTCTCTGACTGTAGGAGTCCTGAGAAGATGAAACTTGCTATGGGCTCCTCAAAGGCAGATTGGCAGTGGAAAGAAGGACCCATGGGCTTCTTCGATGACTTCTGGCGGCGACGGGTGCAGAGGGCACTTTTGGTGTTGGGTTTCACGATATTGCGGTTTTCCACCTTTCGGTGCTGCAGCACAGACCTCTGGATGGCTTCTGGTGCCCTGGGCTCGACCACTGGAGTGGTACACGGACCCTCACCGATTCTGGACCCTCTGACATCTTTGTTGGATTCTGGTGGCGGGAAACCCACCGGCGGACCTTCCTATACATTCAGCGACACTGGACCTTCTCCGGCGGGAAAAAGTGGTCAGTGATGAGGCAAGGACTTACCTTGAAATATTCTTCAACAGTTTGGAACTTCAACAGCTCTGGGTGTTATGGAGCACTATGCCAAGGTACCCCCTCTTCTGGGTGCTACACTGCAACAGGTTTCCAGCAGTTACAAACACTCCTCCGGACCCTGGGTGACACCAATGGGCTTCTTCCACTCACAAGGCACTCCTTCTGGATTCACAAAGACCCCTTCTCCGGACCGCAGGCACACAGGACTGGCTTCCAGGATACTTCTGATGAAGAGTAGCAGGTTGCACGATGGTCTTTCGTAGCTCAGGGAGAGTCTCCTAGCCAGGTCCTCTCTTGGATCAGTCCTTGGAGTGGCACAGCAGCCTTTGGATTTCGGTGAAGAGTAGCAGCCGCAATCTTCCTCCTCCAGCTGGACTCCAGGGATCAGCTTTAGTTTTGCCTTCAGCTTCTGAACAAATTGGTGAGTGCAAGATGTTAGGACAGTTTTTCTGAAGTCCTACCTGACTTCATCAAAACCATACAACTGAGCCAGTACAAGACTCCACTCTTAGTATAAGGCTGTACCACCCGAGTTCATGGTAGCGTAGACAGAGCAGCCAGGCTTATCTTAGGACGGAGAGACGGCTGTAGAATCAGTACAAATGAAATTGTGATACAAATGGCCCAAAGAAACACTGAATATGTATTGTACAAATGACATGCATTACTTATCATAATCACATTTCTGATGGTTGTATCTGCTTAGATTCACATGCTGTGCATATAATCTGACATCCAGTGGTAACTACGGAATATTGCATCTGGTCTTTCGAGGATCGAAAGGGGACGTCGAAATGGGCGTGCCAGTAAAACTATCCTTAACGTGAATTGTAGTGTACCCAAAATCCCTTGCACGTCGAGGTCCCTCCGATTGTATTTTTTCTGCCGTGAGGGAGCCTTATGGCTATCGTGAGTGAGTACAGAAAAGAGAGAAGAGCAGGAAGACGTCTGTGTTCCTTCCATCCGAGTCGGAGAAAGGGTGGGCGCATGTGAATCTAAGCATTTACAACCATCAGAAATGCTATTACGGTAAGTAATGCATGTCTTCTGATGCTTGTTAATCTGTTTAGAATCACATGATGTGCATAGACTAGCGAGCAGTACCCGAGTAAAAAAAGTTTTTTTTTTTTTTAATTTGTCCATGGTTCAAAACAAAAGTAGAACCTTTACAAAATATAATTTACATCATGTGAGAATTAAAACAATCTTCAGCAAACAGATATTCATAAAATAAGTGTTCTTAAAACAAGAGAAATCAGATGGTACAAATGTGGTATGAATTGGAAACATGGAGTACTAGCTCTTTTTCTATATGTTTACAAAAGGAAACTAGAGCATATATTAGAGGCCTATAATTACCTTGCATCATTCTTGCCCATAAGGAGTTAAGGCAATCTTCATACGCAATGTTTATAAATGTTATCAGCAGATTAGTTCTCTTGACATTAAAATAAGGACAGTGTAGAATTAAATGTTTCAACTTCTCATTTGATTCTGTGCACAATGGAAAACTAAAATGTTTCATTGATTATAGCATCTTTTGGTTTGTTCCAGTATTTAGTCCTTTCATTGGTATAGTATAGATTGAATTTAAACCACATGTAAGCCTTTCTAAAGTGGTTACAGGGAAAAGAGTCAATGTAGTATCTAGGCACGCGTTTTTTCATTTGAGCAGAATATTCAATGTACATTTTGTACTTCTCTTTGTTGGAGAGTAGTACACCAATCATACTCAAGTTTTTTAGCGTGCCATGGTCTGAGATACAAATGATCGACTGATATTTAAATCAGTCCGTATTATATGCATTCTACGCTGATATTGAGTAAGAGAAAGGGTATTGGACAATTCAAGATTAGCTTTTAGAACAACATAGAGACTATTGCTAGACAGGAAACACATTCTTGCATAGTTAGACAACTGTCTCCATTTCCAACGTGTGGATAAAGAAACTAAACCAAGTTCATGTCTAATTATACAGTTGGGTACAGACATAGGAAAGTGCATCGCTGATTTTATCAATGTTCCTTGCAGACAATCTAAGAATATGCTCATATCACAAAGATAGATGTCCAAAGAATACAACAATACACTTTCAATTTTGAGAGTAAAAAAATCTAAAAGTGGTACCAAAGAAAATTTACAGTATTTTGCATAAATCATTTTCAGTTGAGAGAGCAGGGGCCTGCTCTTACGTTGTAATAATGAGACCCAAAAATTGATTGTGTTTTCCTCAGAGAAATAATAACCCAGTTAGATGGTGTTTGAGATCAAAGGAATCAGGGTCTCCATGAGCTGCCACTGATAGTTGTTATTCTTATTTAGGATCCCAAATCTCATTATGGCCGTCTTTGCATGATTGGGAGTAAGATTGTGAACACTTGCAAATTCTTCGAAAAGATGTAATTTAATTTGGAGTCCCGCCGGAGTTCGGTCGAAGATGATGATATCATCTGCAAATGCCAGCCATTGGAGATGTAAGATGCCGAGTTTTACTGAAAATAGATTTTTAGCACTCCAACTGTGATCTAAGTCTAATAAATACAAGTTGAAAAATGTTGCTGTGAGGTTACATCCCTGCTTTAGTCCTAAGAAGGTCCTTATGGGCTTGGTAGTTCTCCTATCGGCAGAGATTTTTATCTTATATGAGGTATCAGTATGTAATTTGATAAACCAATATATTAAGTTTAAAGGAATTCCCATTTTTGCCATTTTGGCCCAAAGGATGTTGCGGACCAAGTCGTCAAAAGCAGCCGACATATCAATTAGGGCCATATAAACGGGATACATATTCTTGGGTTTCACTCCAGTTATAATATGCGCCATTATTGTGGCATTTAGCGTAGTGCTCATAGCTTTACGAAATCTTGTTTAATATTTGGAATAGAGACACTGCTCCTTAATGACTTTTTCCGAATTTGTGTAAAAGGAGAATTGCAAAGGGCTTCGCTTCGGTGTCTATCAGTGAGATGGGCCAATAATTCACTGCTAGGGAAGAACCGCCTTTCGTTTAAATTGGGATGATGTTTGAAATCAACCAAGAGCAGGGAATGGTCCCCAAATTCATTATAATCTGATATTTGGTTTTTAGAATTAAAGCCCAAAAATCCGGGTCAGTCTTTTATACACATGGGGGAAGCCCATCAGGTCCTGCTTATTTTGAAAAAGACAATTTAGAGATAGCCCATTTAATGTCCTCGATTGACTAGTCAAGCCGGTGCATCTCAGTGTAACATAATAACACATCAGGTTCATTCTTGAATCTATTAGGAAGCTGAAATTTGGAGGCGTTATAAGTAGACCATGTAGGCTCCAAAATACAATTTTGCATACCTAATGTATACTTATTGTCAGCACTTTTTATGGTATGCCAGATAGTTCTGGTGTCATGTCTACATATAGCTTTGATTAAGGAGCAATTAATTTTATTATGATTTAATATACGTGTATAAGTTCTGTTTAAAGGTGAGGTGTATACGCCTACGTAGAAGTTGATAAGTGGAGAGGTCCATAGTATTGTTTCTTAATTGCCTAAGTGCTTTTCACATTTTAGAGAGTCTTACAGTTTGGGTCAAACGGGTGGGAATGTGTTATTTGGGTACTTGGAACTGAAAAGTGCCAATCCCATTTGTATTATTACTGAGCATTTTGCAGTCATCTCTGTCATCAATTTGATTTGTTCCCCTTTGATCATGTCCAAGTGAGTTGAAACATAACTCACAATTTGCAGAGTCCTGGATTCCATCTGAGTGATACTTGGTGACGATGCACTTCAGGGAAAATTAGAGAAGGATCAAGGTGTAACAAAGAGCAGTCTAGTTCGAGGGAGATGGATAATTGAGCGTGGTCTCCATGTGGTATCCGGCTAATCGATAGAAGAGAAACAATAGATACGATGTTATAAGATAGAAATATAAAGTCTATCATAGAAGATTAAGAACCCCGTTCCCATGTGAAGTTGGCACTTGTACTTCTCGTTTCAGCCATCTCCATATCCCAATCTTGGAAATAAGAGTTCCAAACCGCCCCTCTAATTCGAGAGGATGCCTTGGATTTCCTTTCCTCTGTCTCGAACTTTTTCTGACAATCCGAATTAAAGTCCCCTCCAATTATTATTTCAAATGCTCTGTTCTCTAAGTGAGTTTTCAAGGCACATATCAAGTTTGTCTAGTATTGCATCGATTAACGTATTAACCAGGTTCCAATATAAAGTAATTAAAAAAGTGGTTTGAAATGAGTGCTGTTCGTAATCAACAAAATACCCAAAAGATTATAAGACTTCCACACAAGTTTTGTTTGAACACACAGGGAGTTGTTAACTGCAATAGCAAGACCACCAGAGGGACGCCCTTGAGCTATTCTTGTGGCGGGTGAGCAGTACGTAGTAAAGCCAGACAGTAGAAGGGCGTCAAGTTTCATGGTTTCCTGTAGGAATATTATTGCAGGGTAATTAGATGGAGACAGCATATCAAACAACTTCATTAAATTATGAAACCCACATGGATTCCATGATAAGATCTTGAATTTGTTTACTTGCAATGGCTATGTTTAGCATGTTGGTGTTTTAAAGTTTAGAATTCAATTTAACATTGGTTCCAACCAATGGAGATCTTTATTTTTGGCTACTTGATTCAACAATTCAAGGACTGAGGAGTTACCGTCCTTGGCATCATTGCGAGATTGTGAAATCGTGCCAACATCAATAGCAACAGACGGGCAGGAATATGAGAGAAATTCATTCGTAGTGAGCTTGTCAGCAAAGGTAGTAAATCCTTGGTCTTTAATTTCAGCACGACAGAACCAAAAGAATTTCAGAAATCGATTCTGAAGTAAGGTAACAGATGGCCCTATAGTTATTCGTTCTCAGGAGAGAAACTCTCAAGAGGTCTTCAGTTTTCAGAATCCTTAATTGAGGAATTCGCGATAGCAGTGCAAGAAGGAATGAGCCGTTACTTCAAGCACTGCCGAGAGAAGCCAAATTACCTTCAAGGCCGATTATGTAAGCCTTGTCAGAAGTAGGTTGATTAGAGGACAGTAAAATTGAGGCTGAGGATTCGCTGGCAGAGAATGAATTTGCAGGCTTATGAACACTTACATCAGAAAGTTCTTCAGGTAAAGGAATACTATCCACAGTGGGGACAGGTTTCACTACCAAGGCAATGGAAAAAGTTTTGGCAGAAATTACACCTTCTTGGATCGCTTTTCTTAAGGTTTCCAAAATGTCTGCACGACTGTTACTACATTGACTACTGATTGGAACTTCAGGAAGGGTCTTGCTAGTGCCTGATCCATGCGAAAATGTACACTGTTTGTCTAAATTACAAATCCGAGCAGTAATCAAATTGTCAGAAGGGGTCATTGCATTGCCAGGATTAAGAGTAGGTTTGCCAATGGGTAATAGCGTGACTTTACTCCCCCCATTAACTACCATAGATTTCTTATTATCCATATGAGCAGATGTATTGGCAGAGGTAGAAGCCGCTGGAGGCTCAGCTATGCACACTTCACTATAGGATTTCCTTGCACGTACCAGAGGAGGCTCTGGTGAGGATATGCCTTGAGTGTTTGTACTAAGCTTTGAGCCATCAATAGTAGTGCGGCTCCTTCCACATACAGGAAAATAGCCATTAAGGTTTGATGATTTCAGTACTTTTATTGGCAGCACAGATCCTTGAGTTTTCAAGTCAGAGATTTTGGACGCCGTCTTTTTATTTAGCATGACAGGCCTCTTTGCGTCTCTTGGCATAACGTTTAACAGCTCTCAAATGGATCTTTTTGGCACAAGACAAAAAACCAACATTGTCATCGGGGGGGGAAGGGGGGTGGATACAGTTATTCTCCTCTTGTTTCCCATGGTCAATAGCCTTTACAAGAACACAGGGGCTATCGCAGGTTTTCGCCTGTGGTGCAAAATTAGAGTAATATTCAATCATTGATGTATTTATCCCAGAAATGGAACTTATTAACTCTTTCAGCTCATAGCTGCAATCGCAAACACACGAAGTGGGGGACAGGGATGGGAAACAATTCGAAGAGGTGCAGGAGTGATTGTGTCAGGTGATTCAATGGAAAGTGACGTAAATTGCGTGCTTTTATGATTAGAGTTGCATGTGGGATTTGTTGACCAAGGTTTTGCCAAATCATTTTTCTGAGCTCTTAGAAAGTCTACGGCTACTATAAAACCTTCAATTCTGTCAATTTTGGAGCAGATCAGGTGCATTGTAGTTTTTATTTCCTGTAATTCAAGGTGCGTCAGATTGTGCCCTTTATCGAAGAGATCAAGAATTTTAATTATTACAGGGAATGTTTGGGGGGTGGAGGGGACTGCCTTCATTATTTTCCAGTGGATTAGAACAGTCAAATGAATCGGGCTGAATATGTTTCATCCGAGAATAAGAAAAATCAGGAGAATATAGCAATTGGGCGGGCATTAGTTCTTTATTTATATCAGCATCTACAAGTTTGTTGAGAGTACGGCTGCATTGGGCCATTAGGAGGCGAGGTATTCAAAGGAATTTTCCACTCCAGCGATCGAGAGACAAGAGGAGTTAACACGCCAATTGAACGGCACACCTGATCATAAAACACTACCATATTGCGTAAAGCAATATCAAACTGGTCATTAGAAGGGCGCGCGAGGAGAGAGAACCTATACTTTCTCTGCTCTCAATGCTTCCCCTCCGTTCCTCCGACCTCTTCAAACCATTGTAGTTTGGGAGTTCTTCATTTGAGGAAATGAGGGAGCTAGAAGGTTTACTGAAATGAATTTGCACCGCGTGAGATGAAAGAACAGCGGTGGTTACACTTGGTTGAGGAGGGGTACATGCGCGAGCTTCCGGTATGGGCAGGTCGACATATGAGGTTCTACCAGCACAAATTAACGAGTCAATACTCGTGCTCGTAATAACTGCCGGTATGAGGTCCTTACAGTGACCACTGCACATCCAACTCGCCATGTTCAGGACAATGACCAAACAGAAAATAAAAAGTTAGACACACCAATACTAGAAATCCATCGCCAGCAAACTAGAACAGGGATGAGTGAAAACACTAAAAGCACAGTGGAAAGAAGATAGAGCGATTAAGGCTCACATACCACTCTATTCTTGGCTCCATTGTGATAATCGTGCAACAGCTGATCACCGTAAGAAAATGCGTTGATTTGTTTCCAACGGGGTAGAGTATTTGCTAAGTGTCTTCGCTACAATTCCTATTTTAGCGTAAATAGAGCAGAGTCAGATAGAGGGGGGCAGGGACCTTTCCGTTGCTGGGCGCTGGCGAGCCAGCAAACAGCAAACAGCTTAGACTTGTGCGAGGACTTGATGCGAGCGCGGAGATGCATGCGGCACAGTCTTTTTGTAGGTTCCTGGGTAAGGAGGGGGTGGGGCCACCTATAAAAGGCAGAAGAACAAGTTACTTCTTACCTGGTAACGTTCTTTCGATGGGATGTTCCTCCAACGTATTCCTTATCTTTGATAATTAGTCTCCAGCTTGCTGGCCTTGGAAAGAGGGCGCTGCGCATCGACGTCCGTCAAGTTGGTGTCCCTCGACAGACACTGTATCGGCGCAGACGTCACCATGCCCATAAATAGCCACGCGCAGCATCCGTTGCTCAGTTCCGTTTTGTAGCATAAGATAAGTCCTGCATGAATTGGTTATTGACCTTGAAGGAGCGTAAGCTGCAACCACAAGGGAAGTATTACTGTGGGGATGGATGGGAGGGGCGATAAGGAATACGTCGAAGGAACATCCCATCGAAAGAACGTTACCAGGTAAGAAGTAACTTGTTCTTCGAAGGGTGTCCTCCGACGTATTCCTTATCTTTGATAGACTCCCATAGCAGTGGTGTGTAATTGGAGGTGGGAGTAAAAACGCCATGTTTCCCTTTAGGAATGAACAGAATGTAATAGGGCTTTGCCAAACCTAGTCTCTTGACTAGAGGAGGAATCTAAGTTGTAAAATCTTGTGAAGGTATGTGCGGACAACCATGTGGCAGTCGCACATTTGTCTCGAACCGGAACCCCTCTTTGAGGGCCGAAGAGGCTGCGATACCCCTGGTTGAATGAGCCCTAAGATTTTGAGGAGGATCTTTCCCTGCTAGTGTGTAACATTCCAGAATGGCCAAAATAAGCCATCTGGAAATGGTCTGCTTTGTTATCGGTAGTCCCAATTTGTGCCCTGAGTAACCTACGAACAGTTGGTCTGCTTGCCTAATCCTAGCAAGTCTGCTGATGTAAAAGTTTAAAGGATAGTTCCGGGACTTTTTTTTTTTATTGTCCCTATGGTTCGGCCATGTGTTTTTAAGCATAAATCGGTAGATCGTAGAAAACTTTCCTATGGACCTTACCCGACTTTTCGTCCATTAACGCACTCGAAATCAGCCGCCATTTTCTGATAATCCTATCATTTCCCCCCCATCGACCTGGCTCACCTGCTTTTGCGGCACTAAATCAAATCCCCCGCCCCTGAAACAAACTTTATCAAAAAATTCATATTCCCCGCCTCTATCCGTGACGTGACTGTGCTGCGTAGGCAAACGCGCCCAGGCGTCTTCTACGCGACTCCACACAGAACCCGGAAACAAACACAGATCAGCTCACAACACAGCGCGCCACAATTCGGAATATGAAACTGTATTTTTAAATCAAACCGCAAGATTGTAAATTTGGTAAAGTACATTTATTTGACATCAAATGTTTAGAGAATATTCAGCGATTTGCATTTTTCTTTGCTCACGTTCCAAAAAGTTCGTTTTGAGGCATGCGATGTTCCTTTGCTGTACACAGGGTCTTAGATCATCTCACAATACAGCGCCACAATTCGGAATATGAAACTGTGGTTTAAAAGCAAACGGCAAGATTGTACATTTGGCAAAGTACATTTATTGGACATCAAATGTTTAGAGAATATTCAGCGATTTGCATTTTTCTTTGCTCTCGATCCAAAATAGTTCGTCTTGAGGCAAGCAATGTTCGTGTGCAGTACACAGGGTGTTGGTTTACGATAAAATAAGCTCTTCGGTCGCACTGATAATCGCATGGCTGTTCCAACAAGGAGGCACTAGGCCACCACAACGGTCTGTATGTTGCATCTAGCCGTTAGTACCGCATAAGGGCATACTTGTACTTGGCGATCGTCCCATAAAATGGTCAGGGTGGTAACGTTCACGCGGAGAAGCAACTGGCGGTTGTAAAAGCCATCCGCCGGTGTCTGGTACTCGTGACACATACAATAATGAAGGATGTACCTGTTTTAAAAACATAAAAAATGAAATTAGTCTCACCATCAGATCTTTATTAAAATTATTCATTTTATATATTAGGTCGGGAAATTATTTCATAGCTAGGACAGTGCAACTGGGTATTATACGTCAAGGGGGGGCTGTAGGATACTGAGACAGTCCCCCAGTGCAGGGGTTGACAGGGAGGCAGTGCAGGTGGAGAGTGGAAGGGCCCAGGACCGAGGTCGCAGACAGTGGACCAGTTGTAGCAGGGGAGAGGGAGAGAGAAAGCAGAAGCAAAGAGGAAGGTTTTGATGTGCTTCCGTAAAAGGAGATGGTTCTCCTCAAGATAGTGCGCGGTACAAAACAATATGCCACATAGAACGAACAAGTACAACTTAACCAGTCTTTAAAGCTACTGTATAGTAATTAAATTGCGGTATAAACTCATCTAAAGAGTTACTTACATTATATTTGCATTTTCCATTGTGTCTGTGCGTAGGGCAGCCCCGAAATACCACTCCTTCTATGCCGACGTTATTGCTTCTAATGAACGAACATTAAATGGCTTTCGTTTCTGAAATGATATTCATTATCGTTTACGTTATTGCACCACACCACCAAAAAGAAGTCTTTCGGGATGGTCCCGGCCTGTCAAGGTCAAATAACAATAGAACCTTATACTGAGTCGTGGGCCATTCCGGCACCCGAGCAAAAAATCAAAGCAGCTGACCTTCACTTTGAACGAGCACACATTCCTAGTTAGCTACATTCAGTGTAAGGCCATCTCACAGGACTTGAAATTTACACTCCATCTTTGCATTTTGTCTGCGTGCATTTGCAGCCCCAGAGAACCATAAATACGGAGACATTCTATATTTTTTGAAAAATGATTTATATTACTGTTTGGTTTAATTTAATGCGCAAATGAACAAGGTTGGATAGACACATTGCATGTACACTGAGCAATCACTTTTATTTACACAATACATAGCTACACATATTCAATGGGCCTGCGACATGAGGAGACTCCAGAGCAAAGTCACAGGTGACACCCGGGTGGTTCGCACAACTGCACGGTGAAGGTGAGGGGCAAGGGTGGAGAGACACATTGCATGTACACTGAGCAATCACTTTTATTTACACATTACATAGATACACATATTCAATGGGCCTGCAACATGAGGAGACTCGAGAGAACAGACAATCAAATTACAATCATTTAAACCGCGATGTGTATTTCTCAATGAGCTCTGCTTTAGGTGGACATGGAACAGAGGCAATGTTGGGTGGCAATGCAGTTGTCCCCTGCGCAGGTTCGTTCACAACTCCATGTATGTGCCTATCTAGGACATCAACAATAAGTCTCTCAATAAACTCATATTGCATATCCTCAAACACTGGTTTGATCACCCATTGTTTACTTCTTTTAGTGAAGGCCTTATTGTAGCGAAGCGTCCCTAAAGTTCCGGTCGTCCTACTTTGTTGACGGCCAACATTATGGTTATGTGCCAAGACCGCTAGAAGAGTCCGATTTATCATGCCCTCCATGCCAAAATGCAATCGTTTTGGCCTGTACTTTAGGCACATATTGTGGAACACCTCCAAATCTCCTGTGTGGCAGAATTCCGTGAGTCCCCTCAAATCTCTTGTTATAGTTTTATCAAATGCAATCTTTTCAATGGCTTTGTGAGTGGGTGATGAAGGAATCAACCACTTCTTCTTCCGTGCCTCCTCTGTGGACAAATGGCCATGTTCACAATTGTGGAAATGTTGGTTTGTGGTCCAGCGGTGAACGTTGCTACAGTGTAGCATTACTGACCGCCATTTTTCCAGTAGAATTTCCAACGACCCTCCACATGTTTTTGAGCTCCACCAAAGATGGTTGCTGATTGACTTGGACCACTGTGAAATACCTTGCATATCTTTTTTTTTACCTGCAGCCGACATTTTTTTATTGATTGTTTTTGCAAGATGCCATACGTCAAATTGGTGATTTATATTTTTGTACTCTTCTCTCATTGTCTTGGCAATTGAAACGTGTCTGTCCGTGGCTATCAGGTCGATCACCATTCCCTGCGATTGTAGTTCTTGCAATGATGCTACAAAGCCAACTTTCTCCATGGCCACTGAGGATGTACTTTGTGACACCTGCACGACCACCGAACTCTCAATTTTCTTACTGTCCATGTCCTGAAAGTGGTAGGTGCAGTACTTGGCTGAAAATCCTGGGCTGTCGCACTGTCCATCACCGGCTAGCCTGAACCGTTTGCCCGCGAATGTACTATCAATAGACATTTTTTCCACTCTCCAAGCTTCGCTAATGGCTGGAAATAGATAATCGGTTTGGTATTTGTAGAACTGAGTTTTCGCAATGAAATGGATTCCCACAAACTGAAAGAAAGTCTAACTTTTTAAAACTTGAACCACTAAAAAGTGCAGCCGTTGCACAAAGTAGATTGCCTGCTGGCAGTTGCCCCAGCATGGGTTGTGCAGACCATGAGAAAGGATATTTTGTACAGGTGGCATGTATTTTAAGGTTAGTACCTCGAATTGCACGAGTCACATTAATCAATGGCTCCCCACATACTTCCCCACATTTCATCCGAATAATAATATCAAACAACTATCGAATACAATGAATTTGGCCTCTTTCCTTATACTGTCACTCTGCATCCCAGCTGGTTCGGCCTGTAACGTTGAGGACATGTCACTCACATGAAAGGTAGAATCTCTGATATCGTCTTCCGCTATGTTCAGTGATATTGATGGTGTTTCATTGTCGTCCACTTCATTCTCTTCCATTGCAACATCTGTTCCTTCTCCGGCGATGGGTGAATAAAACAATTTCTTCAACTTTCTCGCGGTCTTAGTTTTTGCGGGTGTGGATTCTGTGAATTGATCTCCGACTGCATCCGAACTACCAGGAGGACATTCACTATCAATGGATGGTGGTGGTATAGCTCAGTTGTCAATCACTTCATATTCTTCCTATTGGCACGATGCATCTCCAGTCTCAAGTCCCTGCCAAAAGGTTTGACAAGCAACATCTCTCGTTTGCTTCACTGTCTGTGTAGATCTAGTTCGTACACCCACTCGCAACTAGTGGACAGATTGGAAAAGGGATGTTCAGTTTAAACACAACTTACAGTATTGAACTATTAACAGTGAAAAACAACATACTATAGTGACCAGGACACTAACCTTCTTTTGCTTTCTTTTCTTTGAAACTTTCTTGCCTCGAACTTCAACATCAGGACGCTGTTGCTCCGACTCGTGTGTGCATGTCTCCACTTCCTCTTGCGCTGCAACGACTATATTTTCATGATAAGCACATCCATCACGCACTGACGCTCCATCGACTCCCTGAAACATAGAACTTTCATTAGCATGTATAATAATATTGAAAACACAAAATGTACTTGGGGACCAATACCCACGTACATCTCAATAGCAAAACATGAATGAACGCTTTGTGTAGAACATTCAAACGACAATTATTCACGCATTGTTGATCTACTTAGATGGAACTGTCAAGATCCATACCTCAGGCTCCTCATAGACTTCCATTGATGATATTATTGAAGATGATGCTTCAGTAACTCCCTGAAACACAGTAATTGCATTAGTATGGTTTTCTATTTTGTTAAAAAGAACATAAACTTTGTGCAGGCGTCAACGGCTCATCTAAATAGACCTGCACAAATGATCAGTTGTCTAAAATAAATAATGGATATCTAAATATGATTCGATTTGCTCGATCGTTGGAAGTGTCACCACCCAGAGATCTGCATCAACTACTAGGGGTGATGTTCTTGTAGAAGAAGCTCCGTCATCTCCCTGAAACATAGTACTTGCGTTAATAAAGAAGCAAGTATAGCGGATGTAATCACGTCATATGATTTCGCTTGATCGAACTGTCAGTATCCATACCTCGAAATGCATAAGAACATCAAGGGACGATGTAACTGCGGTGCACACTTCTGCAAGCTGTTGCGCCGACCCGTAACTGCATGCTCCCCCTTCTTCTTGGACTAATGCTCCATCGACTCCCTGAAACATAGGACTTTCATTAGTAATGAACACAATATTGAAAAAAGATGACATATAGGAGGGCGACGACAGAAGGACATATCAATGGCTAAAAACGAAAGAAACATTGTGTGTTACAATCACGCTAGAAGAATGCAAGATCTGATGATCTCCATCGATGGAACTGTCCGGAAACGTACCTCGAGCATCTGAGTGACATCAACGGTTGTCGTCAATGCGTTGGACTCCTCAGCATCTCCCTGAAAGACAGTTCTTGCATTATTTTGGATAACAATAATTATAACTGAAAACAAAGACTAGAGGACGAGTACAAGGGTGTGCCATTAGGTAAAATAATTACACGATAAATTAAACTATTGATTTACATGCCTAAAACAAGTCAGTGGCAGAATAGCTAAGTAAGATTACCCGATAGGCGCTTGAAGTGGCTGATGACTGCAATAACGACACGGATGGAGAATCTTCCGCCTTCATATTGAGTGGATACATAAATGGGGAAATTATTGTTAGCTAATGCTACACACTACCGCAAGGCCGAGAGCTAAATACGTAAACTTGACTCACCAGTGGAGGGATGTGGACGAATAGAGTGGGAATAGCGGTTGAGAGCAATTTTCGCTTCGCTCGCGGTGTGTTCTTCTTTATTAGCAATGATGTGGAGTACATGTCTGAGCTAAAGTGCCTGCTGCAGATGCGGTATCGATCACCCCTCTTGTCCGCAAAGACTTCTAGGACTCTACTTTCAAGCCCCGACGGTGGATATCCGCAATATCGGACCCATTCTCTTATCTGATCTATTGTCTTAGGGAAAACATGCATTATAGTTCCTTCAGATTTTTTATGGGTCTTCGAAGGGCAACCGCCAATGGAACAGGCAGGCATTGTGGAAAGTTCTGAAAAGTAAAGATCAACAATTCTCTATGAATACCAATGTAAACTCAGAACATGTGACTAGTTCCTTGCATGTACTGTCTTGAACGAAAAGAAATTGCACGCAAAATGATTATGGTACATGGCCTTACCTTGACGAACAAACAGTTAGATGCAGGGATCAGAGTAGTTTCTTGTCGTAGAACAGGGAGCAGTTCACAGGTTGCAAACTGACGAGTTTCCTCGAAGTGGTCACGGAAGTTCACAGAGACGAAGAGCAGATAACCAGCACCTTCACGGGTTGACTAGCAAAGCGCAAAGAAGTTCTCATTAGAAATATGAAGTGGGTTATAAAGAATTCGAAACAGGGGTGTGTTTGTGAATGAATGACGTGTAAATGTCGTGGCATTATGCGGTTTGCAGGGGGGGCGTCCAGTGTGAGGGTGGATGCTTGGCAGGAGACACAGGGTCTGGAGGTAGACATGGGAACAACAACCCATGCTCTATAGACCACTTTGAAGTGTACATGGTCTTTGGCACCTCTTGGCCTTTATCGCTCCCTGACAGCTTCACTTGCCAGCGCAAGTACCCCGGTGCGAACTGCCTTTGATAGGGCGGGGGGGTGGATTGGGGCGGTGGTCGTGCAGACAAGACTCGTTTGCCGCAGGGCCTCACCAAGGAGAGGCCATCTAACTGCATGTAAGAGGCAGGCTGCAGGATCTAGTACATGGAAGGCAGGGGGGTGAGTTTATAAATACCTCACCCTCCCAGGAGAATATATGGGTGCAGTTCACCCTGGAGACCCTGGATGCCTAGGCAGTTAGTCAGCAGCAGGCTGGCCTGTGGTGGCAAGGCGGCACGGGCCAGAGCGGGTCATCTCTGTACCCGGTGCCCAAAAGGATGATTTATTATGATCAACTATATTGATTATTTACCTATAACCATGTTTTGGATCAATAAAATCCAACGGCCTTTTATTGCCAACGCTTGAACAAAGTGGTGTGGTAAGTATTTTTGGGGGAGGAGGCAAGGCCGGGAGGCTTGATGCCAACCCGCAAAATAACATATGTATGTCTGCTGCATATGGGTTCAACGGTTATGTGGATTGAAGGTGGGCGGCCAGCGTGAGGGAGGATGCTGGCCGGAGACATGTGGTGTGACAAGACAAGGCACAGGAAGACTATTCAATGGAGACACACTAGATTCATTTAAAAAATCAAAACAACCATTGTTAAAATATATGTTGGGTTTTATTTTAGATCTTAATTTCAATTGAACATAAATAATAAACATTACACATTGTAAAGTTCCGGTTGCAGCACATCCAGGGAAAATCTGCGGTATTGTCCACTGTCGCTGGGGAAATGTTGTCTAATGGCAAGTACCGCACAGGCAGGTATTACTCTCCGAACGCGGTGTCCGAGCCTCCCGTGAAGCCACCAAGTGAAGCAACGATAGGCCACCAGCCTGTACCACCTGTGAAAAAGAAAGATGCAAACTGTATTAAAATGACAAAACTTTCTTATCACTGTCGATTCAGGTAAAAAATGTCATTCTGCTTTGAAAAAAATTCTATCTAGAAAATGCACAATATGGAACCAATTTACATGCATTCGAATGATATGTAGATGTAATTTTATATGTGGGAGACGACCATGAAATAGTAGTGGCATCACTGACATCAAAACCAGAGTATACTTACTCGTTACTCGGATTATGCGGACGAACAGTGCCGCGAAGTTCGTGCATAAGCACCATCATCATCCTCAACACGGTCCGTGAGAGGCAGGCTTCCCTGAACTCTGGCAGCTCGGTGATGCATTGCGGACTTGGCTCGCCTTCCGAAATGTAGGCCAAGCACCCGGAATTTTCACGGCAGCAGCAGTTCTCCTCCTCAGTTGGCATTAGCTCGCACCGATTGCACGTGCACCAGGTGGAGACGCCGTCCATGCGACATGGTCCAGGCTCTTCATCCGTTGACTGGTCCTCCCAACTGCCGTCCGAATCCCCATCGTTTTCGCGTGCTTGCCTTTCCAGTAGTTCTTCCTAGGTGTACTCGGGCTCGTACATATACGGCATTATTGTAGCCATTGTGTGGTAAAGAAAGTAAAATAATTTACAGAGATGGTACAGGTGTTCACGAGGCCTAGAAGCGGCGAAGGTAGCTGACCAGAGCACAGAAACGAGTCACAGAATACTCAAAGTAACACAGAGAGAGTAATGGAATCGAAAATCTGCTGCTGTGTGTTGTGAAACGGTGTGTTTATACTTATTGAGGAAAGAGGCGTCCTGCCATTTCCATGGCGACACTTCATTAGCTGAGGCGCAGCGATTGTTGACACGAAACGTTCTTTGGCGTTGGGAAATGGGCGGTACGCGTCTGCTGATGTCAGGCTCAGGGGCGGGGGATTTGATTTAGTGCCGCAAAAGCAGGTGAGCCAGGTCGATGGGGGGGGAAATGATAGGATTATCAGAAAATGGCAGCTGATTTCGAGTGCGTTAATGGACGAAAAGTCGGGTAAGGTACACAGGAAAGTTTTCTACGATCTACCGATTTATGCTTAAAAACACATGGCCGAACCGTAGGGACAATAAAAAAAAAGTCCCGGAACTATCCTTTAAAGCCCGCCTTGAATCCAATCTATGTAGCCTTTCTTCCTCTTTCCCTGGATGAAGAGGAGGATAGAATGAAGGTAAGGTAATTTTCTGAGTGATGTGGAATTCAGAAACCACCTTTGGGAGGAAATTAGGCTTCACCTGTAGGACAACTTTGTCTTTATGAAAATTGTATGAGGGGGTTAACAAGATAGAGCTTGTAATTCGCTCACCCTTCTAGCAGATGTTAGTGCCAGTAATAAAACAGTTTTAAGGGTGAGAAATCTTAGCAAACAAGAGTGGAGTGGTTCGAAAGGAGTACCCATCAGGAAATGTAAGACTAAATTTAAGTCCCATAAGGGAACTTGGAATGGTCTTGGAGGATAGACATTAGTTAATCCCTTTAGAAATTGTATTACTAAGGGTAATTTGAAATACGATGGCTCCTCTGTAGTGCGCTTGAAGATCGATAGCGCCGCGAGATAGCCCTTGATAGTGCCAACTTGAAGGCCTGAATTTGCCAAATAGAGTAGAAAGGCTAACACCGTTGGTGTACCACATGAAAAGGGGTCGATATTCTCTTCTCTACACCAGCTGCAAAATTTGTTCCAACGGCAGCGGTATAAAGACTTTGCTGCTGGCCTTCTGGCCGAAAGCAACACCTCCATGACGTCATCAGGGAGGTCCTAATCCTTGTATCTCAACCTTCAGAAGCCAGGTGTGAAGGTTGAGGTTTCTGATGTCTGGATGGAGAACCTGACCTCCCTTCTTTGAGAGAAGATTCTCCTTGAGTGGAAGGCGAATTGGAGGGCAGATGGACATGTCCAGAAGGTCTGGGTACCACGTTCTCCTGGCCCAGTCTGGGGCAATTAGGATCATGGTCCTCCGGAATTTTCTCAACCTCCTGATCATTTGAGGAATGACAGGGACTGGTGGAAACGGGTACAGGAGTGGAAACTTTCAGTCCACTACGAACTGCAGTGCCGAAACGGCAAGGTCGCATCAACAGAGAAGCCCCTGCAAGTACAACTTCTCCCTTTGAGTTGGTGGGAGCAATCAACTCCAAAGTAAGCCACCTGGACATCAATCTCAGAGCTGGTTGAATTTCCACACAGATGATGCTGGAAACCGTATAGCCAAGGAGAGGACCACCAGATTGTGTGCGTTGCTTTTAAGCTGGCCAAGAGCTCCAGGAAGATCCTCCGGACTCCCAGGATGCAGGACGGACCGAGCCTGATCCCCCTCAACAGAGTGCGGGACCCCAGAAGCAAGGAAAGTCCATCTCGACAGCCAGGAACTGCAGTGTTGCTATTTGCGGTAGACGCAAGGAGCTGAAACACTGAACAGCCACTGAAAGTGAAGTTTGCTGGTTGCGAGTTTTGACCCTCCCAGTGCATTGCAGGAGTCTCCCGGCGTCCTCCCTATGGTCCCCACGACTGAGGGCCAGGAACAGTGAGAGCTGCACAGGAACAGGAGTCATCTGCTGCATCTTTTCTTCATTTTAAAGGTACTGTACAAATTCTTAGAGAACTTGCCTTTTGCTGTAGAGTTGCTTGCATCTTCTACCACTCACAAGTCTAATCAGCTTGTGGCCCTACATTTGATTCTTCTTTTCTTCTTCTAAAACATTGTGCAAAGACTTTTCCATTTAGCGACCAGAAGTGCTTCATCCGATATAAGACTTTTGCCCATTGACTTTGGCTTAGCCTATTGTACTGAATGACTCTTTCTGGGGGGATCCAAAAGTATTTGCCTACTTAAGAATATTTGTGAACTGTTGTATGTTCTAAATAATCTTTTCCTTTTGACCTGTTACCACATGTTTCTAAATGCAACCATGATATATTAATGTACCCAGCACCCTAGCAATTGAAATCTCCCGAGGGTGTAGGTAGTGTCTGTGGGCCATCCCTAAAGGGTATCTACTGATTTAGAGATATTAAGAGTGTGTATTTCATGAAGTGTATTTGAGTATTGCTATAATATTGCTCCCTTCTGAAGAAGGCTTATTTAAACTGACTGATAAATTAATAATGGCTTATTCAAGAAACTTGTGTAAGAGTTTATTTGAATGCTTGTAACTGTAAATCTCTGTGTAACTCCACTACAGCTCACACGGACCCCTCTTGAGATAAGCCTGGCTGCTCAACACACTACCAAAACTGTATAGTACAAGCTTATACCAAAGGTTGGGTTTCCTATACCTGTAGTCAGAGTTGTTTGTAGTGTTCCTAGAGGGTACTGCATCCAAACTTGGCCTAACAATGGATAAGGCAGTTTCATCTGAGAGGAGAGGGAGAGAGAGACATCTCCATCAGATGGGAGAGCCAGGGTTGGCGGGCCCACATCGGGGCTACCAATATCATGGTGACTTGTTCCTGGTGCATCTTGTACAAGATCTTGTTGAGTCGGGGGGTGGAAGCGTAAACAAATCTCCCTGGCCATGTTATCCAGAGACCGTTCCCCTTGGATCAGTTCTGAGGGTACCTGGAGACGTAATCTAGGCATTGTGCGTTCTCTAGAGTTGCGAACAAGTTGATCTCTGGAAAACCCCATTCTGCGAAGACGGAGACAATGTCCTCGTGTAGTTACCATTCATACTCTAAGGGCAGCGAGAAGTCTCTGCTGAGCACGTCCGCTAAAAGACAGTCTCCCTGGAACGTGTTGAGACAACAGGAACATCTTGTGTTTGAGAACCCACTTCCAACTGTTCTGGGACAGTTTGGATAGCCTTGGAGAGTGAGTGCCCCATTGCTTGTTCAGGTAGTACATGGCTGTGGTGCTGTCCGTGATGATCAGGACCATCTTCCCCTGCAACTGTGGCTGAAAGGCCTTCAGTGCTTTGAACACCTCCAACAGGTTTATGTGGTTGGATGCTACTGCTGGGGACCCAACGCTGTGCACCGTCTGCTGAAGGAGGTGAGCCCCTCCACCCCGTGAGAGATGCGTCCGTCGCAAGAGTGGCTTCTACTGCAGTGGTGGTTAAGGTTTTCCCCTTCAAGAGGTTTTCCACTGCAGAGAGAGAACAAGGGCTGCCGAGACAACCACTAGATTGTCCCATTATCTGCTGGCCTGACACCACTGGCTGTTCAGACACTCTTGCATCGGACGCATGCGCAAACGTGCGTGAGGAACCAAGTAAATGCAGGACGCCATCATTCCCAACAGTCGCATGGCCTTGCGTACCGTCACCTCTCGACTGGCTACATACTGAGGGATCTGAAACAGCATGTTTTGGACCCTCTCGTTGGA
Source organism: Ambystoma mexicanum (assembly GCF_040938575.1). NCBI lineage: Eukaryota > Metazoa > Chordata > Amphibia > Caudata > Ambystomatidae > Ambystoma > Ambystoma mexicanum. The sequence goes on along the minus strand of NC_090941.1, from coordinate 944,652,461 downwards.
GGGAAAGACGAGGCCGTCTTCTGTCTGAATTAGGGCCCCCAGAAACTGCTCGACTTGGTCGGGGTCTAGGCTGACCTTCTCGTTTATGGAGAATCCTAGACTGAATAAGAGGTCTATCGTCTTTTGGGTATTCAACAGGCATGTTCCGTAGGAATCCCCTATTATGCGCCTGTCGTCGAGGTAAGGATAAACTGGGATGGATTGTCTGCGCAGGTGTGCTGCTGCCACTGCCAGTACCTTTGTAAATACCCTTGGAGCTGAGGCATAGCCGAAGGGGAGGACCTTGAATTGGTAGTGCTTGTCCTCTATCATGAACCTTAGATATTTCCTGTGTGCTGGCAACATTGAAATATGAAAGTATGCATCTTTCATGTCCAATGTTGCCATGTAATCCCCTGCGTGAGGAGAGGAATTACCTCCTGCAGCGTTTCCATACGAAACTTTTGAGCTTTGACAAATTTGTTCGCTGGATGCAAGTGTAGCTCAGGGAGCATGGTGAGATCTTTTTTTGTGTAGAAGGAAGTACACTGAATAAAAACCCTGGTTTACCTGTAGAAGAGGGCCGACATCAATAAAGCCCTTTTCCCTGCAGGACCTCGACCTCTTGCAGCAGGATCCGCAGGTGTTCTAGTGCTAGGCGTCTTGATCTCAGAGGTCTGAATCGAGGCGGTCGGCTGAACTCTATGCAGTAACCGTGGGCAACTGTCTTGAGCACCCACTGGTCTGTTGTAATCCCCTCCCATGCGTGCAGGAATGATGTTATACGTCACCCGACCAGGGAGGCATGGGATTGGACCCGGATCTGAATGTCATTTCTGACTGTAGCCGGGGAGCCCCTGGGGTGGAATTACGACCCCTTCCTTTCCCACGGCATTGCCCACTAGGTGGATACAGGGTAGAGGAGGCAGACCCCTGTCCTGAGGACCAATTGTTCTCGGAACCATATTGGTTGTGAGGGAAGCGAGAGTAGGACTGGCCACGAAAGGTGCGTTGAGAACCTCCCCCTCTCTGTTGAAAGGGTCTTTGAGTAATTTGGTTCAAAGTCTTCAAAGTCTCGTGCTCCTTCTTTGCCATTTCCAGCGCCTCATCAACAGCCTTGCCGAATAGGTTGGAGTCCTCCACCGGCTTGTTGATTAATGCCGCCTGAGTCTCTGGTTTGAATCCGGAGTTTTTCAACCAGGCGTGACGCTTTAGCACGGTCCCCTGGGCTAAGTCCTTCCAGCAGTCACTTTAGAGTCTAAAGTATTCTTGAGAATGTTATGGTTCACCTGCTTACCTTCAGAAACAATTGTAAGCAGGTGACTACGCACTGGTTCAGGGACCTCCTGTAGACCCTCCTGCAGCAGGTTCTATTGAACATCCGAATAGCTGGCCAACAGCGTGGTGTTGTTGGCTATGCAGGTGGAGTATGCTGCCGCAGTAGTGATTCTCTTTCCCAGAGCCTAAAATTTCTTACATTCTTTGTCAGGCGGCGCCTCGCCTGTGGACAAGGGGTCACCTGCCCTCTTCCTTGTCATGACCACCAGAGAATCTGGGGTGGCATGTCTCCTAATAAAAAGGGGGTCAGTCGGGGAAGTGCGGAAAAGTTTTTCCACCCATGGGTTAACAGCCCTGGTTTGCGGGGGTGTTAATAATGAAGGGGCAATGCGCCTCTTAATGGAATTCAATAATGGGATAGCCTGGCTGGGAGGAGGCTTCTTCTTTAAAAAGTCTTCCACAAAATACGAATCTGTCACTGCCTCCTGTGTGGCAATTTGGAAGTGTTCTGCTGCCTTTTTTAGGATGGCGTTAAACGCCATCTGGTCATCAACAGGTGATGCCTGACAATGGTGGGGAGAGGGCGAGTCCATACATATGGTGTCAGGGTCCGGGCTATGGGTAGGGGATAGCCAAGGTGGGTTATCTACCGGCTGGTCGTCCCCCCATCAAACTTCTCTGGTCCATGATGAGGAGCCAGAGGAGTATAGGAGGAAAGGGCTCTTCCCGATGATCCTTCTCCCTAGAACATCAAGATTTCTCAACCAGAGTTTTAGATAAAGATAAGGGACTTTCAGAGTAATCTTTCCGCCCTTCTGGGCCTTTCGACGTGTCTTTAGACTTGTCTTTCTGTTTAGCTGCCGAAACGATCTTAGTGAGACTCTCGCTGATGGTCGGCGTTACTGGGAGGTGTTTGGACTGTGTATTAGGTTGCGCTGTGGATTTCACTGATGCAACCGGGGCTTTAAGCGGCGTTGCACGCTCTTCTGTGGCGTCTCGACGGCCACGTGGCTTTTGGTGCTGGTGCCCTTACTCTCAGAATGCTTGGACATGCTGCTGTCGCGGTTGCGGGGAGGGCTGCCGATCACGCGAGTCAGCGGGGGCCGTCGAGGAATCCGACGTACCCGTTAGCGCCTTGGATCGCTTCGACTGAACCGTCGAGGCGATACCTGGGGTTGTGTACTTTGTGCCCCGAGTATCAGTGAGTGTCTGTCGCCGGGATGTACATTCCCCATAGCAGGACTAGCAGGGCCGGACGTTGTGGAGAGACAGTACTCCGATGGAAGGTCAATGGCGTCCGAACTGGAGCCTTGGTCGTTGCTTATCTCATCACATTCAGTGGCAGGGGAGCTACCCTCGGCCTGCAACAGAGTAGGCTGCCCACTGCTTCACTCAACGCTCTTTAATAGTCTTAGGACATAGGAGCATACAGGACTTACCTCGTGATTGAGGGGAAGACGCTTAATGCATCACAGGTCCTTGTCTTTCCATGGGAATTTTCCCTTAGAGGAAGGGCAACATTTAAATGGTGTCCTCTCCATAGCTCAGGGATTTAAAAACGACAGCAAAACCAAAAGGGACAAAGAGAGGGGAGAAGGAAAGACATTTTTGGAAAGAATAGAAAACCCCCAGACCCTAGTCTCCCTACTGTATAGGCCAGCCAGAAGGCCCAGCTACACGGTCGACAGCGTCGACCGGAGCACCAGCCGTCTAAGTGTTCTTTTGCTGGCATCGACGGTAGTTCAGGAAGCAATCGCCGAGGAGGGGACGTTCATATAAATATGACCGGAGAACGAGAAATATAACAATTTTTCAATTTGGACAGAGCTCTGCATAAGTCAACAAAGCTAGTTGGGCGGCAATAAACAAAGCTAGTTGGGCGACAATAAACAATCTGAGGTGCCTCGACGCTTGAGGGATTTCGGGTACACTACACGTCATGTTAAGGATAGTGCTACAGGCACGCCCATGTCAAGGTAGGTCCCCTTTCGATCCTCAAAAGACAAGATGCAATACTCTGCGGTTACCACTAGATGTCAGACTATATGGACAGCATGCGATTCTAAGCAGATTAACAAGCATCAGAAAAAAAATGGTTTATTTAAATACAAGTAGGCCCAGATTAATCTTGGGGGAAATAAATACTATCACATTTTTTTTATTGTGTATATAGTTTAATAAACAAACTTTAACACATTCTTAGATAAAATGATTTGAATAAAAAGAAAAGAAAATGATCACATACTTAATTCTTATACAACAGGAAATTATTACGGCAAAAGAAGAAAAAGAAGGCAATGAAAACTAAAATAAAAAAAATTATTTCCACATATTAACAATATCAAAATTATATAAAAAAGGATATCGAGCAACAGCATGAAACAAATTTGCATATCCTTAGTAAAATACTAATACAGAACAATTAATCTAACACGGCCCATTTGAAGTGGTAGTGAAAAGAATTTCATTAGGCATCAATGAATCCCAAAGCGCAGATCACACATAAATGGATCCCATATTCATCACATAGCATGTGAGGTATATCCAAATGTAGGAACAGAGGCTTTTATTTAGTTCCTCCAATAGTCTCACGTCACTTTCAAATTTCCGTAGTTGCTTATTTACACATTTCCATACTTGTGTTATAGCGATACTCCTACTACGACTATATCCAGACAAAAAATTTAACCAGAAGTATTCATGAGTTAGATCATTGAGATCTTTTACAAATTTAGAGTAGTAATAAGCATAGATCGATTTCATCACTGGGCAATTTGTAAGCACATGTCTTGTTGTCTCTATTTCTAACTTACTACAGCAAAGTCTGCAAGTTCTTTCATGTGCTGCATTCCATCCATGCCCCTTCGACTTCAAGGACATCAAGACGGTTAAGACGGATGCTCATGAACAGCCTCTGTGTTATCAGGGATGGAAAGAGCTTTAGACATTCCTGTGGCTCCTTGTTTATTAAAAAATATATCCTTGAAAAGTGGCTTAAAGATTTCATACTAGCAACTTTTTCGTGGCGGTTTACCCACTCTTGCTTCTCTACCAAATTTTTCAAGGATTTCAACATTGCACCTTAACCATAATCCCACCTCGATGTCCAGCATAGCTTCTTAAAGAAAACCCCATTAATTGTTTTGAATTTAGTCATTGCCGCATTGGAGCTAGCCTCTAATGGTGAGCGAAGGATCATAAGAAAGGAATCTGGTGAAGAGAACAATCTTAATGTAGAGCTTTGCTCTATTCAGGTTAAACAGGGTAGAGAGGGAGTTAAGGCCCATCTCAAGCATAATTGCCTCAATAGGAGTGTAATTGCTTAGCCCCATTATTTTGCGCCATATCAGTCCTTCAATTTTTTCTGCCCACTTAGACCAATCACAATATGAGGCCTCAAGCCCATAAAGAAAAACAGACACTAATTTCTGTCTGTAAATGGTGCGGATTCCACATAGACTATATCCTGTAGTTTGTTTTGAAAATACCAATACTGCTCCTAGAGTAGAGAGAACCTTCGATCGCTTGTTCTCCTGTACATTGTTATTCGTCCCACACTTTCCAGACACTACCTCATAGCCCAAATATTTGTACGCATCAACTCTTTTGATGAGCCCTATATTACATGGAATAGTCATCCTATTACTTCGCCAAGTCCCAATTGCCATACATTGGGTTTTAGTAATATTGGTTTTAAGACCATTCTTATCCGCATAGCAGCAGACAGCCCTGGCACTATTGCAGATCAAAAATAACAATGTCATCTGCTTAGCAGATCCAGTCCAATTTGGTGTTTGCAATTCTAGGAAAAGCATTCATTTTGTCAATGAAAACCTTGCAGAAATCAGCCATGAATAGATTAAAGAACATTGGCGCCAATGCACAGCCTTGTCGCACACCACATTTAATAGATATTAAATCAGACATTAGTCCCATATTGTTCAATCTTACTCTGGTGGTATTATTCTCATACATCAGTCTGCATATGTATAATAAATGGGCCGGCATACCCATAGCCTCCAGTTGCTCCCATAGCCGGACTCTTATAACCATATCGAAGGCAAAGGAGAAATCAACATACAGAATATAAAGAGGTAGTTCCGATTTAATGTGAGCCTGATCTACTAATGTATTTACCAGTAGAATATTGTCAAACGCAGAATAGCCCTTGCGAAACCCAGTTTGGGCCTTATCAAGGATGTTATTATTTGCTATCCAAAGATTTATTTCACAAAGAACTAATGTGCAAAATATTTTACTGGGAACATCCGTGCAAGTAATCGGTAATTTGCAGGCATCTTACGGTTTCCACTCTTAAAAATAGGGATTTTGATAGATGTGTTTCAGGAATTAGGTAAGACCCCAATATCAAGTGTTTTGCGAAAGATAATGAGCAAAGTATCAGCCCAGGGGTCCGGATTCTCCTTGATGATGATATTGCATAGACCATCCGGTCCAGGGGCTCGAGATGTTTTTAATTTCTTAATTATGTCAATAACATCCCGTTTCAGCAGAAATCTCTGATGGTTTTTTTACCAACTCAAGATGTTGAGCCCAAGTTTTGCTGTCAATACAGCAGGCTAACTCTTTTTTTATTTTTCCCAGACAGTGTTCTGAAATTTGCCCAGAGTTTTTTTCGGATCAACTGTCAGGAAAATATTATCCATAGCTTGCCAGCAAATGTTATCAGTGGAGGCTCTATATCTGGATAGCCAGTTCCTATATTTGTTCCTTATTTTCTGCTTTTCCATAGCAGGGAAGCTGGGAATTACTGTACCCAATAGCTTTGATCGCTTTGCGCATCTTTTTCTTTTCTGCATTGATTATTTTATCATAAGCGGCAACATGAGAGGTTTTGCAAGGATGAGTGGGCTGTTTACATCCTATAGGCATCGTGGCATGCATACAGGTCGCAATCCAATCAACAACCTCATTTGCAGTCATCTTAGTCATGTTCTTAAGCAGCAGACATTTTGACAAACTATTAGCTTTCTAGATCAGACCCTCCCAATCTATTTCTGTTACCCAATACCTCTACTTCCCCTACCTTGTCTACCAGATTAGTCCCAAAGGACTTTACCTTCAACATACAAGTTAGTATAGAGTGATCACTAAAAGAGGTAGGTTGGACTATAAATTGTGACACATGATCAAAAAGTGAGGCATTAATAAGAATATAGACAATGGTAGAGTTTTGTTGTCCATTAGACCATGTAGTTTCAAGTCTAAGCTTTCCTCTTTTAACACCATTTGCCATGTACAGGTCGACATCAGCAATTAAAGTCCTCCACCTTTCAGATTTAAGATTAACATCTCTGGCTTTCTCATGTTCTTCGATATTAATGCAATCATACATTATTGGCATTCAGATATCCGCCTAATAAAACATTGGTCTCATCATCATCATGATTTGGAAAAATGGAAATGTTGTATATCCAAAGTATGGTAGTCACCAGGGGATCATATATATTTATCAAACTTAATTTTGTCCCCTCCCTCTATACAAATTCAAACCATTAATGCATAGGAACAACTATCCCCATAACTGATTTCCAAATAGGGTATACTATTGCACACCAATATTGCCAGACCACCAAGTGGCCGGCCCAAAGTGCCCCTTCTTGCCATCCTGAAATACCTGGTATAGCCATCAAAAACTGGCTTAAATAAGAGCCTTGTCTCCTGTAGGAAGATTATTTTAGAGTCCCTCAATAGATGGTATGATCCTTTACTGCTAAAAAGATGGCTATGTCCCCGAGTATTCCGAGAAGAAATAGCTAGTTTAGTTCATCCCTGGTTATTCATGGTAGGCAAGAAGGAGCACAGCCATTCCCAATGTGATTTGGTAGCTGCATCCATATTAACAGCATTTTTCACCTTGGGAGCCTGCCCTGATTTCACATTGCAAAAATCTTGCAATTTAATCTGCTTCTTAGGGCCAGGGGTAACATCAGTTTCATATCCATTTTTTTAGGTCAGATTTCGCAATTCAATGAGGGAGACCACTGCCTCAGAATAGCAGTGCACTTTGGTCAAAGTCATTGAAAGAGGCTCCGCAAACTTGAAGTCGCTGCTTTTCACTAATCTCATTGAGACTTGAGAATAAAGAATCTCAAGCAGTAGACTTTGGTTTATGGGCTTCTTTAATCTTTTCCATCTCGCAAAGATGGTAAAGGATCTTTGGGCAGTTGAACATTTTTTCCATTAGATTTGTCTCCTCCTACCTTTCCAATCATTGGAGGGTGTCCAGGAGGACTGCTTCTAGCATTCTCAGATTCAGGGTTGGAGCTTCAGAGGAAACTATGCTAATATCATTGGTGGAATCCATCTCATCCGATTCCAAATCGCTTAGACTAGACACCGAGCTAACGTTCTCCGGTTTCTTGTCATTAGGATTTGTTGCTCCAACCAGCCAGGAAGTGAGGTTTCCAGATTTAAGTGCCAAATTTTCTAGCTTTCCTGGCCATCCTCTTTCTTGCCCTCTTGGTCAGATTATGCTTGGGAAGCTTTACAGTGGGTGGAAGCACTTGCGTTACCTCAGCCACTTCAGGTGCCAGAGATTTAGTATTAGGAGCCATGTCCCCTTTTTTTTCTACGCATTTCTCTTTTAGATAGCTGGCAGTTTTCATTTTCCTCTGACTCATCGCCCGCTAGAATCTCTACCAGCGTTGATTCCAGATTAACCGTAGCTGAGATTGCGTCACCTTAGATATACGACATCCTCTTAGCTGATGGGGGCCGATGGTTATCTAAACTACCATCATCACCTTTACCCATCACCACTGTGTTCAGAATACTCTTATTCTTTTCAGCTATACATAGTATATTGTGGCACCATTTCAGTAGAATTTTAAACGCAAAGCTAGTTGTAATATTATTTGCCTTAAACTTAACTTTTTGCTTACTATCACATTATATATAACCACAATTATAAAACCACAACACTATGCTTGAAGGTGCACAGACCAAAGCATATAACCTTATTTGGAACATCTAACAGTAGTTCTAGGGAAGTCAAAACCAATAGTTACATTTAGATAACTTTTTGTAATACCAGGGTAGTTGACCCTATCAGTTGTACCGTGGCGCTCAGCAAGAAATCACATAGTAATATCAACTGTACAATATACTTTTCTGATCTAGTCAAACAGATTCTAGGAACAGTACAAAACTGTAACTCTGATTCAGCATAACAGTTATTCTAGGGGAGCTAGACCTTGGGGTGTAATTTTCAATTACAGTTACTTTTCAGTTCACAGACTAAAGCAAGCAATCAATAACTCCAACTTATTTTTGGATAACAGTTATACTCAAGGTAAGTAAAACCTATACACTTTTTACAGGAGCTATAAGCAACTTAGGCAGTTATAAACCTAAGACTGTGTTTGTGTCTGTCTACAACAGACCAGGGAAAGCAAAGCCCAGTGTTATACTTTATGAATGACTCAGTTATTCTCGGTAGGTAAAACCTAATGCAGACTTATTCTGGACAGGCTAACAGCAGGTCAGGGGAAGCAACACCCAGTTGGGGACACTCATACAATTATCCTAACAGGAATAGTGAAGTGGAACCAACAGCATTACTTTTGGGGAAGAGGCACAACCAATTCACAGGTGAGTAGGTGAGTAACTTAACCTTATAAATACTTTGCAGAATTCTGCAACACACATTCAAGGTAAGTAAGAACTTTTGTAACTGTGCACTCTCAAGAGTTAGTTACCAACCAACATTTTTTGTAAGTAACTTTTAAACACATATTCTCTTTTCTAGGCAAAAGGCCCAATCCTTTTGCCGGTAGGTAAAACCTAATGCAGACTTATTCTGGACAGGCTAACAGCAGGTCAGGGGAAGCAACACCCAGTTGGGGACACTCATACAATTATCCTAACAGGAATAGTGAAGTGGAACCAACAGCATTACTTTTGGGGAAGAGGCACAACCAATTCACAGGTGAGTAGGTGAGTAACTTAACCTTATAAATACTTTGCAGAATTCTGCAACACACATTCAAGGTAAGTAAGAACTTTTGTAACTGTGCACTCTCAAGAGTTAGTTACCAACCAACATTTTTTGTAAGTAACTTTTAAACACATATTCTCTTTATCTAGGCAAAAGGCCCAATCCTTTAAAAGTCTTTCCCTTATTCTTGAAGCATGAGTGTTCTCAGTGGCAGAAGGGGCGTCACTAGGGTATAGTGTCCAACAGGCAGTGTCAGGATAGGTTCTTAAGTAGCAAAAGTCAGGGTTCCTAAGGAGGACCGTTAGAACAAGTAAGTACTTTACTTTAGAGTTAGTTGAAGGTCCAGGGGCTTCACAGAAGGGACCCTACGAGGATTCCGCAGGGGCCTCTGGGTAAACTGGATGAGTGGCCTCCCAATCACAGAAAACACTCCAAAGCTATACAGAAATCACAAAGGCTTAAGGTTGGTAAAATACCCAAGCCAACACAGTACCTCAGCACAGAAGAAGAATTAGCTGCAGGAGGACTTGAGGATCTGCAGAGAATTCCTTCAGTAAGAAGACAGGACTCTGGAAGGACTTTTGCAGCAAGGATCACAGGGAAGGCTCTAGGCAAGGTTTTCCCTCGTGCCCAGATGTGGTTCTGTGCATTTGGTGCCTTTTCAAGAGCACAGAAGACGACAGAATATCGCCAGTCGTATTCCTGTCGTTACAAAAAGGTCCAGCACTCTGGTGAGGGTACTTTTCATACTGGAATGATGGCTCTGGAGATCCAGAAGGATGCTCACAAAGTTTCAGCGAGATTCGAAAGGCTCGATGACCCAGGGTATTGGGGTATTGCAGCCTCGCAAGGTCGCGGCATGGCGTGGGATGGCCCAAAATGCAGGTCTTCTCGAGTCTAGTGGGTCTCACCAGGCTCTGGGTCAGGGTTGTCGCTTTCAGAGTCGCCAGGTCGATTAGAAGGAAGGGCTACAGCAGGATCTCTGGTCGTTGGAAATCGTTTCAGCCACAAATTCTTAATCTTCCTCTTTGGTTTTGGTTCCAGTGGTTGACTACATATTCGGCATCCAGGATCGGACTCTTATGTAGAAACCCAGCCAATCAAATAGCCAGCAACATTCAAACTTGAGTTGGCAATCCTTTCAGGACAGCCAGTCTTCCAGTTTGAACTGGAATCTCGCACTAATGCTGGAAGACAAAGGGCTCCAGAGTTTTGGACTCCTCCTTTGCTTCCTGCCTTAACAGACACTTGGAGCCTGGGCATGGAGTCCATAGGACTCCCGCTGAAGATAAAAATCACACAATGGCATTTCCCACCCTGGATGTCAGGGGAAGGAACAAGAAAGGACAAGGAACACTAAAATGGCGAATAAACAAGACAGGGGCCATTTGGTAAAATGAGCAACCATGGGTGCCTTTGCCTGGCCTGTGAAAACAGCCTGCGGTAATGGTGCACTGAATTAATAAAAAGGTATCACTGCCACCTGCCATTGAAGGTAACTTTGTCCCTGTAACAGAAATGTTACAGTTTTATTGTGAAAGGGGATACATTGTATCTCCCCGGCACTCCACATAAGGTGGGGTGTGCTGTTGTCACCAAATAACATGTAAAAGGGATCCAAAGATACTTTCTAGCCTTGAGAACTGTAGTTCTCTCAAGGTTAGCCAGAGAAAGTTAAAGGGGAGCCCCTGGGGCAACCCAGCAACAATAGGCACTTATTGCCAAAACGTTGTCAAAGAGGATAACTTTTAAAAGACACTATGGAGAGTCTAAAAAATGACACCCATAAAAGAGTAAAAGATTCTTTGAGTGTGCAAAAAGGTTCCCATTCACACAGGTATAAGGAAAAAGAATTCGCCAGTAATATCAAAATGTTCTGGAGTTGACAGGTCAGGAAGATTTATCATTGCTAGTTATACACATTTGTTCCACATTCACTCAGGCGGAGCCATGCTTGGTCAACCAATCAGGCAGAAGGGCATTCATGAATGCAGGCAGCCAGCCAATCAGGTTCACGCGCATCCAGGCCATTCACTCCACCCAGACACCCATAAAATAGAATGTGGATTGGGGTAAGCACCCAGTCTTTCAGCACACTAGACTGCATTCATACCAGTTTCAGTCAGGGCTGTTCCAGACATTGTGTCACACAGAAACCAGACACCCACAACGCAGAATGTGAGTTGGCTCCTAACTCCATTCACATAGGTCCAACCCCAAGGGTGTACCCACAACACACAGCCCCTGGGAAGGTTCCAGTCAGTCTGAGAGGAGGCAGCCCCAGACCCATATATGGTGTTTCCACCAAACAGCCAGTCAGGGGAAGGGACAAAGTCAGGGCTTCCTAGGACTTTGGGAAACAAGGTAAAAGGCAATAGAAACCAAGAGGCCACAGTGGTAAACTTGCCTTCCTTCAGGAATAGATTGATTCCTATGGCAGGGCCTGGGTGTCCCATAAATAGTGGACACTTAGAGCCACTTCCAAGTCAGCATGTAGCTGCCACCAGCACATACCCTGCTCTGTGGGCAACACACAGGTGCTCAATAACACACTTAAGGGGCACAAGGGTGTAACCCCACCCATGCGTACCATAAGGGTATCCCATGGGTTTTGTTCGCCAAAAGGAAAAACAGGAAGAGTTACACTACCAGAGGTCCAGGCAGTGGCAGAAAACAAAGATAAAACACACAGAGAAGTAGTAGGACAAGGACTAGGAGGCCCTGTCCCTCCAAAAGCATTTCAAGCATCACAACATCTCAGTGTCACTTTTGGGGTTAGGTTACGGTTCCTGTTGGTACTTTAGTGCTCATCCCAAAGACTGGCAAAGGATTAGGTTAAGAATCCCCTACCACATGAGAATATTGGAAGACGAGTGCAAATATCCCTCCAATCCAAATCATGCAACCTTTCAAACCGTAGGTGGTCACCCAATCATTGCAGCACGCTACATTCAATCTTTCTTGGGCTTCTTTCACATAGATTAGCTTTGAATCCAGATAGCCTCTTTATATATATATGCCTGATCTGGTCTAGCTGAACCAGTCTCAGAATGTATCCTTTCAAACAAAGTATGTCAAAGCAAGAGCACTACCTAGGTACGCAGTGTCAAAGAGCAGATATGCCCTCTAATTCAAAATGACTGGCAAGCGCCTGAGCAACTTAACACAGAGTGAGTCTTTGGATTATGGCTTGCTCAGGAAAAAAGGTTAGAAAACCATGAAGTTAAGGGAAAAGGTAAAGGGGCTTGTGGCAGAGCCATATTTCAGGCTATATGACATGTGGTAATGCACTACAGTTACAGGCTCTGCAGCCATGCCAAAAACAGTACCCCTCATCCACAGAGCACAGTTCATGACCCTTGGCCATACAATTCTTGAGGGGAATACACATAAGGGCATGATAGGCAACCATGCGCTTCACTTCTCTCTGTATTCACAGGGCATGGAGTATAGTTACAGCACAAGAACCTTTCCTGGAAAACCCATTTAGGTGGAAGGTGGAAGGATAAAGGTAAAGATTTAAATTTGCAAGCTAGTAGCCAGCCATACATTGTTGCTTGCCACCTCAATGAATATATGACAATGCATTACTTACCGTAAAAGCATTTCTGATGGTTGTATCTGCTTAGATTCACATGCTGTGCATAGGTCCGACATCCAGTGGTCACTGCGGAGTATTGCATTTTGTTTTTCGTAGTCGAAAAGGGACGTCGACAAGGCGTGTCTGAAATACTATCCCTATAGTGACGTGCGTTGTACCCACAATCCCTCACGCGTCGAGGTCCCTCTGTTTGTATTTTTCTGCCCTGAGGGAGCCTTCTAGACGTGAGTGAGTACAGAAAAGAGAGATATAAAAGGAAGTCTATGTTCCTTCCATCCGAGCGGGGAGGAAGGGTGGGCGCATGTGAATCTAAGCAGATACAACCATCAGAAATGCTTTTACGGTAAGTAATGCATTGTCTTCTGATGTTTGTTAATCTGCTTAGAATCACATGCTGTGCATAGACTAGCGAGCAGTACCCGGAGTTGGCGGTGGGTTATGAGAAGGAACAGTAGAGAAAAGATGTCTTAATACTGCCTGTCCCACCTGGGAGTCAGATCTCGAGTGTGCATCTAGACAGTAGTGTTTTGTAAAGGTGTGCACAGAACTCCAGGGAGCCGCTTTGCAGATGGACCCAAGGGGAACATTTGCAATGAATGCTATGGACGCCCCCGTGCCTCGAGTAGAGTGTGCTCTTGGCTTAAAGGGCAGTTCTCTCTTAGCAAGAGTATAGCAGAGAGTGATGCATTAACAATCCATCTAGAAATAGTGGACTTTGAAACTGCATCCCCTTCTCTTCCTGCTGCCACTGAGACGAAGAACTGATTAGTCTTCCTCAGTGGTCTGGTTCTTTCCATGTAGAACATGACCGCTCTGCGCACATCTAGTGTGTGCAGAGTTTTTTCTCCCAAGTTGGAAGGATTTTGAAAGAACGTTGGCAGTTCTATAGACTGGTTTACGTGGAATTTCGAGATGAATTTCGGAGCAAACCTTGGGTGTGTGCGTAGAACCACCTTATCTCTGTGAACTGTAACGAAGGGGTCTAGAACAGAAAGAGCCTGTAGTTCACTTACTCTCCTGATGGAGGTGATAGCTATTAGAAAAGCAGTCTTAAGAGTGAGGTGTTTAAGAGATGCTTTGTTCATGGGTTCGAATGGTGAGCCCATGAGTCTGGTAAGTACCACGTTAAGGTCCCATCCGGGAGCTGGGTCAGCTATCGGGGGGTGTATTCTCTTTACTCCCTCCATGAAGGCCTTTATAACAGGGATTTTCCACCACGACACTTTGAGTTTGGGAAGTGGTGTATGCAGAAAGTGCCGGTAGGTGGACTTTAATGGAATTGAACACTAGACCTGAATCCAATAAGTGGGTCAGGTATAGAACAATATGTGTGGGAGAGCAGTCAATCGGGTTGATGCTTTTTCCTCTGCACCAGATGACAAATCTCTTCCACTTGCTAGAATAGCAGTGGCGAGTGTTAGGTTTTCTGGCTTCCCTGAGGATGTCCATGCATCTCTGCTGGAGCTGTAGATGTCCGAATTCTATGATCTCAGGAGCCAAGCTGCTAAGTTCATGTTCTGGGGGCATGGATGCAGAGTCCTGCCCTTGTCTTGTGACAGCATGTTGCAAGGGCAGGGGAGTTTCATTGGGGGAGATAGAGACATCTCCATCAAGTGAGCGAACCATGGCTGTCGGGCCCACATTGGGGCCACCAGTATCATGGTCACTTGTTCCTGGTGCATTTTGTGCACCACCTTGTTGAGAAGGGGAGTCGGGGGGGGAAAAGCGTAAACAAATTTCCCTGACCATTGCATCGACAGACCGTTCCCCTTGGATTGGTTCTGGGGGTACCTGGAGGCGTAACTTTGGCATTGTGAGTTCTCCAGGGTTGCGAACAGGTCCATTGTGTGAAGACGTTGAAGACGATGTCTTCGTGCAGTCGCCATTCGTACTCTTCGGGCAGGGGGAAATCTCTGCTGAGTTTGTCTGCCAGCAGATTGAGTTCCCCTGGTACATGTTGTGACAGTAGGAACATGTTTTGTTTGAGAGCCCACTTCCATATATTTTGGGCCAGTTTGGACAGTCCTGGAGAGTGGGTGCCACCCTACTTGTTGATGTAGTACATGGCTGTGGTGCTGTCTGTAAGGACCAACACAGTCTTGCCTTGTAGGTGTTCCTGGAAGGCTTTTAGCGCCTTGAACACAGCTAGTAGCTCCAGTAGATTTATGTGTTTGGATGCTACGTCCGGAGTCCACACTCCGTGAGCAGTCTGATGGGATAGGTGAGCCCCCCATCCTGTGAGGGATGCGTCTGTGGTTAGAGTGGCTTCCGCCGCAGGTGTGGCAAAGGGTTTCCCTCTATCCAGGTTTTCCTTTGTCCACCACCGTAGCGAGAGAACCAAGGCCTGCGAGACCACCACTAGATCGTCCCATAGTCCGCTGGCCTGACACCACTGGCTGTTGAGCCACTCTTGCATAGGGCGCATGCGCAGGCGCGCGTGAGGTACCAAATAAATACACGACGCCATCATGCCTAGCAAGCGCATTGCTTTGCGTACCGTCACCTCGCGACCGGTCACATATTGAGGGATCTGAAACAGCATGTTTTGGACCCTCTCGTTGGAGGGGAAGACGAGGCCGTCCTTTGTTTGAATTAGAGCCCCTAGGAATTGTTTGATCTGGCTGGGGTCTAGGCTGGACTTCTTTTCGTTGATGGAGAAGCCCAACTGAAACAAAAGGTCTACAGTCTTTTGGGTATTGGAGAAGCATGTTTCGTAAGAATCCCCTGTTATGAGCCAGTCGTCGAGGTAAGGGTAAACTGGGATGGACAACCTGCGCAGGTGGGCCGCTGCCAGTACCTTCGTGAATACCCTTGGTGCCGATGCTATGCCGAAGGGTAGCACTCTGAACTGGTAGTGTTTGCCCTCTATCATGAACCTGAGGTATCTTCTGTGCGCTGGCAACATTAAAATATGAAAGTATGCATCTTTCATGTCCAATGTTGTCATGTAATCTCCCTGTGATAGCAGTGGGATCACTTCCTGTAAGGTCACCATACGAAACTTCTGGGGTTTGATAAACTTGTTCGCTGGGCGCAGATCTAATACAGGGCGCATGGTTAGATCCTTTTTGGGTACAAGGAAGTACACTGAATAAATACCTTCCGTTACCTGAGATAGAGGCACGACCTCTATGGCTCCTTTTTCCAGCAGTTGTTGTACTTCTTGGAGAAGGATGGCAAGGTGTTCCGGTGTCATGCATTGTCCCCTCGGGGGTCTGTATGTTGGGGAACCGTTGAATTCGATGCAGTATCCGTGGGCTACGGTGGAAAGTACCCAGCGGTCTGACGTTATTCCCTCCCATTCTGGAAAAAAGGATGTTATCCGGCCCCCGACCGGTGTTGCATGGGAGGGGACGCGAATCTTCGCGTCACTTGGTGTTATTGGGGGCTTGGGAGCCTCTGGGGGTGGACCCCCGACCTCTCCCTTTGCCACGGCGCTGGCCTCTTTGGCTGTACTGCCCACTATTGGTCTGGTAATTGGTGGCAGGGTACTGTTGCTGCTGATTCTGCTGTTGGCGTTGGCCACGAGAAAAGCGTTTGTTGCCATAGCCGCGTAGTGGGCTTAGATATCTGGTCAAGAGTTTTGATAGTATCGAACTCTTTTTTAGCCATCTCCAGAGCCTCATCCACCGCTTTCCCGAAGAGGTTTGAGTCTTCAACAGGTTTATTTATTAAAGACGCCTGTGTCTCCGGTTTGAACCCTGAGTTGCGCAGCCATACATGGCGTTTTAGGCGTATTCCCTGAACCAGGGAACGTCCCGCTGTCTCTGCAGCATCCAGAGAGTTCTTTACAATACTCTGGTTGACCTGGGTTCCTTCGCCAATAGTTGATACAGGCGTGTACGTAATGGTTCCGGCGCTTCTTCGCCGTCTTTGCGCAGTTTGGCCCACTGAGCGTCTGCGTAGCTAGCTAGCAAAGAATTGTTGTTCGCAATTCTTGCCGAAAAAGGCAGCCGAGGATGTGACTCTCTTTGCAAGGGCGTATAACCTCTTGCCCTCCTTGTCAGGTGGTGCCTCGCTGGTGGACAGCGGCACCCCTGCCCTCTTCCTTGTATTAGTTACTACAAGGGAATCCGGAATGGAATGTCCCCTGATGTACAGCGGGTCTGAGGGTGAAGGAGTGAAAAGTTTTTCAATTCTTGGATTAACTCCTCTGATTAGTGCGGGTGTGGATAGCGAAGGGATGATTCTTCTCTTCACTGAAGCGAGGAGGGGAATGGTCTGGCTGACCGGGGGTTTCTCCTTAATTACTCTTTCCACAAAGTCTATTTCAGGAGAGATCTCCCCAGTGTCCAGTTCGAAATGTGCTGCTGCTCTGCGCAACAGGGCATTGAATGTGGGCTGATCGTCAATGGGAGACGTGTTTCTAACAGGTGAATTGTCAGGCGGATTTAGCTTCAGGACATCAGTGTCTGAATATACTGATGGGGATTGCCAGGGATGAGAAGGTCCTTCTTCTGGATTTTCTCCGAAGCCTTCTCCTTCCATGTCTGGGCTGTCTTCCAGTCCTTCCTCCTGGTTCTGTCCCTCTTCATCGTCCACAAATTCATCCTCCTCCCCCAAGTATTGTTCCTCACCAGTGAGGTCATACACATTATGGAAATCTGAGGCTGTGTCCTGCTGGGGATTGAATAGTCTCGGATATTTGGCCCTGGGGTCCTCCTGAGGCCTTTCTCTTGTTCTCTTGGGAGTAGGAGGGTTCTGGGTCTTCATAAACCTCTCCATTCTCTCCATGCAGAGATGGAGCCTTTCCATGGTTTCATGGGGTACCCCTGAGCGGTCTAGCGGGGGAAAATTAGTGTCATCTAGCTGAAAACGGCTCGACCTCTCCCATAACGTCGAGGAAAGTGTCCCGTCGCCCTCCGAAAAGCCTTCCGGTGTGCTGGGGGTCCCCCCCGACTGAAGGGGGCAGTCCCTGTCCTTCTTCGGGCTTTTTCGGCATGTCTTTCGACCTTTGCGTAGCGCTTGACGTGTCTTTCGGCATACGCTTCTGGGCGTCGGCTACAACGATCGTCGCCAAGCTCTCTGCGACTCGTTTGTCAGCGGAGGGCTGTGGTTTCGACGTTACGGGTGTCGATCGTTCTACGGCGGCGTGCGCTCTCTGCTGGTGCGCTCCGGCCGATGGTTTGGGGGCGGCGCCCTTATTTGCCGAAAGCCCAGTCGCTGGTCGCGGCTGCGAGAGGGGCTTCGAACCTGAACGGTCCGAGGAGGCTGCCGGTGGAACCTGCGTCTCCTTGGGCGCTGATGCTTTCTTCGTCTTTGACGAAGAAGAGCCATGGGTTGTGTGCTTATGTGTGGTATCGTGTGCGTCAGTGTCGCCGGGGTGTTCATCCCCATAAGCAGGGCGTGAGCCGAGCCCGTCGGGGCCAGGGACAGACGACGAAGAGCGCGAGCGCTCTTTAGAGGGGTCTACGACTTCCGTAGCGGAGGTCGTGTTATCACGTTCCTCGTCACTGTCGGTGGTAGCAGCGGCGGGTGAAGAATCGGCCTTCGACATAGCGTAGGCCGCCCACCTCTTGACCCTACGGTCTTTTAGGAGTATTCGGCTTAAGAAGCCGACAAGCCGTGCAACCCTCCTCTTTGTGATCGAGGGGCAAGCAGCGGTTACACCGTGAATGCTTGTCCTTCCAAGTAAACTTGCCCTTGCAAAGATGGCAAAACCTAAAGGGTGTCCTCTCCATAGCCGAGGCAATAAATCGTGATAACGACCCCAAGGGAAAGGAAGGGGAAAAGGAAAGGCATTCTCAGAAAAGAACCAGTGATGTCCCACAACCCCACTCTCCCTACTGTATTTGGCCTGCGAGGCCAGGCCACGTGTTCGGCAACGCTGAAGGATCTCCTCCGCTCGTCCCCTCCGTCGAAAATCTTGCTCGGCGGAGACAGCTTCACAACTGCGTCGAGGGAGGGATTGATGTGTTATATATTAAATAGGAAAACGACCAAAGGTCGAGGAGATGAAATCTGCAATGTCTCTCGAGGAGCTCCACGTAAAGGCGACCAGTAGCTTGGCGGAAAAAACCAATCTGAGGGACATCGACGCGTGAGGGATTGTGGGTACAACGCACGTCACTATAGGAATAGTATTTCAGACACCCCTTGTCAACGTCCCTTTTCGACTACGAAAAACAAAATGCAATGCTCCGAAGTGACCACTGGAGACGGGGGGAGACAGACAGACAGACAGACAGACAGACAGACAGACACACACACACACACACACACACACACACATCACTGGCCAATGGTTGTTGGAAAGTACAAATTGTGCCTAGCTATAGATTTAGGCAGGGGAGAGTTCCTTAAGCTTCCCTTGGCTCACCTTTTGGTAGAAGTAGCTCACCTTTGGAAGACGTAGTTGAGCAATGAAGGCCAATCTCTTTGAAGGGGAGTGGAGAGGATAACAATGCAAGGCAACATATCAATGTTTCGAATAAACATAGGCATAGTTAACATTTTCCTGCACTTATCAGACACACCCTGTCTGTTGCCTTCAACCTGGCACTTGCTGATTATTTATTATTATTCCTCTGCTCAGCACTTTCCAATCCCCCCCCCCATGCACTTTCCCCTTTCCCTCTCCCATGCACTTGCACGTTCTCAATATCACTGGGGCCATGAAGATTGTTGTTTTGTTCTCCCTTGTTCACCTCCCTTGCCTCGTCGCGCTCTGAAACACTTGTGTACGAGCGCGATACAAACACAATATCAATTCCAGGTAGGCACATTTTATGTATAGTTCTAGGCAAGAGCAAAGCAACAAAGTTCCAAGGGAAATTTTTATAAAAGCAGAAGGGACAAATCTGGGGAATTTGGCCCTTCTTCCCAGGGCGGATGCCACCACCCTTGAGGCTAGGAAGGTGAGCCCGTTCAGGTGTAGGAAAGCGGGACCTCACTGGGACCGACTCCCCGCTAGGGGAAAATGACTCCCATTGCTATCACAAACTCCCTAAAAAGAACACCCTGTCTGCCTATATTTATGGTTTCAGTTGATCCGCATTGAAAACACACGAACATTATTCCCTCATGTTTGCTCAAGGTAATGCTAGAATCTTCACAAACTCAGCAGCTGGAGAACAACACGCCTCTTAAGTGCGTCAGCATGAATAAAGAGACGAGGAAACTTGAAAGCAAATAGATGAATCCTAGGCAGAGGCTCGCAGAGGCTTACACCGCGGGGCTAGAGGTGGCGTTGAGGAACCAAGAGAGACACGCCGGGAGGCCGGCATTGGAAAGGGTGATACTGCTGGGACGGAGACGGAAGACGACATTCTTACATGGTGGCGGGACCACACTGCAGCCGTGGTGGGCCTGGGCCGCGCAAACAGATGCCAAGACCAGCAGGTGACGGAGGAACAAATCGTCCGCTCTCAGGGAAAGGACCGCTGTGTGTGCCGCGACAGTCAGGATACAGGAAGCAAATCCTTACGAGATGGTGATGTCAAAGTGATGGGTGAATGGCTATCTCCCTGCTGAGATGCCACTCCACTGGAGCACACCAGACAACATTAAAAGGTACCAGGGTTGCGCGGGGTAGAGGGAGGAGAGTGTAACAAAGCAAAAAGAAAGAAAATGACAAGGATGTTTGCGGGAGCACTAGAATTCCGAATGGTGAAGATAGGCAGATGTACAAAGATACAACCACAAACGTTAAACAAGCCACAGAGCCTGAAGAGTCTGGAGAGCCCAAGATAATTAAATTACATTTTTAAACCTGTGAGAAAAAGGCAACCTGCAGGTTTCAGTCTGTCCAAGACACAAACTTAGCGGAAATGAAACGACAAATTGGGTGGAGAAGGACTAAGGGAATCACCCCTCCACTCAAAGAATTTGAGACATTTAATTTGTATAAAGACTTACAACTTTTTCTTGAGCAGTCTAAAGAGAGAGCTGAAAACTTTTCTTTTGTGAATTGTGAAGAACATTGTTTTGAACTCTGACCAGTAGCCCGAGAGAGATCCAAGTAACATTGGCCGGACAAGCCTGAACTAAGAGGCTATTGTTCTGGCTTATATGTATGTCGTTTTTTACTAAAGTGGTAGGGCCAGATAGTAGACAGGTTTTTGGACTGAGGACTGCATTTAGATTCTTTTCCAATGAAAAGACTGCACTGGAACTCCCTTTGCATTATAGCACAGAAGACTCGGAAACCAGTGGTGACTGGTGTATTTTGGCAGCACGGCGCCACCTATTGCCTTTGCAGGCCCCTCGGTTCTCAACACTATTTTATGCCACTGTCACCACTCCAGCCAACCCGACCTTCCCTGCCCTCTACCCCACCTCTACTCCTATTGATACTATGACCAATAAGAAAACACCACCCATTCTGGGCATCACTAGGCTCAATAGACTCAGAGCCAGAACTAGAGCTAACCAGCAAACACCCAGATCCATCACGACCACACAAACCCCTACCTCATCAACAACCACGCCAAAGAACCACCAATTCAAAATCTCCCCAAAAAAACATAGTAAATTAACCACCAAAATAGAAAACTACATCCAGACTGCCAACCATAAGTCTACTCCACTTCTTGACTCTGACCGCGAGGTCAAAGGTACACTTGTAAATGCACGCTCACTCGGAGCACACGCCACAGAAATCAACGACCTGATCGTTGACCAACAACTTGATATGTTAGTAATAACCGAAACCTGGCTTCACCCGGCCGCAGGCCCGCTACTTGCCATCGCCATCCCACAAGGTTAAAGCATCCTCAGAACAGACACGAACAACCTCCAAGGTGGAGGAGTGGCCATAATAACCAGACCATCGCTACAACTCAGAGCCTGCCCACTGGAATAACTACACGGTTATGAACTTCTACCAGTTAAACTCACGGCCAACCCAAATACTACTACCAACTTCCTACTTGTCTATAGATCGCCTAACAAAAACACTAACCCTAATCTAGACATACCGCTATTGCTTACGCCCATTATCAAACCCAAAATCAAATGCATCATTCTAGGAGATCTCAATCTAGGGTATGGCGACCCTTCTTATACAGACGCAGCTGCCTTCCACTCAGCCATGTCAGATATGAACTTTGCCCAAATGATTAATGAACCCACTCACTCCAAAGGTAGAACGTTGGACTGGATCCTCGTCCTGAACTCTCAGATCACGATCGACTCCATCCTCCTTGTAGCGTGGACTGACCACATAGTCATCAGTTTCACCCTGAAATATACCAGTATTAACCTCACTAGTCCCAAACTACTTGACACCTTTGAAACTAGAAATATCAAAAAGCTCTCGGCAGACAACCTATCCCCTGTCCTGAGCTCATCATTAGCCAAAGTCATACCAAACACCAACAACCCTGACTATCAACAATGCCTTACCAACACCATTGACTCTCTAGCCCCTGTCACCAATAAAACAAGGAAACCTGACAAATGCTCCAGCTTCTAGTTTGATGAGGAATTAGTTTCCCTCAGACGCACTAAAAGATTGCTGGAACACACACATTGGAAAACAAACAGCCCTGAATCAGAAATAGCCTTCGAAATAGCTAATAACAAATACAAGTCAGCGATAATCTCACAAAGCCAACGCCTTTAATCAACGTATAGCCAATGCCAACTCCGATAGTAAAGAACTCTTCTCCATCCTCAGAGAACTTAAGAACCCCGGCCAAACTATTGCACCTCATAACACCAGTAAAGCCTGGTGCACCACTATTCAAGACGCCTAAGCCGCCAAAATATCGTTCTTACAAGAGAAAATCGACAATAACAAGACACTACTTGCTGGTAAAACGTCTCCTCTCATTGCCACCATGCCCACCAATACTGCTTGCACCCCCTTTTCAATTCACCCCAGTATCCAATAAAGAAATACCATAGCCAAACTCAAAGCCTCAAATTGCAGAGGACAAATTCCCTTCCCACCTAGTCAAATTATGTGCCCCTATTTTTACACCTATCACGGAATTTGTGAATGCCTCTTTCAGCTCTAATATAGTCCCTACCGGCATCAAAAAAGCTTGGACCCCTCAGTCCCCACCAACTACCGACCCATAACCACGGTCCCCTTTCTCCTGAAAATCATCGATAAAATAGCATACTCCGCTCCAAAACCACCTAGAACAGAACAAACTCCTGACAGAATGAGGGATCGTACAAAGGGTCCAGTTTGTTGAGGCACAGCTACTGTGACAGAAGGTGGTGCAAGGACTTCAGGGACTACTCCTGTAAGGAGGGCATTTCTCAAAGTCCAATACCTTTGGTTGATTGTTAAGATATGGTCATTCAGTTTCTTGAGAAGCTGGAATACCAAGTGTCAGCTGCTGTTGTGTTGTAGTGTGGTTCTGACGTAGTCACGTCTTTGTTATAGGGATTGTGATGAATCTGGACAATTCGTCCCTTCTCCCCCTGAGGGGAGCCACCCCCTTTGAGGCTAGGGAGGTCAGCCTACTATGCAAGACCCTACGTAGGGGTCCGCCAAGTGGGACCTCAATGGGAGTGACTCCCCTCTTGGGGACAAGGACTCCCATTCCAGAGCAGAATTCTCAGGCCAAACCACCTTGTCTGGATATATGGATGTGGAAAAGACTAATATCTCCTGCAACAACTATATTCTATAAAGATCCTTCTTCACATGTATTGGCTACAGGCAATACTCAGAACAGCCTGGACGCCATGGTTAGTGAAAACCGACACTGTTCTGTTTATTCCTGTCAAGAGTATGAGAGGAAATTCTACAGAGGAAAGGGAATCGCTATGCAGGGGCAAGCCGCCTCTGCATCATTGACGTCCTGGAGGGGCAGAGCAACAATGTGCAGGGGAGCCAGTGGCAGCAAGGAGGGCAAGCAAGCTACGAGGGTTGGCGTTCAACCCGACCGAGGAGCTGAGGCTGGAGAGGGAGCAGAGACAGGAATCCCCATTTCTCATCTGGTAGCAAGAGCATGAACGAGCTGTGGTAGGACGGGTAGGCTGGTACTAGACGCCGACACCAGATCATATACGAAAGCTCGAGTCGCCGAGCTCTACACACGTCAGACCATAGCTACAGAGACAAGTAGCCAGGGGGAAAGCAGACGAGGTTACCGGAGCCTGAGAAACACAACGGGGAGCATATATTTACAGGTACGAACACTGTGATTAATGCTTGGGAAAGGTATCAAGGTTACGGGGGCCTGAGAAACCAGAGTATGCAAATACCCTATGAAAGGGGGATTGAGGAAGAGATATGAAATGTGTGAATTAAGGCTGAGAAAGCAATAGAAGGTACAGGACTGTTATAGGACAGAATGGACAGCCGCCCTATGTGAAACAACTTGGGTGAAAGAAAATAATTTGTATGAAGATAACAGGGCTTTGGGGAAACCCAATGCCTCGAAGGAGGAAGTGTTTTTACTTTGGTTTACAAGACGTCCTGGAGGAATGGAAATGTTCGCCACAAGAGACAGTTTTCTTTATCAACAGGAGAGATTGAAACTCATACCTTGATACAAAGACTGAGAAGAATATCCTGTTTTGGAAAAAGGATTTTGAAACCCAATAACAAATCAGGTATACATTTGGCCATGTAGATTCTCTGCTGAGGCGATTTGACAAATCCTCCCCTTTTCACTTTTAGCTAGATTTTTTTTTCTAAAGTGGTAGGGCCAGTTAGTTGGATAGGATTCGGACCGAAAGAACTTTATTTTGGACTTTAAAGTTTCAAACTTAGTTTTTATTTTACTAGGTAGGGAAGGGAAGTTCCCTTATAGCGATAGGGCTAGTTAGGCATTTTGGTTCTTCCATTTTAATAAAACCCCTTGAAAATGACCTTTAATCATCCGAGTCCTTCTGGTTCACCACAGGATCCATACAAAAAGTAGGCAAGGAGCGTGGGCACCATCCTGGCTCCGTCTCCGGTTGAGGATTTCTGGTTTCTTCATTTGCTTGGCAAAGCTTTGCCGTAAAAAGGAGCCTTGTGAGGTAGTACCAGCAAGACTGGATCATATTCAATCTTTCGTTCAGTATCTTTTTTCCCCCCATGTTCAAAGACAGATTCCTAGATTTCTGCACTCTTGAAAGGATATAAACCACTTTAGCACCACCCTCACTAGTATGGGGAACTGGGGTTGGGAGAAGGGAGAAACCAGTTGACAGAGCCAGCTAATGGCTACTACCACCCATGGAACAACATTTGGCAATGAGAATACTGAAGAATTAAAAAGTAAATAGTGCTACATTTGAGCTAATCAAAATAATGTAAGGGTGGACTCAAAGGTTTCAAATTTTTGTTTGCCTTTTTTATTTGAGAATGAATGAAGAGTTTTCATGTGACACAAACAGCACTAAGAACAGGGGAACTGAGATCTTGCCCTCACGTGTACTGTAGACAGGACGCACACCATCAGACAACTAAGTGACAGAACTAACCATAGGGAAAAGTTATCAGGTAATGTCCAGATGCATGATGTCGCCGGGAAAAGCCATTGGCGACATTATATATGGTGACAGGTTACAGGGATGTCCCCTGCTCCCCTTGAAAAGAAAAAAAACAAATATGTAATAATGTCTCTGCAAAAAAATGCAACATTTTTGTCAGGAGACATTTTTGCGCCGACATCATTACATGGAACCAGGGAAAATGAGTCTACATTTTGATTTTGTTCAACTCTTTGGAATCATTGTGTTAAGACAAGGTGCTTTTCTCCATGTATTGAGATGCTGCTTGGTAGCATACCAGAATCTTGGAAAACCTATCATTGTGCCAATTCACAAGAAGGGCGACCGTACACTTCCTTGCAATTATAGGGTTGTCACCTGGATGCGGTACAACAAACTAGACACAGCCATCTCACAAACCAAAATTATAATGCATCGTTTTGGTACCTTCACAATGAAACCAGCCTTGATCTATTGGAAGCAAAAAGCCACCCCGTGCATACTTTAGGGTCTAGAAACACAACAATCATGGTCCCCAGTGGTGTTAGACAAACTTGAAGGTAAATTCTGGAAAGCAATTCTCCAACTTCCCCAATGCATCCCCGTAGCTTGGGTGCGTTTCGAAATGGGTTTAGTCTCCTTATATGCGTAGTATCAGTGGAAAGTTTGTGCTTTATTGCGCAAATGTTTGATGTCAACAAAAGAGATTAATTTTCTAAAATTCCTGTCCGATTATACCTTTAAAACAAATCATCGCTTTGTCAAATGTTGGCTACGTGCCGCTTATACCATTTTAGCACATGCAGACGTTACTCTTAACACGCTTCTTAACAACCCTGACAAAGCGAAAGGTAATATTTATCGTTGTGATTGGATTAGGACGAGATCCCGATGTCTCCAATATAAATCTGCCGCTCCGGAGAAATTCAGACATAAAGGTCTGGGGCTTATGGAGCCATATCTTCTTAGATTTCCTTGCAAGAAAACACGCTCTGCAATCATTAGATTGCGCTTCAACTTGTGGCATACTCACGAACTTATGTGCAAACGCAAGTGCCTCGAGTTGAAGTCATCCTTCTGCCGATTCTGCCTAGACACGAAGGTGCTCGGAACACTAGAACATATTGTGTCCCTATGCCCAGCTGTAACACAAGCACGATTGAAATATTTCTCTGGTCACTGCAATCATCTGAAAATCTTGGATCCAGCCGAAAGGTGGACTACACTGCTATGTACATCAAATGTTTCTTTGCAAGTAGCAACAGTTAATGTTCTTTATGCAGTGAATTTAACATGTTGAGTTGTTGATGTGCAATTGTCTTGTGTTTTCTTTAGAAATTAACTGTGCTAGGTACTAATTGCATAATTGTTAAAAAAAAAGGAAAAAAATCTTGTTTATTTGTGTAAATGGAATTATTTTAAATTGTAATTCAAGTTTTACGCCAAATTTTTAAAATATGAAACAAAACCAAAGCTTTTATATTGAAAAGTTGATTAAATTCAACGATATCAATAAAAAAATAAAAACATTTTTTCAAAAAAGAGATGCTGTCAGTGAGATGGCACATTAACTTATTTACCCCTTACAGTTTTTGAGGGAGGCAGAAGATCCCAGGCCCTAATCACAGTGCTGCATTCCATCTAACATTTTAGTGGCCGTCTTCCAGGTTAAACTCTCCAGGTATGGATTCAATATGAATGCAGCAATCCATACTGGATTGTACATAGGGTAAAATGTAGGTACACCGAATGGTGCAGGAGGAGTGTACCTCTTGAAATTAGGAAAGGCTTCCACCTAACAATGGACACTAGTATCACAGTGTTACAAATCACTGGATTCAGTCACTTCTCCCGAGTGGCAGAATCTTTACCTGTGAGGCTAGGGAGGTGAGCCCACAAAGTAATACCCTCCCTAGGGGTAGAGGCAAGCGGGACCTCACTGGGAGGGGCTATTCCCCCACCCCGCTAGCAGGCAAGGACACCCCTTCTGATGAGCAACTCCCTAATCAACCCGCCTATAGCCCAGCAGTAATAACACCTACCAGGAGAAAACATGATGAACAAGCGGATATGTGTTATGGTCATGTAGAACCCTTCAGTAAACCTGAAAAGAAATACTTATGTGGAACGGAGATGAAGAAAATCACGAGCAGTACAGGGTACAAGCAGAACAGAGAATAACAAGTTACTTACCCCTGGAGATGTTCTTTCGAGTGGATGTGACTCCCAAGTATTCTCACCCCTCCCAACCTACCACGCTGTAGAATTTCCCAGTCCACTACGAACGCGTCTTCTAGAGCTCCTCTCGAGGGAAATTACCTGGAGCATAACAGCTTCCGGATGACACTGGTCGCAAACAGATTCACTTGCGGGGTTCCCCAAAAGGTGAAGATCTCTTGAAGGACTTCCTGAGCTAGTTCCCACTCGTGGGAGACTGCTCTGCCTGCACAAAGCATCCGCCGTCGTCTTCTCCTCTACGGCTAGGTGAACTGCAGACAGGGAGATTCCTTCTTGAATTGCCCACAACCAGAGCAACATTGCCTCTCTGCACAGTGGTAGTGACCCTACACCTTGTTGAGGTAGTACATGGCCACTGTAGTCCATCATCAGGACATTCTTTCGCCATACAGAGGGCAGAAAGGGCTTCAGAACTAATCTGATCGCCCTGAGATCCAAAAGATTGATGTGTTCTTTGGACTCCAATGAAGACCAACGACAGCTGACTTTCAGATCGTTGGAGTGGGCTCCCCACCTCGTGAGTGTGGCGTCCGTAACTACCGTCATTTCCGGCCATGTTTGCCAAATAGGTTCTCCTTTCAGAATATTGTCCTCGCAAGCTCACCACAGGAGATCCTGTCCGACCTTGTTTGAGATCTGAAGGAGGTCCGTCATCCTGCTGAGAATTGTGACCACAGTGTCTTGAGAGCCCATTGGAGGGATCACATTCTCAGGTGAGCCTGTGGCATCAGGAAAATACAGGATGCCATGAGGCCGAGCAACCTGAAAAAGTCGAAGGCCAGAAGTCGCTTGGCACTCAGGTATTTGGTGACCATCTGCACAATGTGTGGAGTCCTCCCCTCGGGTGTCGAGGCTTTTCCAAAGGATAATTCCAAGACCGCTCTGATGAACTAGAGTCTTTGAGATGGTATCATGTGGGACTTCCTGTAAATGAGGGAGAAGCCCTGTCTGTGGAGAGAGTGGCAGGTTATGCAGAGATGTTCCAGGGCCTGTTCGCAAGAACAGGCCCTGAACAGTCAATAGTTCAGGTCGGGGTAGACGTGAATTCCCCCTCTCCCGAGACTCGCTGCCAACCCCGCCATCAGCTTGGTGGAAATCCTCAGGCAGGGGTCAGCCCGAATAGCAGAACTCGGAGCGGATAATGAAAAACGCCAACAGCAAACCTTAGGTACTTTCTGTGCTTGAGATGGATAGGCACATGAAAGCAAGCATCCTCAAGTTCCAATGAGACCATCCAATCCTGGAGCTGGAGGGCTTGAAGGATCTGAGCAAGTGTGACCATCTTGAACTTGTGCTTCCTGAGGAACTTGTTCAAGCATCTCAAGTCCAAGAAGGGTCTCAATCCTCTGTCCTTCTTGGGGATTAGGAAATAGGGAGAGTACCACCCTTTGTTCCTCTCCCTTACAGGTACTGGTTCTATAGCACCTTTCTCTAGCAGGCTCAAAATGTCCTGCACAAGGAACTGATCCAGAACTCTGAATGGGTTGCTCCCCGGTGGATTGTGCTGAGGCCTTTTAAGAAAGATGAGGCAGTAACCCTGGGCTACCGTTTTCAATGACCACACATCTGAAGTAATACCTCGCCATTGTTGCAAATGCAGGGAGAGTGCCTCCCACCGGGATCTTGTGGGTTAAGGCCTCAGAGAGGTTTTGAGGCAGCTGATGCAGCGGCTGAGGGTAAAATAGCCATTGCCTGGGCAGCCTTTACACCTCTCCCTCGTCCACATGAGAGAATCTTTTTTGGCCCCTTTCACTAGCCAGTCCTCGCGCTCTTCCAACTGAGGAGCAGAAGCGAAAGGACTTACCCCTCCAACATGATCCACTGGGGTGAGATGGTTGTGGCTGTTGCTTCTGTAGACTTTCGTCAGCCTTGCTGCCAAACAGCTGAATGCCATGAAAGGGCATGTTGAGAAGTATGGACGTCCGGTGCAATACCCAACTTCAACCCTTCAACCATACAAACCTGTGTATTACCGTGCTTGCCGCCATGGCTCTGCGAATGCTACCAGCCGAGTCCAGTCCTGATTGTAGAGACTTACACGTAGCTCCTTACCGTCTCTTACAATATTCAGGAAGCCGGCTTTCCCTTCCCCTTTGGGAAGATGGTCAGCCGCCATAGCTACACAGTCCCACAGGGTGAATGTAAATTTTGCTAAGGCGCAAGTGGCATTTTCAGACTTGAGAGCCATGCTCCCGGCAGAAAATACCTTCCTAGTGCAAGCGTTGAAACGCTCATCATCCCTGTCTGGTGGGATGGTTGGGTAAGCAGTCTGTTTGGAGGTAGACGTCGCTGCCTGAACTACAAGGCTCTCTCTGGTGCTGGGTGCTTTGACAGATAGCTAGGGTCGCTACTTGAGGGCCTGTACTTCCCGTGAGGTTCTTATTCACCGCTGGACTTGATTCAGGAACCTACCAATTTGCCATAACCCTTTTTTCAAAATGCGACATGAAATGGGAGAATGGGATCCTTCTGTGGACCTTTATCGAGAATGTCTGTCAGGTCTACTTGCTCGAAAGGTGGAGCAGGTCTGCCCCAACCCAGAAAATCTAACTCTGGTCATAAGGTGCCTATGAGAGGCTGCATGGTCTGCCGGGTCTGGCTTGCCAAACTCAAGTTGAGGCGACGTGCCAACACCCCTAGGCAGATTGAAGATTCTCATATAAATAGTTTAACCTGGACTCTAAAATGAGTCTTTCTGGGCCGTTAGGTGTGCCAAACTCCAATCCAAATGGTGGAGTGTCCTGGTCCGATGGCTCGTACTCCTCATAAATGGAGAAAAAATCCTTAAGAAAAAAATCCTTCTTGGGCAAAGGCTTGTGGGATTTTTCACTTTGTTTTGAAATTGTCAAAGGTTCTGTGGGCAAAGGTGTTGATGGCTTCGACCCTGATAGCGTCAACGGCTTCGACGCAATGGCGTCTAAGTTTGACGATTTCTTCGTCGATTTCGGCGTCGACAGAGCTCTCGAAGGGCTTGACCCTTGACTCGATGACTCAGATGATTTTTTGGAGACCTCAGGGCTTCTCGAGGGGTCTCCGGCCTAAGTCCCGGGCTCAAGGGCATGCAGGATTTAGCCTTTGCCCTTTCCTTGTCAGCTTTTGATGGCACGACAGGAGCATGGCCTCTTTCTTTCTCTTTCGAGGTGGTCAGGGCCTCCTTCTCTAGGATTTTAAGCATTTCCTGCCTGAATTCTTCCCACTCGGCTGGAGTGGAGGATTTGGATGGGCAGGTTATCATTTCCTCCAGAGAGGAATCGGATGAAGACAAAGAAAGCAATCTGGAGTGTCTTTTCTTCACCTTCTTTGAAGAGGATGAGGAATGGTGCGACCGACTCCTGGAGTGAGAGCGCTTTTTCGATCTCTTTCTCCGAAGAGAGTGACCTCTTGACTCGTTGGACGTCCTTTTCTTCAACAGAGTCGTCTATGGGGATGTAGTAGAAGGCCTACCTACCGCTAATTTCCCTTTATGCTCTTTCAGAGCCTTACCAGTAATGGACTGACAGGACTCATAGTCCGCCGTCCTATGCTCCACGCCAAGGCACCACAGGCACACACGAAGAGGTGGCATTTTTTTTAACCCGGTCTTTGAGGTTGATGGTGTCGAAGAAGAGGCCATCGTACTCGAGTATCAAGTTTTTGTCTCAAAAAAAAACGAAGACCACCGTATTTCTCAAAGCGTTAGCTATTGAGGAAAAATGGAACTGAAGCCAACGGGCGTTGCGCGTGCTATACATAAAGACGAGGACGTTGACCGAGATGGAATCCCTCAAGGGACATTGAGTCGACTGCATCGACGCACATCGCCCTCTGCCAATTTTGCCAAGCTGGAAGAGAAGATCTCAAAAGATGAGGAATACGTGGGAGGGCACAATCAGACTTTGACGCTCCGCTGGCAAAGTACCTTGGCAGCATCATAAATCTGAGTGGAGGAGACCTAGTGAAGATAGAGGCCAGAGAGATCCAAATCAGATGTGATGGCGGAGCTGAATGAGACGCACAGCTTTGTGTGCTGAGAGGGAGCTAGTGTGAGAGTCTGGGCATCTTATCCCCAGGAAAACCTGAAGTATGAGAAACCGAAGGAGAAACGCACTGCCCAAGGAGTGACAAAGTTAGCAGTGGTGGCATGACCGAAGCCTGTGGACTTGGGAGTCCCTAAAACGCAGAGACCACTTACCTGAAGGCACCACTGAGTGTGCCGAATGAAGAAGAAATGAAGAGCCAAGAAGCCAACTTGAGAATCATTGAAGAAGGCCCTTTGGGAACCACAAGCCAGGTGATGGGGTCCCTGAGAAAGAAAGTTAACTGGGAGAGCAGGAGAAAATAACCAATGGAACATAGATATTTGTCCCAGTAAGGACCAGGTATGGGAAATATATAATAAGAGTGAGAATCATTACTGGAAGATTCATACTCATCCCAGTAAAGTCCTACTGTTGAAGAAGAGTGAGGGTGATAAGTGGAACAGTCCTATTTGTCCGATAATCAAGAAAAGGATTGGACATTGAATAGAGAGTCAAGTTTAACGAACAAGAGCAGATCAGAATTGTCCCAAGGAAAAGGGGTATAGAAACAAAGAAGATCACAAGAGATGAATAAAACCGAGAAGGAGAACCAACATGTAAAAGGCACATTTGAAAAATTGTTAGAGCTCCATAGCTGAACTATACAACTTGATAAAAGAAAGTTACCAAGAACTACCTATGAATACTTTACTACAGTGAACTTGTTGAGAAGCAGCTCACAGGAGAAAGGAGTCATTCTCTTGTGCCTAAATTGTTTTGCCATCATGGCAGTCAAGAATTTTCACTTTTGTTTTAATTAAAAAAGTCTAAAAATGTAAGACCATAGTCCTTGTCTTCCTTCTCTAACCCACCAAAACGGTTACTTACAGATAAATAAAATACGGGTAGATGGTGTACCTGGACTCTCAGAAACTTAGGATCTTCGTCGGGGGGCACATTGTTGTGAAAATGAATAGGGACACAACTCAGAGAAAGTGTAGAACTTTTGGTCCAACATGATGTACCTTTTACCCATATCTTAAGACGTCTATGATGTAAAGAGGAATGTAATTAGTAACAGCATCTATGAAGTTGTCACAACCTCACTAGGAGTGAGTGAGTGCGAGATGGTGAGTGTGTGTGTTCGTTTTGCTCCCGATGCCATGGCCAAGAAGAATACCCCAGGACTCCGTACCCACAGCGCACATCCTTTGGCCAGGCACAGTGTCACGTAACCACAGTGCCCAGGTGCAGTGCTCCAACTCACAGTGCCCATTGTGCAACGCTATACACATGATATACGCAGATACACACCTGTCCACAATGACCACAGGGCACAGCCTGTGAGCTGACCAGAGCATAGTGCACTCAACAGCAGGCATATGGCCACTATGGGTATGTCCCTTGTGCAGTGCTCTTTCCACTGTACCTTTACAGCATGGATCCTGCAGGAACTTCAAGGGTGGGATGGTCTGTAACCAAGCCTGGCCAGAGTGCCACTTTCTACAGCAGTAACAAAGTGTTTTCAAACATTTTACAGGCCATCAAAGTGGTATCCAGAACTGTCTGGAGTGCAGCACTTTATTGGCCAACACTTGTGGATGCCACCCCCTGTCCCTAATTAAAGGACTTCACCCAAAACTAAAGGTTATGGAATCATTTGCATACCTCACCCGCTTATATCCATGCATATGTCACTACTTAGCTCTATGCAGCTCACGGACATGGCCTGTTTGCCTGCGCAAATACGGCAGACAAGTGTGGCTATTTGTCCACAAATGGGGCATATGCCAGGTTTCAGGGTCATACCATCACCCTCCCTGGGAATCGGCGAAAGCTTTAGAGGTCTGTGATAATGCCCTACAAACATTCTTCCTGAAATCGTGTTTGCAAATAAAGTCCAGCTTCAGGAACGTCAAGATGGCAGAGGCACTGAGCGGATTTTCAGAACAGACACAGCTAATCAATTTCGTAAATTAAGCTTTTGGGAAGGCTTTGCAACCCAACCCCAAAAACATCTATACACTTTTGCGATCCTTATCCCATCGACTCCCTCTCACTAATGATGATTTTCTTTTAATCTATTGAATCAATTTTCACCAAAAGTAAAAGCACCAAACCATAATGAGTTTGGCATAAATTGATACAGTGGTTCAGCTGTACTGGAGAGTAAACCTTTCCTAAGGGAGTTTGAACGGGAAAGATAATTTTTTGGGAACTCCGTACAGCTTTCGCCCCACTTGAATGCTCGGCAGAAACCTTTAAAAAACTGAATACATTTGGTAGATGTGCACATTTTTGGGGACGTTTCTTGCAGATACAAAACATTTCGATAAGCTTCTTAAAAATTCCTTTTCTATGTGGAGACAAACTACTATACAGTAAATATTGCTGGCTGTTATAGGTCTGCACGTATGCATGTTTCAGTGAAGTACTAATTCTTCCATCTCATCCCAAATAAATAGTTGCCGTTCATGTTGCCTTGACCCCGGCATCATTCGCTACCTTATAATAATGCTCCAGCAGGATTCGGACCACTCCCTCAACACTCTCGGCCTCCACTGGCTTCCGGGCAAAGGCAATCAAGTACTGCAGTGCATCAGCAGGAGAAGCAGCCTTGCAAAGGTCGATGTGCAGCGCTGCCGATTTACTTGGCTTCGTCAGTCGAAGCTTCTTGGCAGGTAATTCTTCATGTGGCTGCTGCTGGATGAAAACACAGTTTTAGAAACCATACCAAAGCCATTCCAAACAAAAAAAAATCCCTCAACAAAACAATCAGATCAATTAAAATATTTTCAAAATTAACAACGCTCAAATAAATGAGCAAAAAAGAGAAAAAAAATCGATTCCCAAACAAGATAATCAATAGAACATGCCTGTTGTAATAACAAATTAAAAACAACAGCCAGGTGCAGTTCGGAGGGATTGGAGAATGATGCAAACTCGCATTGCTTCTAAGCAGCCATAAAACAGACACGTGCCATCATCCACTACCACTACTTAAAAGAAGTCAGTCATGTCGCAGCTGTGCTGTATGGGGCAAAAGCTTTGGTGTTTGATCGCAAACATTTGCCACTGAGAACATGCAAGACCTACTATGATTCTTATTTATAACATTATGAAGCTTATGAAAAGTAGTTTTTTTGGGGGGTGAGGGTGGAGCTTGGATCGATGAAGATACATGGTAAATATATTCAGCTGCGCATTCCATTTGGATTCTTCTCCTTGCTAGCCTTCCACTTATTGAGCAGATGTTAAAGTATTCCCACAGTCAGGATAAAACAAATACTTTCCAAAGCTTCCGAGAATGGGTGTTCAAAATTGATGTGCTGATTGATATAAGTGAATATTTATGGGTCGCTATTGCACTCTGTTAGATGAATGGCAATATTCTTCTGCGTCAATGAATTTAAAAGAAAAAAGTGCAAATGTTGACAGTGTATATTTTGCTGCATTTTCACTAGGCGTAGGCAAAAAGTTTATCCTTAAGCATTCCCTGGCTACCTAGTGATGGGTGTAGTAAATTCACCAAGGACAACACCAAGGCGGGCGGGGTTGAAGAGACTAATAATATCCACACCAAACGTTATGAACATAGATGATGTAAAATGTAGATGATTGCATTCTGTAGGTAACAGGTAAGTAATACAGTTTCAGAAATTCTCGCAATGTTCTTGAATCAAGGCTGTGCTCCTTCGGGTCACTTCCAAAGTCAAAGGTCAGTCGGTACTTCAAGTGCCAAGTTTGATAGCTTGTAAAGAATGACAACCTTAGGATTTAACTGAAAGATTCTTCCAAAGGAAATAATGAAAGAGACACTCTTCTGATTGGCTGAACTTGGCAGAGATCCTGGTGCTGCATGGTTCCTCCAATATCAAAATGAATTTACTGTTACAGTTAGTAAGTTTTGGAAACAGCCAACTACCTTTCTGCAGGAACATTGCAGTTTGACCATTTAACACTGCAGACAGACAACATTAGGGGGTCACACAGTGGAAAGTCAGCAGCGGAGGTTTCCGGTGATTCAGTAGTGCGATAAATCCAAAGAGAGGTTTACCTTTTCCCAAAGGGTTGCCACCCCCTTTGGGAACAGGGAGATAACCCAGCTATGCATAATATCCCCAGGGGACAGGGTAAGCGGGATGACTCTGGAGGGGACTACCCCCAGGGAGAGGAAAACCCCAAAGAGGGGCATGTGTTAACAACCCTCTCCCCCTCCAGACACAAATGCCT
The DNA here is from genome assembly GCF_040938575.1 of Ambystoma mexicanum. Lineage (NCBI taxonomy): Eukaryota > Metazoa > Chordata > Amphibia > Caudata > Ambystomatidae > Ambystoma > Ambystoma mexicanum. The sequence goes on along the minus strand of NC_090941.1, from coordinate 944,616,790 downwards.
TTATGGTGTGTGAGGACTCCTGCAGAGTCATCACTGATCCCCAGCCTAAAGTCTCCACCAATGTGGCCAGGGGGAGGCAGCCACTACCTGATCCTGACCCTGGGGGTGGCATTATGAGGGTCGGTCACATGAGAGGAGATGGGCGTCAGGGAGAAGTGGTGACTCCCTTAGAAGAGACACAGTATTAGTCCTTTTGTGAGGCTGAATATCCTATAATCCTCAAATACCCAATGGCATGCTGCCAATAGGCAAAACCCACCCATGTCAAAGCCCAAAAGATAATATATGAGGAACCACATGAACAGAATACTTTTTCCACTTTGGGAATATGTAGGTCACAATGGTTTTGTCTTGGGTAAAAATCCTAAACTTAATGTTCTTGCACATAATGTTCATAGGACATCTTCTGTTTTGTCTAACCATCAGTTGAAACAAAATAACTTTGGGAAACCTAAAAACATTATGGACTTCAATGACCAGAATCCCTTTGGTACTGGGATGATGAAGGAGTGAAGAGCTGATGAGGATTGATAGTAATGCCAGGCAGACCATGCAATCTAGTTGCTTCTATTCTAATCATCTGAGCAAAACATTTAAATCTAAAACCCATACGCAGGTGAAGTGGGCCGCAGGAGCAGTAGAAGCACAAGTGAAGGCCACAGCAGAGGCTGCAGTCGAAGACGTAATCGCAGGGTGCTGCAGAGTGTGAGCAAAAGGAAGCAGAGGTGCGGAAGAAAGCCGAGGTGGAGCGACAAGCCCAGTTGAGAGGGAGATGTGCTCCCGAGTGACAGAGGACCAATCCGGTTGACCGGGGTACCCGAAGACCGGGTGGAGCCTCCCAAGCTCCTCGGAAGGGCTCCATAAGAAACGGCAGCCGCAGGAGAGCTGTCAATGGTGCTAGCGAGCCAGAAGGGTCTTAAAGTGCACTGTGGTCCTGCCCGCATCGATATCGCACCGCAGCACCATGAAAAGACGCAGGAATGCCGAAAGAAGCCAGTGATTCAACGTAGAAAGAGAGGTAACTATGGCTCGCTCCGTAAGGCACAATTACAATTCAGAGACAATTATGAATACCGGCCAAGTAGAAAAAAAGGACAAAAAGGGTGCAACTCTCCTCACATGGGACGTCAGTTGGGGGAAAACATGAACCCGCATTGCCACCAGCCAAAGACTATAAAGAAGAGCAAGCAGGGCAGAAAGGTTGCAATTCTCCTCATATGGGATATCAGTTTTGGGAAACCTGAAAACTACATTGCCAGAAGCAAACAAACAGGTAAGCATTGTAGAGTTCGCATCATATGAGATGTTGGTGGGGAGAACTGTTGATAGTGGTCTGTAGTTAAAACCATTGCTGGCAGGCGAGTGAACCAGGAGGGGCGCAGTTGCCTTCAAGGAGGAAACCTTGTTGCTATAAAGAGAATGGTGGAAAGAAGATATTTACCTTACATCATTATGTTATCCTTCTGACAAGCTGTTGTTTAACAAGAGACATTTGCTGTGCTGTCCTGGCACAAGTATACTATGGAAAGGATGGTTGTGACATCAATTTAAGTCATCATTTTTGCAACTTGGAAAGAATACTTTGTGGAAGAAACAGGTGCTTTGGTTTTGAACAAGTGTTTTCTGAAAGAAACATTTCGTTACCCATTTGAATGAAGTGTTGGATGAAAGACCTTTATCATTGAACTGAATAGAACATTGTTGAAACCAAACTCTTTCAAAAGTCATCCGGAATTGATTCAGGGGAAGGGAATCAAACCCTGGTCACAAGGATTGCTTTATGGGAAATCAAATTTTGTATTTATGCACATTTTGGTTAAACAAAAAAATTGATGCATTTACCTCATGCACTTTGATTGTATGCATTAGTATGCGGGTCAGATACACAAGGTCATCTTTCTTTAGCTTTTAGTTTGCTAGGTAGGAACATGCTGGTTAGGATAGGGACAGACAGGCATTTATTTCCTTTTAATTTTAATAAATATGTCAAATGTTGAGGAAACTACAACCGCTCCCATTTCTGACCACTCACTTGTGTATGTAGGGGCTAGGGTGTATGGTAATGCTCAATTTTCCGGAAGAGAGCAGGAAGACAAGTAAGCAAGCCTCCTAGAGGGGCGTCTTTCAAAGAACCAATCAGAAGAGAGCAGAGTTAAAATGCACCGGAGCACCCGGAGGCATGGTTGGTCAGAGAGAATGCCAGACGCATCATCACATGCCTGCAGTGCACACTAGAAGAATGCAGCCAGGCACAGCAGACAAGCAGCTAAAACAGTCTGGAGCATCCATGAGAACAGAGTATCTCGAAGGGCTGAGGCAAAGCCCCAACTAGATGCTGTCAACTGGTTTCCGGTCCAAGCGAGGAAGAGTCGCTAATGCAGAGTACAGTTGACGAAACGCATAAGTAGCTCTGTGGTGAGAGGAGGACCGGGAAGGCTCCACAACCCTCCCTAGGAGCACTGATCAATGCAAGCAGGTATGTGGTGGTTCCACTGGAACAGGAGGCGACAGGAAGGCAGGAAAGAAAGAAAATAACCCCAGAGTGCGGAGCAAAGAAGAGTCCCCGCAGTGGGAAGAGAATGAAGAAAACCCAAGGTGGGAGAGGGAGTGAGAAAGTGGAAAATCTCAAAAGGACATAGAGAGAAGTAACAATAGAGAGGAGCACAGAGAGACCAAGGAGTGGGGAGAAAGAAGGACAAGAAAGCCTAGAGTGGGCATTGAGAAGAAAAAGGGATCCAGAACAGAAAGATCAAAAGCACTCATATGTGAGGAGAAAGAATGAAAGGGCTGGCGTGGGGGAAGAAACCCAGATTGGGAATAAAGGTGAAAGGCCCCAGAGAATAGAGATACTGAAAGAAGACACGTGAAAAGTGAGAACGAAATTAACTCCCGAGTGGGGAGTGAGAAAGAAAATCCCAGGAGAGGGGAGTGAGAAGAAAGAAACGCCAGAGTGGGTCGAGAGAAATAAAACCCCAGAGTTGGGAGGGAATGAAGAAGCCCCAAGGTGGGGAGACAGAAAGAAGCAAACCACAGAGTGGAGAAAAGATAGGCGAAACCCCAGAGTGAAAGAGGAGATCCCCAGGGTGATAAATAAGGAGAGTCCCTGCAAGGACTTGGCGGGATCAAGATCAATGCATCAGTGCTGCTCACTTGAGGTGTTCCTGGCGAGTGCAACCCACACCGTTCCGGGATGGAGCTTGCAGGTTGACTTATTGGAATGGTGTAGTTTACCAACTATGAGGGTCTGCTTGGTGCCCAATCCTAGGAGGTGCAACACTATCCCAGTAGCTCCAGTTAATTTGCATGCATCATTGGTATACTGAAAGAGTAGCTGAGGTTCAGCAGTGGCTAATTTACAGCCTATGGACTGCAGTGCTCCATTAGAATCGTGCTGGTGTGTATTTGAACTGTGTTGTGCTGTGGGTACTCTGTGCTATGCTACCATAGCAGCCTTTGAACTTGTTTCCCTGTGTGTCGCTGGGCGACTACCGAAAGTGTTCCTTCTCAAAATGCCTTACGCCTGGAACAATACATTAACTTAACTGGATTCTTGCCCACTGCATGGTGTCCAAACAGCAGCTACTAGACAATCCTACTGTTGTGGTACTAGTTTGGTTGCAGGCTGAGCAACGAAACACTGCGTTGATGGTTCTGTCATTAGGTGCTCGAGAAGAAAGGGACACTGCAGTCTTTGCACCTAAAACAAACTACCCTTATGTCTAAATTGGCGGGTCGTTCAGCACAATAATGAGCAGCATTGCGGTCAAGTTTAGGGGAATTAGAATGACAGAGGTATAGAAGACGGCAAATTGCTCACTGGCAAAAATTGTCTCTACTCAAAACAAAAAATGAGGATTTAGAACCTTTGTCTCAACACAACATTGGAATCCTTGGCTTGCCCGAGTCCACTGCGCAGGAATCCGTAATGCTCATTCTGGAAAGCACCTTCCCAATAATGTTAGCAATTTCCTCACTCATTTCCCTGTGGAGAGTGGTTGCAAGACCTTTATTATAGAGATTGAGATCTCATACTCTGAGCTACGCGACAGTTGGGAGATCTATGCTAGAACAATTTTCCTGGATTTCAGTCCTGCTGTTCAGGCCACCTTTTGTAGAAGTTAAGCGCAGGCTGCAAGAGGCCTATGTAAAAATCAGATGGTTTTCCCATCTCATCTGAAGATCATCCACCCTGGTAAGGCTCCATTTTTGATTATTCCAGAGGAAACAATGTCATTCCTAAAGTCCAACATGCAGTTGGCTGACACCCTTCGATGCATGCCATGACCTTGTTGACACTTCTGTAGTTTATGCCCATCTTTTTCACTGAAGGAGAAGTATTTCTGAGCTACCATTCGCTAGGTGATTGTAATGTTATCTGTTGTACCAGGTCACTAGTATTCAAGGAGTCGAACAGGTAAAGTGGGCACCTAGATCCTCCTCTTCCCCAACAGCGTGATAAACAATGGGTTTTATATTAATTGAATGGCGATAACAACCTTTTAGTTTGGGGTTGTTTAAGGAACGCACTGTAATGTGTAACATGTGAGGGTGGGCAAGCCACATGGGACGCGGATAATCCAGCCGCTACCGGATGTGCTTCCTAGAAAGTGGATGGAGCAGTGCCCACTTGCGTGTCACCCTCAGAGACACAGAATTAATTTCGCCCAGTCAAATGGGTCAATACATGAAAGGGTACATCCTCACTATAAGTCTGAGCAGGCATCAGTAGGGTCCAGTCTTGATAACCTGGAATAATTAAATGTAAATGCTTTCACAGTTATGATATTCCACTGGCAAATAGCACCCAAACTAGGCCTGCACAGTGATAGGATTGATGGAATAAACAGAAACCCTCTCCTCTGGGAGCAAAGAAACCCATTGCTGACGTGCGACGCCTAATGAGAAAAGAAGCTGTTGAAACACCAGTTGGAGCTAACATAGGAAAACCAGATGGATCTGGTGAGGAAAAAAGGTGGATTTGAAGCCTAGGAGGTGTTGACAAACCAGCTGGTGAGAAGCCAAAGGTATGCAGGAGACCAGATGTTAATGCAAGGCCTTGAAAAGAACTTGTGGATTACTGAGAAACCAGTGATGAGAAAGAGACCTTCAAGCAGGGCTCAAGTCGAGGGTACACGCACGAGGACGGAGTCCACCCACCTTATTCAGAGGGTGGACTCAGCCCCCCCCCAGCTAAAACAGAAACATTGGATGTCCTCTTTGAATTTATGAATTAAAGCCGACCTTGGGGATCAAACCGCAGTCACCAGGTTTGTAGGCTGGACACTACACCACTGCAATACATATCCTGATGTAAAATAATAAACAAGTAAAAGGTGAAATATCCCATTTCGGTAGGGCAATTCCCAGGGAAAACATGGCTATTGGTTCTTGGTGTTTGAAACATGCACACCTTTTAATGTTTTCAAAAACACGATTGGAAAAAATATCTGGTCTTGGTTTTGTGTGTGTGTTGATTTTGTGAAAGGCAAATGCCATTCGTACTGTGCAATTTGGGTGGTCATGCAAAGCCAATTTAATGAAATGTGCATATTTCACCTTGATATGCTAATTTCTAGTGACGTTACATCCCATTGCGTTTGTTGATGAGTCCACCCACGTTAATTTTTAGGACTTGACCTCTGCCTTCATGTGAGACTTCATGCAAGTCTGAGGAGAAGCCCATGAAGAGAAATCTGTGAAGCTTGAAACCTGGAAGAGGTCTTCAAAAATGTGGTGCAAGCCGGGAAACTTGGAGAACAGTCCAGTGTGACCAAGTCATGGAGGAGCTTTCCCAGAAGAAGGTTTTACGTTTTATTGTAAGACTAGGGTTGGACCTTTGAGATTAGGATTTGCAAACTCATTTATTGGCCTATAATTTGAACCTGTGTGTTATAGTTTAGAGAAGCCAGAAAGCTAAGAACTTGGTAAGAATAGGTTGGCCACTGCACTGAATATTACTTAGTATATCAGAGTGTTCCTCGGGGGGCAAGAAGTTTTAAGATTTGGTTAACAACCTTATTATTTCAATCATCTTCTTAAGTGTGGAACACCTACAGAAAACCCGACTTTTGGGTTGCCCTACTCCTAACACTTTTTTCTGTAGTAACAACTACATTATTTCTTTTTACTCTTAGTCCCTATAGGCATTTTGACCAACTGCTTCCCTGAAACAATACGGAATAAAAACTGTTTACGAACCACAATGTTAGAGCATCATGTGCATCATTGCATAGCCTTACCACAAGTAGCAGATGACTTGCCAGTGAGTGGGGGTGGGGTGGAGCTTAATATCTTGCAATGTCATGCTTTCAACTATCTTTTTATGTTAAGGCTGTGTTATGGTATATAATGGTATGTCATGCAGGGGTCAACATTGGAATACATGGCACACAAGCTGTGTACGGCTCCGGGTGTCAGGAATTTCCTCTTAACCGGGAGTTACTCATCACCACCCAGGAGCTATTGAAGTCTTATTAACGATTCTAGGACTAGGTACCTTTAATGGAAAACTGCAAATAAATGAGATTGCAAGTACGTTAAAAGAAAGTAGTAAAAAATTACACACTTCTTTAGCGAGCTAACATCGGCTATTCTGACTTGTGCATCTCCCAATCTGGAGTGTCTGAAAAATAGTGGAAATTGCTTCTTCTCTGCCTAACTTTGGCCTGCATCGAAAAACATATATACCATAGACCCCTCTTTCCATTTCTACATTGCTGTCTTTCTCTTTATTCTTGTTTGTTGATTCCACTCAGTCTTCTGCCATGTTTCTTTACATTTCTTCAGTTTCACTTCCTCTTTAGATTGCCATTTATTTCCTGTCAATTCTTCGGTCTTGCTGCTACCATTTAGTTATCACCTATCCTTGCTGATACAACCCTATCTCTGCCACTACATCGTTTTCCGTTACTGCTGTGAGAAACCTGAAGGTGTCTCCCTAACTAGTCCCCGGGGGTCTGTCATCCAGGTGCCATCGCTATGGAATCCAGTTCCTGGTGTGAACCAGTGAGGGAGGATCACCTGGATGGGGGGTGTCTTCGGGGAGTGGAAGTGGGACACTGACGGGTGATACGCAGTATCCCCCTTCTTATAACACCTTTTGCCCAACCTACCATGTAGGATACTCATAACACTCTACCACCCGCTCCCCTTTCCAACGCAAACACTTTTGCGTACCACGAAGGATGACGGACTAACACCCGAGCCATTTCCCTGACATGTCCCAACACAAGGGTAACGCAAAGTCAGGCAATTAACCAGAAGCACACACACACCCGACAGCCCTTTCCCTTCCTCACAGGGATAAAAGGTGGAGCACAAGAGCACAATACGAGCAAGGCGGACCGCACAATGTGAGAGCTAACTCAGCACGGCAGTTGAAGAGGAGGAGAAAGACAGTGAAAACGGAGAGGGTGAAAAGGAGAGAAGCGACCCTGCCCTTTCTGACCAAGGCCCGTGCAACCCCTGCAGAAGGAATCGTTACGACCACAAACAATAGCCAGCATGTGTTGCAGCAGAGGTCACGGTACACAGGACCCTCCTCCGCTGAGAACCAAACCGGGAGAGGCGCTTGTCTATGTGGTACCAAGCTTGACTCCAGAGAGAAGAAAAGCAACGCGGTTCTTCACAGCCAGTGAGTCGAGGGGTGAGCCAAACTGTGTTGAACGAAAGTAGCAAATGGCTAATTGAACTGTAAGTACAAAGAACTGTTGATACCAGAAGGGGTAAAACCAGCAACTGAGGAAACTCTAGGCCATTACAAGATTGTTGAAACTACCATAACCAGAAGGTTTTAGGGAAGACGAGAAAGGGGTCAAAGTGGCCATATCGGGGTTTAGTAAAATCCTTTGTACAGTCAAAAGTCTTTGACCGACAGAAGATCGTGAAGTTAAGGGAAGGAATCCCGCATCGTAAGAGTTGAACAAGGAAATGTGCGATTGACAAATGAGGCAAGAGTGTACCCGAAGGAGAAATGCCAATAAACCGGGGGTCGAAGCCTAAAGTCCTGATGTACAGTGTGCTGACAAGAGTGAAACCGGCAGAGGGATGTCCACAGTGAACTGTTGAAAGACATTAAGATTTGTGAATGTTACAGATGAAATTGTGTTGAAAGCAGTAGTGGACCCGATGAAAGGAAGCGAATATTCGAGAATGATCTGAGCCCGAAAGAGGGGAATCCAAGGGTGAAAAGTTATCACTGCTGTGCATACGGAAAGGAACTTTTGTTTATTGGGGTGAAACACATCAGGCCCTCAGAGGCAAGATACTTTTTGTAGCGACTTAACCACCGAAGGCCCCGATTGCTGAGAACGGATCCGTCAGCCCGTGCTGGGAAAGCTCAAGCATGTGCTGTGCTCCAGAATCCCACCTTGTCCCATGCTTAAAACGTGGGAAAGTGAACTGAAGAACAAGTTACTTACCTGTAACTGTTGTTCTCCAGCATGGGTCTGGCATGGATTCACATGCTCATGAATACAAGAATACATATAGTACACACATGCACAACTACGAGAGGTGGCAAGTCTCAACATTAAGCATTTCATCAACTCAACATTAAGCATCTCTTACCTCCTCACCAGTCCCACCTTCAGGCGAACAGGTTGCGCAGCACTGCCTGGCCGACTCTGGACTCCTCCCTGGAATCCTGGTCGACTCAGTAAGATCTCGTGAAGGTGTGCGTTGACCTCCATGTATCAGCCCTGCAGATGTCCAGCAGGGGTACGCCAGACAAGAACGCAGTGGTAGCAGCAATCGCTCTGGTCGAATGGGCTCTCGGATGGCCAGGCAATGGTTGGTTTGCCAACCGATGACAGTGCATGATGCAGCCGGAGAGCCACGTTGAGCTGCCACGCCGGGGCCGGAGCCTTCATCGGAGGGACCGATCGCAATAGTCCCTTCATGAACTCCTTCACCAGGCGATGGGACCACAGGGATGAGCGCCCCGGAGTTCTGGTGTAGCGTGAGATGGCAGCCAGATGGATCCTGATGGAGGCATGGGCCAGAAGGTCCGGGTACCAGATATGTCTCGGCCACGCCGGTGCGACGAGGATCATCCTACACCAGGACTGTCTGAGTTGGTTGATGAGTCGCAGCAGCAACGGCAGGAACGCATACAGGAACAGGCCGTCCCAGGGGAATGAGATGGCATCGCCCATGCTCCCCGGCCAGGGAAACCTGCTGGCGAACCTCCGGCACTTGGTGTTCGTCACCGTCGTGAATAGGTCGATCTGGGGATTGCCGCATCGTTGGAATAGTAGATCCACTTGATCCTGCCGCAGCTCCCACTCGTGGCACGAGTGCAGCTCCCTGCTGAGCGAGTCGTCAATGGTGTCCTTTATTCCTGCCAGGTGGAAGGGTACCAGGAACATCCCCTGGGCGACGGGCCAGTGCCACAGATCCTGGGTCTCCTTGGATAGGGCTGGGGATCTGGTGACTCCCTGCTTCCGGATGTAGAACATCGTGATGGTGTTGTCAGTGAAGATCCTCACCACCTTGCCCTTGAGGGACGGGAGGAAAGACATGAGGGCCCAGAACACGGCTCGAGCTCCAGGACATTGATGTGAAGTGACCTCTCCTCCGGGAGCCAAAGGTCTCTTGCGAGGAGATCTCCGGTGTGCGCTCCCCCACCCCTCCAGGGAGGAGTCTGTCGTCACCATCTCCTGATGTACCGGGGTCTGGAAGTTCATACCAGCCGCCAGAGGTGTGCGGGTGCCCCACCAACGGATTGCTTGGCAGAAGGTCTTGTTGAGCGAGATCCTGTCTTCGAAGCTGCCCATCGCGTCGAGGAACTCTTGCAGTGGACGCATCCGCAGCCTGCACAGGCGCACTAGGTAGATGCACGAGGACATCATGCCGAGCAGGGACTTGATGGACCTCACCCTGGCCACGTCCATGGCCAACAGACGCTGCAATTGCCCAGGATGGCCTTCGTCCTTTCCTCCGACGGAGAGGCCAGTCGCGCCACCGTGTTGAGCTTGGCTCCCAGAAACAGTGCGACCTGCGACGGAACCAAGTGGGATTTCGAGAAGTTGATGGAAAATCCCAGATCCGTGAGCAGTTGGACGGTCTTTGCTGTGTGTCCGACGGCGAGTTCTCTTGTCCTTGTTCGGATGAGCCAATCGTCCAGGTAGGGGTAGACGTGGATCCCCTGCAGGTGCAGCCGCGCCACCACTGGTGCTAGGCACTTGGTAGATAACCTGGGCGCCGACTTCAATCTGAAAGGAAGGGCCTTGAACTGGTAGTGCCGCCCTTGGACTACGAATCTGAGAAACTTTCAATGTCCTTTTAGAATGGGGATGTGAAAGTAGGCATCCTCCAAGTCCAGCAACGACAGTCGCCTTTCTCCAGCTGCCCCAGCCCGTGCTGGAGGGTGACCATCTGGAACTTCTGGGCCTTGATGTACTTGTTTAAACGACAAAGGTCCAGGATGAGTCGCCACCCGCCGGTCTTCCTTCTTACGAGGAAGTATCGAGAGTACACCCCGGAGACTCCGTGGGACAAGCTTGATGGCTCCTTTCTTCAGCATAGCCCTTACTTCCAGAAGCAGTTGAGGGACATGGTTTTCCTTGCTGGCCACGGGAGGGATGCGGGGGCACTTTAGAAACTCTAGAGTGTGTCCGCGAGCCAGGGCATCCAGCACCCATCAGTCGGTGGAGATGGACTCCCACACGCTGACGAACTTCGCAAGCCGGCCTCCCACTGGGGTGCTCAGGTGGGGGCCCGACGCAACGGCCGGTTCAGTCCTGCTTGGCAGCGGCTTTGCCGCCTTGGCAACGACGACGAGATCCTCCTGACTTGTCGCGTCCTCTGTAGGCCTCCTGCGACAAGGAGCGGGACGCCTGATGGTAAGTCGAGGAGCCGCCGCCGAATCCTTTGGAGGCACCTTGCTTGCCTCCGGAGTTCCGAAAGGGCGGCTGTCGTTGCTGCAAAATTCCCGAGGCCCGAGCCGTCTCCATGTCAGCCTGGATGGCCTGCAGCGACTCGTCCACTGTCTTGCCAAACGGGTTATTCCAGTCGAAGGGCATGTCCAAAACTCTGGTTTGCACGTCCTGGCGGAAATTGGTTGCCTTGAGCCAACCGCGCCATCTAAGGCAAACACAGTTGCCCAACTGTCAGAAACCGCTGTCGGCAATGACCGTGGCCACCATTATGGTATGGCCTGACGCCACCTCGCCTTCCTGCAAGATCTCCAGGGCCTCCGCCCTCTTGTCGTCGGAAGTAAGTCCAGCAGAGGAGCAATCTTAAACCACAGCTCCCTGTCGTAGCGGGCCACAATCGCAAGGGCATTGGCCACTTTAATCGTCGTTGATGCCGATGAGATGACCCGTCGTCCCATGGCGTCCAGTTTCTTCCCCTTGGCGTCCGGCGGGGAGGTTGAAGTTGAAGCAGTCGCCCCCGCCCTTTCTTCTTGGCCGCCGCCGAGACGACCAAATCCGGGGTCGGCTGCGCCCTAAGGCACAAGGGGGTGGAATCCGGGACCCGGTACTTCTTCTCGTACCGGTCTCTCTTGGCCGGGGTCATGGATGGATTCTTCAGGAGCGACAGCCCCTTGTCCCAGGTGTCGTCAAGTAATGGGACCATCTTCCTCTTGGCCTCACGCCATTGATAGAGGAAGCCTTCCCTCTTCTGTTCGTCGGGGCAGAGCTGGAAGAGCTCGGATGCCTTGGCGATCATGGCATGGAAGGAGCCAATTTCGTCAGGCGGGGAGGCCCGAGGAGGTGGTGATGGAAGACCCATCCCGTTGTCACCACCGTCGTCATCCTTCCCCATCGTGGCCGTCTCTGTTCCCGCGTCCTCCCTAGGATCCAGGGAAGGAGAAGAAGACTGTGAGGGTCGCAAAGGCTGGAAGGGCAGGGGGGTAAGGGGCGTGAACTCTCCTCCGCTTGCTTGGAGGGCTCCCTGACGGGCCAGGCTCCGCTGGATCGTCCGTTGGGGGTAAGGGCAACCTCGTCCTTATCTCCGTGCATAAGGATCGCCATCAAGATCGCACCTGAGTTGTCCTGTGGTCCAGGCACCGGCTGCGACGGGCACAACGGTTGGGGAGTGGAATCCTCCGCCTCCACGAGAACCTCGTCGGCACCACCGTCGCTCTCTTTGCCCGTCTCATCCGGATCCCTCCCGTGGGACCGGACCTACTCAAACTTTTTGTTCAGGATCTTCACGACTCCAGCCAGCTCCCCCATAGAGGCTGCATACGTGATGGCCACCGGCCACCCCCCCCTCTTTTTCCACCAGGGGTCTTATCGATGGGCTGAAAAGAGGATTCCCTCCGCGGTGGCAGGGAAACTCTGAGCCCCAAGGTCACCTCACCCGGGATAGGCTCCACAGGCTTCGCCAGGGCCGCCACAACTCCCTTGATATAGTGTTAGGCAGAAACCTGTGCAGTTCCCTTTGGGAACACAGCAAAAGATTTAGGACTACATGTGTTAGCAGTAAACCCACTTGGTAGCAGTCTGTACCACCCAGATTTACCTGGTAGCTGTGGCTGAGCAGTCAGACTTCCTTCAAGAAGAGTTAGGCAGTATGCAAAGTATACACAATAGGCACTCAGATACAATAGCACAAGCAAACACTGACCAGAGCTTTGGTATCAAAGTATATAATTATTTATTTAAACACACATTGTTTGAAACACTCCAGCACTCTTATAGTAAATCACTCTAAACACAGTTACTATTATGATATATACAACCCTTATTCCTTCTCAGACAAGTATTAGTTAACACCACTTATTTCCAGACAGAGGTGAGCGCTTAACTACATATGGCACTCCAATAAGTTCATGAAAAAGGGAGGGAAAAAGGCAGAATATGTGAAGATACACCACTCTAAGATTTTGAACACCTTTACCAAGGCAGAAGAGCAAAAGTCACTTGTGAGCCAAAGTCCATAGGCTGGGCCCACTCTTAGAGAGAGCAGAGCACAAATGCGCCCAAGATCACAGTTACACTAGGCTTTGAAAGTCTTGCAGAGAGTTCGAAAAGATTTTAGAGAGGCTCAGAAAGGTTTAGCCAGGGTGTCACAGGCTAACCCAGGTTCGAAAGCCGGGGGCTAAATCTACCCCGTACAGTCGGTTGCAAGGGAAGCCAGGCGGAACATGGTACCTTAAGTGGGAAGGATCCTCCAGCGTTGGCAGTTGTTCCTGGCAGCGGTTGCAAGTCTCAGCGTCGTCCACAGGAAGAGAAGATCTCGACTTGGAGGAAAGATGAAGGTCAGTGCACTGCCAGGGAAGAAACCAGCCGCAGAGTTTTCCGGTTAAAGGTATTACCCTTTATTTCGCGGTCGTGGAAAAACGTGGTATTCCGGTTGCCGGGGTGCTTGGCACAGGCAAGGTGGCCACGAGATGCGTCGGGAAGGCGGAAAGACGGTGAAACTGGTTATCCCCACCAGTCAAAGGAAGAAGTCTCTCCGCCGGGAGTTCTCCTCTGTCGTTGGGAAAAGTGGTGAGACGGTCCACCAGGGCTCCACTGGTGGTGTCGTCGTGGCAGTTCGGCTCAGCTTCTCCCTCGTCGGATTTATAGGTCCTGTGGCGACTTCTGAAGTTCCAGTCCCCAAAGCCCTGCTTTTATGCAGAAAACCCCCATTCACTCAGCCTAGCTGTCACTCAAACATGCTAAGTGGTGAGCCGGCCGGCTCACCTCTTGGGCCAATCAGGACGGAGGGCGACTTGAGTTGCATAGGCAACTCAGTCCAGGGTGCCTAAATCCCCCTCCACCACTCCTAAGTACCCCAGACAGAGTGGCACCACTTTAGAGGCTTCTGTGGAGAAGCCCACCAAAAAAGTGGAACAAAGGGCTCGACTTGGGTTGGAGTCACAGAAGAGAACACAAACGCCATTTTAGAACCGAGTTTTGGCAAAAAATACCAACCAGAGAATGAATAATAAATAAACCGGCGGTATGTTCGAGGCTATCGTAATTAAATAAATAAAGATAGTAGCCTCGAACAATGGGAAAATCCCATAGAGAAATATTCGCGGTTGAATATAAAAAGTAGTATCCACTGCCACCAGCCAAAACTCGATCAGGGAGGACGGAGACGTGCCCCCTCGACTAACAGACCACGGGGCAATCGAATTGCCCCGGCCAGTACATCCACAATATGATGGTTTGTACTGGTTCTGTTCAGAATTCAAGACTAGTAAAGTCAATGGTGACTTCACATGCCCTGGGAGACAGTCAGTCCCAGGGTATGGAGTCTATGTTTAGGGGTCACTATGACACCCCTGGGTTACTGCACTGAGGGTGCTGTGTAACCCATCTCACAAAAACACATGAAGCCCTATGGAGTAAAAGACCCCATAGCCCATTAAACACATCTAGAGTCAAAGGAACACACTCAAATCATGTCCAAGAGTGAGGGTAAAAGAGTCTCACTCTTGGCAGGAGAAAAAATGAAACCCCAAAAATCTGCGCAAAGCTGCTGGGGGACTCACTAGGTTAGGAAATTCAGCCTAAACAGAGAATTCTCCCTAACATATAGGCCTTAGCCGGGTGAATCAAGGCCTTCACGTCTTTGGCCTTCACCATGACGGGGGTGGGGGAGGGGGGTCGGTGAGGGTCATTTTTTTAAAAAATGAAATAAATAAATCGCCTCACTCCCCCTCGTCTGTCTCCGTCGGGATCGATCGGGATTTCTCTCGAAGTTTCCTCAGGTTCTCCGATTTCCTCTTCCCCGAGCCAGAGCGTTGGCTCGTGGTTGATGGTGTCGGTGAAAGTGCGCCCTGCCTGGCAGCCGAGGAACCCGACCGTTCAGGCGCTCCCGGTGCCCGCGGACTCGCGGTCATTTGCCTTTTGTTGGGCCCTGGTCGTCGGGGCGCCCTCCAAGGTCTTAGAAGCCCGCTCTGACCTCTTCTTCTCACCTACGGCTGGGCTTTTCCCTTCCAGCCAGTTGGTGAGGCGGGTACGCCGATCCCTCATGGTCCGCTCAGACATGTTCTTGCAAAACACACAGTCCTTCTCCACGTGCGTTTTGTCTTCGTGAAGGCAGTAGAGGCATCTAGAAAGCTTGTCCTCCTTGAAGACATTCTGCAATCCGCATCCACGGCAGTTCCTGAACAGCTTGGATCCGGGCGTCGCGTTTCCTTTGTCCTGGGCCATGTCCACAGAGTAGGCCTCAGATCTTCTGGAATCCTCCAAGAAGTGGAACTCGATGAAAACTTCGCCCTTGAGGGGCATAGAAAATTCCGAAACGGGTCCCCGTTGATCGGAAGTAGAAACGGTGGAGCTTTAGGCTCAATTGACTGAAAAAATGAGATTAAACTCTTTGAAAAATCGCAAAACGCAGTAAAAGCTTGAGAGCTATAGCACGAGGACTCCCAACACTTGAACGTGCGGTAGAAATCTGAGGATGGTTGCCAGAGGAGGGGCTTAGGGAGAGGGCAGTCATTGTCTGGGGACAGTATGACCCAGAGACCAGTGATTGGTTATTAGGAGAAAGACAGTTCAGAAACGAAACTGTGAAAGGTACAGTGAGCAAAAAGGGTGTGCTGCAAACTCATCTCAGAACAGGTTATTATGCCATGTTCTTTCTGGGGAGGAGCGCCTGCTACCTTTTTTTGAAATATTTGCATGGAACTTGGGGTTAGTCACCCTAAGCTACCTGAGGGCAACCAGACGTGGACTCCCTGTTCACTGTGCTCAGAGAGGCGCAGCTTCACCTCACTGATGAGGCCCAACAAGGCTGCAACATGTTTATGGGGTTGCCGTTGGTACTCTTGCTCAGAGAGGAATTGCCATAGCATTTCGGTGCTGGACTGCCCATGTGTGCGGGACAAAGACTGATATGCAAATGGATATTTCCCATATGTGAAAGGTACAGTGAGCAAAAAGCCTGTGCTGTAAACTCTCATCTCAGAACAGGTTATTATGCCATGTTTTTTCTGGAGAGGAGCGCCTGCTACCTTTTTTTCAGAAACAAAACTGGAACTGATTTTTTCTTTACCGAGGATTCCCAGCCTGACGGGGAACATTCATGAGCATGTGAATCCATGCCAGACCCCATGCTGGAGAAAGTGTTCTGCGGTGTCTGCGGCTCGTAACTGTCTGCTGGCTTCTGAGGCATTAAAATTGGGAGCCGACTGTGCCTTTAACTGCTGCTCCTCGGAGGACTCGTGGGACTTTATATAGCCAGCCCTTCGCGAAAGCAAAGCGAAAATAAACTGAATGTGTTCTTCTGTGTTCTGCTGGGTTTGGGTGGATGAAGAATCCTCAGTGACGGAATCCCAGGCTGCCTCGCTAATCAACACGGTAAGCCCCCTGTCTTCCACAACTTTTGCTGCCATAGACTTCTGTACACATGTCTGAAGACTGCTGGCTTTCTAGACACCTGGGGGAAAGTATTCCCTGCTACCGGTGACTGAGGGTAAACCCTCTGATTTGCCCCACAATGCCAAGACCTTGAAGTACTAAGACCTTAAACGGGACAAGTTTAAGCGATTCTAATTTCCAGCTGGCAGCAGTTGGCGGCAGGTGCCGATAGTGGTGATGCTTGCTTTTAGTAACCAAGCCTTTTCAATGATGCCTGAAGGGGATAACAATGCAGCCCTGGGCCGGACACAATGACAAACCCGCATTCAAGATGAGCTTGTCCCGCCCTCTGTTGCACCCAATGAAGTGTGCCCCGTTTCCACGACCCATCTTACGTCTGGGACAGAGGAAAGTTTCCTTCCATTGCTACCACCTAAGACCGCCTCCTTGTGTGGGCTGAAATTGGGGAGGCAAAAAAAACTCACCTTGGCAGAACCTGGCAGGCTGGACATAAAGGACGAGGAAATGCTATCTCTGCCGGCTGAGAGCATGCTTGACAGGAGTACCTCGAATAGTATTGTGGATCTGGTCCCCGCCACTACTGGTGTGGTAACCGGTACTTTTGCCTGTAGAGGCCGCCCAGGCTTCCACTGCACCATGCCCTCGGACTGACCTCCCGAGTGGACTAACTCCTTTTGGCCGCGAGTCTGGTCCTGCTGTAGAGTCTAAGAGTGAAACCATGTCTAGTTTGGACAAAGGGTGCCCCAATGTAAAGAGTCCCCCCTGTGGTGGAGAAGGTGGCTACCTTTAGTGATCAGCACAACTCAGTTTTGTCATCATCACTGGCTCTCCCGTTTATCCCAGGACATTGCTCTTATTCAGGTCTCCCTGAATTTAAAAAAAAAAAAAAGAAATCGATTCGGGAAAGAAATAACTAGTCAACTCAAGTGAATGAGTTGTTAAAGGAATTGGCTTCCCCCATTTGTAGAGCCCAGGAAAGCATCATCTATGCTGGGAACTACCACATTGGAAAATGAGATCTCTGCCCCTATATCTAGGAAGGGGTATGGGCAGTGACAAGAAACCGGTCCGTTACTTTCCCAAGGCCTGATTGCTCTGTGGGGCGTTCGCCAATATTACCTGCAATCTTGACAGATTCTGTACAAGCTACTGACGATTCAACCTCGAGTGATTTGGTTTTCTCCCCTAAACTGCTCAATGGAATGCCGTTTGCTGTGGCCAATCATCCCAGCAACTTCAAGCTCTTTATCATGTCATTGCTATCAATTTCGTTGGCCCCCTTCATGAAGCTTTTTGAAACCATCAGTGAGGACTTCAAGGACCAAGCCATCCTGTTGGCTATGGTCCACTCTAAACCGATTTACTTGGAAGCAATTTCTAACAAAATACAGGTGTGATTCGACCAGGAAGCAGAAGCTTCAATTCAATGGCAAAGTAGGCTATGTGATATGGCTAGCATGGAGCAGGCCGACAAAAGATCTCTGATGGAAGCGATCTTGGAGTCACACAGGTGGATACGTTTCGGAGCTGAACAACAGGCCTGAATCAGGTGGGCTTGCTCGGTTAACACCTGGTCGCCCTCAAAAAAGACTAATAAGAGGAGAGAAGGTGTACTATACTTCAGGTTCGGTCCTCCTGGATTCGGAAGGTGAAAGCACACGTGTAAGCACCCTAGAAGTACTGCTTCGCCGTGAGTCCTCCTGCCAGTTTCATGCTGCTTGCACGGATTATTGAATTTGTGGATCTGTGGACTATTGAAGGCACTTAGTGCCCAAGTGTTTTAGTGTCCAAGTCACTATTTGCTACATTGGGAAACACTTTCCTGGAGCAGATTGTGTGTTTTCTATTGCAGTTGCTGTTTGGCCGCTCTTTCCAGGGCCATGCTCTCCAGATATTGTGCACACCTACGCACAGCGCGCGCACGTGTAAGCACAGTAGAAGTACCACTTCGCCGCTTAGCCATGAGGCAGTGTCTGGCGGTTTCCATTTATCATCACCTGTAGCAACCTTACAAGCGGGAGAGTTGCTCCCACAGCTTCAACCAGGTTTGACATGGTTTTCACAATGTACTCCTTAAAATCGAACATGCCAGGCCCTCTTATGAACAAACCGCTGCATACACTGGATGTCAACTCTGTAGCCAACCCACCATTAACTCCTAAATTGTTTCATTCTGCTCTTACAATTATCCCGAAAAGGGCTCCCTTGTGTGTTCCAATACTGTGTGTTTCCTGAGCGTCTCCGCTTCTCGCTTTAAAGCGGTCACTAAACCTCATGGGCCTCTTACAGTTAATGAATGATGCAGGTCAACAAAAACGCTCAGCGAGAGGCAAAATTTACATCACTTATCTGATCCGATGATTCCGGTTTCAGTAAAAAGTAGTATTCCTGAGGTAGCACCACTTTGCTCTCTTTCTCCAATTGCACTTCCTGGGCTCATGCATGAATCGTCTGGCATTTCCATATATGCTAGCCAGTGTGAATCACCTATTTCAATTATTGAGGAGGGCCTCTCGCGCAGCTCTGATGTTATTACTTTGAATTCATCCATGGCCCAAATTCAATCATTAGTGGACTCATTCATACATCCAACTCCGAGACCTCCGCAATCTCCCATCAGAGACCCTATGCCACACCATTTGACCATGCTCCAACCAGCACTAATGGCGATTAACACCACACTCGTCAGTCTTGTGAAATTATATGAAATTTTAGATTGCAAACTTTCCATACAAACCACTCAGGTTGAGGAGTTGGTCATATGGTTAAAGACCAATGTGTCCACAATACCTAAATTGCTGGTTACTGCTCCTACCGACATAGAGGCAATTTCTTAGCAGCCTTTGGCTCCTGTAGCAGGCTCCTCTCAAGATTTGCCATCCAGGCCCATCCCTTATTTACCAGTCATCCCGGGCATAATTCGTCCCATTGAGCAAGATCTGCTTTCAGCACCCCCCCTAGAAGGGATCAGTCATGGATTTCTGTGCCATCATCACCATCCCCCCCTAGGATGGCTACAGTTCCTTCTTCTGAGGGGTCAAGCTCCTTGCATCAGCACAATAGCACTAGCGCATGCGGCCCAAAACAAAAATCTCAATGCATCAAGTCCGCACCGAAAGGCCAGAGCACATTTATAAAGAAAACCAAAAATATGGCCGCCACAAAACCCCCAAGAGGCACGTTGAATGCATTCTTTCAAGTTCTTCAGCAATCATCCAAGCCCCAAAAAACAAAGGTTAGTCAAAATATCACGGGGCTCTCTCTCAAGATCAGACCATGGCGGTGTCACCTTGATTGGAGAAGGACAAATCCCCCATTCCTTATTCGCCGTTGAACAATTTCATACATTCTATTAAGGAGGGGGAGAAGGTTGACAAGCAAGCTGCCTTATCAAACTCATCTAAGAAAGCGGTCTCCTTTGCCACACGCCCCTTTGGCATTGATTGGCGAAGTTGAAACCCAAAACACCATCAAAGATCTACACCATATGGTGGATCTTTATCTTGCAGCACGACTTGCCAATCCTGAGGTTCAAAAATTGGGCCCTCAAATTGGGAAAGCTGCTCATGCTTCTTTGGGCCAACAAGCAGCTAGCACTGTGCACCCTGCCCCTACTTCCTCTGCTCCATCACTTGTTCAGGCATGGGCTACAGAACGCCCCATGAGACAAGGGGAGGGTGTAAATACAGACCATAGTCAACCAGAAAACTTGTCGAATAAGTTTTTGTGTAATAATTTATCTAGACATGCATATCCTGTGAATTCATCATGCCATACTCTCATAATGAAGTGTAGAGATGGCCAGTTTCCATCATATGACCTTAATAGACACAGTGCCCTGATTAATTTCAGTGATGTGGTGGAATTGGAGGATGTTGCTTCACATGACATTGACCAAATAGAATTCATTTCTAAGTCATTGAGGTCAGTGGTGAGGGTGTGGATCACATCTGGTGTGGTCATGAACACCATTTGGCAAGCTAAAATGCGCTTGTTCACGATGGGTTTCTTGATTGCTCAGGACCCTGATTGCATAGCCGCTAGACCACAACATGTCTCCTCTAAACCCAACATATATTTGAGCACACAGACTACTTCAGAGGGTTCATTGCCAGCCTCAGACTTCATGTATAATTAACCACCACCTCAATATCCCCTGGCTGTGTTGAACATTGCATACTGGAATACAAGAGGCCATTCCCATTTGCAATCTTCTATTAAACAATGTTCTCGCTTATATCACATCATTGCAATGCAAGAGACATGGCTATCGCTCCTGCCAATGTGGGATAATTATGATGCTGTTCTTCTGCCAGCCGTTCTTGGCAGAGGTAGGCCCTCATCTGGTTTAGTGGTGGCAGTTAATATGTCCTCAGGGCTGACAATATCAGCATGGGACTCGGAGTGCTTACATCCAGTTGGTTAAAATATAATGTTCGCAAAATGTCATTGCGCTAGTGAATATTTATCTTAATCCAGTAGCAATGGCAGATGTCGCATTCTATCACTCATTGCACATACCATCATTATGGGTGACCTCAATCTTGACTGCTGGCACACAGATCGAGCAACTAAAGAGGTGCTTGCATGGATTTCCTTATGAAGGATCGGAATTTATACATGTCAATGGGGCGGTTCCTGGTGACCTTCCCCCTCAACACACCTGGCATAGGCACAAGAGCAGTAGCACTATTGATTACATCTATGTAGAAGCATCACTATTACAGAGTATACAAATACTGCTCATTACCGACCAGGAGAAAAGTGATCATAGACTTCTATCGCTAGCCATTCTTTGGAGCCTTCCAATTCAAAGGCCTAATACAGGTCATCAGGCTCTGGTCACCAATACCTCGAGATCGAGGATACAATGGAATCCACGCAATCTGGCTGCATTCCAGACAGATATAGACCATCACATCTCGGGGCACCGGCCATTTCATATTTTGATTTACTGTCAGCGTTTACCAATACCATTGCCACCCCTCGGAACAATGTCATACGCCATGCACACACTTTTGACCCAGCAGTTCTCGCAAAACATGCTGAATAGAGACAGCTATGGAAAAGTCTTGTGCAATCTTAGTCTCCTACGCTGTGGCAAGACCTTAAAACCGCAAAACGCCGGTATAAAAATAAAAAGATAGCGAACATATGGCACAAGTAATGTTAAACAAAAATTCGGCAGGCGTGTGGCAATTATTAAAAAAGCATTCCACCAACATGCAAGCCAAAGCACAGATTAATGGGGTGCAAGAACATTAATGGTCTCCTTTTACTCTGACCTGTATACTGATGAGCAATACACCAGAATGGCCCATGTCCTGCCTTCACCAGTGGCCTGGCAAGTAACCTTCACACAGCAAACCATTGATGATTTCATACTGCAGGCCAGCTCATCTCGAGCAGCTGGGCCGGACAGGCTTAATAATCTAATTTTTAAAGATATATCTGACAGAATGGGCAATAATCCTAGACAAAATATTCTGGGAAATTTAAACAGCAAGAAAGGTCCCCGCATCATGGCAAACATCCATCATTATCACAATCTTTAAAAAGGGGGACCGCAGTTTGCCCAGTAATTAACGTCCGACTGCTCTTCTGGACGCGCCCCGTAAAATTTTCACCAAACTCATTCTGAGAGATTTCAATCTATGGACCCAAATATTTCATCTCAGAGATCCACATCAAGGGTTTGTGTCAGGACTAGGCACTAACATCAATTTATTATGTTTGAATGCTATCAAACATCAATGCCAGAGGTTAAAACAGCCAATTTGTTTTGCTTTTGTTGACCTTAACACAGCGTTTGATTCCATCTCACGAGTGATTCTCCTTTCCAAAACAAACAGAGACCTTTGTCCACCATCTTTTTTTGACGACATCCAAGCCTTACATTCTGACACCTCGATACAAGTCAGATTGTCTCTTGAGGGTCTTCTATCGAGATCCATCCCAACAGCACGAGGCCTGAAACAAGGCTGTCTTTTGGCATCTGCAATATTTATCTATTTTGTCCATGACGTTCGGTATGTCTTTGAGAATATAATCCCAGACTCACCCAAGCTTAACGATCAGCCGATAAAAGCATTAATGTATGCAGACGACCTGGTACTCATAAAAAAAACAATTAGGCCTACAAAAACTGCTTTCTGGTTTTCATTCTTACATTACTCAAAACGAACTTCATATTAATACAGATAAAACACAAACAGTGTTCTACTCCCCAAAAAAGAGTACAAAAGGCTGTCTTCCACTGGATGATTAATAACATACCTCTGACTGTACTTCCTTAGTATATCTATTTGGGCATGTCTTTTGAAGACCATACTAATGCTAGGACTCAATTGGAGCGCATAGAATGAAGCTAGCCACAAGCAAAACTTTATCTTGTTCAAATATGACAAGTTTTCAATTAAACCAGCATGGTTCTTTTGGAATATGAAAATAGTACCAACTCTTCTACATGGTCTGAAAACCTTACCCAACAATGTACATTTTCAATTTGAAAAATGGGAAGTGACCTATTGGAAACACATTTTACATCTTCCTCCGTGAAACAAATTTTACATCTTCCTCAGTGCACAAATGTTTCAGTGAGATATGAACTGGGGCTTGTTTCCCTTCGAGCGCTCCACCAGTGGCGTGTATGTTAATAATTTAGGAAATGTCTGATGTCAACAAACCAAAATGTAATCCTAAGAACTTTGGGCAACTATGTGTTTTCCTCAAAACATGTCTTTGTCATAGAATGGACACAGAGCATATCGTACCTTAGCCAAAGCCAATGTATCAATTGATGAGCTACTTAACAACCCAGACAAAGCGAAATCAAAGCTCTTCGAGGTCGATTGGATTAAAACCGGAGACCTATGTCTACAACATAAAAATGGCAATTTAAATAGATTTCCACCAAAAAAGGCATGCACACTTCCACCTTATTTGGTGCGTTCGCCATCGCTGTTGTTTCGCTCAAGAATTTTGTGTTTTTGTGCTTTAAACTGTGGCTTACAAAGTCGGTTCTGGTGCAATGTAAGCTATTGCGATCCTCAGATAATTGTTGTCGGTTTTGTCCCGGTTTCGGAAAGAAAGCTTGATGAGGATAAGTGAATTGCCCTGGTGCCTGGCACCTATTCGGACGATTGAGATCTCTGGCGGTGAGTTGCCCAAATTGGCCCCAGTTACGGCAGTATAACCTGCTTCCACGGATCAGGCAATGGATCTGGGGGCCACACCACAAGGGCCTTTAGTTCAGGAGCATCCCAGTGCCAGGACCTAGAACTCCAGTAGACAATCATCAAGGGCAGGAAGCCCCCTAATTTAACAAGCTATTTTCAGTAAAAAAAAATTAAACAAATTTTAAAAAAAGGAAAGTTAAGACTGGGAAGGACACTTCTCCAGAGGAAAAAAAAACAAAGAACATGTTATCGAATATTAAGAAGAAATTTAATTATTCGAGAACATTTATAAGAAACCTGAAATCTTCGGAGAAGGATGCCTAGCCTCCCTCAGAGAGGAACCAGAACAAGGAAACCCCACCGGTGGTCCCACTACGAGAGTCAATATCAAAAGATTTTAGATCTACCAAAAATGGACATGAGGCTACTAACCCTTGCAACAAATGACTCAATTTCCCCCCTAGATTTATCAACATATTCGGTTGAGTCATTGGAGGAAGATATTCATCCAGTACAGTTAAAGTCCATTCCTCAGAGGCAGGGTTTGGGCCGGGCTAATCTGTCGTCACCTCCTCTGCCAAGTCCTCAGTACCTCAATGTGTCTTCTGAGGTGGATGAATCCTTTATGAACCTAGAAGTGAGAAGATCTTTACTGGTAAAATAATTGGATCGACGGGAGCTGCCTCCTTTTGTTTAAGTCCCATTACCTCAGGGGGAAAAAGGGTTAGGAGTAGTCAAACAGGAATTACCGAAAGGGTCCCCCAGAATATTATCGCTGGAGCGGCACAGATTTGAACGTGATGGCCTTATTTTGAATTGCTCGAATGAGGGGATTCTTTTCCATCATATATCGGCCTTGCGCTCTCTTTCTTCTAAGGACATACAGGTTGTGGAGTTTAGGCAAGAAAATAGAACAGACTGGGTTTTGCTCCACCCGCTATCAGACCAGGTTATGAAAATGCTTTGGAACTCGTCCATGGCTTTCCGATCCTTGGGGGTTAGGGGGGGGTTTAGTTTATCTCTCCCTCCCATTCAGGAATCCCCCAACTGTGAACCACCTCAGAAACCTAAAGGAATTTTGAAGGGAGGCCGGGAAAGAGAAGCCTGGGGAATCAGAGAAGGCACCAAAGAGACCAAAGAGAGGGCTCCTGGGTGGTAGGCGAATGTACCTTTGAAAATCACTCTTTCCAGGAGGCCACAGAGTGAACGGGTGGTGAAAGTTTGCTCTTCTAGGATGGCACTGCCTCAGGCGGAAGATTGGTTGTGGATCCATGCTGCTTTGGTCCCTAATAAAAAATAAAAACCTTAGTGTTTAGCAAAGCTAGGGGCAGCCTATCAACATACTGGCTCATGGAATACACTGGGTTTTTTGCATCTGATGAACAATGTTTCCACAGACTGGTCTCATTAGGATGTACTTTTATTCCAGGAAACTTGGCTTCGAGAAGTTCCTTCTTGTGATGGATATACAGCCCTTTTAAATCCAGCACAAAAGGGATGGTGTGGTTGTCTGTGTTCGGGACTACTGACACTCGATAAAAAGATGGATACCCAGCCATGAAACCCCTAACCCTTGGGTGCAGGTTATAACGACCGAACTGCCCATTGGGGCTACTGGGCCCCCTAAAACATCTGTTGGGTTAATCTCTATTGGAACCCAGCGAATGTGTCCTGTGATGTATTTATAACCTCTGTGACAAATGCAATCGACGAGGCTAGACTGAATAATGATGATCCCCATATTTTATTAATGGGATATATTAATATCAATTGTGTGAGTGCTCAGGGGATTGAACCAGGGAGGAATGGAATGAATGAGGCCAGCAAAGCCAGGTCGATCACTTGGCTTCAGAAATGAAAGCGAGAGACCGGTTTATGCTAAATAACACAGCTTGTGATATTCCAGCTAGGCATACTTTGAGTCGTGATGGAGAAATAGCAGTTCAACTTTTGTTTTGTCACCCGCAAGGTTCACGAGAGAATAGAGTCGTTGATGGTTGTGGAGTCTGAGCAAAGTGATCATGACTTGTTGCGGGTACGCTGGGACGCTCCGTCTACAAGTCGGGCGTCTCTTAAGACCGCAAAGGTTTTAGTTTCACAGGGAAGAAATCGACTTTGGCTGGTACCAAAGGATATAATCCATTAAACCACCAAAATGGCTTTCAATCAAAAACAGGGTATAGATATTATGAATGATCCTCCACTTCTAGCCAGGTATGAGCACGTAGGTTATAAAGGAGGTCGATCAGAATCTGCTCATAAACATAATTTCAATACTCAATTGACCAAGGAGCGAATGAAATATAGGGCGGACATCAATAATCTTAAGAGACCCCTTTGATTAATAGACGGGCAGAGATAAAAAGTAGAAAGCAACGTTACAAGAACTGGCTGCGTTATTTTAGAGTGGCTAGAATGCGTCCTGAGTAAAAAGAACTGTAGGCTTACCTGGGAGTGGTTAAAAAAAATTGCTTATATTCTCTTTGATGAAATTCTATGAGATAAAAAGATTCTTCCCAGCTGGAAAAAAGCAGTAATTATCCCCATTTAAAAAAAAGGATCTAGGTTAGATACGATCAATTACCGCCCAATCGCATTGTTGGACAGTTTATGGGGAACATGTTTGCAACTATCTTACTGGGTCATTTGGCTACATGGCCAGAGACTCGGGCCACCAAGATCCAAGACAATCGGGCTTTGTCAAGGGCATTGGTACTAGCCTGAACCTGTTCTTGCTAAAGCTCTTAAAGCTCCAAGCCACTGAGGGGAAAACTAAGTTGTATGTAGCCTCAATTGACATGGAGCAGGCCTTTGACACAGTCGACCGAGGCCGATTGTGGGCTAAGTTGAGGGTGTGCGGTTGTCATGAAGACCTGGTGGAGCCAATGAGGTACTGCATCAGGAGACAATAATCCAGGTGGATCTGAGTCAGGAGGGGAGTCTATCGGAGGCTATTAAGGTGGAGAAGGGATCGAAGCAAGGATGTGCACTTGCGCCCATCCTTTTTAAATCTATATATCTCGGATATGGGGGAGTGGCAAAAGGATGTCCGGGGATTTCCTCCTAAAATAAATGGGACACCGATTCCGTGGATCATTTACGCGGATGACCTCCGCCTGAATGCCTTAAATTCTTATATGTCCCAGAGCAAATTGAGAGTTAATGCTCGGAAAAAAAAACATGATCTTTAATGGGAAGTTGGGAGAGAAGCACATCCAAGCTTTCAAATGGCACCTAAACAGTAATCCATTGGAATGTGTTGACACCATTACTTATTTAGGAGTCTGTATAAATCAAAGTGTAGCAGAAAGCCCCTGGGCACAGTTGTTAAGGTCGAACATCAAAAACCTTACTTCCCAGGGTTTGATTTTGCATAGGAGATTTGGAAAATTCTCTGTGACCCCTTTCATTATCTTTTATACGCAAAAGGTGATCCTGATAATAACATACGGATCCGAATCTACCTTGAATTTGACATGGCGTATATGGGAAATTCTAGAGTGCGTTTTGGAAGCCTATATTGCGCCACCCTAGAAGTCTTCCAGCTTCCGGTATAAGTTTTAACTGGGCTTGCTATGTATGTATTCAGTCCGCCTGCGGAAATCTTTACCTCTTTTCCGTAAAAGTGTGTGTGGTCACGTCCTCAGCCCCTCAATTGAGCGTATTGGGTGATAAACCTTTATTCTCGGGTCCGGACAATCTAATATTATGGAAACAAAGGTGTAAATATCATGCGGCACATGGCCTCCTCTGTGGAAGTCCTGATAGCCAACCCTGTAGCAGTAAAAAGGAAGTTACTTACTTCGCCACCAAACTGAAGAGGCCTGGATCGCATATGACAAGGGAGCAAAGCATTACAAATCGTGGATCAAACATTACAGTTTGACTCTTTACCAAAACGACACTGAAGCCATGTTGAACACCTGGGTCTCTAGAAACACAAGAGATTTCGGGACCTTATTGAAGAGCATAAACGGGCAGAAGACGCCTTCACTTTCAAATGCCGTCACAGAACAAAACTGGGTCACCCACTTTACTGACCTGTTTCGTCCCCCCTCAACTCCTGAAGTGAAGGAAACACTGACACGCCATGAAGCATGGATATCTCTAACAGATGTGGAAGATATCATCAGAGTAATTGTCAAACTGAAGTCTTCGAGAGCCCCAGGCCCTGATGGCCTGACTAACAGACCTCAAAAGACACCCGGAAGAATGGGCGGCAGTGATTAGCGAACTCTTCAACCAATGTCAAAAATCAAAACAAATTCCAGAATCGTGGACAGAAGCAGTACTGGTCCCAATCTTCAAAAAAGGATGCAGAGAAAACCCGGCCAATTATAGGCCAATTGCCCTGCTGGACAGCATTGGCAAAATGTTTGCGACACTGCTGCTCTCGCACTTTCAAAAATGGCCAGAAGCCTCCCTCTGCCGATGTGTTTCAGACAGGATTTCAGAAGGGTGCCAGTACGGCGATTAACTTACTAGTTTTAAAAATCATAAAAGCTAAAGTGAAAGCAGGCGCCCCCTGGCGCTAGTGGACCTCTCGCAGGCTTTCGACATGGTGGACCGCAATAAACTTTGGACAAAACTAAGAACCTGGAAATGTCCCCCACCAGTGCTTGAACCAATAATGGCTTTACACACAGCTACATCGATGCGTGTCCAATTGAGTCAGCAAGGTCAACTTTCAAACATCATTTATTCGGAACGAGGGGTCAAGCAAGGTTGCCCACTGGCCCCAGCGCTTTTTATCGCCTTCATTGGAGATTTCCAAGTCACCGCAAACAAAATTCGATCCTTCCCTCCTAAGGTTGGACCGAGCAAAGTCTCCAGATTGTGGTACGCTGACGATCTGATACTCATGGATCAGACCAAAATAGAAATTCAACGTCAATTAGCGAATCTGACATCTTACATGAAAAACAACAACCTGGTAATCAACAAACAGAAGACAAAAGTCCTCCTCTTTTACAAATCGACAAATGAAGGTAAAGCCTCTCCTGCGTGGTTCCTAGAAAAACACAAAAATTAAAGTGGTAAAAGAATACAAATACCTCGCTGTATGGATCGATATCTCTTTGAAAGAAAATAGCATGCAGAAATCCCTATGGGACAAAACAAGAAATCTGACGGCACAAACAAGAGCCGTGGACAAAAAATGTGGAACATTTTCGTGGATGCCGGCACTGCAATTTTACAAATCCAAAGTCGTGCCAGCATTAACTTACGGAATGAGCGCCAATTTAAATTTGCCAACAGAAATCTAGATCCAGCTTGAAGGTTTTCTGTGGAAGTCGGTCCTTGCACTTTCAAAGTCTGCACCCATGGCGGCAATTCGGCGAGACTTGGGCCTGTTGTCTCTAGTGTCAGTGGTGGAGCAAAGTGCAATGCAGCTGTACAGAAAAACTCTGCTGACCAATACTCTCCCAGTCTTCCAGGTGGTAGCCGATGAAATAAAGAGTGGCGGATGCAAACCACTCAACACCTGGGTAAGAAAACTCCAAGGAAAATTGGAAGAGTTAGCATGCACAGAAGAACTCCTGATCACAAACCCGGACAGAGTGAAGAACAAAATGGAGCAGCAAGACTGGATCACCACCAATGAAAAGATCCTGGCCTACAAGTCATTAAAGCACCTTCCACCTGGCCATAATAAACTAAAAACGATGTTGAAGTACTGTGAAAAATATCCAGACAAGGAGCTGAGAAAATTCTTCATGAGAGCCCACCTAAACCTGCTCCATACCAGGAAACAGGAAAATCTTGGCTATTAGATCACAATCTCCCATAGCTACATGCCGTCTCTGTGAAAATCACGAGCAAATAGAAACGTTAGACACCTCCTTACGACCTGTCCTGAAATACCCAAAGAAAGAGGCGTACTTGGCACCACTTATATCCTACCAGTCAGTGCTAAATGAAGAAACCGGATGGAATCGACTAATCGCAGGAGATTCAGCCAGATGGTCTCGGACCGCAGCAAAACTCCTGGACATAGCACTGAAAAAGGCAAACTCTGCGAATGATAGCCTGTAATTGATCAAGGGCTACGTAAAAGAAAACAAAAAATGAATGGAGAAAAGAAAAATGAAAATGCTGTTTTAAGTACTATACATAAACTTTGAAAGCAGAACGTCAAAAGTTGTAAAAATCTTAAATGGTTAAACACAAAAAAAAAATAAGGAAATTAAAGAGACAGGACTGGATAACTACACAATTGAAGCAAAATGGGTATGCCCTGATGAGACTATGCGTTTGAATCCAAGTCGCTAAGGGCCATACCCAAATATCTTGAAAAGTGCCCCCCTGCCCTGTGATTAGGACTAGCTTTCTGAGAGTTTGTTTGAACCTCTACCATACCGAAGAGGTTCTGCTTGCACGGAAGCGTTTGTCCCCGAGGGAACTGAAGTGCAGATTCTGTAAATCGTCTGATGAAACAGTCTTTGAAACATCTACTAACTTCATGTATAGGCTTGACCAATAGGCGCACTCAATTTCTGGGAGACAAAATAGTGCTAGCTCCTACAATGACAAGGGATGAATGGTGGCAGAGATTCCTGCAGGGAACTATTTATCCCTGATATTTGCATTGCCCACATTTCTGGAGGGCCTGACAGAGGGTAAGAATGATGATTAGGAATTGAACAAGGGATAGCAAACCCTGCTGCCCTGCTCAATTTAAAGGGAGGGCTTAGGATAACTCGCCTGTTTGTGTTTTTTTAGATTGGATGTATATGGTGAATCAGGGGAGAGATGTGTAGAAAGATAGAATCTGTGTGAGTATTAGTGTATGGATTATTTGGGATGGTGGGATCTGCTGATAGTTGTAGTTTGTGCTCTTCCGTCCCGCCTCCACCCCCCCATGTTAATATTTTAATGTTTAGTTTTAATTTTGTATGGACTGTTTTCTCTTTTTCTTGCCCTCTTTTAAAGGATATGCTTACATTTTGTGAATGATTTGTTAAAGGTTTGTAATAAACCAATACAAAAAAATAAAATATTTTTTTTTAAAAAACGTGGGGAAGGGAGACCGCCTCCCCCCCCTTATTTGTGAACACTTTCTTCTTATTTATCAACATCATCCTACACTCTATTTAGCGTAAGGATGGGCAATAGGTTTTTCTTAGTAAAGGCCCTTTTATTTTGACAAGACACCACTAGGACGGCCTTATTTTTATTTTGATGGTTGTAGTTTGCTCCCATCTTCGATTTAGGTTTAGAACAGGCGTTTTTCCAACCCGCATATACCGTTTAATAAACACCCCTGAACTGTGATCACTTGTGTGTGTCTTTACTGTTTCCACCATGAGTTCCTTACACTGCTCAATCACTGTTGATGTCTCGTTACTGCCACATGTTTATCACTGCAACATTGTATCTCTGCCACCTCTTTCTGCGAGGTCACCTCACTCGCCTTCTCTCTACTGCAGAATGAGGAGCTAACACAAAGGGTTCCATAAAACTAAAGTTCATGATTTGCAAACTAGAACTGTGTGTCCAATACATATGAGCCATTGTGCTTTAACTATATCTTCTAGTTACCCAATGCACCGTCTATATAAATCTCCAAGAACATGTGTATACTTTTGTGGCATCCGTTGGCCTGGGAATCTAAAAGTACCTCGTGGTAGCTGTCTGTTGGTGTCAAGCAAGCCAGGCTCTACTAGGCTATACCTAGGAACTAAATATCTCCCAGCTCCATTCAATTTCAAACCCCGTCAGGTTTGGAGTAAAGAGATTGGAACTGCTAGGGGCATACAGTGTCACATTTGAGCAGAAGACTTTATTGTTAATGTCTCCCATGCACAAGGTAAAAACTATGTGCTTACAAATAGGTGCAAATACATGGACTGCTGCTGTATTTAATAATGTTGTAAAACCATGGAAGGTTTCAGCATATCCCAAATGCCATTTGATCGATGTGGCTAAGTTACAGGAGGCACACATTATCAATGGTTGTACATGACACACCTGGGCAGTATTGTGGAGCGAGTAGATTGTAGTTCTCCTTCTACTCCTACTCTAGTGGAGTAAGGATACTGGTGCATGGTTACTATGCAAATCAGTAACAGACCCAGAGGACAGGTTCCTTTTGTGTCAGGAAAACTCCTATGGAAGGTAATTTTATTTATTTATTTATTTATGCATTTGTAAAGCGCACAAAGCCCAAAGGCATCTAGGCACTCTGACTTAAGAATATGGTTACAGCTTAGGAGAGTAGATACGTTTACACAGTAAGAAGATGGTTAGAAGTTTTCAAGAGCTTCAAGTACATACATTTGCACAGAGGGAGGACAAATACGTTACACATTCAATAATTTACATGCTGACAAGGAATCAGTGGATAAGGGAATAGTTTCTTACCTGTAACTCCATTTCTCCAGCATTGGTATCTTTCATGGATTCACATGCTTAGAATATTCCCCGTCGTCAGGCTGGGAATCCCCGGTACATTATATAGACCCTTTCCCGTAGGAAACTTTTTCGACGCTTATGCGTCCTATCCACCTCGTTTTGTATCATGCGTGCCCGCGCCGTCAGGACGCCATGATATAAATACAGGGCCCGCCCCCGCGCTCCCTCAGATTTCGGCCCCCAAAGTAGTGGGGGAACCAGTTTGCATGGCCAGGGGAGGCAGGCGGGCGCATGTGAATCCATGAAAGATACCAATGCTGGAGAAATGGAGTTACAGGTAAGAAACTATTCCCTTCTCCAGCATTGGATCTTTCATGGATTCACATGCTTAGAATAGATTACATAGCAGTACCATCCCGAAAAGAGGAGGCGTGCATGCAAACTCACATACTTTCCTCACAATGCCAGTTCCCTATGGTCGTGTACCCATCAGCAATTGTTAACATAGAGAACGAACAATATTCAATCATAATTGCAACAAGATCTAACCCCTCAACCGGGGCTTACCTTATTGGAATAGGTGTCGAAGAACCGCCTGTCCCATCCGAGTATCTTCGGCATGTTGTTGTGACAGGCAGTAATGGCGGGTAAAAGTATGTGTAGCCGCCCAGGTAGCCGCCATGCAGATGTCCCCCAGAGGGACTCCAGACCACAGCGCCGTCGACGATGCCGCCGCTCTAGTGGAATGAGCTCTTGGGCGTCGCAGAAGAGGCTTCCCAGCCTTGGAATGGCAGTACGAAATGGTAGACGATACACATTTTGACAGTCCTTGCTTTGAAATGGCTTTGCCTTTAGCACCCAGACCATAGGCCACGAACAATTGCTTCGTTTTCCTGAAAGGTTGCGTGCGATGAAGATAAAACTTGAGAGCCCTCTTCACGTCTAATGTGTGTAACGTGCGCTCCGCTCCAGAGCATGGCTCTGGAAAAAACGTAGGTAAGACAATAGAGGAATGTTTATGGAACACTGAAGGAGCTTTCGGTATGAACTGTGGGTTAGTGGCAAGGACCACCTTGTTCTTAAAAAATCTTAAGTATGGTGGGTCTACCATTAGAGCTTGGATTTCCGAAATACGTCGGGCTGAAGTGATGGCCACCAGGAAGGCCAATTTCCAGGACAAAAACTTTAGAGACGACGATGACATTGGTTCAAAAGGAGGTTTCATAAGAGACGCTAACACCAGATTGAGGCTCCACACCGGAGGAAATCTCTTCTCGGGAGGGAAACTCCTGAACAACCCTTTAAGGAAGTGCTTAATCAGGCGGTCGCTGAATAATGGTGCGGAATGTCGTTGACGTGTAAACCTGGAGATGGCGGCCAGGTGTACTTTTATCGACGACACCGATAAGCCCTTTTGAGCTAAGAACAGCAAGTATGGAAGGAGCTGTTCCGGCGTAATCGACTGCGGAACGAAACCTGGTTGATCCCCACACCACTGACAGAAACTCCTCCATTTGTAAGAGTATGAAGTGTTTGTGGAAGGTGCTCTTGCCGCTTGCAGAATACGACGACACTCCTCCGGAATCGTTAGCTGGCCAAATTCGGCGAAGTCAGGAGCCAGGCCGTCAACTTGAGGCTGTCCGGGTCGTGATGCCAGACGATACCCTCCTGTCGAGACAGAAGGTTGGGGATCTTCCTGAACCTCATTGGCTCCGCCGCCGCCAAGTGCAGCAGGTCTGAGAACCACACCTGTCTGGCCCAATGCGGGGCCACCAGAATCACCCGACATGGGTACTTGAGGATCCATTGCAACGTCCTCCGGATAAGAGGTATTGGCGGGAATGCGTACAGGAATTTGTTCGTCCATGGGAAGGAGAACGCATCTCCCAGGGAGCCCTGCTGAGGCCATCTGCTTGCATACTGCAGGCATTTTCTGTTGTCCTTCGTCGCGAACAGATCGATGGAAGGATGTCCCCACTTCTTGAATGCATGTTTTAGTTGCTGGTCGTTCAGCACCCATTCGTGAACTTCGTTCATTTCCCTGCTGAGGGCATCTGCCTCCACATTTCTCACGCCTGGCAGGTGGAACGCCAAGATTAGCATGTTGTGTTGCAGGGCCCAATGCCAGATTTTCTGTGCCTCCAATGACAGGGACCTGGAACGTGTTCCTCCTTGTTTCCTTAAGTAAAACATTGTAGTCGTGTTGTCCGTCATGACACGCACCACAGAGTCTCTCAGTTGAGGAAGAAAAGACTTTAGAGCCCACCGCACTGCTCTCAGTTCTAGCAGGTTGATATGCAGGGAGGACTCTTGTAACGACCACCGGCCTTGTACCTGTAACGTATCCAGATGAGCTCCCCATCCGCTCAGCGATGCATGCGTCACCACCGTCTTCTGGAACTCCGGTTCCACCAGAGGCATTCCTTTCGTTAGATGAGTAGAAACTCTCCACCAGCGGAGTGCTTGTACCAGTTGTTCGTCGATGACCAGTCTGTCGGACCAGAGACCTTGGCTCTGCGCCCAACGGTCCGCTAGAAATTCCTGGCAAGGTCTCATAAACAGACGGCGGCAGTTTATCAACGGAATGCAGGACGACATGGTCCCTAGCAGGGACATGTATTTGCGCACCGACACCCTGGTACCGCATCTCCATTCCGATGCCTTGCTTTGTAGCTTCTGTATTCTTTCGCTGGATGGTCTTACAAGGCTTGTGTGCGTACGAAACTCCGCACCTAGAAAGACCAAGGTCCTCGAAGGCTCTACGGAGGACTTGCTGAAGTTTATCGCAAAGCCCAGTTCCTGTAAGAGGGACATTGTGGCCCCCAGACTGTTTCGTGTTTGTTCCATGGACGAGCCTCTGACCAGCCAGTCATCTAGATATGGATAGACATGGTGACCGTCCTTCCTTAAATGGGCCGCTATGGGGGCCAAGCACTTGGTGAACGTCCTGGGGGAGGACTTGAGACCGAACGGGAGGACCTTGAACTGAAAATGCTTTCGCCCGACGACGAACCTTAAATATCTCCTGTGTCCTGGACGTATTGGGATATGAAAATATGCGTCCTGAAGGTCTAGCGACGACAGATAATCCATGGGTTGTACTGACCCGATAACCTCCTGGAGCTTTAGCATTTTGAATTTTGAGCTCTTTAGCCATTTGTTGAGTACCCTCAGGTCGAGAATGGGCCTCAATTTTCCATTTGGCTTCTTGACGACGAAGAACCGGGGATAAACCCCTTGTCCTTCCCGTGCCACAGGAACCCGTTCTACTGCTTCTTTTTGTAGCAGAAGCGCCACCTCTTGTCTTAGAACTCGAAGGTGGGGCTGGGCCGAAAACACTGGCGGAAGACTTGGCGGCTTGTTTTTGAATTGCAGCGCATGACCCATGCGAACCGTGTCCAGAACCCATCGATCTGTGGTGATGCATTTCCATTGGTCGATATGACGAGAGACTCGACCCCCCCAGGACGTTCCGAAGGCCGTCATTGGTTGCTGGTTTGCTTGTCCTTCGTCGACGAGGGACCCGAGCCTCGTCGTCTGGAGGCTTGATAATCTCTGCCTCTACGTGCCGACTGGGATGCCCGTCTGTAACCTTGTGAGGAGTATGAGGGCCTGTTAAATCCACAGTCCCTAGAGGCTCCAAAGCGGGAGTTTCCGGAGGCACCCCTGAAGGGGCGAAAAGAGCGAAAACTTCTACCTGTCTGGAGGGCGCCAAGAGACCTAGCGGTATCCGTGTCTTCCTTCATCCCCTTCAAGGCTTCATCTACCTTGTCTCCAAACAGATGTTCTCCTTCACATGGCATGTCTAGAACTTAGTACTGGACTTCAGGTCTAAAAGTAGTACATTTGAGCCACGCTTGTCGACGAAGTACTACGCCATGATTGATTTGTTTGAACCCGGACTCTGCTAGGTCCACCGCAATATTAATTGCATGGTTCGAGGCCTCCTCGCCATCCCGTACTAGTAACATGGCTGCTTTGCGATGTTCTTCCGGCAGGTGTTCTAGGATAGGGGCTATTTTATGCCACATCTCCCTATCGTAACGTGATACAATCGCCAAGGAGTTGGCTGCTCTTACCGTCGTGGCGCCGACTGACAGCACCTTTTTCCCGAAGGCGTCCTGTCTCCTTGCCTCGCTTTCTGGTGGGGTTGAACATTTTTGCTGTACTCTGGCCTTCCTAGCCGCTGCCGCCGATACCACAGAGTCTGACAGTGGCTGTGATGTTAGACATTTTGGAGTGGACTCCGGAGCTTTAAACTTTTTCTCAATACGCCCCTTAATAGCCGGTTCCGAGAACGGATGACGCATCGTCTTGAGGCCTTCTTGCCATAACGTGGTCCAGGATTGGGATGGCAAATACTGATTTCCTCCTTTGACCCATGTGATCAAAAAGAAAACAATCTTTCTTTTGCTCCTCAGGAATTAAGCCCAACTCGGAACACGCTTTTCCCATCATTGCATGGAAGGCTCCCACATCATCCAGAGGAGATGGTTGTGCCTGGCTCCTCGTAGACTCTACCTCTACATCCGAATTCCATGTTGGGTCTCTCGACGGTGACAGGGAGATGTCCGACCCTGAGTCACCTCGTATAGAATCGGACTCCGATAGCTCACCCTCCTCCTGCACTCGAGGACGATCCTTCACCACCTGGGAGGCCGACGGGCTTTTGGTCGTCGAGCGAGCTGCTTGAGCTTGTTCGTCGACGGAAGGTGCAGAAAATATCGACGAAGTGCCAGGCTGCGGGATCTGCGTATCCAGACGCTGCAGGAGCTTCTGAAGTGTATTAAGCA
This sequence comes from Ambystoma mexicanum, assembly GCF_040938575.1. NCBI lineage: Eukaryota > Metazoa > Chordata > Amphibia > Caudata > Ambystomatidae > Ambystoma > Ambystoma mexicanum. The sequence continues at coordinate 944,580,196 of NC_090941.1, read as the reverse complement.
CATCCAGAGACAAAACCGTCTGGGGGGTCAGCAACGTCGAGGATAGAGGGACCACACCCCCACTCGCACTCGTCGTCGACGTATTGGAAGGCCGTAGGCCCAAGTCCGACAGCTGCATAACCATGTCACATTCTCCTTCCACCGACGACCCCGGCAAGGCCGTGTCTTGCAGCAGGACCTCAGGAGGGGGGGCGGGTCACAAACCTCTGGCTGCCAGGCCATAGATTGTGTCCCCGTCGACGAAGGAATCCCCACCGCTGCTGCCTGAATAGTAATAGGCATCGTCAGCGATACCGGGGTCGACGAGCAAGTAGCTGGCACCGAGCCTTTAGACTTCGTAGCCGATTTCATTGCCGACTTCCCTGCTGAAGCGTCTCGACTCACGGAAGACCTAGGACGGTCCCCTGAGGAGGATTTTGATGCCGCTTGCCTCTCCGTCTTAGAGGATGAGGAGGAGGAGGACTTTGTGTGATGAGGAAGAGCCAGCATGCTTCCCCGTATGCTTGTCCGCAGGGCATTTTTCGACAGGCCTCACCTTAAGCCAGTCGACCAACCTTCTTTTCCGGTCTTTAAGGGTTTTTTGGGAGAAACCCTGGCATATCTCGCATGTATCCGCCGTGTGGTGCGGGTGGAGACAGTAGATACAATCCATGTGGGCATCACCTTCATAGACTTTTTTGAGTCCACATGTCGCACAGGGACGAAATAAAGCTTTTACGGACATATTTTCTTCAGAATGTAACGTCGCCGAAGCGAAAATACAACCTAATTTCAATTAGCAGTAACCACGAGGATCCCACTACTTTGAAAGACGGTTGAAATCTGAGGGAGCGCGGGGGCGGGTCCTGTATTTATATCATGGCGTCCTGACGGTGCGGGCACGCATGATACAAAACGAGGTGGATAGGACGCATAAGCGTCGAAAAAGTTTCCTACGGGAAAGGGTCTATATAATGTACCGGGGATTCCCAGCCTGACGACGGGGAATATTCTAAGCATGTGAATCCATGAAAGATCCAATGCTGGAGAATGGCAATTGCACGGGCTAGGGCTTGATGAGCTGTGGGATTGTCATGGTGGTGACTGAGGCAACATTACGAGTGATGCGCGTTGAGAGACCAGGGCGCTGTAGTGTAAGGTCAGAGTTTTGAAGTTTTTCCTGAAAGACCAGAGGGAGGAGTCATTTTTTAGTTGGGTAGAAAAGGAGTTCCATAATTTAGCTGCTTTCACCAGGAAGCTAGAACCTCCCAATTTTTGCCTTCTGTATCTAGGTGTGATAAGCAAGTTAGAATAGGATGACCGAGTGGGTCTGTTGGATTGAGATTTGCTGATCAAGTTGCTGAGATAGATTGGTGCATTGTTAGAGATACATTTGTGGGTGAGCATCAGAATGTTTAATTTGATCCCATCGTGTGACGGGGAGCCAGTGAATGGTATCGCCTGAAAGTTGAGATGTGTTCTTTGAGTGGAATAGTCAATGCCGCTCTGATGGCATTATCCTGTGCAATTTAAGTTGTTTAACGTTTCTGGTACTGGTTCCCGCAAATATGGAGTTAGAGTAATCAATCTTGGAGAGTATCAATGCTCTGGCCAGCGTGATTGCGTTGTCTGTAGAGAGGAAAGGCCTGGAATTTTGCAAGTAAATGTGCATGAGCCAAATACAGACTCGGCTGAGTTCTTTGAATCTGTCAACTAAAGTGTACACATTGATGAGTTTATTGTGCATAGAGAAGGGGCCTTGGACACTACTGAAAATGCACTTCAGGTCCTTGAAATTAGGTATCCAGTGTCTAAAGAGGATCAGGTTTTTGACAAACTAAAAAGAAACTCAACAAACTCTTGAGGTGCACAAAATCAGGTTTATGTCCAGTATGTAGAAAATAGAAAAAGGAAGGTAAGCACTGTGCGCAAGTCCCAAAGTTTCAAATTAAAAAGTCCATGAGAAAACGTGCTTGTCTGGCTTGGAATCCCAAAGTAATTATTTTAGGTATACATCTTTTCTTAAGCCTTTTTAAATTCCACGCCTGCATCAGCTATTAATAGGTACTGTTCTCATTATATTCTAATATTTCGCTTCCCAGAAAACCATTTCATTTCCACACAAGACACCCATTGGAGGGTAAGTGAGTTTACTTCTACCACCGTTCGAGTATTGCCTACAACACTATTACAATTATTTTAAAATAAGGTCACCCACACAGCAATCTGGTTGTCCACATTACTTATGGCTTTGCACATTATTGTTGTAGGTATTAATTTCTCCTGCTACCAATCCAAATCTGCTCTTCGTGACTCTGGACCTATGGTATGTTGCAATTTCCCACATGCCAATCACTTTAAACTAGCGAAAAGTTATTTTCTTACAAATAATGATCAAGTTAGCTCATATTAATTTTGTTTTTCTCTTGTCCTTTACCTTTTATTGATGTTTTCTCATGGACTTCCACCATTTACCGAACAATGGTATGTTACTTATTTATTTTTATTTATTTTCACTTGTGTTTCTCATTTTAATTGGGATGCTAAATGTCTTGCTCATGTCTTTGTATCAATTTTCAATAATGTAATATTCTTGGTTACCAATGCACAGCCTTGATAACGACCGGATAGGTCGAAACACATGTCGGCTGTTCTGAAAATAATTAAATTGGGATTCCAAGCCAGACAAGCATGTTTTCTCATGGACTTTTTAATTTGAAACTTTGGGACTTGCGCACAGTGCTTACCTTCCTTTTTCTATTTTCTACTTACCTGTCCTGGTGTTCACTAGGGGGCACCAGTGGAAGGGTGCCAATGCTGCAGGACTAATTAATTTTGTCTTATTCTTGTGGTATCAGCCAGCGCACCATCTACTTACGACCCCTAGGTCTTGTTTTTGTTATGTCCAGTATGGTCACCACTTGAGTTCAGTACGCTGATTGGTGAAAGAAACAGGAACTGTAACCTACTAACAACTAATCTACATTTAAAACGGAGCAGAATCGTCTTGCATTGTGGACACACAACAGGTGCCCCTTTCTTGGTTAATAGTTAAACTGAATTCCATTGTACTAGAATTCTCACCCATCACCACAATGAGACAGGCTGTCGTTCTATTACTTATGCCTGGGAAAGGCAAGACCATAAACTCCTCTTATCGACCCTTTTGTTTACTGAACATATGTAACAAAATTCTAGCTAAAGTAGTGGCTCTTAGGCTGGCGTCCTTGATAGATCGGCTGATTTTACCTGCTCAACCAGGGTTTATCCTTAGCTGGACTACTCTGTTTAAAACAACAGCAGCTGTCCGATATAGTCCCTTAGGTAGATTTATATATTGGTCACTTGTTAGGCACTTATACAGGAAACAAATCCTGTTTCAAAGCGCCCACAGGGCAACAGGGAGGGGAGCGGGGATGATAGAAAGTGTAAAGTGTAATTACAACAATAATAAAGTTAATTAAATAAATCAAAGAAGATAGTGGGGATGGGAAGACAAACCTACTATGCCTTGTGAGTGTTCAGAACGTGCAAGTGCAGAGGGATCCTGAGCTGCAAGCGTGGCAATGTTTCTATATGCTGAAAAAGTTGCATAATTTATTGGAATGGCCTTTTCATTCCACAGTACTTCATAAGGTGGGACTTAGTGAGGGGTTTTCATCATTGTATTTATTGATTGGATATTTGTAAGGCGCCTATACAACAAATGGTGTTTCAAGGAGCCACAAGACAAAAGAAGGGGAGGGGACAAGGGAGAAAGCAAACAATATCGGTCATACTAGGCCTTGTTACATTCGGATTGTGCAAGTGAAGTAACAAGAAGTGCGAGGGAGAGGGGGGTGGGGAAGTTCCAGTCTGTGCGACTGCAAAGTGCTAGGGTGGGAAGGGAAGTGCAGGGTAAAGAGGAGAGAGAGTGCAAGCAGAAGGGGGGATTGAGGGGGAAGTAAAGGGAAACAGGGGCTAGGCGAGTGCTAAGGGGAGATCAGAAAGGCAAGTGCCATGGAATTGCATGTGGTGCAGGGTGTGAGGGTCCACATGCTAAGTGCGAGGAGGGGGGTGGACTGGAAGGGGGGTGCCTAGTGCCCTGTAGAACTCGAGAGGGAACCAGGCAGCCAGTCACTGAGACAGACAGGGATGTTAGCGGGGGAGAGGGAAGGTAGAAGAGAAAAGGAGGGTCTTGAGGAGCTTCTGGAACTTAAGGAGATCAAGCTCATGCCTGAGAGGGGCAAGGCGATCATTGCAGAAGTAGGCTCCTGCAGAGGAGAGAGATCTACCACCACACTCTGCTTAGCGAAGCATCTGATCTTCAGAGAGTTGGAGCTAGAAGACCAAAGGTCTCTAGCAGGGAGGTATTTAGGGAGAGAGAGTTGGATGTAGCGGGGTCCCATGACCCAGAAAGCCTTGTGGATGATGCAGAGGGTCTTTAACTTGATCCTCGCAGCCACTGGGAGCCAGTGGACAGAATTTAGGGCTGGAAAGAGGCGGTCCCTGAGCTTGAGGCCAAGAATAAGTCTTGCAGTCCTATTCTGATTAGGTGAAGGGGGCCAAGGGAGGATAAAGAAAGATTGAAGAAGAGGCTGTTGAAGTAGTCCAGCCTAGAGAGGACCAGATCTCTTGCGACATTGAGATTCTGGTGGAAGGTGCGGAAAGACAGAATGGCGCGGATGGTGGGCCTTCTTGGCAAGAACCGCCATGTGAGGAGAGAAGGAGGGAAAGGAGTAAAAAAATGACACAAAGGTTTTTTGCATAAGAAAACAGGGAGGAGAGGGGACCCATAGAGGTCAGCCAGAAGGTAGGAGGGTAGGAGGGAAGGAGGGAAAAGGGGTCCCAATGAGAAGGATATCCGTCTTACGGGCATTAAGGCAGAGATCATTAGCAGCACACCATGCCTGAATAGCAATCAGACAGTCGGGGATGAGCGAGGACGAAGAGGAGGCAATAGAGGGAACCTTGAAGGAGAGCTGTGTGTCGTTTGCATAACACTTGAAGTGAGGAGAGAAGGAGGAGATCAGATGGGCCAGAGGGGCGATGTGGATGTTGAAGAACCACGGTGAGATGATAGAGCCTTGAGCGACGCCGCAGGTGGAGAGTGTTATAGGGGAGAGAAAAGAGCCCAGTTGAACCTAGGAAGGACGGTCGGAGACGAATTAGGTCAGCAAGTCAAGTGCCAGGTCCTTCATGCCAAGGGTGTCACAGAGCCAATTAGTCAGGGTGGCATGACCGTGTCGAAGGTAGAGGAAAGGTCCAGAAGGATAAGAACGGATGGCGAGTTGAAATCGAGATCTGAGAGCAGGTCTTCACAGGTGTTCAGTAGAGCAGTTTCCGTTCCTCTGGCTGCTCCAAAGCTAGATTGGTGATTGTGGAGACAACCAATAGATTCAGTGTGTTGAATCAGTTAGGAGATGACCAGCTTCTCCAGGAGTTTGCCCAGGAAGGGGGTAATGGAGATGGGGCTGTAGCTAGCAGGGCAGTAGCTAGCAGCGCAGGAGGGGCTGGCATAGGGCTTTTTCAGGACAGGATGCACAAGGGAGTGCTCGAGGGGTACTGGGAAGGAGACAGTGGCAAAGGAGTGATTACAGAAATCGGCCAAGGCTGGCGCAAGGGAGGCAATGTTGTCCTTGATGGTCCTGGAGGAGCAGGGGAGCACCTGTTTGGAGGAGACTTTCATGGAGAGGACTTGTCTGGAGACATCATCCGGTACTATGGGCGGAAAGAAGAGAATAGCAGGGAAGGGGTGGGGCAAAGAAGGCCTGAGACCAGGGGAGGGAGGAAGGAAGGAGGGGACTAGAGGAGAGGGAGGACAGGATGTCCTGAGTTTTGGCTAAGAAGTGGGAGGCCAATTAAGTACAGATGGTCAGGGATGGCAGGGGAGAAGTGGAGGCTGCAGTACGATTGGCCAGTTCCTTGCAGATTTTAAACAGTATGCACCTGTTAGTGGCCCCAGAAGGCCCCCTCTTCTTTGAGCGGATGGAGAGTCTGCATTGCGTTTGGAGCAGGCAGAAGGCCAGTCCGTCAGAGGATGTGCATGATGCCAGCCACTTGCACTCAGCAACTCTGCACTTGCCTTTCAGAGAGGCTAGGTCGGAGTCATACCAGGTGTTGCGCCTGTTGGCAGGCTTCATGTGGGTCCACATGACAGGGGCAAGGATGCCCAGGGTGTTTGTGATGGAGAGATGAAGATTAGCACGGGCAGAGTCAATGTGTGAGTCCGTCGTAGGAGTGGGAGGGGGAATGAAAGTAGCAGGAAAATCAGCAGCCGACACTTGCTTCATCAGTCCAATGACGGAGAAGGAGACCAGCAATGCAAGCAGAGGATTAGCAGAGGGACCCAAGAGATCCAGGTGAGAGGACAGGAGGGAATGGTCAGACCAGGAGAGAGATGTAGTGAGGGTTGGAGATCAGATGTCTGCTGAGATGAGAGCATCCAAGGAATGTCCGGCTGAGTGCGGCAGACCGGAGGAATTAATGGTGAGAGAAAGAAAGTCAGAGAGGCAGCGGAAGAGTCCAGTGGCTGAATCGGGAGAGTCAAGGTGAATATTGAAGTCTCTGAGGAGAGGTTTTGAGGTGGAGGCGAGAAGGGAAGAGGAGAGGTCAGGCCACTCCGAGAGAAAGATGGAGACCAGACATGGGGTCCTGTCGATGGTGGAGAGAGTCAACGAGAGGGTTGAAGAGACACCAAGCCGGCAGACAAGGTATTCAAAGGAAGAATAGGTCTGAGTGGGAATAATGGTAGCAGGGACCCAATCAGGGAAGATCAAGGCCACGCCTAGAGGCCGGTTACGCTTGGGATTGGAGAGGATCATGCAGCCCTCAGGGAAGAGTATCAAAAGCAGTGACAAAGCTGGCAGTGAACCACATCACAGTAAGAACGAGAACGTCAAGGTCAAAGTCGTCAAGAAGGAGACAGATATCAGAGTAGAGTTGAACAGCAGAGCTAGAGTTGAGGGTCGCTATGTGGAGCTGGTTGCCACCTTTGAAGGTCTTTCAAGGAGGGATACAGGGATGTGGTACGCCCGTCAGTGATGGGGAAAGGGCAAGGGTGGGTGGCAGACAGAGCAAAGGCAGGAGAAGGGAGCAAGTTGATGAGAGATGAAAGAAGTCCATCAAGAAGTAGTAGGTTGGACTGAGAGCCCTGGACCAGAACAGTGCCATTCTGATAGACATTAATGATGCACCTAGAGGATGGGACGCATGCCAAGAGTATATCTCATCTGGAGCCCCCATTAATGGGCGATGAAGAGAAAGGGGACAGAACAGAGATCATGTGGGGAGTCCAAAAGTCCGGAGAGGGAGCGAAAAAGAAGATGTTTGTGACAGTCTGCCTGGAAGAAGAGTTGATGTAGGTGTCAGTGATGGGCAGGTCTGGGTTAGAGACCAGGAGATCATTCTTGAACTTTTTCCTTCCAGACTTTGAAAGAGAGGTAGGATAGGTGATACAGTAACAGTTACAGTACATAGGGGAATCGGAGAGCACCATGGTGGGTGGGCAGGGAGGGGGAGACGGGGAGAGAGAGCGAGAGAGAGAGAAGGAAACTGCACAAAGCACAAACTCACCAGGTGGCCAGGACAGGCACATACGAATCGGGCGCACACATCATCCAGATCGCCTAGGGGGGTATTGCGCAGCTCTAGCAACAGAAGAGGAAGGTGACAGCTGGGGGAACAAGTGGCTTATCAGCAAGGCAAGAGCAGAAGAGTCAGGAGCACGAGAGGGAAGTCCAGCGCAGTGGAGAGAGTCCAGCGGCAGGTTTTGAAAGCAAGAAGCAGGAGGGCTGTCAGATCCCCTGGCAGCAGGATGCGATATCAGGCCCCTGCACAGAGCCGGTTCTCCCCAGTCAATGCAATCACATGCATCATTAGTCTGCCTTTTATACACTCACCCAATGGCCAGGGTTCAGGTGAATGACAGTAGGCCTGCCTCTTTCATGCTGCAGGGGGATATGAAACAGGGGTGTCCAATTTGCTCACTGCTGTTTGTGTTGACTGTGAAGCCCTTGACCTGTATTCTTAGGACCAAGCATATCGATGGGGGCATGCAATTCTTTATGCAGAAATTCCTTATTATCAATGTATACTATTGATCTACTAATATATGTGAATAACCCAGATGTTAACATTGCCCAGACAGCCGTTGGTGAATTTGAAATATATTTGAGCTTAACAATAAATTGGTCCCAACTGCTGCCGCTCACTCCTCAAACAAGACAAATTGGTAAGGCCTGGGGCTTTCGTTGGTGTCCAGTAGAAGCTCATTGTTAGGGGTCCAGGTCTCCCACAAGTTTCCCCCCTCTATGCAGCAGTAATAATTTTCAGTGTATGTCTAATGTTGAACATAAGATTGAGAGATGGATTGGGTTCCTTCAAATCTCTAGGACGGCCACCATTTCCCTCATAAAAAGGATTGCCAAAGGTATATTTGTTCTTCAATATACCCATTAGGATTCCAAATCAGTCTTCTTTCAGGTTGCGCTCATCTTTGCTGGGATTGGTTTAGGCTGGCAAACACCCAATGGTGTCCTGGGAAAGTCTGACATTACCTTATGCTGATGGAGGGGTAGGTGTATCAGATTTGGGAATTTACTACCCAACTGCCCATATTTACCATATTATACTATGGTATTGTTGTGCATCTTAGCCATGCAGGAGATTGAGCATTATCTCAAGCCGTGTAGTCTTTATGCAAGATAGCATGTAAATAGTCAAATGAATTCATCCAATGAGCACATATCAAAGAGGAGAAAAGCTTTGACCATTTACTGTAAAATTCTGAGATGCTTAGAACCAAGCGAATCAGTTGTTTTGGAAAATCCAGGTACAGTATAGCTAGTGTAGCTTCTATGCTGCAATCTAATGGTCGGAGAAGTGTTCCAATAGTTCCTTTTGTTTTGGTAAATAGTACCCAATGTTCTAAAAAACAGAAACTAAGTAAAAAAAGACTACCTGGCATCAGGAATAGGGCGGATGTGGGGGAGTTTGTTGACTGAGGGACTGTGAAATATAAAAGCTTCAGGTCCTGGTAAACAACTGTGAGAAGGCTGTAAAAAGTCTGTTTCCATGAGGAGGCAGGCAGTTCTGTTTGTGAATCCGGAAAGGAACTTTGTCTGACTGTACAGCAGAGCTAGAGGACCAGAAGTAAGCTGGAACTATTTCCTCCATGATGGCCTACGGAGAGGGGAGTGGTTGATTTTCACTCCTTTTTCGGCTTGGATTTTGAAGCATTTGAAATTACATCTTTGGGCTCCGGAGACTCAAAGCTTTTCTTTATGCTTTGAGAGAATTACTACATTTGACTGAGCTGCACAAGGAAACAATCTTACCTATGGCAATCAGACCACCACCTATGTAACTAGTTTATTCAAATTTGCTTTATGTTGCCTCATGGCCAATGGACAAAATCTTTTTTAAAAGGCATTCTTACCAGTTTGCCATTTTTGCTATGAGACCATGACGATTTTTATAGTGATGATTTTTATAGATGGTTTCTCCAATTGGATTTCATGCATTATGGTATTCTTTGATTTATCTGAATTGTACAGACAACACGCCTTCCGCTAGCATCCAGCTCTCTACTCCCTACTATCAGAGGACTGTAGCGAGTATGAGAATTAGTTTTACCCATTTTTAATATCACATTGGGAAATAAGAGACGTATTGAGAAGGCAGTTCATTTTATGCGGCTGTTTAGTGAGAATAAATGAGTAAGGTATTTATCCTACTGTCTATATCCTCACAGCTGGATTCACCCCAATCATATTTTCATTTCGTTGTGGCGGATAGATATGTTCTATGCACCAGAGCTCTAACCTAACTGACAGATAAGAACTGTTTGGAACAATTCATGCGATGAAGATATACCCATCTCAGTCAACATTTACAATTATTTTACATTGGTTTTGCAGTGACTACAGCGGTGAATAGACTTGCATTGTCAACTAGAAGCAGTCTACAGTCCCGCATCTGGCAGTCAGCTCTTGTCGACGAAATAGAGGTTTTAGTTTTAATAATATTGTATTTCTAAGAACCAGTGCACATCCTGAGAGAACCTCTCCAGCGACTGGTCCTATGTGGAATAATTTGTTATTTTGTCTCTTCAGTCCTATTTCCATGATTATTAGGATTCTTAGACTGCCTCCACGGCTTGTTCTATTATTTTTATTTTATTTTTATTTTAGTATTTGTATAGTGCGCTACAACCCACGGGCATAGAGGCGCTGAGAAGAGTACGTATGCAGGCTTGCTTAAGGGTTACAAGATAGCGGCCCAGTACAATGGATTAATACAGTTACATAGTTTACAATGGGTTACATGTCAGGTACAGTAAGCAATACAGATTCAAGTGGTGGAGATAGAGGGAGGGAGTCAAACAAAAAGCTTAGTCTTCAAGGCTTTACGGAAGGTTGTGTGGGATTCGATCATCTCGATTTGGGCAGGGAGGGTGTTCCAGTGAGTTGCAGCCAAGTTAGGGAAACTGGAGCCACTGGCTCGCACTCTTAGTGTGTGAGGAACAATGAGGCGATTAGCGTAGGCAGACCTGTAAGGTCTAGAGGGTGTTTTTTTGGTGATCCTTTGAGCTAAGTAGGTAGGTGCCAAACCATGGATGCATTTGTGTCTACTAGCCAGTATTTTTAAAAGGATCCTTTCTTTGACTGGCAGCCAGTGAACCTGCCTTCTAACCCTAGACCCATGAGGGTAAGAGGGATTGTGTATTTTAGGAATGCACAAGATTGACAATTATCTCAAGCCGTGTAGTCTTTATTCACGATAGCATGTAAATAGTAAAATCCAATTAAATGTTTTCATGCAGTGATCACATAACAAGTATGAAAACATTTGACCATTTACTGTGAAAGTCTGGGCTTTGAACCAGGCTAATCAGTTAGTTTGAAACTACTAGGTACGCTACAGCTCGTGTAGCTTCTGGGCTGCAATCCAATGGTCTGGGAAGTGTGCTAATATTTCTGTTTTGTTTTGGTAAATAGTACTCAATCTTCCAATACACAAAAACGAAGTCCTGAAAGACTACAAAGGACTCCAAGGCTTCCAGGATAGGCAGGATGTGAGGGAGATTGTTGACTGACGGGCTTGGAGATAAAAAATAAAGCTTCACGCTTCTGGTAAAAAACAGTGCTAAGGCTATAAAATGCAAGTTTCTAGGAGGGGGCAGGCAGTGCTGTTTATGAAGGAACACTGACTGGAGAGCAGAGATGGAGGACCAGAAGCAAGCTGGAAATTTAACCTCCATTATGGCCTATGGAGAGGGGAGGGGTTGATTATCATAGATTTCTCTACTTGGATTCTGGAGCATTTCAAAATGGCATTTTTGGGCTCAGAGGCTCAAAACTTTATTTTTATTTTTTGAGAGAATTACTATATTTGACTGAGCTGCATAAAAAGCAATCCTTTGCAATCAGCTCACCACCCATGGACTATTTTATTCATATTTGGTACATTTTTGTATCATGATCAATTCCAATTGACACTACATTTTTTTATAGTCATTTTTAACTTTTTGTTAAGAGACCATGATGATTTTGACCGGTGGTTTCTCCAATTGGATTTGATATTTTGGGGATTTTCTGTATTGTACAGACAAGCCTTCCTCCAGACATCCAGCCTTCAGCACTCTTCACCCTACTATCAGAGGACTGTAGCGAGTATGACAGTCAGCTTTCCCCATTTTTAATGTCACATTGGGAAAGAGGAGAGGTATTGACAAGCCTGTTCACTTTATGAGGCAGTTTAATGAGAACTGGCAAGCTATTGAAAGGGCTGTTCATTTTTCGAGGCTAACAAACAAAAGGTGGGGTTGAGTATCCAATATATGCGCTGGTGACCAAGCGTTAGTAACCTCGGGTGTCACCGGAAATCCTAGTAATTGAGACGTTCACCGATGTCTCAAATAGAAAACCAAGAAACGATAAATAGGTTCAAAACTGATAAATGCTTGGTTGAAAAGTAAATGTGTATCAACACATAGATTTAGTTCAGCATTTGCTTTGAGTGTATTCAAGGAGTTTGTAAATTGTTTTTGTTATATCTAACACAATCAAGTTTGAGCCAACATGGATTTCCAGCCACTGGGCTCATCCTCATGGCTCCACGTCCCAACTCAAATTCTAACGTATTTATAGCTTTAGTGCTGTTAGTAAAAGGTGGTTATAAATTAAACAAACTTGTAAAATGAAATTATTCAAAAAAAATAAATCAAACCCAGTCCCAAAACAAAATGTGCAATGAATAAAGAATTAAAAAGGACCCCATGGTTGACATAGAAACAGCCATCGAGGAACAATACGTTTTTAAAAAACTGGTTAGTTGAGGTATAAGGATGTATCCATCTTTCTTCACAACCTTTCATTAACCCCTTAAGTGCCAATGACGAGATATCTTGTCCATGACATTACCTCAGTAGTGCCAAGGACGAGATAGCTCGTCCTTTTTGGCACGTTGTTTTGAGCTCAAAACAGTAATCCACCCCTGCCAGGGGGCTGGATTACCTTCAGTTTCATGTCGGCGTGCGTAATGCACGCTGGCGTGAAAGAGAAAGTAATTTTCACTGCAGCAGCCATTTCGGGCTGCTGCGGTGAAAACGAAAGGCGAGTCTGCACCTTTCTCCCCCTCGATCAGTGGCTGTATTTCAAGCCAGCATTGCTGGGTGCGGATAGGGCTCAGAGCGTTCGATCCGCGCCCAGCAATGCCCACTAGACACCAGGGATGTCTTTCAATGCAGGGAGGGAGGTGGGGGCTGCCCTCTCCCCCTATCAGCCCCCAAAGCATGGGGGCACATATGTGCAGAACCCTGAGGGCAGATGGCTGATCATCTGCCCCCAGAGAAGGGGGCAAAATAAAATAAAATAAATAAAAAGGAAATGCAACGGGCATAGGGGGTGGAGGGAGGGGGAGCCCTAGACACCAGGGATTTTTTTGCCACCCTAAAAGGCCCTCACCCTCCCACACCAAGTGGAAAAGGGGGCCACCCCTTGTAGCCCTCGTGGGAGGGGGGAGATTGGTGCCCACAGGCAGGAGTACATTTGGTGGCACCAGGAATAAGTGTGCAGGCCCCCCCCAAAGGATGGGGCCTGCAGGTTAGGGCCCCCCTGGGGGTAGATGGCTGATCAACTGCCCCCAGGGAAGGGGGCAAAATAAAATTAAAAAAATAAAAGGAAATGCAACGGGATGGGGGAGCCCTAGACACCAGGGATTTTTTTTGCCACCCTGAAAGGGTGGTGGCCCTCCCCCTCCCACACCTAGTGGAAAGGGGGGCCACCCCTTGTAGCCCTCCCTGGGGGCAGATTGCTTCCCCCAGGCAGGAGTACATGAGGTGCCCCCCCCAGCCAATTGGAGGGGGAGAGCACCAGGAATAAGTGTGCACGCCCCCCAAAGAATGGGGCCTGCCGGTTAGGGCCCCCCTGGGGCAGATGGCTGCTCATCTGCCCCCATGGAAGGGGGCAAAAAGAAAGAGAAAAAAAGGGAGATCTGGGTCCGAGTGAGGGGGGCCTAGCCACCAGGGTTTGATGGAAAAGGGGGGTGGCCCTCTCCCCCTCACCCCAAGGGGAAATGGGGGCACCCCTTGTAGCCCTCACTGGGGCAGATATCTGCTCCTAGGAAGGGGCATCTGACCCCAGGGAGGGCTGAATGAGATGCCCCCCCTGCATTTGGGGGGGAGAGGGTCACCCCCCATTACATTAGAAGATTACCTGGCAGTTTAAGGTGCCCCTCAGCCCCCGTAAACTGCCTATTTTCAATTTTTGTCTTTGTTTACCAAACTTGCCTTGGCGCAGAGGGGCACATTGGTGTGCCAATCTGGCCCCAGGGTGCCAAAATCTTACTGCCCCACCCACTAGGGGGCCTGTCCCACAATTTCTGGGGGCCCTCTCCCCCCAACCAAAATGGAGGGGGGTGTACCTTGTGCAACCGTTTGTAGGAGGCCCAGGGAGGTCTGCATGAGGTGCCCCCGCCACCCATTTTGGGTGAGGGGGGGAGAGGGCCACCAAAAATTGTGGGCTGTGGGGCACCCCAAACCGACTGGGAATTTTTTTTAATGGGACGGGGTGGTGACCCCCGCCCCCTCACCCACAATGCAGCCCTCCTGGGGGACAAATATCTGCTCCTTGGAATGGACACCTGAGCACAGGGAGGAGTGCAGGACAGCCCCCCACTTATCTGCCCCCAGGGAGGGCTACATGAGATGCGCCACCCCTCCAATTGGGGTGGGGGTGGAGAGGTGCACCCCCTTCACATTACAAAATTCCCAGCCAGTATAGGGTGCCCCTGAGCCCCCCCCCCTGAAGTGCAGCCTGCCATTTTCAATTCTTTTCTTTGTTTACCAAACTTGCCTTGGCGCAGAGGGGCACATTGGTGTGCCAATCTGGTCCCAGGGTGCCCAAACCCTACTTCCCCATCCATTGGGGGCCTGTTTGACGTTTTGGGGTGGGCTTCTCCCCCCACCCCAAATGGAGTGTGGGGGGGGCACCTCATGCAGCCCTCCCTGGGGGCAGATATCTGCCTGTAGGAAGGGGCAAAAGGGTCTTCACTGGGGGGGTAGGGGAGTGAGGTTCAGTAGACCACAAGGGATGGCTTGCAAGGGGAGGCATTCTTGGAAAGTATTGAATTTATGATTGAACATTATGTACTACTTTATGGTGCACACAGGCGTATTGCTGCCCTTACAGTTTCATTCTCATTGTTTCATAGGAGGCGTACAGAAGAAGACTTAAGGTGTAAGGAGAAGGAGGCTTGGCGAGCTAGGCTACTTCCGGATCAGCCTTCGGCGCTGGAAGTTCTTTGCAGGGTCGTTGCCTTCTGAAGAAGGAAAGATGGAGTTGGCAGTATACAGAAGCGTTTTGAGTTGAAAGTTTCTGAGTTATGGAATATGGGCAGAGGTTTGCAGCCAAAAGAAAGAGAAAGAGTTTGCTGCCAAAAGAAACAGGCAGGAAGCAGCATATAGAGGGTCCCAGACACCGATAGGTGGACAGAGAGCTTCAGAACTCTACTGAACCAGAGACTTTGAACCAGAGATTTATGGGGACTTGTCGTGGTTTGTTTTGTTTTGATTTGCTGGAGGAAAGCAAAGCAAACGAAAGTTAAGCATAATGCTCGCCTCTGGGTCTTTAATACAAGACTACCCTGCACTGTAAGGATGGGCAATCTTCATTGGCAGGAAGTGATCTCATGGGTTAATTAATTACTACACTCCAGTTTTGAATGGGTCCCCGAAAGTGTGCTTGTTGGGTATTATTCTTGGTGTGAATAAACAAAACGAGGGGCCGACTGGCACAGTTTATGTTGATATTGGCAAAGAGGCGGGTGGCTATTGACTGGAAGAAACCCCAGGGTCCGTCACTGAGGTAGTGGATGGAGGACATCCGTGGGTGGTGTCTAGCAGAGCTGGACATTTTCCCAGATTCGGAAGAAGGGGTGGTGGTGGTGGTGGTGGTGGTGGTGGTGCTGGATGTGGATTGGGGCCAGATGATGTTCAATGAGCTGCACTCCTCCAAAGACTTGAAACCCACCTAAGTGGTTCATGTTGGCGGGTGGGGGGTATTGATGGAGGGCGGATTGGGGGTGGTCACAGGTGTTCGGGTTATGTGGAGAGGGATTTTTTGGTGCAGGGATGATTGATGTACCCCTTTGTAGATTTTATGATGAAGCTAGAAACTGAAGCCATTGTACTGAACTTGAATAAAACACTTTTTTAAAAACTAATCAAACCAGCACACACTGTCCCACAAAAGGTGCCCTCTATATCCAGATCTGGCAACCATGCAGTCATTGCCAAATAGGCCAGTTCAAGCGTGATAGTGCGGCTGTCTGATCTGTGGAAGGATTAGCTCCAGTGAAAGTGATGCCGATGGTAGGAAATGGTCTACTCAGAGCCCTGCTTTTACTTTGGCGTGTCCGCTTTGTTGCAGATTGTGCTTTGTCTCAGGTACCAACCAAACACTGTATCCAGTGATAATGTTGCCATGAAAATGGCCACCAGATGGCGACATTTCCCTAAAAATGCATCCTCCAGAAAAGCAAACACTTTCTCCAAATATTCTAGGATTGGAGGTAATAATAAGAACTAAACCCCTCCTAGAATATTTGGGGGGAAGAATTTTAGCAGTCAGCTACCTGGTGACTTTTTCACAGCAACATTATCACATGGAACCACAAACACTATTGGCTCCATCAGTTGCCTGTGTCTGGTACTTCTGGATCTTCAGGTCAGTCCTGCAGCTGGGTTTTCTTCAGTGATTGCAATTAATGTCATATGCGGAGAACGCTTAATTGGGAATGTAATTACCGAGAGTGTGAAAGAGACTGATGAGTTTGTCAGATAAAAGCAGTTTGAGAGTAGCTGGCCACTAATAGTGAAAAGCCTTGTAGCGTTACCGCTAAGCTTCCAAGAAAGAGCTTAACTTACTTGCTTGTCCCGGTCATCATTGTGCTGGCATGAGCCTAAGGGAATGGAGAAAGAGCTCATAGGGTGAAGCAGGAGCCTATCTGTGTAATTAAGTTGCCACTGTGCAAGCACACGGACACTGTTCTGAAATTTGGGCAACACATAGCTAACAAATCATGCTGGAGAGAAGCTGAACTGGGACATGAACTTTGGCAGATATAGCTTCATCAGGTAGTCGGAGGTCCACTGGAAGGAGGAAGCTACAGGCATAGCCATCATTTATTTTATTTTATTTAATTGTTCATTTATAACGCGGTTAATACCAGCGTTGTGGTGCAGCAGAATAAAGTGTGTGAAAAGGAAAAGACCAAAGAAAGAAAATGCTATGCACCATCATCCACACACAGCATCATTTCGCACATGGAGACACATTGCAAACTCACAAGTGGTTTCTGCGCCAGTCCCATTTTTGGAGAGTGAAGTGGAACCACAAATAAAAAGGAGAGTAATGCATAAACATTGTATTAATTACCTAGGCACCATAGATGGACGCAGGTTTGATGGTGAAGGAAAGAAGGCAATTTTATGTTATTCTTTAGGAGCCGCAAGCTAGGCTATAGTTGATTATCTGTGGAAGCTCCAGGTGATCAAGAGAAATCGGTGTAGAAGGAACTGGCTAGTTACTTAAAAGGCCAATTTGAAGTCATTAGAAGTAGTTCTGTGGAGCATGATAGTTTCTACAAACAGAGGCATAAACAAATGCACCAATACAGAGTTTTGTAGCTTCTCTGATATTAGAAAAAATGCGTTAGTCTAATGAGAAAACGGGTGAGATGATAGCAGATCAAATAGTTAGAAATTGCAAATAAGGGAAAACAAGGATTGAAAAAGGTACTGAATAATCGGCCAAGTCTAATAAAATGTGTTGAGAAAATGACTAGTCATTCAAGCGTAGCAAACAGTGTTTTGAACACGAGAAGGAAGTCAAATAAACCGGGGAACTTTGTTTCCATCATTACTCATATGTACATTCAGCACCAGGCATCCAGTTTTGCAGTGGACAAGGAATGGACGAAGTGTTACAGCAGAAGACAGGTCAGTTTTGGAGAAATTCCAGGATGAAAAGTACTGTTCAAGGAGGGGTTTCAGATGGAGAGGGGTAATGTGTGTGATATAGAGCAGAAGGAGGCTAGCAGATTCCGAGGCAGTACTTACCAATGTGTCAGCAAACACCTAAGGACACTAAAGTGTGCTGAAGAATTAGGGCTGGATAGCAAGTCTCCGATGTTGCCAAGATTTATTTTACAGACTATTTCAAGCCTCAAGATATGTTTAAAGCATTCAGAACTCATGCAAAATATGGGTCTAACAGAGAGGAGAATTATGCACAAACGTGACACGTATTCAGATTAACATGTCTTGAACAAACGTAGGAGTGAAGAAACAAAAGACAACTGAGAGACAAGAGCAGGGTTCGAAGTTATTTATCTCCTGCTTATAGCCTAGAAAAGCCTAGTTAGCTTGACGCCAACAGCTACCAGGAGCTACTTTTGGCTCCCCAGGCCAATTGATGCCAAACAAACACAATCTATGAATAAACATTAGGACACATATATGGGGTATTTAAAGCATAAGGAGTCATAAATAATGGACACAATAATATATTTACATCTTATGTGGAAGTTAGATTTGCAGAAAACTATGCAGTAGCTCCTCGTCCCCCATTGGTAGCTTCTGGTCACTGGTGAACATCAAGGTGAACATCAAGTTGGGGAGATGCAAGAGGTTTGTGCCATAAAACGAAGTTGAAGGATCATGATCATGCTGTGCCCATGAACGATGGTGCATGTTTATGCAGTGCACATAGACTAGCAAGAGCATAATCACTACATAAACAGGATGAAAACGGTGTAATAGCAGGAAATGTTTCTTTTATGGTTGGCCCCCATTGTGGTTGTAAAAACAAAAGTTTGCAAGTATGTGTCTGCCAAAGGTCTTTGAATAAGACTATATTTCAGCTTTCAACAATTAATTTGTCGTCCTAGATCTTAGGAAAGGCAACGTTTTTAAATTTGGTTTGGTTAATTTAAAAACTTTGCATACCATAGTGGAACTTAATCATCAAGCCACCTCATGCTGTACATTATTCCAGAAGGAATGCATCCATATAAAAAGAACGGCATTTGGGTTGTCAGCGGCAGGCTCCTAATAGATTTGCATTTGTATTTGTATTTTATTGAATTTATACAGCCCTTTACTCCAAAGTGCTTTACATAAGAATAAGTAAACATACAGCAAGCATTAGATGACAATTGAACCACAACCAGATAACAGCATAAAGAACAACTTGTGTAGCAGTGAGGAGGGTGTGAGAGGGGGGAGGTGAGTAAGGGAGTGGTAGGTGTTAGAGGAGGTAAGGACGGGGGAAAGAGCAGGAATGTGAGGGAAGAAGAGAAGAGAAGGTGAGACAAGAATCAAGCGGGGGGAGGGAGGAAGGGGATCAGAGGAATGAGAGGGTAAGGAAGAGGAGGAGTAAGAGGTAAGAGTAAAGGGGAAGGGAGGAGGTAGGGAAGGTGGGGTGTTAAGGAGGTGAGTGGAAGAGGTAAGATTTTAGAGAAGAGCGAAAGGAAGGGTAGGAGGAAGAAGAGCATATGTGAAGGGGGAGGCGGTTCCAGTGAAAAGGAGCAAGGAGTTGGAAGAAGCGGAAGCGGGAGGGGGCACAGGGTGGAGGAGGAGGAGGAGAGTAGGAAAAGATTAGCAGAGCGGAGAGGACGAGAAGGGGTGTAGAAGGAAAGAAGGGAGGAGAGGTAAGGGGGAGCAAGATCATAGAGGGATTTGAAGACAAGACAGAGGAACTTGAGTTGGGAGTGGAAAGAGCCAACCTAGTGAGGTGAGGGGGGGAGGAGAGTCAAGAGGTGAGAGAAGGCATAGGGAGCGGATGGCAGAGTGCAAGATGGATTTGAGAGGGGAGAGATGAGAGGAGGGGAGTCCGAAGAGAAGGGAGGAACAGTAGAAGAGTCTGGAAAAGAGGAGGGATGTAATTAAAAGTTTAGTGGCGTGAAAGGTAAGGAGGGGTCGAATTTTATGAATGTTATAGAGGTGAAAGCGACAGGATTTAGCAGTGAGAGAAATGTGGTGGGATAGAGAGGTGAGAGTCAAGATGGAGACCAAGGTTGCGGGAATGAAGAGAGAAGGAGAGCTGGGTGGGGGGAAAGAGAATGAAGGGTGGAGGGGAGGGAGGGAGGAGGAACAGTGATAGCAGGAAAGAAAAGGAGCTCAGTTTTATCAGTATTCAGAGTGAGGAAGTGTGAGAACATCCAGGATTTAATAGCAGAGGGGCAAGAAGAGAGTTTATCATGAATGTCAGGAGAGAAGGAGGAGAAGGAGAGAAGGAGAGGAAGAGCTGGGTGTCATCAGCATAGAAGTGGTGAGGGATGCCAAAAGAGGAGATAATAGGAGCTAAGAATGAGGTGTAGAGTGAGAAAAGAAAAGGGCCAAGAACAGAGCCTTGGGGAACTCCGTAGTTGAGAGGAAAAGGGGAGGAGGAGCCACCCCAGAAGACAGAAAAGGTACGGTTAGAAAGATAAGAGGAGAGCCAGTTAAGAATGTTGTCCTTGAAGCCAAATGATGAGAGGGAGGTGTGGAGAAGAGGATGGTCAACAGTATCAAAAGCAGCAGAAAGGGTCGGCCACCAGGGGGCGCAGAGATCAGCATGCTCTCTCTGTGAGCTCCGTAACCAGCACACCGGAAGATGGAATGAGCCCCCGTCTTTTGGAACCCCCCGCCGAACAAATACGGGATTTCGCCTTGTGAACGCCCCCCCACCCTGAGAAGAAATCCCGATGTAAATCGGCCCTCCACGGCCTCAGAAAATGCAAGGGAAAATTGGGGCCTCCGAGACACGTGGAAATCGAAACCTACTACATGTCTCTCTGCGTTAGAAGGCCCGGAAGGCATGTGTGCGTCTCCCGAAGTGAAACACCCTCACACGAGGATGTGAGATCAGCCAGCCGACCCGATGAGCACGAATAAGTGAAGCACGAAGGAGCGAACTGCGGATCGCGAACGTACCAACTCATGCCGGAGTGACGTTGGGGAAAGCTGCCAAGTGGAGCCCTCACAGACCCGCGACTTCCCGGGTGAACCCAACGGCGGAGTTGTCTGGGCCGAAAATTGTGCGCAAACCCCACCAGAGGTAGAATTCATAATCAAACCCGACAGGGGACAGCGCCTACCCCCCAGGGGCTGGTTGCCCAGCACGACTCCCTGCCCGCCCACAGCCCCACCCCAGGCCCACACAAGAACCTGTGCCGCCTCATCCGCAATCTACCCACAGCGCAACTCGAGGGAGTAGGACGCAAACCGCTACAATCACTCCATAACGCATGGGCGTTTAGTGCTAACAACCTGCAGACGAACAGCTGGAGCCTATCGTGACTTCACCGACCCATGCATCTGGGTACGGGGCTCCCACGGACTGAAGTCTAATACTCTATCCGGGTACGGAGAACCCGCATCTCTCTGACGGGGACGCGATTGGCCTGCCAGTGACGGACCCTGCCGCCCTTCCGGTCTCACGACAGCATTCTACCACTACATCATCACCAGGGAGCACTGGCATCTATGTACAAGGTGAGAGGACCGAAAGGCCGGAGTAACAAACGTAATTGCCCCCCATTCTTGCCCTGCAGTGACCGCACGTGGATATAACCATCTTGCCTACCGGCCATAAAAAGTACCACCTCCACTCGCATGTTGCGAACCCAGCGACCCTATGAGGAACACATATCTACCCTCCGCCGGCTGCAACAGTTACCAACCAATTACATCCGCCCTCATTCGCAATGAACTGCTACTAGCTCTCGCTTACAGCTGAACCCTCACGGCGCCATAGCACACTGTGCTCCTGCAACAGTCCTCATGCATAAACACTTCAATACCCCTACTGTGGAGCGCACCTCCCTTCAAAAGCCCTTAGGAGACCGAAGGGACAACGCACACACTTCGAACCAAAGGAAGTACTTGAATAGGGGCTCCCAACCTGCGACATAAACCACTCTCCACTCTCCACTCTCCCTGTGAAATTACCTACCACTCTACGGTCGCACTCCGGTCTCGCCGCCGTCATCATCCACCTTTAGAACGAGTGAGGCGTGGATTAGCACAGCGCACGCAGTTTCTACCCAGGCCCACCATCTGTGATCTGTATGAGTACTAAGCATAAGCTAGCTCACTTCGCCTACACCCCCACCTCGCTTACAACCTCTGAGGCCAAGATGGCAAACTGCGCCACTACAGGAGATGACCTGGCTGCAGCTACGAAAGGAGACATAGCCGCCCTACTGGGGGAGATTAAGAACCTGGGAACAAACATAGGTGGCACAATAGATGGATCACTCAACGGCTCGATAGCATGGCGGACAGACTCGAGGGAGTTGAAAACAATCAGGCCTCCATTGACACACTGGAAGGGCAACTCGACCAAAGAATGACAGAAGTGGAACGACGCAAATACGAGTTTAAACTTAAACTCGATTTGGAAAATAGAGAAAGGAGGAATATACAAATTTTTGGCATTCCTGAGAGAGAGGGGGAAACGGAAGCGGACCTTAAGGAGACACTTCACAACATCATCAAACTTCTGACAAGGGATGATGAGGTGGATGAACCGGTAACAGAACAAATTCACAGAGCAGGAGGCCCAGCAAGTGGACCACGCTCAGTCCTCGCCCGATTTCACCGATTCAAGGACAAAGGTAGAATTCTTGAGAAAGCCATGATGAGCGGGATGATTACGCTATGCGGAGCACAAATCTCCATTTACCAAGATCTCTCCTCCTTGACCCTAGCCCTCAAAAAAACGTGCGGTCCTCTGATGAAGATGCTCAAGGAAAAGAAGGTTCGATATAGATGGGATTACCCCTTCTCCCTCACGTTCCTATACGAGGGGACCAGATTCAGACTGCGATCAGAGAAAGAAATAAAATCGTGCATATCTGACCTCTTAGGAACACAAGGAGAAGACGCTAATCAAGAAGCGACAAATAAGGAAGGAAGAGAATGGAGACTCCAAGGCCCCCGGAGAAGGAGAGTGAAGGGGTCGCGAAAATTCAGGAGAGGCAATCTCTCCCCAGAAACAGACAACTGACACCAGGTGATACCGGTAAGACAATTCCAATCAAAGTATGTAAATAGTGTGATATGGATGCACTAACGCACACACATTCCCTGGACTCTAATGAAGATAATTAGGGGGGAACCACCAGGGAGCTCATTCTGGACTAAAATGACTTACTCTGGTCAAGGGGCGTGAAGTAACGACCCCCGGAAGTGGTCCAATGTCGACCTGGAACAACAGACCGGGCTCGATGGGACGCCATCAATTAGGAAGGAGGAAGGGTGAAGGAAAAGTTAAGGAAACAAATGAGGTCAGAGCAGCAAACATAATGAACCACAACAGTCAATGCAGCGTGCGACTTGTGAGCATAGAGCATCGTCGAGTGTATACAAAGAGACAACTCCCAGCGAGAAAGAACTATGGCTACTAACATTAATATAAGGGAACCGGTCTCCTTAAGAGTTGGAACACTCAATGTTAAAGGGCTCAATTCACCGACGAAACGGTTCCTTGTAGCCAGAGAATTTGGTAGAAGCGGATTAGGTTTTCTCCTACTCCAGGAAACAAAATACATAAAAGGAGATGAACGACGGATCCTTGGGAAACGGGTGGGAACTGAATTTTGGGGCTCTGGCCCACTCAGAAAGGGAGGGGTGGGAATCCTCATTAGAAAAGGCATAGAGTTTGTGCTAACCAAGACATGGTCAGATGTTGAAGGACGAGCAATGTTAGTAAATGGGCAACTAGGTAATCTGAACGTCACAATTGCCACCTTGTACTCTCCGAACATAGGCCAGACTAGATTTCTCTCCAGAACAATCCCTAAGATACTACTGGAAGCCACTGGGCACATCATCTTGGGGGTAGGGGGAGATTTTAAACAATGGGCGAACCCGGCCACAGACAGGAATCCTGCGAACCCTACCACGGCTCATCAGAATAGACCTGAACCGACTGAACTAGCTCATATGATGGACATGTATAACATGGTGGACGCATGGAGAGCTCTTCACCCGGAACAACAAGGCTACACTTTCTATTCAGCTCCCCATAATACGTACACCCGCATAGATTACATGTATCTCTCTAGAGAGCTCTCTGAGGTAACATCACAGGCAAAGATAACCCCGATCACTTGGTCCGACCACAACATGGTCCTCACAGACATTCAGTGGGCCGACCTACCTAAATAGTGGGAAATGGCGCTGCAATGAGAGCCTTTGAAGGGATGTCGTTTTCAGAACTGAAATGGAGACAGAAATCTCAGAATTCTTCAAAACAAACGACAATGGAGAGGTATCCAAACAAACAGTGTGGGAGGCCGGGAAGGCCACCTGGAGGGGGATTTTTATAAGGGAAGGCTCATCAAAGAAGAGAGAACATAATCTTATTGAACAGAAGCTCTGAATTGAAATTTGCCAATTAGAAAGCACACCCAAAACAGGCGAAGAAGTAGATCCTCAGAAAATGAACAAACCAGAGAGAAAAGAAATGAACTGAAACTACTGGAGCATGAACAGGTCGTGCGTAAACTGAGATTTTTAAAACAAAAATTCTACGAGAAGGGCGAGAAGGCCGACGCACCTCTCGCCGCCAGACTGCGAGAACAAAGAGCTGAGCGAAGAGTATTAGAAATTAAAGACGTTTTCTCCCCTACATCACACGCCCACACGACCATCCCAGAACATTTTGCCGACTTTTATAAAACTTTATATTCCTCTGAGGTAGACCCTGAGCGATCACAGACAGAGTCCTATCTGTCCTCAATAGATGCACCCCGTATTCCTGACCTAGAGGTCGAATCACTAGAATCCCCCATTACAGAACTCGAGGTCCAAGCGCCATAAAAAGGTTAACATTGGGCAAGTCCCCGGGCAAAGACGGCTACACCGCCGGATTTTATAAAACCTTCATCACTGCGCTGGCCCCCTTCCTGACACTCCTCTTCAATGAAATAATGGACACGGGGAAGCCCCCAGACTCCTTTACCAAGGCATTTATCACCGTTATCCCCAAGGCTGGGAGGGATCCTACGAAATGTTCCCCTTACTGCCCCATCTCACTACTCAACCTTGACGCAAAGATATACACCAGAATCTTGCAGCGAGGCTTGAAACCCTCATTCCTCAACTTATACACTCCGATCAGGTCGGGTTCATACTGGGCAGACAAGGGGCAGACACAATCCGTAAAACCTTACACCTGATCCACGCATCCCAGACCATGGAGAATGACCCGGCCTTACTTTCCATCGACGCGGAAAAGGCCTTTGATAGGGTGGAATGGGGGTTCCTTGAGGAAGTACTGCGAAAGGTGGGAATGGGCACTAGATTTAGGAGAGCGATACACGCAGTTTATACAGACCTCAAGGCATCTATATTTGTGAACGGGGAATACTCACGGTGGTTCAACCTGCAGCGTGGAACCCGACAAGGATGGCCCCTCTCGGCGATTCTCTTTGCCCTCTCCTTAGAACCCCTGCCAATCGCAATAAGGGCAGACCCTACAGACCTGTAGGACAACAGAATACAAAATTGCCCTCTATGCAGACGACATCCTCCTCCACATCACAAACCCCTCCGTCTCCATCCCCCGAGCTCTCTGCATGATAGAAGAATATGGTAAACTCTCAGGGTTCAAAATAAATAAAGACAAAGTCCACACGCTTTCCTCTCCAGGGTCAAAAAGACGAGAAAACCATCAGATTCTCCCCATTCGGTCTCAATATCGAACACTCACAACTACAATACCTGGGGATAAAAATAACAAAGAATCTAAGTAACTTATTTGAAGCAAACTTCCCTCCCCTATTGAAGCAATTTAGGTTCGACTTGACAAGATGGGATAAGCTCACAATGTCCTGGCTAGGCCGGCTCAATGCAATGAAGATGATATCCCTTCCCCGGTTCTTATATCCTTTCCAAGCGATACCCATTAGGATTCCAAAAAGCTTTTTTACTGATATCAAAAGGGTCATGCTCCAATTCCTATGGCAAGAGAAAAAAGCAAGAATTCCATATAAGACCCTAACGCTCCCTAAAGATAAAAGTGGAGTTGGGCTTCCCAATTTTCAAAAATATTACAAAGCCTCCCAACTTAGAGTTTTGATTCCACACCTGCGTAATCAAACAGACACCCAGTGGGTCAATATGGACAACCATTATTTTACACCAGCCACAGTATCTGAATGGTTATGGGCACCTAAAAAAAGAATCTGTAGAAAACTCAAAGACCACCCAATACTAATGACCATCTGGGATATCTGGACACATGCAAAACATTACTACCTGGCCGGCTCCCCTCAGCCACTTATGGTCTCCAGGAATCACCTACCATATCCCAGAAGTTGGAAGGTTCCAATCGTGGTATGAGGCTGGATTGGAGAGAGTAGGGCAACTGGAACGGAAAGACTCCATCTCGCTCCCTGAACTAACCGAAGCCCTCGGAATAGGCCCATTATCCACCTTTCAATACTTGCAGATAAAAGGGGTTTTGACAAGAGCCATGTGGAAACCCAAATTAATGAGAGAACTCGTCCCTTTTGAGAAAATACTGGACTCAAGAACTGTAATGAAAGGCCTAATATCTGATATGTACAAAACACTGATAGAAGGAGAGGGGGTGACCACGGACTCATTGAAAAGCAGATGGGAAACAGATTTTGCTGAACAGTTCACTCCAGACCTTTGGGATACCATATGCCAGGCAGCCACACGGATATCCATTTCAAACCAATACAAACTCCATGCAATCAAATTATTGCATAGATGGCAATATGATCCAGTCAGATTATCTAAAATGTTTCAGACTACAAGCCCGGAATGCTGGTGTGGATGCGGAAACAGAGCAGACTACTGGCACATGTGGTGGGGATGTCCCAAAACAAGTGTTCTGGTCAGAGGTCCTGGGCTGGATCAAAGAAGTCGATGGTATCGACAGAACACCTACTCCCTACCTCATATTGTTTGGCCTCGAGAAAGATGAGGATGACTGGGTCAAGATCAAGGATTTAGCACCACAACTGCTATTAGCCGCTAGGGCAACTATAGTAATGAGGTGGAAAGCGCCTACCACGAAAAACAAATGGATCCATGTTTCCACTAATATATGCATAATGGAACATATAACGGCATCGCTACATGGAAAATTGTCTCAGACCGAAATCTTATGGATGGAATATAAAAGTATATATCTGCCCACCGGCTTATCTCGTAACAATGCTCCTACCATGGCGATAGAGGGACAAGAATTGACCTAGGCAACATATAAATTGAGCTTTACAACAGACACTCTCATAACCAACGCAATCTCGGTATTGTACACGGACTCTGCCCGCCACACGATGAACGCTGCTTGACCTGCAATACAGGTTCTGACCAGGGGTGAGGGGGGCGGGAAAATGGAGGGGGGGCAAAATCATGTTTTTGCACGAACCTTATGTATGAAGAATGTGTTTGCAGGACAGACACTAAATACGCCGAAATTTAAGGGTTTGCTTCTTCATTATGAGATAGCTAATTGTGTACTTAATGTATCCTTTCTTTGCATGACTTCTATCTGTAAAACTAATAAAACCAAATTTACAACAAAAAGAAAAAGCAGCAGAAAGGTCAAGGAGAATAAGGCTGGAGGAGTGCTTTGCGTAGCGTGCAGATAGATATTGGCCAGACTGTTTGAGGAGTCAAAAGGAGTGATGGCCGTCTAAGGGGATGTTCTTGGCAAAGAGACGAGTATGATGGAACATTTTGTTATTACTAAAAGACTGAGGCATGACACAAGAGAGAGTGTGAGTGAGTGTGTGTTCTTTTGTTTTCTTGTTCCCCTTCACTAACCTCTGCCTGAACAGCTACCTGAATACGGACTGTCACAATAACAAAGCGTGGGTCATGGTAACAAGAGTCCCAGTCATGAGCTGGGTCAGGTCTAGCAGTGTCTCAGTTCTTTAAAACAGGGCATTAAGAAGAGCAGTATGGATGGCCGTGGCCAACCGGCAACGGATGAAGACGTGCCTGCTGTAGGCTCCGTTGTGCGGCACCCAGAAATACCCTAATACTGCCTACTCTGGGATCATTTTAAGCAACTTACCTCTTCCAGGCTGTCTGGTCCTGGATGGAGCCCACCCTTCTCCTTTTTGAGGCTCGGCAGACCAGAGGTGTTGAGGCACGCATGAGCAGAGTGGCAGCCGGCCCTCTGCCTGACAAGATGGCAGCGTCTGTCCTCCTGGGCGAACTCAGCAGCTGGTGAGGTACCCCGCCAGGCTTGTGATGCCCTGCGCTAACGCCCAGGGATGGAACGCAAAAGGAGCCAATCACCTGGGTTCAGCGCTGATCGAGGTTTGAAGTCGATGGTGGCTAGTGCCAGGCCGGAACTCAAGGAGACCAAGCAGCACCCGCGCACCCCAGCCCACCTGTGGATGAGATCGTGGCAGACTGCAGCAGTTTGGGCTGAGCTGCTCCCATTGGTGGCAGTACCCGACTGATATGGCTGGACCACTTTTGAAATAGCTCAGACGGGCTAAAAACGGTGGTGTGGTGCCCAGAGCAATGCCAGTGGTTCAGATAAATTCAAAAGCTTCCACCCATCACTTTTTTGGTTATAGTTTGTATCCCTATTTGAGAGAGTCGAGCCCAGACGTGGGTCTCTTTCTCACTGTGCCACAGGGAACCAAGCTGCACCTCACTGATGAGGCCCAACAATGCCGAAACATGTCTGGGGTTGCTTGTGTTTCTGAGCAGAGGGGACCTTGCCTAGCAGTTCGGGCTGGGCTGCTCCCATTGGTGGTAGTACCTGACTGATATAGCTGGACCGTTTTTGCAATGGCGCAGACGGGCAAAAAAAATGGTGGTGTGTAAGGTTGCCCAGAGCAATGCCAGTGGATTAGATTCATTAAAAACCTTCCAGCCACCATTTTTTTGGTTACAGACCGTGCAGGAGGAGCGCAAGCAGCTGTGTGGGGCAGCGCCTGAGGAGGTATTCCGCTCCTTCCTTACATCTGGTGGCCTATGCTGGGAACCCAATATGTGGACCCGACTGTCTCCCTGCTGCAGGAGAATAGAAGCAGCACCACGTTCTTCAGTCTTGACGCTGCGTCGGGCCAGAGCCTGGGTAGTACTGGCTGCGGGCTGGGGCAGCCAGCCCATGATGGTGATTACCGGGGACTCGAGGGGTGCCGTAACCTAGTGTGGAGGAGAGCCTGTGGGACTTATATAAACAGAATGGGCAGTGCGTGAGACCGCAGCGCAGATTGGAGCTCCGCAAGAGACACTTGGGGAAACCCCTGGGTCCCTGCTCGGTCTCTATACCAATTGCTCTATTAACATAACACACCCGGTGCCATGTAGGCTCTTCATTAACTGGTGTCCATGTGACTCTGCTCTGGGAGTGGGGCCGTTCCATAACGAGGACCTGGGCCCTGTGTGCAAACCAACACTGAGCCAGAGTTACCGACTACCGTGTGGGGTCCCCTTTCTATCCTACTGAGCCTGTGGGGCGAGTTGTGGGCCCTCTTCCCAGACATCTCTCTGTGCCGGTCTGAGATACCTGTCTGCCACCCCTGATCCATGAAAGACCTCCTGGTAACGTGGGGCCAACCTGCTATCTCTTCCATCTCCCCAGAGCTTGCACGACTGCTGAAGTGTGGCAAGTGGAGGTTCAGAAGCTGGGCAGGCGCCCCTGAAATCGCTGCTGTACTGAGAGTAGGTGGGGTCTGGCTTCCTGGAAGCTAGTGGGGGTCTCTGCTGCGGGCCCGATATCTAGACCATAGTGATCTGGTTCTGCTGCCTTTTAAAACCCTGACGGCAAAGTAGATTCTCCTGGAGCCCGGTCTAACCTGTGATGTCCAAGGCTGGAGCGAGGGTCTCGGTGGGAGACATTAAGACTCTCCTGACCATGCAGGACAGTAAAGGGAAGCAGGCACAGGCGGTCAGAGCAGAGGTCCACTCTCCTCCCCCCACAATGGCCCCTGCGGATCCCTACTTCAGAAAATAAGACCTTGTGGACATGTTCTCCACCTTGAGACAAGATCTCATGTCCAAAATGAAATCCACCAAGGAAGCAGTGACAAAGTCGATTGCAGAGCTTGATTCCCAACTACCTGGACTAGACTACCGGGTCAGAGATGTGGAAGCTAAAGTATGTGACCAAGCCCACGACCATGCTGAATTGGCTAATAGAGTGGTGGGAAAAGAAGAACAGCTGGAGTTAATCTGCGCTTAGCAGGAAGACCTAGAAAATCGATCACACAGGAATCAATATCCAGCTCTGTGGGGTCCCGCGTCACATACCAGACCAGGAGCTGGCAAACTATGTGCAGAATTTCTACTGTATCCTACTAGATCGGCCGGAGTCTGTGGACGTCACATTGGATAAAATGCACTGTGTCTTTTTCTCGTCCCAGCAACACCACAATCTGGTGCCAGACGTCCTTTCGAGGGTGCATTATTTTCAGGAGAAGGAGGCCATCATGGCAGTGGCCCGAAAGAAAGCCAGTAGAATTTCGGGGATCCAAGCTCCTGTCGTTCCAGGATCTCTCCACACAATATAGCCAACAGGAGGAGGCTGCAGGTGGTGTCATTCTGGCTGCAGTCACGACCATTCCGCTATAGATGGGGGTTCCCCATGTAAGCTGATTGAATACCAAAACCGGCACTATGCAATCACCTCAGAGGAAGAGGAATCAGACCCAATGGAAGCCCTGTCAAAGCCTCGGGAGAATGATGGCGGGACTGAAGAGGCAGCCGACACAGGACCTGCTGTTCGGGATAAGTCCAGAAGGCCCAGAGGGAGACAATGCATTGAAGAAGTCTTTGGGGTCGACATTGAGCCCTTGCCTATTGACCCGGTTTGAAATGCCTGAGCTAGCCGCTAGTTTGGCACTTAGATAATTCTTTACAAGTAGGAGCCTCGATTGTCAGGGTATATAGGAGTTGGGCTCGCTGGTTAAAAGATGTTATATGATTATTTTTGTACCGCAGTTTGGAAAGGTGAGTGGGGGAGGGAGGGAATTCGTTGCAGTGTGCCCAGAGGATTGGTGCCCATTTATTCCTTACTTGTGAGTTTCAAAATGGAGCTGATTAGCTTATAGGTTCTTATTTTAGTTGCTGGGGACTTAAGTTTTATTTTTAACCACACCACAAAGATCAATTGATTCTTTAGGGTGCGAGCTGGCCAATGGTTTCCCTGCACCTGCCTCTGGTGGGTTTGGTTCTCAGGCCGTGCCCAAAGGAACGTGTGATGGCAACTAACAACGTATCCTGTGTGACCCTAAACGTTAAGGGGGCCAACTCCCCGATCAAGAGCAGGGCCCTGCTTCACATACTAGCTGCTATTGATGCAACCCTGGTCTTTCTCCTGGAGAAAACTTTTGCCTGCAGACGAAGCCCGCCTCAGTAATAAAACATATTCCAAAGCATATTTTGCCTCCAGTGGCCTTAAAAAGCACAGCGCCGCCATCATGGTTTGTAAGAGCACACCCCTGAAGGTGTTGAGAGGGGTAAGGGACATGAAAGGGAGATTTTGTGGGGACGTAAAATCACATTAGCCTCCCTCTATGGCCCTAATGACAAACAAGATGGGTTTATAGCATCGTTCTCAAAGGTTCTGGCTAATTTTGCATAGGGGGAGCTAACCATCGGAGCAGATTTCAATTGTGTGGTGGATCCCACAATAGACAAATCATTAGATCCCACCCCTAACAACAATTTTTTTTTTTTTTAGCCAAGACTACTTTCTTCCGGGAACAATCACTGATAGAAGCATGGCGGTTCTGCCACCCAGGAGAGAGATGGAGTACACCTTTTATTCGATGGTACACAAGGGGTTCTCGAGGTTAGACATGTTCCTTATCACTAATACACTTGTTCTCGCAATGGTTGGCATAGACATCCACACAAAGGCGTTCTCTGATGACACGCCCCATAAGGTTACTCTTGACCTGGCACTACCATCTCCTCAGATCAAACCAACCTATGGGATCAATGACATCCTTCTAAATCTAAGGGATGTGGCGGCAAAAGCTCACATAGCGGAAGCAACATCTAATTATTTCAGAGAGAACGTCAATGGTACTCTCGATTTTAGAACGGTTTGGGAAACGGGTAAAGCAGTGATCCGAGGAACTATAATTGAGCAGTCTGTGGATTGGGGGCAGACAAAGAAACTGATTTTTTTTTTAAAACCTTTATTTAATTCTGGCAGAACAGAGTGGCACAGGAAGCGGGACCATGTCCCGAAAAAACAAAAACAGACCATGGTTCAATCAATAGCAATTTGCACATAGTGAGTCAGAATACATAATACATACCATGTCGTCATAATAGCACAAAGCAGAGATATGAAATCTAGTGTCATACATGTTCAATTTACCGTTTTGTCAGCTAGAAAGGAGCGGAATCCTATCCAGGTGTCACAAGGTCTAGACCTAGGAAGAAGAGTAGTTCTATACATGTCTTCACATTCTTGGGACCAGGTTAGTGCAGCTAGTCATTCCTTAATAACGTGGGGAGAGTATCCTTCCAGTTTAAGAGAATAGTTCTTTTGGCTACCATACAGCAATGTTAGCAAAGGTGCAAAGGTCCTTACTATGGATCAATGGCCAAATGCCTAAGAGTGGGCCCATTGGGTCATGTTCTAGTGGGATTCCTGTAAACTCTGCTATTGTTCTAATTATTCAGGACCAAAAGTCACTTAAGCTGGGGCACACCCAAAACATGTGCTGGTGGCCTGCCAATTCGTGGGGCAACAAGCGAGTTGTGAGTGAGCCATTTGAGCAAGTCTTGCCGGGGTGCAATGGAGCCTATTCAAGATTTTGAACCGTATGAATTTAAATCTGAAATTAATCGAGACTTTTAGTGTGGGCACACATCCGGGAACATTGCTCATCAGTTAGTTCAGGTTCAAGTTCCCGGGACCAACCAAGTCTTATAGTCGAAGCCGGGGCTGAGTTCTGTATCATCTTATATAGTGTGGAAAGGATATGCTTACAGTCCCCAGAGTTGGCAATGTAGGCTAGGCTGGCAGTTTCTGCAGGCTCATTAGGGTAGGATGAATATCTAGATGAGATGGCTGAACGTAACCTGTAATATTGCAGCTGGTCCCCACTAGTATTATCGGGGCCTGGTTTCCACGTAGTAGGGGTAATAAACTTCCGTTCAAGGAAAAGGTCAGCTGGTTTCATACATCCCAGTTTTCCCCATTTTAACTGAATTGTCTTATCCCAAGTCGGTTTGAGCTCTGGGATTTGCCAAAGATGTAGCCAGCGATAGTAAGGTTTTACAGAACCTGTGAGGGAGAGTAACATTCTCCATGCTCGTAGAGTGGACGTAATCGGGTCGAAAGGGCTGACACCCCTATTGTGTTGATTAAATATAAGGGTTTTAAGATCCGAGTCTCCTGCGGCCAATGCCTCAAGTTTGGCATGTGGCGGAGGGGATGCTGTGGGGTACCAAAATGTTGCAAACTGTTCCTGGGTTGCTATCCAGTAGACTTCCAGATTCGAGGCTAAGATTCCCCCTTTCTCATACGGTTGTGTCATGTCCACCCACTTCTTCTGGACTGCTCCGGAATGCCAGTGAAATTGGCCAAGCTGTCCATGTAGTTGTGCCAAGGCCAGGTCGGAACATTGGCATATACGTACGACATCTGGGGGAGCAGAATCATTTTATCAACAAAAGCTTGGCGGCTGGGGAATAGTGGGAGAGATCTCCATAGGCCAATTTTGATCTCTGCATATGTGCTAAGTGTGGCTTAGTTTTCCCGCAGTAGCGGGTCTTGCAATCTGGAGATCATGACCCCTATGTCTTTAATTTGGCCGGGTGCCCAGCGGAAGGAGGACAACCCCTGACAATTAGATGTGCTATCGGTGAGGTGGAATATCTCAGATGTAGAAGTATTGATTGAGAAGCCTGAGAGCCCGCCATCTGGCGTATATCCCGTATGATTGGGGTGAGGTTCCTAAGGAGGTCTTTTACGAAGAGCATAACATTGTCTGCATATAGTGAGATGATCTCGGGGTGGCCCGTCAGGCAGATCCCCCGGTGACCATCGTTTTCCCTAATGTATTCCGCCATTGGTTCTATGGCCAAAGCGAAAAGGAGAGGAGAAAATGGACAGCCCTGTCGGGTTCCTCTTTCTAACTGGAACAGGGAGGATGTTTTTGAGTTAACCCAGACCCTAGCCAGCGGTTGCGTGTACAATACTTTGAAATATTGTTGCATCTTGGGGCCTATGCCAACAGCTTCTAGGGTTAGAACATGGCAGGCAACCATGACGAAAGCCTTTTGGGCATCAATCGTGGCTGCAGCTGCTTGGGTGTACGGGTCTAATCTAATGATTATATGTAATTTTGGCCTGGAGAACTGTGAATATAAGTGGGAAAGGGATCCTTGCTGGAGATCTGAACTCCGACTGTACTAGCCATAGCACGTTTTGCCCCGTATCCTGCACCGATGCACACGAGGTACCCCCTTCCAAGATGGCCGCCGCATTCAGGCCTGCTTCACTCTGTGCCTTACCAGGCACACATCAGTAGCCTTGCCCTGCCTGATTGGCTACAGCGTCCACAACCCCTGCCATTGGGCGCCGGCAGGCGAAGCCGGCCCCCTCCTTCCAAGGCCCACGGGAACAAGGCTGGAGCCTGTTCTCTGCCTGTTAACTGCCGACTCTGCCGTCTGCCAGACCCCCTGCTCCACCGCATTCACCGGCCAAGGTAACACTGTGCCTGCTACATCAACGCTCCACCGAGCCCACAATCTACCTGCCCTCACACTTGCATTTGCATTGTGTTGTGCCCCACCTATATCACCAATGCCCCCTACTCGCCACTCCTCTGTGCATCACCCTAGCCCCAGCTTGCTACTTTGCCTGACCGCGATCATGTTCCCCTTCTGTGTCATGCAAAGCAACATACATTGCACTGGCAATAGTTACTTAGCCTACAACAATGGTCTAGTCAGACCTGCCTGCCCAAGACATCACCCGATCACCTGCCCCACACCATTCCTGCCCACCACACCGGCCTTCCTCCCCGAACCAAAATCCGCCTATCCTACCCATAGCCATGCACACTCTCCGGAGGTCCCAGCTATTACGCACTCAGCTGTCCACAAGTGGACCCCCACTGACACGAGAGCATCATGCCCCACTCTCGACTACAGCACCTCCACAATGGCTAACCCAACTATCTCTCGAACCACTACCTTCATCCCTTCCGATCGGAACATTAGACTAGGCGACAGAACCCACCACAGATCTAGCAAAGGCCCAGCCAAATCACCTAATAAGACCAACCCTCATACTGTAACACCTATCAACGCTATCCCTCCTATTCCTAAAGGAGCTCTCCTAAATGTTAGATCATTAGTCGCCCACTCCACAGAAGTCGCAGACATTATTCTAACAAACAACCTTGACTTCTTTGCTGTCACCGAAACCTGGCTGCACGATGCTGCAGGACCATCTCTCACCCTAGCCATACCTGATAACTACACCATCCTTAGAGCAGATAGACCGAACGCTCGAGGAGGCGGTGTAGCCATTATTTTTAAGTCCACGCTTGACATCAGACTAGCTTCCTCTCCTCCACTTAAATCCTGTGAGCATCTCACAATCAAACTACAAACGTCCCCTAAAAACACTATCACGCTGCATTTAATTTACCGACCCCCGGGCCCACCTGGCTCATTTGAGGAAGACATCACCTCACTAGTTGCTGAAAGTTCCAAACCATCAGCACAAATGATTATACATGGAGACTTTAATCTTGGGTTTAACAACCCTCTCGACACCCCAGCCATTGCCCTGGCCATGGCATTAGAGGAGCATGGCCTCCAACAACTCTGCTCCAAACCCACCCATTCGAAGGGCAGAATCCTTGACTGGATAACTGCCCTTAACTGCAACATTACTGTGAAAGATCCCACACAACTCATCTGGACCGACCATTACCTCCTCCCATTTGACATTAATACCAGCAATTTAGTGCATAAAAGGCCCATTATTGCACCTGCCTGCTTAACCAGGAAAAAGAGCAACATCACAGCGGAAGCCTTAATACCTTTGGTGATCCCCACTTTGAACGCACTACCTGCTACAACGGACTTGAACCAATTGGTCAACGTCTACAACGATTCCATGGCCAAACCCATCGACATCATTGCCCCACTGAAACGGCGTAAAGGGAAACCTAAAGCGCACCTGAACACATGGTACACCCCGGAGCTCAAAACTCTCCGTCAACAAAAAAACAAACTCGAAGCACTATGGAAATCAGTGCCTTCTGTAAATAACAGAACTAATCTCACCAATATCTCCACTCTCTACAAAAATGAGATTACACGCGCCAAGAAAGAATCTCTCAACACTAGGATCTCCCAGGCAAGCTCCAGTACAAAGGAGCTCTTTAACATACTAAAGGAATTAGAAAACCCCATTGCTCCCACTGACTCTTGCACCAAGGATAAACCTTGGTGCACAGGGATACAGAATGCCCTAGCTAACAAATTCTCAAGGCTCCAAACTAAAATTGACCACAAACGACAACAACTCACTCTTGATCCTACCTCCAGTCCCATTCCGCCTCCACTTACTGACACTAGCTCAGGCTTCACCTTCAAAAAGGTATCCATACCAAAGGTTCAGAAAATCATAGCATCCTTGAAACCCTCAAACTGCAAGGGGGACAGCTGCCCCGCACAGATCATAAAAGATGCAGCTAGGGATCTCTCCCCATTCAGCACTAAACTAATAAACCTGTCTTTCTCCAATAACTTGGTCCCCAGTAATCTGAAACAATCCTGGGTCCTACCTCTACTAAAAAAAACTACTCTCGACCCTGACATCCCCACGAATTATAGACCCATTACCACCGTCCCATTCTTACTAAAAATTCTGGATAGAGTGGCCTATTTACAAATCCAAGACTACCTCGAGGCAAATCATTTACTAGGAACTCGCCAATCTGGCTTTCGACCACAACACGGGACAGAAACGGCCCTTGTTGATCTCAAGTGCCAGATAGACGAACTCAAAGATAAAGGCAAGGCTGCCATCCTTCTTCTCCTCGACCTTTCCGCTGCCTTTGACCTGGTCGACCATAAAATCCTGTGCAACCATTTGTCATCGGCAGCACACTTCTCCCACTCTGCGGTCACATGGATCCAATCTTTCCTGGACAATAGGACCATGCGGGTCTTCTCTCCCCTAGCAGCGGCTGACCCCATCACCTGCGGTGTCCCACAAGGATCCTGTGTCTCACCCACTCTGTACAATATATTCACAACGCCCTTATTCGATAAGGTGGACAATCTGGGTGTCACCTACACAAACTACGCAGATGACACCCAGATACTCCTCACTTTATCAGGTAACTGCAACGTGGACGCCAAATGGATCAATGAAGTCTTCTCCATCATTCAGGCATGGATGGCCACACATGGCCTGTGCCTGAATGATGATAAGACCGAACTGCTTCTTGTCGGCTCACCTAACACCATCCGAAAACTCTGTCCCGGCTACACTAGCTTTACTATTGACGGTAACACCATACCCATCGCCAAGAGCGTAAAAACCCTCGGTTTCTACCTAGACACGAATACCAACCTAGCTAAACAAATTAATATGACTGCCTCAGCCACTGCCTACACTTGTAAATTAATTAGGGCCTGCAGACCATTGATCTCCCCTAACAACTGCCTCATTTTAGCCAGAGCACTCATTCAATCCAAACTTGACTACTGTAATAGCCTCTATGTAGGTGCCAACAAAACAGTAATCAATAAATTACAAGTCCTACAAAACAACGCACTCCGTGCCGCCCTAAATCTCCCCAGAAGAGAACACATCTCCGCCACTAGAACTGCATGCAAATGGCTTTCCATCCAACAAAAAATAGACCTGAAAACCATATGCCTTACATACAAAGCTCTTAACCATCTTGCCCCGCTCTATCTCTCTAACAAATTTACATTAAGACAGAACACTAGAACTACCAGATCGTCTAACACACTACAACTAACAGTGCCCAAATACTCCCTCAAAAGAGCTGGTGGATCCAGCTTCCCAGCTCTGGCATCATAACTTTGGAACACTATTCCACTGGATATCAAATCTACACCCACTTTCCAACCCTTCAGAACTAAGGTCATCACTTGGTTACTCAACAAATAACCTACCAACCATGTATGTATGCATACCTAATGTTCAAATGTTTCCTATCTTGTTTGCCTATTATTATCTATGCACTAACTGCCTTCCTGTCAACCTTCTTATGCCTTACTACTACTGTACTATTGTCCCCTTCTGTTACCTGTAACCTGATGTTCAAAGCGCACATATACCCCTGGGTCAAGAGCGCTATACAAATAAATAAACAAACTATTACATCTGAAGATGACTACGAGGATTTGGGTGAGGATATATTGGAGTGATCATGGGACCTTGTCTGTCCATTTTTCTTTAGCGTCAATAAAATTGCTTATAGGGGGTCCCTGCAATTTGGAACTGTGGGTCAAGGTACAGGTGTCTGTTGGTCTCCAGCAAATATCAAACTCCTTAATGGCCAACTGATCGCCATCCTCACTAATACCTCTCTTCAATGGAAACAAGAGGTGTTTAATGTATCACACTATGATAATTTTCTGAAAGATCTACATGCTAGGGCCTTCGACAGTTTAAGAAAGGGTTCCTTTAAAAGAAAACACCTCCACATGTTTGACGAAGAAATCACTAAGGAAAAGTCCCATATGTTGAAGTTGCTTCGAGTAACCCGTAACTTAAATACTGATCAATCAGATAAAAATGCTAGGATTAAATCCATTCGACAGAAATATAAAAATGTTGGTATTACTAAAAAAAAAAGCAGTATGCTCCAAAAAGATGCTGAGTTGATGCTACGTGTCCTGGTGAAAAGAGATCTCAGGGCGTTTTGGACTCTTGCTACTCCCCATGATTCTCTTTCAGTAATCGACCAATTGAACAGTGTATCAGAGGTACAATGGGTCGAATTCGTCTCTGAGCTATTTGTACAAGGGACTGAGGGATATCAAGAAAGAGCTATAGGGGAGGGCTTAAATATTACTTTATGGCACCCGATTATTGAATATGGGGAGGTCTTTAACTTAATAATTAAAGCTAAGAATTCAAGGGCTCCGGGTCCTAATGGACTGACAAATAATACTTTGAAAGCGTCACCAGAAATGTGGGCCCATAAACACTCTATGCTTTTTCGAAATATAGTGAGGAGTGGTACTATTCCTACTAGTTGGCAGACTGCACATATAATCCCTACTTTTAAGAGAGGTCAGCGGAATATCACAAAAAATTATAGACTGCTTGCATTGATTGATGCAGATTGCAAGTTATTTGCTTCACATGTTAATGAATGGCTAACGAAGAACCATATACTAGACAAATATCAGACAGGGTTCCTGGCTGGACACTCCACTAATCTAAATGGTTTCATCTTAACCGCTCTTCAAGATTGAGCATGGAATAAATATGGGAGTTCCCTTTATGTGGCCTTTATCGATCTGTCAAACGCCTTTGACTTGGTTATTAGATCCCGACTCTGGGCAAAACTCTCCAAGTGGGGTACCCCAGAAGCCTTATTAAAACTCATAATGGCCATGTACGAGAATTCTGGGATACATGTACGTCTGAACATGGAGGGCAATCTGTCCAGAAGAATAAGAACTGGGATAGGTATGAGACAGGGACGCTACCTGGTCCCAGTCTCTTTATCCTCTATCTGGCAGATGTTGGTGAATTTCTCAGGGATGCAGGGTTGGTGAGTGCCAAACTGGGGGATATCGGGCTTTTGTGGTTGGCCTATCCCAATGATTTCCTCCTGTTTGATCATACCAAGGTCGGACTACAACATTTGATTCATAAGTTTGAACAATATGCAAAAATTAATGGGTTGAAAATTAACCCAATTAAAAACCTGTATAATGATAATTTCCAAGGGGAAAAAGGGGAATAGATTGGACTGGAAAATTGCAGGGGAATCCATTGTAAGGGCCCACAAAATGGTATATGTGGGATTTCCGATTTTGGCTCAACCATCAGTCTCTGAACTTAGACGGTCTATCAGACATAAGGCTATCTCACTCATATCTCAGACCATTATCCTGGATAAAAAATACGGAAGATTCTCCCTAAAGCCAGCAGTGGACTTCTTCGAGGGAAAGATGGTGCTGAAGCCGATATATGGCATGGAGCTTCATTTCATGGATATCCACACTTTTTGGGATACTATAGAGGGAATGATCTGGAGAAGGTGCTGAAATTGCCCAATAACATTCCAGTTGTGGCCATTAGGTTTGAAATGGGCTTTGTGTCATTAAGAGCAATATCCCTTTGGCGGGTTTTGGCCCGATTTTGCTCTTTCCTCTGCCCAAAAGATGATTCCCTCTATGCTGACCTGGGGAACATTCTTTTTTTCCAGGAATGTTCAGTTAGAAATGTATACCTCACCAAGTTTAGAGACCTCCGTGACAATACATTCATGAATTTGTCCACGGACAGGTTAACATTAATGACCAATCCAGACAAGGTCAAAAAACGTCTCTATACTCAAGATTGGGAAAATACAATCGACAAACTACATTCTTATCCGTCCCTTATTGACATAAAATTAGATCATAGGGAAAAGAGGAACCTATCGTTCATTATGACAATTTCTGAATCGTTATTATCGCTCCCTTCTTCTGAAACTAATATTCTCCCAACTAAAAAGGTCCTGAAGAGAAGGAACTTGATTGAAGACATTAACACTCTTTGCAGATTCTGCCATAGGCCAGGGGTCCTAGAAACTGCTCGCCATTTGTTCTTAAATTGTGTTGAATTGAAAACATCAAAAGGCTTTATACCTGGAGAAATTTGCTACTCTTGGATGTCTGGGGGCAGATGACTATATATGGCTTAGATGTGTCTCTAATGTTGTGGAGGGTTTAGCAGTTGCAGGTTTTATTAAATCATTGGATCGTTTTGCACCGCTGAATATATTAGGGACTGCTTTAATCAAGGGATAATTTTAATTCCTTCTTATTTAAAATTTTATGTTGCTATTGTAGACTGTGGGTTATGCTGATGAATTTTGACACGTGAAATTTGAAGTGAATCTTCTTTGTAATATGAGATATTGAATTTTCCTGCCTTGCACTGATTCTATATAATGTTTTGTGATGAATTTTAAGGACGATGTTATTAAATCTAAATGTAAAGGTTTCAAATGTAAACCATATACAATAAAACTTTTTTAAAAAAAATGATATTTAAAAAAGTCGTCTGATATTAAGTGAGGTGGACCTTCCGGATACAAATTCAGCCTGGTCTGGGTGTACCAGGTGAGGCATTAATGGAAGGAGCCCGTTGGCCAGTACCTTAGCGTATATTTTAGTATCGCAATTAATAAAGGGAGAGGGGCCTATATGAGCCACATTCATTCTCAGGCTCATCAGGCTTCAGCAATACAGTTATTACAGCTTCTCTCAGGGATCCTGGGAGGATGTGGCACTGAAGGGACTCTTCCCACACCTGCAGGAGAACTGGTGACAGTGTAGCCACATACTCCTGGTACAATTCAGCTGTCAGGCCATCCGGGCCGGGTGTCTTACTTTTAGGGAGCGAAGAGATGACATTGGTTATTTCCTCTATCGTGATAGGGAGTTCGAGTTTTTCATTGCAGTGAGGGTTTAGGGATGGCAATGTGACTTTCTGTAGAAAGGCCTGTATTTCTAGCTCACCTTCGGACGGAAGGCTGTATATAGTTTGTGGTAGAAATCCCTGAACACTGCAACTACATCAGAGTCTGCCCACCCATTTTCCCCTTGTGTCTCTAGTATACAGTCAACCTGTTCGCGGCCACGTTCGGATCTGACCGCCCTCGCCAATGTCTTACCTGGCCTATCTCCCTCTCCGTATCTCCTAGTGGCCGCAGGGTGAGAAAAGAACTGAGTTTCTCTCAAGGCGTGGGAATTATATCTCTCTAGCTCGGTGAGGATTTGGGCCAATAGTGCAGGGTCTGAGGTTCGAGAGTGTTCCTGGTGTAGGCTTTTAAGTTTACTTTCCGATTGGTCGAGGTCTTTCCTGATAAATTTCAGCACTCCGGCCCCCTTGATATTGACATAACACGAATGTACACCTTAAATGACTGATCTAGCATCTTGAGAGGTGGCCTCTGACGGGTTGGTTGCAAAAAAGGTAACCATCTTTTTTAATGTCGACTCAGAACACTATGTCCCGCAGCGCTTCAAATTTGAATCTCCACGTGAGCATCTCTGTATTTCAGGGTTAACAGGACTGGGGAGTGGTCGGAGAGGGTTCCATGTGTTAATTCCGCCGCAAAAATATAGCGATGCAAAAATATCGCCATATTTTTGCGGCGAAATTCACACCTGGACCCTGCGGGGTACACCCCCGCTCCCATATAATATCCCCCCCAAAAAATATCGCCTATGGCGAACCAAACAGCCATATCTACGGCGATATTTTTGGTGGGGATATTATGAAGTGATACCTCGGAGAGTGTGCAGGGCCTAATGTAAACCCTAAGTACTTTCCCCAATTAGTGCGCTGGAGATTAAGAAGAGATCTATTCGGGAAGCCATTCATGTACTGAGGAATAATATGTGAATTCTCTGGAAGAGGGGTAAATGGTCCTCCATGCGTCTCAGAGGTCCAACGTTTGTATGATGGAGAGGAGCTGGCGGGCTGTGCAGAATTGTGGGCGGGGGGGGCTTTGTTGGACCTATCTAGAGTGCGATCCAGCATTAAATTCATTACCCCCCCCCAAATTTGGGGTATCCAGTAGTATCCTGCCAGTATCTTTTTTTATTTTTAAACCTTTATTTATTCGACTTGACAACACACAGATAACAGAGATAGTCACAGAGTGACATCAAAATACACATTACAGAATGCAAGATTTACAGTATAGTGTTAAGATTCCGTATAAATCACAAGGGTAGAGTTCTAGACAATGTATTGTAATCAGAACTAAAGGAGACAGTTCACCGGGTGGCATTATTGAGGGGACCGGGAGGGGGAAGAGGATTCAGAATCTGAGTTTCAGGTCAGGGCAGACACGTAGGTACGGAATTGACGCCAAATATCCCTTGGTCTCGAGTGTGGATGTTGCAATACGCCCCAAGGCTTCCTCGGTATCATGCGCCCAGGTAACTGTCCTGAGGCATTGTGCGTGTGTGGGCGCTCTAGGACGAAGCCAGCACATCAATATGCAGCATACAGCCAGCAACATGCAGAGTCCCACTAGCCTCTTAGAGTCGCGTCCCAACTGGGGAAAGTCGTGGAAGAGGCAGCGCATTGGGGAAGGGTCTATTGTGTGATCTAGTATGTCCAACAGTGTGGAGCATATTTCGGTCCAGTATTGAGTCAGACGTGGGCAATGCCAGATCATATTCATGTAGGATGCTTGGTCGGCGCCACATCCGGGGCAGCTGGGAGGGAATTCATTAAACATATGATGCAGTCTAGTTGGCATGTGATGATATCTGTGCAACACCTAGAATTGTATTAATTTGAACCTAGAGTTATAGGACACCTCATGGGTACGAGCGCACATTCGGGACCAGCGGTCGTCAGTGATCTCAACTCCGAGATCCTCCTCCCACCTGAGTCTCAGTTTGTTAAACAATGAGGCCGCACTAGTTTGTAGTAGGCTGTAGAGTCTTGACACTTTCCCTCTGAAGGTGTCAAAGGAGCAGAGTTCTGCAATTATGTGTTCGTCAGGTGGTAGTGTGGGGAAGTTGGGGTATCTGGCTTTGCGATTCTTCCGGAGGGAGGAGTATTGCAGCCATGCTGAAGGCTTCCGCTAGAGGGAGAGAGGGAGGTCTTTCCATTCAAGAAAGTTGCCCTGATCATAAGCATCGCAGAGTGTCAAGAAGCCTGCATCAGCCCAGCGAGATACAACGGATTGAGGAATGTATGGGACATCAGGGAAAAAATTCCAGAGTGGGAGGTCCCCATGGAATGTGTGAGGTGTAGCAACCATTGTCTAGATGTTGGCGAGTGCCAAGGATGTACTAACAACGAGGTCTGCCGAGTCGGGGTCAGGTGGGACTGGTTTGAGGATGAAGGAACCAATCGCTCATTCGCTGACCGTTAGTTTCTCTAGGCGGACATGAGGGGGGGGGAAATCTATGGTGTTAAACCAATGGGAAGCGAATTGAGACTGGGCCACTACCCAGTACCTGATGAAGTCTGGGGCGCCAAATCCTCCTAACTCCTTAGCGGTGGTCAATGTTGACAGTTTGAAGCCAACTGCACCGGAATGCCAAAGAAAGGTGTTGGTTATGTGGCATAAAGGGAGATTGGTGAATAGGTAGAGGAGTTGAGGTAACACTACCATTTTGAGTATTCCGATTCTACCTGCTAGGGAAATGGGGAGTCTAGTCCAGCTAGCGGTTTTAGTGGCCAGGTTTGTGAGGTAATTCTGGTAGTTGTTGACACGTAACTTTGCTGTCTGCCGGGAAACTACCACCCCCAGGTAAGTGATGTTGCATTGAGACCACGTGAATCCCCTTAGATCAGAAGGTGGTTGCGTGGAGTCTGTGAGCGGAAATACGACCGATTTAGAACAGTTTACTTTCAAGCCAGAGGTGTCCAAATCGGGCCACATCCCTCAGAATTGGGGTGAGATTGGTTTATGGGGAGCGGATGAAGAGAAGGGCGTCGTCGGCGTATAAGGAGACAATATCAGCCTGGCCCGCCGTGAGCAATCCTCTGTGTGAGTGTGACTGGCGCATTATATCAGCAAAGGGTTCCATGGCTATGGCGAATATTAGCGGGGAAAAGGGGCATCCCTGTCGTGTCCCTCTGGCTATTTGGAAGGGGGTGGAATACCTGTCTTCAGTGCGGATCCTGGCCGATGGGCCGGTGTATAGCAGCCTAACCCAGGTACGGAAGTTGGTGCCAAACTTGCATTTCTCCAGGACTTGCCACAAGTATTCCCATGACACTGAGTCGAATGCCTTCTGCATATCTAGG
This sequence comes from Ambystoma mexicanum, assembly GCF_040938575.1. Lineage (NCBI taxonomy): Eukaryota > Metazoa > Chordata > Amphibia > Caudata > Ambystomatidae > Ambystoma > Ambystoma mexicanum. The sequence continues at coordinate 944,535,710 of NC_090941.1, read as the reverse complement.
GTGGCAGCCACCGGTGCATATCTAGGGTGGCAGCCACCGGCTGTGTCTTCGGATTGATCCTACTGATCACATTGAAGAGTCTTCTTAGGTTCAGGGATGTGGACCTACCTGGGACAAATCCCACCTGGTCAGGGTGAATGATGTGGGACATAAATTAAGCCAGTTGGTTGGCTAATAGTTTGGCGTATATCTTAACATTGCAGTTAATTAGTGAGAGGGGCCGGTATGAGCCGCATTGGGTGGGGGGTTTACCGGGTTTAAGGAGGACTGTTATCATTGGTGATGGGGGGGGTATGCCTTTTTCACATGCATCCTCCCACAGGGCCAGTAAATGTGGAACCAGGTGAGATTTATAACGTTTATAAAAGTCCATGGGGAGGACATCCATACCAGGGGCTTTTCCTGACGCCAACGACTCGCCGGCTTGCGTGAGTTCTTCAGGAGTAAAGGGTCTCTCCAGGGAGATGATGGCGTCAGTGGACAGGACCGAGAGAGGGAGGTTTTCCAGATAGGAGTCGATTTCTGAGATATGGGGGCTGTCAACTTTCAGATACAGAGAGGTGTAAAATGATAGAAATTCCGATTTGATGTCTTGTGGTGAGGTAGCAAGTGTTCCATCGGACCTTTCTATCTCTGGTATGTTGGGGGCTCCAAATGCTTGGCGCATCAATCTGGCTAGCATGCGGGCTGCCGCTCTCCCTCACCATACTTCCTTACCAACTGAGGGCTGTCCAGGAATTCGGCTTCTCGTTCTGCAAGGCTATGGGACCTGTCTAGGTCTGACCCCAGAGATGCTAGTGTGTCAGGGGAGTGGTCCTGGGCATATTGAGTCTCTAGGTTAGCTAGGGACGATTCGCTGTCAGCAATATCCGCTCGGATACCTTTCAGGATGCCGCTCCCCTTGGATATGGCGATACCCCTAGTATATGCTTTAAAGGATTCCCGTAGGGTGGCTTGTGATGACGCAGAGTTCGCGTTAATTTCAAAGAATTCTTTGATGGAGGATTCGAGTTCAGAGGCAAAGACCTGATCAAGGAGGGTATGGGGCCTCATTCTCCAGTGTCTCGTTTGATCATAGTCTTGGCCTCAGTACAATGAGATAATTACTGGTGAATGGTCCGATAGTGTTCTGGGGAGGATCGCCAGATGGGACAGGCACCTGATCAATATGTCTGATATGAACCATTTGTCTATCCTAGAATGTGAATCGTGAACTGAGGAATAGTAGGAGTATGTGCGGGAGTCAGGGTACATAAGCCGCCAGGCGTCCACCACTGCTAGTCTTGGGAGAATTGTAAGAATAGTGTGTGGGCTACCCTGGAGAGCTGGCGAGGTCTAGAGCCCGATCTGTCCAGGTTGACGTCTAGTATCGTATTAAAGTCGCCACCCCATATGATTGGGACCAGAGGGTAACTCTCCAGGACAGAGGCCAGATACAGGTAAAATTCGGGGTCATCAATATTCGGGCCATATATATTCAGGAGCTTGCCGATAATGAGAACATATCTCCCAAGCGGGTCTATCTGTGAATGTTGGCATGAGAACCTAAGATTCCTGTGTATTAGAGTAAGGGCACTTCGACTCTGGATGGAATAATTAGTGTACCACCACTGTTTAGCAAATCTTTTGCATTGTTCAGAGCGGGCGTGGGTCTCTTGTAAGCATAAGATTTTAACACAGTGGCGCTCAGCATAAAGTTATATCTGCCGCATCTTTTTGTGGTTCCCCAGACCCCTCACATTCCAGCTCATGAAGGTTAGGCTGTTATCTACCATTCGTGCGGGGCGTTGATTGAGTTTTTGTCTATGGATTAGTAGTAGCCAATGCCATCTCGGCTTGGGCAAGTGTGTCACCCTATCTATGTGCATGTGCTGTATTGCTGTGGTATGCGTGGCATCTCTGGTGGTTGTCAAGACTTTAACATAACATCCCATCCGCTGACACCCTCATCCCTCCCCCAAACAGAGGAATGGTACCCCAACAAAACCATAACAGCAGCAAACCTCTCAGCATCAGCGCCTGGCGATGACGCACCAGACTGGGGAAGAGTGCGAGGAGATTTCCAACACAATAGGATTAACCAGTGTATTTAATTACCATTTCGGACTAAGGAGATATTAGGATATCAGTAATTACTAAACACAATGAGGCTGCTGTGGTAGAAGAGGACCACATAATAGAGGATCAGCTTAACAAGAGGGAACAAAAATTGACAACTAATGTACTCTTGCAAGGTATCGCCGCCACCATGAGCACGGCAGGTTACAGGCCTATTGCTGGCATAGGCCCAATTGGTAATAACAAAGTAACGCAAAAGTCCACCACATTGACTGGGGGTCAGCCAGGGAAGTGTTCATCAATGAATTTTGAAGCCTCTTCTGGAGTCTCTTTTTTACAGCCAGAAAGGTTTTGCGTTCTTGCTGTATATCAACGGAGAAATCTGGGTAAAGATGGATCCTCACCAATCCAAGAAGAAGCTCTCCCTTGATCCTGGCTGCCCGTATGAGGGCATCGCGGTCACAGAGGTTTAAGATTCTGGCTATGATGGGCCATGGAGGTGTGCCCGGTATGGGTTTTGCGGTTAGGGAGCGGTGGGCCCTTTCAACTGTGAACTGCGGGGAGAGCTTCGGTGTATCCAGGAGTGTTAGCAGAATGTCTCAAGCGAGATTCGAGATTTTTCTTCTCGACTGCTGATACCTGACTGGAGAGTGTGGAAACCGCAGCCCAGAGAGAGCCCAGGTCATCCTCAGCGGCCCACACCCTGCATCTTCTGCGAGTCATCTGGGACCGAGGGGGCCAAGGTGGTGGGCCCCTCCCGCGGGGTCTCGGCCGCCAACCTGGACGGTGTTTTCGTGAACATATTTAGAGAATTTTACTTTTTCCCTGCACCCGCGCTTTTAGTCATGGTGAGGATCAGGAAGGGATTCCAGGTACAAGGGTGAGTGCGAGTGAACAGAGGTGTTAGAGTTCCTTGAGAACAATTGTTGGAGTAGGGGGTATCTGGGCAGGCGGTTATAAGGTTCTTCTGTTTGCTGAGTCTATATGGATGCCCCTGGTTAAGCTGTGTTCTCAGGCTTCTCTTTGAGCATATAGGTTTGTACCGCAGCAGTAGCCTCACAGTCCTGACCCTCTACGGATTCGGCGCAGGTGGGGATGCCACTAGTGAATTCAAGCCGCGACCGTATCAGTAGCAATGTAGGCCCTCCTACGAGAGGACCGGTGGGTTTGCTGGCAGTGTATGGCAACGGGGTTGGTCGTGTGCAGGATAGGTTCTGGTGATCAGGGCTGGGCTGTGTCAATGGTCGGGGCCACGTGGAGCATCCAGGGAATCCCGGCGCCGTTTAGGGTTTATGAAGCTGGTTCAGCAAGGTTGACACCCCTGCTCAGTCGTGCCATGGCCGCGTCACTGGCTCATATGTTTACACCAATGTCACTTTTTTGTAGGGTTGTTAGCAGTGAGGTAGGGGGGCCCCCATGGGGGAACCCAGTTCCAAGTGATCTGTCAAAGGCAGCATCCAGGGCACCAGTAACCTGTTGCCCAGGTGTTTGAGGTGTACAGAGGGAGCCAAGGGTCCAGGAAGCTACCACCAAGCCCCGAGCACCTGGAGAGGATTGGGCTGTAATGGAAGGCCCCACGCGGTGCCACCCGAGGAGGGCTGTTGTACGTGTTGATGTAAGGCAGGTAGGAGAGACTCCCCAGAGCTCAGGCAATCTAAATGTTGGGGCTCCGGGGGCAGGGCACCCGGGCCGACGGTGTCCAAAGACGGTACGGGCCAATCTAGCGGCCGCCACTGGTCGTCCTCCGTGAACCGGGGGAGGAGGATCAAGGGGAGTACATGGCCTCCGGAGCCAGCACCGCACACCGCAGGAGCGGCCCGCTCTCACATCCCCCCCCCCCGCCCAAGCCCCTACTGTTAGGCAGAAACCTGTGCAGTTCCCTCTGGGACCACTGCAAAAGATTTAAGACTACAGGTGTTTGGCAGTAAACCCACTTGGTAGCAGTCTGTACCACACAGATTCACTTGGTAGCTGTGGTTGAGCAGTCAGACTTCCCTCAAGAAGAGTTAGGCAGTATACAGAGTATTCACAATAGATCAAGAGAACGCAGTAGAACAAGTAAACACTGACCAGGGCTTGGTGTAAAAGAGATATAATTATTTATTTAAAACCACATCTAGAAAAACACACAGGCACTAATAGTAAGCAATTCAAAAACACAGTCACTAAAAGATATACACTCCCTTAAAAGAATATTAGACAAGTCTTAAATAAAGCCCCACTTATTTTCAGACAGCGGTGAGCACTTAACGTAGATGGCACTCTAATAATCCGTTTTTAAAAAGGGAGAGAAAAACAGAGAATAAATTGAAACAGATCCCAACACTTTTTCACGAACACACAAGAGAGGAAGGCAAAGTAACACCGTGAATTCAGAATCAGTAGGCCGGATCCGCTTTAAGAGGATCAAAACGAAATGTGTCCAAGGTCACACGGTAGCAGTGCACAAAAGTCTTGTAACGGTTCAAAAAGGAGTTGGACCAAAGAAAGGTACCAGTTAGAGGGTCAAGGCGGCCAGCCCAGTCCAGAAGGTTAAGGGGTTATTACCACCTTGTAGCAATCTTTAGAAAGGGAGGCCTGTCGGACACGGTACCTTAAAGTGGTGAGAATACTGCAGCGGGGGCAGTTGTTCCTGGCAGCAGACGCAAGTCGGTGCTTCGTCCGGGGGAAGAGCAGATCTCGTCGGGGGGGAAGACAGGAGTCTGTTGCACTACCAGGGAAGAAACCAGCCGCGGAGTTTCTCAGGTACAAGGAGCGGTCTGTTGATTTGCGGTTCAGTCGTGAGTGCTATCCGGCCGCCGGGGTTCTTAGCCGGGCAGTTCGACCACAAAAAGGTCTGGGGTGCGAAGAAAGAAGGTAAACTGGTTGTGCCCACCAGTCAGATCTTCTCTGTCGTCGGGAAGTGGTGAGTCGGTTCCGCAGGGCTCCACCGGTGGTGTCGTCGTGGTAGGTCGGCTCAGCTTCTCCCTCGTCGGATTCTCAGGTCCTGTGGCGACTTCTGAAGTTGCAGTCCCCAAAGCCCTGCTTTTATGCAGCATACCCCCATTCACTCAGCCTAGCTGTCAATCAAACATGCTAAGTGGTGAGCCGGCCAGCTCACCACTTGGGCCAATCACACAAGAGTGCGACTTGAGTTACCAAGGTAACTCAGTCCAGAGTGCCTAAACCCCCTCCCACACCCCCTGTAGTACCCAGACAGAGTGGCACCACTTGTGGAGGACTTCTGTGGAGAAGCCCGCCAAAAAGTGGACCAATGGGCTCGACTTGGGTTGGAGTCACAGAAGAGAACACAAACGCCATTTTAGAATCATGTCCTGGCAAAAAATACCAACCGGCGAATTAATATTAATTAAATAAACCGGCGGTATGTTCGAGGCTATGAGAATTAAATAATTAAAGTTGGTAGCCTCGAACAATGGGAAAATCCCATAGGGAAATTATTTGCGGTTGAATATAAAAAGTAGTTTCCACTGCCACCAGCCAAAACTCGATCAGGGGGGACGGAGACGTGCCCCCTCGACTAACAGACCCCGGGGAAATCGAATTGCCCCGACCAGTACGTCCACAATATGATGGTTTGTACTGGTTTCTGTTAATAATTTGGGACTAGTAAAGCCAATGGCGACTTTACATGCCCTGGGAGACAGTAGTCAGTCCCAGGGTATGGAGTCTATGGTGGGGTGTCACTATGACACCCCTGTGTTACTGCACGGAGGGTGCTGTGTAACACACATAGCAAAAACACATGAGACCCTATGGAGTAAAGGACCCCAGAGCCCATAAAACACATTAACAGTCAAAGGAACACCATCAATCATGTCCAAGAGTGGGAGAAAAAGAGTCTCACTCTTGGCAGGAAGAAAAAAACTAACTCCAGAAATCCAGCAAAGCTGCTGGGGGACTCACTAGGTTAGGAAATTCAGCCTAAAGAGAGAATTATCCCTAACACCTACCTTGTCATGCGTTGGTTCAGGTTGCTCTGATGGGGAGGGCAGCAGGGGGGGGGGGCGGCGAGCAGCACACTGGTGCGGGACCAGCGGCGACGGCGCAGTCCACCCACGCCGTCCGGGGTCACTGCGCAGCGGGCAACAGGTATAACAGAATTTGACCCACGGTCAGCGGGGCAGCCCTCAGCAGTCCTCAGGCCGGGGTGCCTCGGAGGTCTGGGTGTGCTGATGGGGCGAGTCGCAGAGAGACTCCAAGTGTTTGCGAGGCGTACTCCAGTCGCTTGGCACGTTCTTCGGGCTTGGGCGCCCCTCCCCCACAAAGGCCTGCAGCACCGCGGCATCTGGTAAGTGGGCGAGCCACCGCCTGCGGAGCCACAGCACGGGGCAAGCCAGGCGTCCGCAGCCCTGGCCCCCGCGGCGGCTGCAGCGACGTCCCCAGGGGGACCTCAACACCGAGACTTGGCAGAGGTGTGGAGTGTAGCTTCCCCCAAAGGCCACAGCGAGGAGGTATGGTGTAAATGTACCGGAGAGGGTAAATAGAAGAATATGTGCTCTCCCAGTCCGGAGCTTGGCACTCAGGCAGCCATCTTGCTTCGGCGCAACAGCGCCCCCTATGCCAGTATATTCTTTAAGTTGACAAAAAATTCAGGGGAGTCTGTATTCGGGCAATATGTGCTTATTAGTATGGTCTCAAACCGTTCAAGGAAGCAGTGTATTATTATATATCGGCCTTCAGGGTCGATATGGGTCAGTTTCACGGCCAATTTCAGGGATTTATAGATGACCCCTCTAGATTGGGTGGAATAAGAGGTGGAGTATGTATTCCCTCCCCATGTGGGGGCTATGTTGTGAACTGTATTCTCCCTAGCATGCGTCTCTTGCAGAAATAGGATGTTAGCTTTCTGTCTTTGTTATTTTACGGGACTTCGTGAAGTTTGAGCCCCCGGACGTACCAACTCAGTATCTTAAGCTGTTGCGACATCTGTTAAGTGTGCGGTTGTATCTTGTTTTATGAACCTTATTATTACCTCTGTGCATGATGGGTGTAGCCCACACTCGACTGCATCCGTCTGTCAGTGCTTTGATAGTTTGTGCCCAACTTCTCCTCTGTATAGCGCAACTGGCACTCCCGACTATTCCTGTTACAGATGGAGAGCCCTTACCATTCTGACCCCCCCTCCTCCCCCACTGCCACCTCCAACCCAGCAGTGTAAGCCCCCCCGCCCCATTCCTTACCCTACAACCCACAACAGGCCAACCAGGCGCAGGGGAACAAACCTTCAACATGATAGACCAAGCAATTGCTAGTGGGAGCGCTGTTGCCGTACGGCCTTGGCTATTGGCTGGGGCGCTGCCCCATCTTAAAACTTAGTAACATGGTGCGCGGCCTTTATAGAGTACTATCTGCGAGTATATCAAGGAGTGTTATTGAGGCAGGTCGTACTACCTGGAGTGTGAAGGGTCAGCTATCCTCTTCCGCCAGGGCTTCAGCTGGATTAGTTTCCAGGATTTGTGCCACAATGAATTTGACGGCCTCCTTCGGGACAGTCAAGAAGTACAGTTTGCCTCGAAATTGTAACTTCAGTCTCGCCGTGAACAGCATAGCATACTGAATGTTTCTTTCTCTGAGTCTATTTTTCACCCCAATGAATTGCCAGCATTCTGATTGAACTGCGATCGAGAAATCAGGGAAGAAACAGATAGCCTTAGAACCCAGTCTAAGTTCTTTCTTTTCTCGGGCCAGATGGAGGATCGCGTCCCTGTCCCGTTAATTTAGGATTTTTGAAAGAAACCGATTCAATCTTAATTGGAAGACAAAGTCCGTCGCAGAGAAGAGGAGCATGCTCAAACGTGCTCCCGACGCTCCCTCCGCTCCCTGCATGATCTCCAGGTGGCCAAACAAGCCATGGAGTCTCATTTTATGGGTAAGGCAGTTCACTCTATCCTGCTTACTAAGCAACACTATTACACTAAGGGGAACAAGGCCAAAAAGTTATTGGTCGCCAAACTGAAAAAGGTAGCCGCGCATAATTACATTGGGGCCCCGAGGGATAGCTTCGGGAGGCGGGAGGTTCCGGAATCTGGGAAGCGTGACATAATGGAAGAGGTCTTCTGTTCAGTTTCAGCGGCACACCAAGGGATTCACACGCTGACAAGACTTTATTTCCCGCTCTCAGTTGCCTCGAATCCCACCAGAATTGCAAGACCCTCTTGAAGCGGACCTATCGGCACAACAAATAGCTCAAGCAATGAAGGCACTCCCGGGAGGCAAAATTGGGTCCAGACAGGTTTTCCAATAAATATGTTTTAAGGTGTTTTGGGCTGCCTTGAGCGCACACTTAACCAAGCTTTTTAACTTGTGTTTAACCTCTGGTAAAGTTCCTGACTCTGTGCGGAATCAGCCACTACTCTCATACTTAAGCCGGGGAAACACCCTCAAAGCTATTCCTCCTACCAGCCCATTGCGCTCTTAAACACTGACAACAAGCTGTATAGTAAGATACTTGCTTCTTGCTTGAGTGTAGTTCTCCCGCACATAGTGGAAAGCAATCAGATCGGGTTTATTAAAAATAGGGGAACCGATGACAATATTAGGAGGGTTGTGGACCTGATCGTTTTGGCCCCTCATATCCCAGGTGGTTTGTCCCCTCTTTCGTTGGATGCACAACATGCGTGCAACAGCATGTCCTTGGACTACTTAAAACTGTTATTGCCGGCTTACGGCTTTGGGACGAAGTTTTCTAAATTGGTCATGGCAAATTTTCAAGTCCTGGCCGCGCCTATCAAAGTGAACGCCCAGTGGTCCCTGTTGCTTCAATTAGACAGGGGCACCGGAAATGCCTGCCCTCTAATTTCCCTGGTATTCGCACTGTCGTCAGAGCCACTGTCCCAGATGACCGTCACCATCCAGATATAGATGGGCTGGTCTGTGGAAGGTCCACCCCATAAGGCGGCACTGTACATCAACCATGTTTTATGCATCGTCCAAGAAAGGTTAGCCTCCTTACCGGCACTAATGGAGCTACTGGATCAATTTCCCACGATATCAGGGTTTCACGATTAACCATGGGAAATCTGTGGGGTGTTCTACTACAGAGCATCCAGAGGTAGTGAATGCCCTGAAGGAGTCCTTCCCTTTCCGCTGGGCTGACAAGGAATTCACATACCTGGGAGTTCGCATCACATCGCAACAGAATTTCCTTTCAAAAGCCAACATTATTGCATTAAAAAAAAAAAAACATTTATGGGTGGTCCCCACCCAACCCCACATTTTTTACACTTTAAAACCCACTAAAATTAAAATAAAACCCTTTACCTTTAGAAAACATGCATTCAAGGCATATTTTTTGATGACATTTTTCGATGGAAAGGCATTCGATGTTAATGCATTAGATGTAAAGACCAGATACCCTTTATATGGCATTGCAAACCTCCTAGAATCTCTTGTAGGCTTCTCACTAGATCCAAGGGCATGAGCGGACTGGGGGTTCCATATATCCAGAGATATTTCCAGGCGGCCCAGATTTCCCAGATACTAGACGGCTCTAGAAGACCGGGAACCAACATGGAAATGTACAGAACATACCCATGCACCCTGTTGATAGGCCCATCTTCATTTCCTTCCTAGGGAAGCTAGGCACCAACATCAAAACCTTCTCATATCTACTCATACCACATTACAACACTGGTATAAGGCTTGCACCCAGAAAGGGTTTTGGTCGGGGTTGGGCCCACTATCCCCAGTGCTTGGTAGTCCAGCATTTTCGCCGGGTATGGATAAGAGAGCATTTGCACAGTGGGAGTCTCGGGCACTCTAGGACAGAGGGATTTATATAAGGATAATGCACTACTCACATTCACAGAATGTAAAATAAAATTCCAATTGGCTGAATCCGAGCGGTTTCGTTATGCCCAAATATAAGACTTGGTCTCCCACAGCATTGTTAAACAGGCAAGTTGCTGGCCCCCTACAGGGATCGAGCTCAAAGTTTGGAGGGGGAGGAATCAGGCAAAGTCTCCACCTGTTACCGCTTATTAGAAAACGCCCCCAGGGAGAAAAGCACCCATATATGGCACGTTGTGAAAGGGAGTTGAATATGGAAAATTCTGAGGAATCATGGTCAAAGATTTGGGCTAGGGCTCAGGAAAGTTCCTGGTGTACTGTGATTAAAGAGTGCCCTCAAGATTTGCTTCAGGTTGTACATGACCCCACAGTGATTGCATGCAATTTGTTCGCAGTACTAAGAAACAGTGTTGGCATGGCTGAGGGCAATAAGGGGACTTGGCACACATGTGGTGGCGCCCCATCATGCAAACCTACTGGCAGGAGATCCGCTCAAGAATCAGACATATTACAGGCTGCTTGCTTCCCATGTGCCTAATGACATTATTATTAGGAGACTCTTCAGAGGATGGCACATTCCCGAAGACAGGCCCCAGGTTGGAGCTCATATTTCATCTACTGATAGCCGCAAGGATAAACCGGGCGGGCCTGAGCATGGAAATCTCCTGATGTCCCTTGTACCTCATACTGGTGGATGAAGGTTTGGGAAATGCTGGCAATGGAGAAATGAACTGCACTTGCCATGGACCGGCAACCCAAATTTGCCAGGACATGGGCCCCCTTCCTAGACTTCATTTGGGACAAGGAACACATGTTTTTCGTCCGCAAATCATGAAGCACCTCTCCTTGAACTGACCTAGGGGATGTGAATCGACATTGGCTGGTCCTGCTGCACCTCTACCTTCTGTGCATGGACTGGAGTGTCACGCCCTCATGGATCCACACCCAAGGGCTCTTGTCTCTGCTGCAGGAGCATTGAACTGTTTGTGTGGTTACTTTTTTTTGGTATTCTGGGTGGGGCAGGGAGGGGTACGAGAGGGGTTGGTTGTTAAAATTGAAAATTAGATTTCAAATGCTATATCGAGGTTGCTTTGCCGATAACCATTTGCTCTATAAAAAAAAGCACAGTATGGAATTCTTCATAAGCCTCGTCTTACCTCTGTGAGAATAGGAAAAGGTCAGTCGTAGCAAGTAAACCACGAGTATAGCTCAAGACCAACATGCTTGCCTTGGGAGTAAGACGATGTGAGGCAACAGGGGTTAAAACTTTAATCCCATGCTTAAAAGCTGGGAGGAGTTGCCATATATGTGCCAAATGAGGGCCAGGAAGCGTTCCTAGCAGATCTGGAATCAACCCTCCTCCCCTTCATTGAAGGCCAAGTGGTAATAGGAGGCGATTTCAATGGGGTCCCAAACCCCTCGCTGGACAAGTCAGGTGCCTCTGCTCCCAGAGACTTCAAAATTACATTCAGCCTCTCTCATCTATTTAGGACCCTGGGGGTCGTGGACACCTGGAGGGTCCTCCATCCGGACACGGTAGACTTCTCATTCTTCTCGCACGTCCATCGCTCCTCATCCCGAATAGATTTGATACTGGAAAGCCCAGAACTCCTAACTTTCACGGACGGTGTAGACATCGGCACAAGGGTCTTATCCGACCATATTCCAATTACGTTGACTGCCCCCCCAGAGAAACCTCGATGGGCTCTCTACGAACCAATGCTACTCGACATGTTAGTGCGAGACGCTATAACCAGAGCAATCTATAACTACTTCAAGGAGGGGCGTGGCTTGATGGCCGCATAGTAGGACGTGCTCTGGGGGAGCTCCTCGATCCGACATCGATCCTCCGGGAAAATGTGATGCTTGCAGGCATTTAAGATGGTTACCAGTACACCCACCGACTTATGAAGAGCTGGTGTTCGCACTGGGCATCAGAAAACGGGTCCCGGTGGCTGCAGCGGTCCGCTATAGCCTTGAGGCCCGGGATATAGAGACGGACAAGATGGCCGGCGGCAGACAAAGGGTCATAAAATGACCACGGAGCCGTGAAAGAGTGGATCCGTTGTTGGGGCCGAGCTGGTGTCTGCCGCATTGTGGAATTGCTGACAGACTGGCCCACAAGGGATGAGATGCTGCCGCCTTGATCTGTGGGACGCACTGCAACCGCATGAAGCATCGGCGCTGTGAGAGGCGCGCTGAGCGGCTGCCTGAGCCCGGCGGGGGAGCCGAAAGCGAGGTCCCAGGCGGCGGACCTGCCCAGACCCGGGTGCGGATGCTGTGATCTGTGGCGGGAGGATGCGCGGTGAAGAACAGCGCGGCCCCAGATCGCCGGGGCTGAGGAGAGTCGAAGTGGCGAGACCTTGGGCACGCGACCAGCATTGAGGAGCGGCGGCTCAGCGCGCACCCCGCTGCACAAGCGGAATCCCGGCAGCGCAAAGACTTGGCGCTGCGGGGCCCAGGAGAGGGCAGCGCATAACGCTTCCACCCCCACGAGACCCCGGTACACGGAGGGGCTTGTGCTGGACCCGCACGGGCCCTGAAGCGGAGGCTGTAGCAGGCGCTGGCCGGCGTGGGGAGAAACTTGAAACTGTGCCCAACCACAGAGCGCACGCGGGTGACTATAAACAGTCACAAGTGGCCCAGGAAGGGGCCAAAGAGCACAAGGGCACAAGAGAGCAAGCCCCGAAAAGCAGAGGCCCCTGCACAGCACACCAACTCTAGCATACATGCTGAGGAGAGAGCCGACATGAGATGTTGCGGGGGGAGATTTGAATAGGTGGCCTGAGGACATAAGGGGGCTGTCCCCCTACTGGACCCATTCACAAATGTCTGGGTGCCACGAGAAGGCACAAAGGGCAGGATTGCAGGCTGGTGTGCCCTGATGCCAGCGGAGGACTAAAGTTGAGGAGCGCAGGGTCAGTGCGCGCACCTAACCACTGGCTACTCAAGGAGATATGGCAGGGGCTGGATGAACAATACCGCATGGGTGCAGACACGGGGGAGGACACAGCCCATCCTAGGAGGGCGACATACAAAAGGGATATACCAGAACACGATTAAAAGCAGCCCTTGAATGCTGAGAGTGGTTTGACGCCACGTTGGAGCTCGTAGTGGGTTGGCGCCGCTGATACATGTCCGTGCAGCACAACACAATGTCCAACAAAATCGTCAGACCCAGGACCAAGCAACCACGCTGGAGACCTACGCCAGGCACCACCAGGGGTAGATGGGGCCAAAGGCACAGACAACACCGCCACGGCAGCAGCGGAGACACCGGGCAAGATCCAGGAGGTGCTGGCAGCAATAGCGGACTTGAAGATTGCCTGGGAGACTAAATTGGACCTGGCAATGAATTACCTAAAAGTAGGACTGGACCTCAAGATCGTAGCGGTCCAGAAAGAAGTTAACCTGCTGAGACAGGACGTAAGGACACTAGCGGAGCGCACCGGAAACCTGGAAAAGGAGATGGCCCCAAATACGGCGGATCAGACTTCATGCCCTGGTGCAGCGCGTGGGTAACCTGGAGAACAGGGCAGAGAAGGCAGAAGGGCACGCCAGACGCAATAACATTCGTATTGTTGGATTGCCGTTAGGAATGGAAGGGCCTAACCCGACGGAATATGTAGAGTCCATGCTCCTGCAAGAAATAGCTGGTGGTGCACTGACACAGGGGTTTGCGGTTGAAAGGGCACACCGGGCATTAACGAGGAGGCCACCCCCAGGAAAGCCCCCGCAGCCACTGATCGCAAAGATACTAAACTACCAGGATCGAGAGAAGATACTTGAATTCTTCCGAAAGGGAGGTACGATTGAAAGGGGGCCAGCGAAAATCAAAGCGTACCCAGACTACACTTTGCACGTACAATACAGAAGGATGAACTTTGGGTCGGTGAAAAGGAGATTGAAAGAGACTGGCCACAGATATATGCTGCTTTATCCGGCCAAATTGAAAGTGTTCCACCAGAACAAAACCCTGTTTTTCGAGACGTCGGAGGATGCTTTGGACTGGCTGGACATGCAGGGTCGCCCCCAGGAACCGGGGATCCAGACAGGAGCTGCGGAAGATAAGTTACATGCAGCTGTGTCATCTCGGTGACACAGCACAAGACACTGGGACTAGAGTATAGTGCTAAATAAATTTGTTGGGAATGTGTAGTAGAAATATTGGCCTGTAAGACCCGCTAGAAGCAAACAAGCAGGAGCTCCTGGGAGACACCCCTCGAACCCCATAGCATCTCGCTTAGTTAGGTCACTGTTAGTTTGGCGACGCCCCGCGGGGTCCTAGTCCTCGGCTCGCGAGACAGGACCAGACGCGGGTGGGCCTGAGATCCAGGGATGGAGCTGGGCATTTGTTGGGCTTGGGTAGGGAGCGGGGGGAGGGAAGGGGTTGGGTGCTGTGGGGTAGGGGGAAGTTCGTGGTGTACATAGTTTTAGGGAGTTTTAGTTTTAGTCTGTGTATGAGCCTACGTGGAAATGTCGAACAAATCAATGGCAGCGGGTAATCTCAGAATTGTGACCTGGAATGTGCGGGGCCTAAATAGCTATCTCAAACGTAACAAGGTGATGATGTACCTAAAGAGGATGCTGATCGACATAGCTCTGCTACAGGAAACCCACCTCACCAAGGAGAAGTTGGAGGTGATTAAGAGAAAATGGAGGGGTAATGTCATAGGGGCCACATACTCGGCATATGCAAGAGGGGTGATTACATGGGTGGCACCGGATGTGCCATTTCAGCTGCTTAGCTCAACAATAGACCCAGAAGGCAGAATGGTGGTGGTGGCAGGTCTCCTGGAGAAACAGAGAAGTGAATATCATAAATTTGTATGCCCCTAACCATGATACAATGGTATATATAAGGTCTTTATGTAGTAGAATTAGCCCCCTGGTGGGTGGCGCGATGGTGTGGGGAGGGGACTTTAATTGCACTCTGAACCCCAGGTTAGATAGGTCAGAGGACAAATCAGAAAAGCCGGCGCCAGCAGCTAAAGCGCGGAGGACACTGTTGATGGACCTCAGCAGGGAGGATGTGTGGAGAAGGCTACACCCAATGGATAGGCAATACTCGCATTATGCAGCGCCACATGATCTGCACACAAGGCTGGATTACGTGTTTGCATATGCCGGGATAGTGGGTGAAATGGTGGGGGCGGAATACAAGGCCCGGGTACTCTCTGACCATTCACCTTTGGTCATAGAGTGGTTACATCAACCCCCCAGAGCGCGGATCCCGACGTGGAGGCTCAGAACTGAGGCTCTACAGGATGCGGGCTTTCGAAAGGATTTGAGGGAGCCCATCGAGGAATACTTTGAAATTAACACGGGCAGTGTGCGTTCTGTTGGGACAGTTTCGGAGGCATTTAAGGTAGTGGTGCGGGGAGTAGCTATATCTAAATTCAAAGGGCTCCAAGGGGGTATCGAGCGGGAACTGCAAGAGACGGAGAGAGAACTAGAAGGCTTGATACAAAATGAGGGGACCACCTGTGCGAACAGCGCTAAAATAAAGGATTTACAGCTAGAGTGTAGTTAACTTTGGGACAGATTATGGAAACTAAACTATAAGAAATACACAGAGAGGCTGCATGCAGGGGGGGGATAAGCCGGGTAGGTTATTGGCCTGGTTATACAAGAATGAGACCCCCCGCTCGGTGATCAGAGAGGTCAGGGACGCGGAAGGTCAAATCCATAATACCCAGGAGAGGGTAAATGATGAGTTCCTCAAGTATTACAGACTATTATACGAAGACACAGGAGAGGATATGAGCCAAGAAATTTTGGATACGATAGAGAATATAGGACTGCCCACCTTGGATGATCTAGAACAAGCAGAGCTAGACGCCCCCATCACAGTGGACTTACTGGAGGCGGTGAAACAACACCTGCCTACATATAAAGCGCCCGGGTCGGATGGGTTACCCAGCGAGTTTTATAAAACGTATAAGCAGGAGCTACTCCAACCGCTGCTGGCCATGTTTAATGAGGCCTATGAGCGGTGGGGAGCTGCCGGCGTCCCTCCTTGAGGCGGTGATCATCCTGCTCCTAAAACCAGGCAAACTAGATGCGGACTGCGGATCCTATAGGCTCTTGTCTATGCTCAATCAGGATAGCAAAATACTCACGGCCTTGCTGGCCAATAGGTTAAAGAGGGTAATTGGCAAGCTGATACACCCAGACCAAACGGATTATGTCCCCGGTAGAAATATCGCAGACAACCACAGGAGGCTACACCATATCATTGATCAAACTGAGGAAGACTCGGGCGAGCTGGCGATCGTGTCGTTGGACGCGGTCAAAGCTTTTGATTCAGTGCGGGGGCCGTGGTTGAAAGCGACTCTGAAAGGATACGGGATAGGGCCAGGATATATTAGATGGTTCCAGATGCAATATAGTACCCCGATGGCGAGAGTTAAAACCGGAACCACAATATCAGATAAATGGCAACTTAGCAGGGGGACCAGACAGGGATGCCTCTGGTCACCCATGTTATACATCTTGGCATTAGAGCCGGTTGCAATATGCCTGCGGCAACAATATGGGGAAGTGGGGATCCGCACGACAGGAGGCACACACCCGATATCATTGTGTGCAGATGATGTGTTCCTCTACTTGCGCCACCCGGAGGAGAACCTGCAATATGTGTTGGAGGTGATGGATCGTTACGCCACCCTCTCGGGCATATTGGTGAACCCCGGAAAGTCTAGTTTGTTCCCCCTGGGAAGGTACAAGAGTACCCCACTGGAGAGGCTGCCTGTCTTGCAGATACCCTGGCCGACCGTGACATTTAGGTATCTGGGAGTAAATGTTTACCAAAAAATAGAGACAGAACACAAACATAACACAGAGAAAACGATGGAGGGAGTTAAGAATAGCATGGTGTTCTGGTCTAGATTACCCCTAACCATGATGGGAAGAGCAGCTCTACTCAAAATGGTGCTCCTGCCCAGACTCTTGCACTTTTTGTGAATGTCCCGTACTTGATCCCTAGACATTTGTTTGTGAAACTTCATAGCATGTGCAGGGGCTTCATATGGGGCAACTCCAGGAATAGGGTGGCCCTGTGGAAACTACAGAACACATGTGATAAGGGGGGCATAAACTTACCGAATTTCGTGCTGTATTACCTAGCGGGACAGAAGTTGTATGTGGCTAGGTTTTTGTCTGCGGAAGACTCGCCAGAAGCTAGGCTTTTGCAAGGTGAATTAGCTCCTTACTTTTTGAGGGAGACAGTGTGGCTGCATAAAACGAAAATAGAGAGGATGGGGAGACGATTGAAGCTGGGCTGGGAAGTCTGGCGCAGGACATGGAAAACGGTGGGTGACCCAGATTCGCTTTCTCAGCCGGTCCCGCTGGCGGTGTTATGCGGGGACGACTCCCAATTGTTTGAAGCGATCCGTAGATACTGGGAACCAGTGGGATTGGCCACCCTTGGAGACATATGGCAGGTGGGGGAGGCGTTGGGATTCCAGAGGCTGCAGGAGGAGACAGGGGTGCATAGAGGCCAATTCATTACTTATACTAGGCTCATGAAACGGGTGAGAGAGGAGGCCTGAGACTGCGCTAGAGGAAGAATCTGATGCCTCCCTAGAAACGATTTATGATGTCTCGGAGGGTGGGCACGAAAATATCTAGGATATATGAGCTCCTGAGGGTGAAGAACGGGAAGGAGCTGTTCCAATTGAGGCAGGACTGGGAGGAAGAGGTGGGGGAACCCAGGACAGAGGGACAGTGGGATAGAGCCCAGAAGTACCATAAAAAGGTGTCCCCGGAATGCGAGACTCCAGCAGATTCAGTTGTATGTCACCCATAGAGCTTATCTGACTCCTAGTAGAATATCTAGGTTTGGAGGCTCGGCTGTACAAAAATGCCCAAGGTGTGGGGAGGAGGAGGCAGGACTATTGCACATGTTCTGGGCTTGCCCTGAGATGCATAGATTCTGGGAGGAAATAAAGACGAAAATGGCTGGTGGGTAGTGGTACTGGACATAGGGTCTGTTTGGGCTTGCATGCTTGGGAACTTCCCCAGGCTACGTCATTCAAAGCATATCAGTAAGATGAAAGACCTGGCCTATATTTTGGCCAAACGCAGAATCGCAATGTGTTGGAAAGTGGCCCACAGACCCAGAGTGGAGATATGGTGGGCGGACCTCTTGAGATGGGCGGAAGCAGAAACCGCGGTATGGTTTGAAGCCGTCACCAAGGGGGAAGAGGAGGAAGTGGGTCCCCCCCCCCCCCCGATAGCCTGGAGGCAGCTGGTGACCTCGATTGCAAACCCCCACCAGGTCAATCAGGATACAGAAGACTCAGATGAGTCAATAAGCACAGAGATTCCTGAAAATGCTCATGTAGATGATGTGGATGAGATGGCTCGAGTTTGTGGGGAGGGGGGGGGGTCGTAAAACGACACTGTATAACGTGATGTTTTGACACTGATCATGTATGTCCTAAAAAGTTACTATGTTTGGTGTGCTTGTTGTAAAATAATAAAAATTGTTTAAAAAAAAAAAAAAACTACTTCAAGGAGAACCCCCCCTGACCGTACCTCTACAGCAACAAGATGGGAAGCCATGAAAGCAGTGATCAGGGGGGCTAATAGCCCAGGCAGCGGCATATAGGAAAAGACGAGCCGAAAGAAAGGAGCAGCTGGATTAAGAGGTGGCAGATTAACAAGAGGGGTCCTGGGAGTCTGCCAAACATTAGTCCTGGTTACGAGAGATTTACCCAGAGTCTTTAGCTCACTATCTTTCACATAGAAGAAATATCCCAAACATATCAGTCTTTGTCCTGCCCTGGGGCAGTCCAGCACCAAAATGCTAGGCAATTCTCCTCTGAACAAGAGTACCAACAGCATCCCAAGACACGTGTTCCGGTCTGGTTGGACCTCATCAGCAGGGAGGAGCTGTACCTCCCTAAGAATAGTGAGCAAGGGGTCCACGTCTGGATTCCCCTAGTAGCTTAGGGTGAGACCCAAAGTTACTTAAATATGCAAATTGACAAGGGTGTCCTGGGAGTCTCTCTGCCAGACATTAGTCCTGGTTACGAGAGACTTACCCAGAGTAAGAGGTGACAGAGACACTCCATAAAAAATGGTCACCTAAAGCAGTCAAACTTCTGAGACTGGCTCGCACAAAACTGGAGGCTCACTACGCAGAGGATACCACCCAGACCTTGATCTGGACGAAACAGAGCTACTATGTGAGCAGTAACAAGGCTAACAAATTCCTGGTTAGCAAGTAAGCCAGAACCCGCCAGCAAAACCATATCACCGCCCTAAGAGGCCCAGATGGCAGGGTCCGATACAGAAAGGAGGCAAAATTACGGATAGTGAAAGCTCATCTGGCCGACACACCGACGGCCCCCCTCCCGGTTCCACAAGCGCAACAGGAACGATTTATAGCGCTCCCCGGACTCCCACACCTATCGGAAACAGATAAAGCCTCCCTGGAGGCCTCAATTACAGCCAAAGAGGTTGAGGAAGTGTTCTAATCCTTGAAACCTAGGGGCCCAGGTCCAGACAGCTTCCCACCTAAATTCTACAAACTCTTCCGTCCCCTTCTCCGGGGCCCTATGACAGACCTATTCAATTAATTCTGAAACACTGGCACCATAACTCCCTCTATGCAAGAGTCCATTTCAATCATGCTCCTGAAGCCTGTTAAGGACCCGAAGGAGTGCCCATCCTATAGGCCTATATCTATTCTTAATGTGGACACGAACGCCTACTCTAAAGTGGTGGTGAACAGGCTGGCGTGGGTCTTGCCGACCATCATAGACCTGGACCAAACAGGCTTTATCAGAGAGAAGCACAGGAGACAACATCCGACGGGCCCTCAATCTCATCAAGGTGACTACTAGAGAACGGCGGGACTGGCAGTCCTGACCCTGGACGTCACTAAAGCCTTTGACAGGGTAAACTGGAACTTTATGTGACTCATGCTGGAAGCCTTCCAGTTTGGCTCCTCATTTCGCAGGATGCTGCTAGCCAACTACCGAACCCCGAAGACATCACAGAGAGTGAATCAAAAGCTCTCGACCCAGATCTCGCTCTCATGCGGGACGAGACAGGGCTGACTGTTCTCCCCACTGATCTTCGCCCTCATGATGGAACCGTTTGCTCAAAGGATTCGCTTGAATGACAAGATAGCCGGGATGGACATAGATGGCGAACAATTTAAGATCTCCTTATACGGCGACGATGTAATGATCTCCATCACCGACTGCCAGTCCTCTCTCCCAGTCGCCCTGGAAGAACTGAAAGCCTTCGAACAGGTGGCAGGGTTCAAGGTAAACTACTCTAAATCGGAGGCATTGTGAATGAACTTGGCCAAGGACGAGACGGCAAACCTTCAAACGCATTGCCCGCTGACATGGAAATCTTCATCTTACCTTGGGATACGCATCACAGCTGACCCGAAACATATTGCAAACTTCTTCCCCGACCCCCCGGTCAATGTAGCTGGAAGCAGACCTGGAGCGCTGGGAGGGGCAGGAAATCTCGCTGCTAGGCAGAGTTACAGCATATAAGGTGAACCTTCTACCTAGACTTCGATACCTTTGCTCAACCCTGCTGGTTCCCCTTCCGAAACAACCCCTGGAGCAGCTACAAAAGGAAACTCTCGAAATTCATCTGGAAGGGGCAGAGATAGAATCCCGCTGAAGGTCATGACTGGAGCAGCTAAGTGGGGAGGCATAGGTCTTCCCAACCTTATGAACTACTACATAGCAGCTGAATTCTCAAATGCTACAGCCTGGGCGGAACAGACAAACTCCCCGAAATGGATATGTATCGAACAGGCTAAAAGCCCGCTCCTGCTGAACTCCCTGTTCCACATTACAGGCATCACCCACAATCGCTTGCCAATGATCCTCTCGTCCACCAAAGCCACCTTAGACACTTGTGCAAGGGCCCGGCGCATGAAGAAGTTACCCAAGTGCCCAGGCCCGCTCTCCCCGATCCTCCGGAACCAGGATTGCTCCCTCGGAAGGGCTATAGCAAATTTTAGCAGATGGTCCGAGGGAGGCCTCCAGACCCTCTTACAGTTCTATGACAAGACCACCCCAATCTGCTTCAAAGAATGCAAGAGTTGCTTCCAGCGGACGGAAATCGGTGAGATTCACTTACGCCCAGATTAGGCACTGGACCTCGCAGCAAACGGTCCGACAGGGAGCCACGAGGGACCTCCATCCTCAAGCACATACTGCAGGAGGGCCCGCGCCGTGGTCAGATCACCAGGCTCTATAGACTCATGCAGGAGGACATGCTGACGGCCAGACCACTGTATATGGCCAGATGGGTGGCGAACTTGGGGCACCCCATAGAGGACCAAACATGGATGGAGATTTGGACAAGGATCAACTCAGCCTCCAGATGCATCACAAATAAAGAACGCGCATTGAAACTCCTCCACCAATGGTATTACACCCCGGAACGGTTGCACCATTGCCAAACGTCCATAGACCTGAGCTGTTGGAGGCGATGTGGCGCACTTGGAACCTTCTTCCATATGTGGTGGGAATGCCCGACAGTGCAGGCTTTTTGGGAGGAGATAGCGCACATTATTGAGGACATAACCCAACACAAGCTCCCCATGGATCCAGAGATGATCCTACTGGGTGTAGCAAGCCCGGAGAGCTACCCCAAAACAGGGCGCACCGCCAAACGGTTCACGCAACTGCTTCTGGCAGCCAAAATAACTGTGGCCGCAAATGGAAAGCACAGGAAGGCCCCTTGATACCCCTTTGGTGGATAAAAGTTTGGGAGATCCTGGTGGCTGAGAAAGTCACGGTGGCGAAAGAATGAGTTTTACACCGCTTCACTGACTGTTGGTCCCCAGTACTGGAATACCATAGCCGGTTCCCGGTGCTAACTTTCCAGCCACAGTTGGTGACAACATTTCTGAGTTCTGAGAGGCCCTCACCCCGCTCACTGGCGATGATCCACAAACCTCAAATCTCCGAGAGCAACAGCATGGGGGTTGGGAGAGGGGACAGTTAAGCTGGTCTATTCTAAGCTATGCAAGAGGCAGGTATGGCTCACATGTCTAAATGTTTTCTATGCTGCAACCAAAATAAAGTGGTTTAAAAAAATAAAAATAAAGCTGGGAGGAGCCCAACATAAATGACCAATAAGCAGTGCCCCTTCTACCGAAGTAAAGTCCAGCTTTGTTAATGCACAGCATTTAATTGCCCAAGACTTGCACTTTTCTGGATAAAGGGGTCTGTTTTACAAATAGTGAATGCAAGCTGCAAAGCAATTCCTGGAGGAAGGTACATTTGATCTGGATAAGATTATTCACCTAAAAGGATCTCTAGGGACCCTAGAATCAAAAGGTCACCAAAAGCAGTGGGATTCCTTCTCCGACTGGTACGGGGAGGCCCACTAAAAAGATGCTCCCAGTGCAATAACAGAGCTCTGAAAGACGCCCATGGGAAACTCCAAAAGCAGTTAAAAGAACTGTAGGCAGAGAGCAAGCAAATTTGGCATTCCTAAAAACAGGAAAGTTCCCATTAGACATTATCCAGCACTTGAAAAAGGTAAGCCCAGCAAAATAACCTCCAGAATACATCTTAGAATAATATAATCCAGCTATATTGAACCCTGTGCCATCTCCACCAGGTGGCCACTTCATTAAACCATCAGCATACAGTCAATCTACTCCTATATGATCACTGGGAGGCTTCAGATTGCAATACTTTTCAGCCATTGATGCACTGCGTGATAAATGGCTGATATCCAACTTTTTGGGCACCTCACCCACATCTATCTGTAACCTTTAAAAGTTTGCAGAATACATCCCCAGGAGTTAATGCTGCAGTGTACTCTTTGAAACAGTTTCCTGGGTCAGGTAATAAGATAGTAAATGTACACCCAGCATGTAGTCCCTCGGATATATTTATTACAATGCAAAGACTTCATAAAATTCATGAAGATCCTGTTAAATTTCAAGAGCTACAAGTGATCAATGAATGTTATAATCCTACATGTGTTGTTCTCAACCAATTGTTAAGAGCTGCCATTACCCCGACACGTTCACTTTATTGAAACAAAGAAGCAATTATCCATTGCAAAAATGTCCTACAGATTAGAGTTTGCCAACAGGCTACGTCACACCATTATAGAGATTCAACCCGAGAAAACAGAACGGACTAAGATAAATGTGTGCAAGGAGAATAAGAGAACCCGGCAGATTATCTTGAAAGCCTTAAGCAAGTTTTTGGGATCCCCAATGCCGCAATGACTGCATAAGAACACAGTTTCTGCATTCATGATGGCGTTGCAGAACACGTTCGCAGAATGAATTAAGGAGTATTTGCTGGCTTTGAAGGCAAGCATGTGTCTAAGGTGTTATTAGCTATGCAGCATTTGCATGAAAAGTCATACAGACAAACTACGGAGGCTAGATTAATGGAATTACAAATCCAGCAACTACATCCTTTGGAATGATGGGTGGGGAACCAAGAAGGAACCGGCTCCCGGGGAAACGGAAGGGGCAAAAAAAAAAGAAGACCCTTTTAATCTAGGACAAGGAGGATCTCAAGACAGTCAGTTGTCAAATGTGCAAAACAAGCAGTATAATTGTTCTAAGGAATTTGGACACTGAATCAGGATGTCCTAATGAACCAGCTCAGCAGTGAACGCAACCAACACAGCTCCCTACTTTTTTGCGGTCATTTTCACCACATCCATCGCCTGCTACATTCCGTACACAATAGGACAGCCAGTCGACCAATGGTATTGTCACACCACAGATTCCTCTAAGTTGTTCTGCTCTTTATGTAAACTGTTTGGTTAGTGTTTCTTGTCTGGTTGAGAATTAATCACGCTCAGCGTTGAGAGCCTGTGAATTTCCATATCTTCCCTGTTGAGGCAAGGTGGTAAATGTAATGGGCTTTGGAGGTCAGCCAACACCTCATTCTCACACAACCTATGACTGTCACTTTGGGTCCCATTTCTGAACTTCATGTGTTTCTATTGAGACATTTCTTCCATTAGGATTTGGCCCCAGTGTGCAAAATGTTTTGGCCTTGGTTATTCAGGGTCTTAGAGGTGTTTGGATTGGGACGCAGAGTGAGGAAGTGGATCCAGTTGATAAACAAGGACCCTATGGCCAGGGAAAAAATGGGCAGATGGGTGCTGGGGTGGGGGATGAGGCAGGGTTGTCCGGTGTCACCACTCCTCTTTGCCATGGGCATTAGAACCATTAGCTTGCTATTTTAGGTAGTACATGCTGGAAACAGGAATTGAGATCCGGGGTATTCGGCACAGCATCTTGCTCTATGCAGACAATGCTTTATTGTATGTGGTTAATCCCTGAGTAAATGTATCGATTCAGTTGGAAGTACTGGGGCAGTATTGGAAACTGTTGGGCTTCCTAATAAACGTGGACAAGTTTGTGCTGTTCCTTCTGGCCTCTCTTTGGGATGTAAAGAGGGAGGAACTTCCAGATTGGGGTATCAAGTGGGACTGCGAGTCCTTCCACTACTTGGGAGTGCAGATCTTTCAAAAGATAGAGGAAACATTCCAATATAACACAGGTAGGGCACTGGCAAGTGTGGGGGATGCAATCGACTTTGTGATCCGGCACAGTTTACTGTATTATTTGGTCAATGTTCTGTATCTGATCTTTCAGGATGTTAGACAATAAAACAGGAAAATTGCTCTGGGGCAGCGGGAGATGGAGGCCACATGGGATGGAGGGTTGACCCTTCCGGACTGTATTTCCGAGCTGTATTTTATGGCTGCGCAGCTGCAGGTGGTAGGGAAATGGAATGACTCAGCAGAAGGAGAGGAGATGTTATTAGGGACACTCCCGAACAGCGGCACAGAACCAAGCTGCTATGGGAGACGATAGGCTCGGTAGGATGGGAAAACATATAGCTATATATGGTCCAGAGAATGGTGTGAAGTAGGTACAAACGTAATCCCCAAGGCAAACAAGTCATATAGCTCTGCACTCCCTTTAAGGTTCGATGAAAAGATATGGGAGTTAGTGAAGCAGATGGGTCTCCCTATGACATGAACTCAGCCATTGAAACAATGAAAGCTGTAAAAAAACTGCTTTTCTTATCTCATGCTGTCTGTAGCCATTAAAGCAAGGAAAGAAACATACAGCACTCTTTAACACAGAAGCTTAGTGTGCTACACTTGCTGAAACAAATATTCATAGGCTTTGCAAGATCAGCCTAGGTTCAGGAAGTGGTGCATTCCTGTTCTGGCACATGAACCGACCACCAATAACTGCACACCAATCAGTGTTATCCAAGAGCAGACGTTTTGACCTCAAGGAGAAGTGTTTTATCTGATAAGGATTCAAGAAAAGGAAATTGACAGATACGAACAGAAACATTATGCACATTAGCACAGTTAAGGCCCATAGAGTACAGCAGAGAAAGATGGGTAACAAATGAGAGAGATGTCTCTTCACAACAGATAGCCGACTAATATAGTAGCCCGCAGAAGCATACCATGCGTAATGCTGCAGAACTTAAACCGACCCAAGTAGGTTTACATAGGAGAACGAACACAGTGACACACTAGCTCTAGCCTCCAGTGTTCCAAACAGCAGATATGACGAACGCACACGTGCAGGGAAACCATGTTACTTGATACATATAAAGCCCAGCACAAAAAGGGGAAAAGGAGGAAGCCCAGCTGACTTGCAAGTCCATTGAAGCCTGAGGGGTTGGGGAGGAGTGCAGAGCAGCAGCAGCACAGGAGCGAGACATCCAGGCCAAGTTAAGCATCAGTCCAAGAAGGAACAGTTTCATTTGAAGCACACTAACCTCTAAATGTGAGTGACAGGTGGGGGCTTGCTGTGCGCATGGAGACTGATGGCGTATAGTGGAGCATAGTTTATTGAGAGCGAAAGGTTAGATGTGCTGTTAAACTAAAACCATCACTTGTTCTATTATTTATCCATTCAAACATGCTCTTTGCCCACATGACAATCTTGTTCATAGGTGTGATGTTATATATGAAAATAAGAACATTCAGACGATAGGGGGTCATATTAAGTGCATTAACATGATAACTCCTATGTCAGGTGTATAATTCAGAGTAATGCATCAGAGTGGTATCTCTTTGAGTCCAAGAACTTTATAATTCCTGACTGTTTATGTTTAATCATGTTGATGAGCACATGAACCTAGGCATGCCTGTCTTTTAGTGCTGACAAACAGCCTACGGCGAGCTTTGACATGAATGACTGAGGACCAGGGCTCTGTTTTCACAACCTCAAATGAGGTGGAGATAAGAGGCTGATGGTCACGCCTAATCAAGACATGTGGCACCTCACGCAGATGACCGTAGCATTGCTAATAGTAAAATAACCTCATACCCCAGTCAAGCACTGAACACCATTGCCCCTCTAAAATTGCGGAAACCTAAACCACAGCGACACCTTAACACCTGGTTCACGCCACAGTTAAGAGAATTACGCAAAACTAAAAGAACCGCTGAGGCTCATTGGAAGAAACACCCCACAATATCTAATAAAACTGAGCTAACCCTAGCCTCCTCTAGCTACAAAGAAGCCATAGTTCTTGCCAAAAAAGATACCTATAATAAAAGGATTACACAAGCGGTTTCCAACACAAAGGAACTCTTTAAGATTCTGAAAGAACTAGAATCCCCCATCGCCCCCACAGACAAATGTGTTACTGACACACTATGGTGTAGCAATATTCAGAAGGCATTATTAGACAAAATAGCTCGCCTTCAAACCAAAATCAACGCTAAAAAATCCTTACTACTAGCTGACCCGGACTATAAACAACTACCGAACAAACCATCTACCTTCAAATCAACCTGCAAACCTTTCAGCTTTTCACCCCTCTCAATCTGGGAAGTATAAAACATCATCAGGAAACTTAAACCCTCAAACTGCCAAGGTGATGCCTGCACTGCCCCGATCATCAAAGCGGCAGCTCATGACCTGGCACCATTCATTACCAACCTTATCAATGCCTCCTTCAAATCTGGAATAGTACCTGACAATCTTAAAGACGCTTGGGTCAATCCACTTATCAAAAAACCTACTCTTGACCCAACCAACCCGTCTAACGTTAGGCCGATAACTACTGTACCGTTCTTATTAAAAATATTAGACAGAGCAGCCTATTTACAAATACAGGCCTACTTAAAATCAAACAACCTCCTAGGACTCAGGCAATCAGGCTTCCGACCAAGACACGGTACAGAAACTGCATTAATTGACCTTACTACCCAGATCCAAATCCTGAAAGACAATGGCAAACTCGCTCTTACTGCTTGACCCTTCGGCTGCTTTTAACCTGGTCAATCACCAAACACTCTGTCACCATTTGAAATCTGCAGCACACTTTTCAGACGCAGCCACGGCTTGGATTAGTTCCTTCCTGGCGAACAGAACCATGAGGGTCTTCTCTCCAACGGATTCTGCCGAACCTTCACCTGTACCCTGTGGAGTCCCGCAAGGCTCCTGCGTGTCCCTGACACTTTATAATGTATTCACAAAACCCCTGTTCGATATCCTTGATTATCTGGGTGTCACGTATACCAATTACGCTGATGACACCCAGATACTCATTCCTATCACGGGTGATTACAAAACTGACAGCACCACCCTTAATGAAATCTACTCTGTAATACAAGCATGGATGGCACACCATGGACTGTGTCTCAATGACGAAAAAACCGAGTTGATCATCCTGGGCACTCATGCCAAACTCAAAAATCTTAACCCCTCATTCAAAGCCTTTACCATTGATGGAAATCTTATCCCAGTGTCAAATAACACTAAAGCCCTTGGTATCTACATCGATGCCACCTTATCCTTCTCCAAACAAACCAATGCAGTAGCATCATCAGCTGCATACACCGGCAAGTTGATCACTGCATCTAGACCGTTCATCTCCGCACCCAATTACATTACTCTTGCCCGAGCATTAGTCCTATCCAAAATAGACTACTGCAACGCTCTTTACTTGGGCACTAGTCACAAACATATCAACAAATTGCAAGTTGTCCAAAACAATGCCATCAGGGCTGCCCTCAACATTCCCAAAAAGGCACATATATCTGAGACCAGACGTAAACTACGCTGGCTCCCTGTGGAACACAGAATATCCCTTAAAACGCTGGCCCTTATACACAAAGCCAGGGCCAACCTTGCGCCAGCATACTTTACGAACAAACTTACACCCCACACCTCCTTAAGATCACTCAGAGCAGCACAAACTAACACCATGACCATACCAAGATTCAAACTTCATAACTCGGGTGGAGCTAGCTTCCCCGTACAAGCTTCCAAATTATGGAACACTATCCCTGCATCCTTGCGAGCAGAATCCTCATTCAACCTGTTCAAACACAACACTAAGTCCTGGCTTCATAATTTGGACTCTATGACAGCCTAACCTCTTGTCTTTCGCTGTAATTTAATGTATATTTACGCACTTGCAATACTATGTTTGCACCTATCTGTAACTTTAACGTAACCTTTGTTGACTGTGTTAATTGTAACTGTAACCAGATCTGATTTACGCGCCCTTATGCCCCCGGGCCTGGCTGCGCTTTATAAATAAATAAATAAAATATGATAAACAGACCAGGCAAAGATATTTATTCTAAAAAGCTTTTCAATCAAAAGAGGTTAGGTGGGTACAGAAAATGGCCCATCAGGAAATCATTATTCCCATCCATTGCAGGATGGCCGTGTTTGATTGCCTTAGGTTCTCGCACTGTCAGGGAGTTAATATAAACTTTATAGTGGCGATCGGGCAACTGGGAGCGCTGCCCACTGAATCGCTCTTCACTTACTTGAAAACCCCAGCCAAAAAGGTAAATAGCGTGAATGCAACTCTCCTGATAAGGAGAGACTTCAACACCATCCAATATTGCCCATACCAGTTTCCTGAATTGGCTCCAACACATACAAATCATGTCAACTCTTTTGGAGGTAATCTAGTTTATCCACAAACAAATGCTAGACATTTAGCCACACTCAACCCGTCACTTGAATTTTTAGCCCAGTTTCATCTAAACCACAGAGGCCCCTTTTTACAAACAGACTATCAACTACTGGCTGCACATTTTGACACTGTACGTAACCTTGCATTGCAATATGCTGCGCAGCATGGCATGGCATAGCATAGCGCCTGCCCAGCAACCACAAGGACAGATGGACGCAGGAGGAGTGCAGCTACAGACATTGAGAATTATATTAGGGTCATGCCCTTCCAGAAATGAGGACATACCCAAGTGGTATGCAGAAAAGTTAGGACAGCTGCAAGCCGCCTATCCCCAGATTACACTGCAGCAAAGGCATAGGGAACTAGCCATGTTCCTACCCTCTGGCTGTACACCGTTTTTAGCAAGCTGTGACAGTTGGATCTCAATGTATAGCTTGCTTTATTTACAGCTGATAGGCACACCTTCTATCACATGTTCTGCATTAATATTGGCAGATATTATGGGAACACTGGGCGCTGCTGCCGCCATGAACTTAGGCTTGTCTATAGCATCTAATAATTATCAAATGGGTGAGAGCATAAGTCTACCCTTATCGAAAGGAGAGCCTGCAAGGTTTGAGGTCCATAGAAAATTGTCCCAGTTAAGCAAGAAAAAAAAAAGAGCTAATTGGGGACATAGTGAGATCCACTTAGCAATCACTAGGCAGGAGACCTGCATAGACACAGAAGAAGGCTAACAAGGATAGTAAGCCAGACAAGGAGACACGCCAGGAAGGAAGACCCTCAAAAGGAAGGGGATCATTTCAAGGTAAAAAGGGTGGTAAAACACAGATGACAGCTTTCAGCAATAGGGGAAGAAAAAAGCCCAGGGCATGAACCAAATAACAGGAAAACTACAGGAGATAGGGATGCCCCGCAGTGGCAAGACAATCACAGGGGTAGACAATCTTGGGGTTAACGTAGGGGGCAGTCCCATTTTAGACCAACAGACTATGATTTCAGAGACAGAAAACACAAATGTATGACACTGATGAGGGTTCATCTCATTCCTCAAAAGCAAAGGCGCCAGACCGTTCTAAAACAGAGGGGAAGAACGTGAAAGTTGAGAAAAAACACACTGCAAATTTCACAGAATGCATAGTCCACATACTCTGAATCATTCCCAGGATTCAGTGGATAGAGGTGCTGTTAGACTCTGGGTCTGATATTTCCATATTTGAATTCAGCCACAAGGCACTGTTGGAGCATACAAAGGCACACAGAAATGCACAAATAACTACACCGAGTGGGCAAACATTAGCACATAACGAAGATTATTTTGAACCATTCAGCTGGAAGGTGAACGTCCCAAAGAGATTGAAGCACTGTTTTGGTCACAGTTAAATATCCAATATAAAGGACTTTTAGCAATTCAAGATTGACCACCAATGTATGAGAGACAAGCACCAACAGGTGAAGAGGTAGTGATGACTGCCTTTTCAAAAAAAGCGAGTGGGGAGCTAGTACAAACATATGCACAAGACTAGGCAGAGCTGGCAACATTGCAGCTGTTTAAAAACAATGAAGGCGGAGACCACCAGGGGGCGCAGACAAGATAGGAGCTTGATCCATCGTCTCCCTCTTCGGGTATCAACACGCAATGGATACCCATATAAAGACGAGCCATCCCGTCTCTGTAACTGAACGTTCTGCTTCGGTTAACATCTGAGCAGAGGCGGATTAAGTTTCAAACAAAACCATGTGAGGAATCACAGAGAAACAGAGCATTCATAACATGCCTCTGACCCTGCATTTGGAAACCTGACATGGCGGCTGTAAAACACACTTCAGACAATGGGGGACCCGATGAGAATCGTCACGACTGAATCGCCTAACTGAAGGAGCGGGACCGGAGCAAAGTGATCTAAAGCGGGTGCTGGCATTGAGAGAGGGAGCCGCATAAGAAGACCTTGCAGGAGAAAGGTGCGTTTCCTTCCCCTCCCACGCTGCCGAAGCCAGCGATAGTGTGCAGCCGCACCAGCAAACAAAAGAGTGTCCTGTCCGGGCCCCTTAAAGTGAAAATGAGAGGAGCGCTGCAGTCCGCACGGTGCATGAGCGGCGCACACGGCTTCTCCTCCGACCCCCGGCCCCAGAAGCGGGAGGGCCTGCGGAGTAATTTGAGGCGTCCCTCCCTCCCTC
This sequence comes from Ambystoma mexicanum, assembly GCF_040938575.1. Taxonomy (NCBI): domain Eukaryota; kingdom Metazoa; phylum Chordata; class Amphibia; order Caudata; family Ambystomatidae; genus Ambystoma; species Ambystoma mexicanum. The sequence continues at coordinate 944,504,733 of NC_090941.1, read as the reverse complement.
CCAGTGGCCCTTACAATTGCCTGTAACTAACACTGGAGCAGGGGCCCGCAGTAGCGTTGCAGCCCCAGCAGAACAAACAGCAACAGCTAACACCATGGCAATCACAGCCTCACCAGCACCCGTCGACGACAGACAGTGACCCCAGAGCAGGCAGTGCACCTAATCAGCAATAAACATGAATAAATACTCACTTAACACGGTCCCAGGCTCCAAGAACTTACAAATATACCTCAATGATTAGCCTTCACAGGAGCCAGCGAGGGCGAGATTGAGAGTCACAGAACAGGCGCCTTGCGCTGCATAAATCCCAAGGAGGGTGCCAAAGGGGGTGGTGAGGAAACAGTATCAGACTGGCAGACTAGAGTGGCTGTTAGGGAGAATTCTCTTATAAGGCTAATTTCCCAAACCTAGTGAGTCCCCCAGCAGCTTTGCTGGATTTTTTGGGGTTTGTTTTTTTCTCCTGCTAAGAGTGAGACTCTTTTACTCCCACTCTTAGGCATGATTTGAGGTATGTCTTTGACTTGTTATGTGCTTATGGGCTCTGGGGTTTCTTTTTACTCCATAGGGTATCACCTGTTTTTCTGTATGTGTGGTACACAGCACCCTCCGTGCAGTACCACAGGGGTGTCACAGTGACCCCCAAACAGACTCCATAACCTGGGACTGACGACTGACTACTGTCTCCCAGGGCATGTAAAGTCACCATTGGCTTTACTAGTCCAAAATTGTGAACAGAACCAGTACAAACCATCATATTGTGGAAGTACTGGTAAGGGGTAATTTGATTGCCCCTGAGTCGGGTTTTCGAGGGGGCACGGTCCCGTCCCCCCTCGTCGAGTTTCTGGCTGGTGGCAGTGGTTACCACGCGAAATATTCCACCGGAATATTCTCTATGGGATTTTCCCATTCATTTTAAACGCACCACTTTTTGGTGCAATGTTAAAGATACAGCCGGTTTATTTATTAAATCACCGGTTGGGTCTTTTTGCCAGAACTCGATTCTAAAATGGCGTTTGTGTCTGTCTCTGTAAGTCTGACCAAGGTCGAGCCCTTTGTTCCACTATTTTGGCGGACTTCTCCACTCCACAGAAGACCTCCAAGTGGTGCCACTCTGTCTGGGTTCAACAGGAAGGGTGGAGGGGGGAATTGGCACCCTGGACTGTGTTGCCTCGCACTCTACTCTGATTGGCCCAGTGGTGCGCCGCCCGGCTCCCCACTTAGCATGTGTGATTGACAGCTAGGCTGATGAATGGGGGTTTTTCTGCATAAAAGCAGGACCTTTGGGACTGGAACTTCAGAAGTCGCCACAGGACCCAAGAATCCAAAGAGGGACGAAGCTGAGCCATCTGCAACGACAACGCCACCAGTGAAGCCCTGCTGCAGCTACCTCACCACTTTCCCGACGACAAGAGAAGATCTTCTGCTGGACGAGTCTTCTTCCTCTGAGCTGGTTCACCCTTTTTCGCCTTCCAAAGACAGCCCTTGGCACGGGCGATTCGACCAAGCACCCCGGCGGCCGGATAGCCAAGCTCACCACTTTTTGACTGCAAATGAAAGGACCGCACCATTTAATCGGGAACTCCGCGGCTGGTTTCATCTCTGTGCAGTGCACGGACTCCAAGTTTCCTCCTCGGCGAGATCCTCTCTTCCCCTGATCGGAACAACGAACTGCAACCAGTGCCAGAAACAACTGCCCCTGCTGGAGCTTCCTTTCTCTTTAAGGTACTGTGTCCTCCGTGGCCTCCCTTTCTACAGATTGCGAAAGGTGACCCTTAAATCCTTGGCTTCTATACTGGGTTGGCTCCAGACCTCTAACTATCTTGTGACTCACCCCAACCTCTTTTGAACACTCTGCAAAGACTTTCAGTGCACTTTAAACCGTGTGATCCTGAGCATATTTCGCTTTACTCCATTTAAAGTGGGCCTGGCCTATGAACTTTGGCTCTACAGTATAACCTGCCTTTCTTCCTTTGCTCTGAACTCGTAAAAGTGTTGGGAACTGTTTTATTTTATGCTCTGCCTTTTAATAGTTGTGCTTTAACCCTGACTTGTCTGATAGTTATCAAGGTGTGTATACTTACCTGACTGTGTTTTAGATTACTTTTCATTGAGAGTGCTAGTGTATTGAAGTGTGTTTTAAATAAATAACTATATACTTTTTATACAAAGCTCTGGTCAGTGTTTGTTTTCTCTACTGTGTTTTAGCTCTATTGTGTATACTCTGCATACTGCCCTACTCTTCTTGAGAGAAGTCTGACTGCTCAGCCACAGCTACCAGGTAAATCTGGGTGGTGCAGAATGCTACCAATTGGGTTTACTGCTACTCCTGTAGTCTTAATCTTTTTGCAGTGTTCCCCAAGGGAACTGCACAGGATTCTGCTTAACAGTGGCAAAGGCTGAGGACCAACTTGAAGCTGTGGCGAATAACCAGCAATCACGAGATATAGCTATGATGCAATATGAAGCCAGACTTCAAGATTTAGAACAAAAGGAAAGAGACGTGGAAGCGAAGCTTGCCGACCTCGAAAATAGAGAACGAAGATCGAACATTTGGATACTGGGCCTAGCAGAAGAGCAGAGGGAATCCCCAGTAAGCCTGGAAAAGAAAGCTGAAGCCCTTATCCGGACTCTCTATGATGACACAGACACCCCAAAGCTGGAATTTGATAAGAGTGCACAGAGAAGGGGGGACCTCGCGTGGTCCCCGGTCGGTCCTTGTAATATGCCATTATTACACCCAAAGGAAAGACATCCTGCGGAGGGCGAAAGAAAAGGGCACAATCGAATTCGGAGGTGCAAAAGCTTTATCAAGATCTCTCGGCCATGACCCTCGCCAAAAGGAAGCGATGCCGCCCCCTCACGATGTGGCTGCAAGAAAAGGGAACTCGCTATCGATGGGGCCACCCCTTCTTGTTGTCATTTGAATACGCAGGAGAAGATTTTAGAATTACAACAATCGATGAATCAGAAAGAGCCTTGCGTCACCTCCGAGGCACAACAGAGGACATGGACATTGATCAGGAAGCCAGAGGGGCCGATACCAGACGCAGCATCTAAACCACCCAGGAGAGACAAAGTGCAAACGAAGTGGAAGTACAAGCGCCTGAACACTCCATGCCTAAGATCACACACCTTAAACGTTCTCTATCCAGCATTTTTCTTCTTGGCTGTTGCCGAAATGCAGGTTAATGGAAAGAGAGCCCCTCATTTTCCTTCTTTGAGTGGGCCCGCTTGATTCAGAGAGGGATGGCTCTAATCCTCTCAGGTTACCTAATAATGTACCCTTTGCGTGCACACACTTATAAGACTGTATTATTGTATAAAGCCCGAAGAGGGGCCTCACCAGAGTGTCCCTTGTTAGTTTAGGACGTCTCTTTAGTCGACAGAGAATGCTCGGGTTAGCTTTTCTCAGGGGAAGGGATGGGGGTCGAGGGAGTGCGAACACTATCGGAATTCAAGAAGCATCAGAACCGTAACATAGAACCACATACACCAACAGCATTTACAACACGGCAGACCACATTCAACACAGGAAGGAGGCAACAAAATCCATTAAGATTGCAGAACCTGAGGGCTCCCCGAGCAACGTTTAAACACCACAATGGCAAAGATTGATGGCATAACTTTTGGGTCCCTGAATGTAAGTGGGTTAAACTCTCCGCAGAAAAGATCCATGCTGGCGTGACAGTTTAGACAATCCCGACTGGATATACTGTTCATACAAGAGACGAAAGATGTTCATGAGGGGTGGAGAGGCGACTTGTTCAGAAAATCCCTGGCATTTCATCCAGAACACATACACAGAGTTGCCCAAGGTAGATATGTGACGCTTAAGGGAGAACTACAGTCCCGTAAAGTTACCCTTTGCACAGCCTACGCCCCAAACCAATGTCAGTCAAATTTCTTTGAACCCTTGTTCGATTTTTTGGAAGACTGGAAGATGGGTATGCTAATTCGTGGGGGCAATTTTAATGTGGCGGCAGACAGAGATCTGGATTGGGACTCGGTGCGGCAGGTCATACAGCCACCGAGCAATCAGCAGGGTAATCGATTCCTTAGTCAGTTGAAAGAGCACCACTCAATCAACACATGGCGCGCGACTCATCCCAAAGACAAAGGCTTCACTTTTTGCTCCCCCGACACCAGAGTTTCTCCAGAATCGATTACCTCCTATAAGGGGCAGAATGTGAAAGTGGGATCCTCGAGACATCCATAGAAGTAGTCGCCTGGACGGACCATGAGCTATGCAAACTCGTATTAGACTTCAAGGCAGATAGGCGATGGATCTGTAATGACTTCCTGTGTAGAGATCCAGTGTTTAAGGACGCTCTCTCGGAGGCCATAACAAACTACTTTGAAGAAAATGATGTAAATGGATGCCATTAAACACGATATGGGAAGCAGCGAAGGCCACGATGAGGGGGATCCTGATATCCGAGGGGCGTCCAAGAAGATGTTAAGGCAGCTCAGGGAAGTAGAAATCAAAACTACCATTTCCCACCTAGAGCGAGAACTCCGCCAACATCCCGATCAAGCAGAAGACGAGCTATCTCAGATGGTAGGACTAAGAAATGAGCTAAAAGATATAAATATCTCAAACAAAAATATTTCGATCAGGGAGATAAGGCCCACACTATGTTAGCGAACCGGTTAAGAAAACAAAGAGCCGATAGAGCTGCGTATAAGGTGTGTGATGAAGGGGGAGCGGCGCTTACAGATCCCCATGAAATAGTAAGCCGCTTCTCAAGGTTTTACTCACAATTGTACACAGTTGAAGAGGATTGTGCACCAACTGACATAAAAGAATTCCTAGAAGCACTCCCCCGGCCACCCATACACTTAGAACATGCAGAACAATTAAATGCACCCATAACCACCATAGAAGTTCAAAAAGCGATTTCCAATCTAAAGGTAGGCTCAGCCCAAGAGCAGGATGGCTATACCCCACCATTTTATAAAACAAATAGTAGTACCCTCTCACCATTCCTAGCCAAACTGTTTGATTCAATATTAACGACAGGCCAAGCCCCTAAAATCATTTACAGAGTCAATTATAGTTATTCCTAAGGAAGGAAAGAACCCCCAGGAGTGCACATCATACCGCCCAATCCCCCTTATAAATGTAGATGCAAAAACCTATGCAAGCATTTTGGCATCCAGTCTTGCTCTGGTTCTCCCCCAGCAGGTACATTCAGACCAAGCAGGTTACATGAGGGGAAGACAGGAACCGGACAACATTAGGAAAACTCTAGACTTAATGGTAGGCCTCCAGGAGGCAGATGGCGACCCCCTGTTACTGTCACTTGAGGCCGAGAAGGCGTTCGATGGCGTAGAATGGCCCTTCTTGAAGCCAGTACTGAAATGGGTGAGGGTAGGCACAGCATGGACACAAGGAGCGAGCGCACTATACCAAACAGCACAGGTTAAGGTTTCCATTAATGGTGTCTCTTCGGACCCCATTGTCATCACACGAGGTACTAGGCAAGGATGTCCCCTCTCCCCCCTGATTTACGCACTAGTCATTGAGCCCTTTGCCCAGAGACTGAGGTCAAATCCCCGGATACACAGCATTACTTGGGGAAACAAGATATTCTCCTATATCTTACTAAACCAGCAGAATCAATCCCAGCCCTCTTCCAAGAACTACACAAATACAGAGCCTTATCTGGCTTTCGTGCGAACATTCAGAAGACTATAGCAGTCCCACTGAGAGAAGATGGTAACCTCATCCAGTCTCTGGACGTGAGCTGGGGCCTCAAAATACAATCCCAATCTGTGAGGTATTTGGGGGTAAACATCACTATGTCCCTTGGGAACCTCTTTGAGGCAAACTATGTCCCGCTATGGAAAGCTGTAAGGGACGACGTGAAAAGATGGTCAAAACTGTCCCTGTCGTGGGCCGCCAGATTCACATCCATCAAGATGAACATTTTGCCCCGGTTTCTCTTCCTCTTTCAATCACTCCCGGTAGTAGTACCAGACTCCTTCCTCGCCGAGATTAAACGGGTGTTAACATACTTATGGGCAGGTAAAAAGCCTAGAGTCCCCCACTCCACTCTTATCTTACCCAAAGCAAAGAATCAGCGGGCATGGCGTTTCCAGATATCCACGAATACTACAGAGCCTCCCAACTTAGAGGACTGGCCGATCATCTATGGGAAAACCCAGAGAAACAGTGGGTAGCGATAGAAAACATTGCCTTTGCCCAGTCACTTTAGGGGAATGGTTATGGGTCCCTCAGTCAGCCATGACGCGAAGAATACGAGAACATCCTATCCTAAAAGGTATTATGGTCACTCTGGCACCCCCTCGAGCCTCAAGAGGTGTCACAACCTGGCCCTCCCCGTTAAGGTTGTATCTGGTCTCCCCCCATACCAAAGATAATCTGCGATGTTCATCTATTTCGGAATTGGTGAGGCTGGTGTTGTGAGGGTGACTCAAATGTGGAGGGAAGGGGTATACATCTCTCTAGAGGACCTACGCGATGCCCTACAAGGAGAGAATGTTTCCGCTATGCAATATCTGCAATTATGTAGCGTATTAATGGATCACCACTGGGCAGAAACCCTGCGAGTCCCCTCACCGCTTTTGAATTGATTCTAAGTGTCCCCCAGACCATGAAAGGGCTCATTGCCTGAATGTACAGAGCTTTGATCACCAGAGGCCACTTAAGACGTCCGTCATCCGAGGTGAAACGGGAAACAGAGTTGAACTTGGTAGATCAACCCGGGGTTTGCAAGGCTATACGAAGGGCGGTCTGGAGGTCGTCCATATCCACACAATACAAGGTGCACAATGCGCGCATACTAGTCAGGTGGCACTACACTCCAAAAAGGCCGTCTAAAATGTTGCCTGGCAACCCCCGCATTGCTGGAGAGATTGTGGGGAATATTCATTATTACTGGCATCAGTGGTGGGGTTGTGACAAAGTGAACATTTACTGGAAAGAGGTTTTAGGCTGGATCCAGGACATCAACGGGATTCCCAGAGAACTAACGCCAACACTGATACTATTTTTTTCTTTCAAGTTTTTATTAAATCCAACAAAACAATACAAACCAAACAGGCAGAGCATATGTCATCAAAACCATTGCACATTTTACATCAATGTGCTGCTTCCCCCCCCCGGTCCGAGCCTAACCATCTTCACGTTCCATATCTGCATCCTGTGGCAGACGCTCCTACTCAGTGGATTCACCTGGGTCCGGAATTGACCCAAACAGTTCCGCTATTACTGATTTCCAAGCCATCAGGGACTCTGTTCCCTCCGATCCCCCAACACTGCTTGCCTCCTGCCATACCATAGTTTCCGCCTCCGCCCATTTCTGCAAGTCCTTCCACCACACCTCCACCCGTGGTCTATGGCATGTCTTCCATCCCATGACTATTCTCCTCTTTGTCAACACATATGCTAAGTCTTTCAGTTTGCTCACATGTTCTAGCTTCCTAGGTCTTGGGAACACCCCCAACAAACAGGCCCACACCGTGTCCACTACAATCTGGACCTCCTTCTCGGCCAGTTTACATTCCACCTCACTCCAAAAGAGTGCAATGACCGGGCACGACCAGAACATGTTTTGCATTCTCCTCGTCACACTTGGGGCATGCCTGCCGACCTACATTTGCGAACCTGGATATCCTCTGGGGTGTCATATGCCCTATGCATGATATACAGTTGTATCTGTTTCAACCTAGCATTTCTAGACACCTTCTTATGATACCCTTGTACCCGTTCCTACATTCCGTCTTCCATCGGGGTCCCCACTTCCGTTTCCCAATCCAGTCTCAGTTGGGTGACCTCTTTCCCCACTCTGTGCATCAGCATCTCATATAATCTAGATATCTCGTGCCCTCCTTCCGCAATGTCGTAAATCATATCCAATATGACATCTGGCTCTCCCTCTAGCACGGTTTCAGGCCACATTTCCTTAACTCTTTTCACCATTCTATAGTACGCAATATACTGACCCGAATGCAACCCAGATACATCCCGCAACTCCTCAAAGGCAACGATTGAGCCCTCCTGCCAAATATCTCCCATGGTTGCAAGCCCGACCGGATCCCAGTGGTTCCAGATTATCTTCCTTAACTGTGCATCCGCCCCCGTCAATGTAACCAATGGAATCTGCAGAGAGCATGGGGTTGTATTTTCCAACATCGTGCACGCTCTGCGCCACATCTTCCACCCCAGCAGCATCATAATGGGACGCCCTTTCAGTTCTGCTCTGAGTACCCACATCATTTCTTTCAAGTAAAAGGGTGTGCAATCCTGCCCAAACAACCTGGATTCAGAGGTTTCGTCATCAGAAAGCCATTTAGCCACATACTGCAGTTGGCTTGCCACATAATACACCTCGTAGTTGAGCAATTTTATCCCCCCTCTTTCATGGAAGTTCTGTAACTTCCATAACGCCACTCTGTTCCGTGTGCCATGCCACAAGAAATCCCTACTCATACTGTTCAGTTTGATGAAGAACTTCTTAGGTATCAGATATGGGATGTTCGCAAAGTAGTGCAGGAGCCTAGGCAGGACCACCATCTTGAGCATCGCTCCCCTCCCCATCATAGCTAAGGGCAACCTCACCCAAAACCGCATGCAATTTTAAATTTTTTTCAAAGCCACCTCAGTGTTATGCCTATGCTCTTCTTCCACGGTGTGATAAATGTCTATCCCTAAGTATCGGAACGTATCAAACGCCCATGGCACCGGTAATACAGGTAACCTCTCCAACGGAATTCCCGCATACCTGCCCAGCGGGAACATGCTTGATTTCTGGGGGTTCACCGCTATTCCAGAAAGACCCGCATATCTATCCATTACCTCTAAGATATATTGGAGATTTTCTTCCGGGTACCTCAAGTACAGCAACATATCATCTGCATATAGAGAAATCAAATGTTTTTCCCCTTTCACCTCAATGCCTATTGTATCATACTTAGGTATATTGCTAGAGGTTCCAGGGCCAGTATATAGAGCATTGGGGACCACGGACAACCCTGTCTGGTACCCCGGCCGAGCTGCCACCTTTCCGATATCACCGACCCTGTCTTAACCCTGGCCAGTGGCTCCCGATATAATATCTGTGCCCATCGTACATATCCTGGCCCCAACCCATACCCTTCTAGGGTCGCTATCAACCATGGCCACTTAACCGAATCAAAGGCCTTTATTGCGTCTAAGGACACTATCGCCATTTCCCCGGTGTGTTTGTTGCTATCTTCAATAATTCGCTGGAGTCGCCTGTGATTATTCGAGATGTTCCTGCTTGGGACATATCCCGTCTGATCAGGGTGTATTAATCTACCAATTACCTTTTTTAATCTATTTGCCAACACAGCCGTCAGTATTTTGCTGTCTTGATTCAGCATCGACAAGGGGCGGTACGAGCTACAGCTGTGCCCAGGCTTATTGGGTTTGGTTAGCGGTATTATGGTCGCTTCTCTCAATGACTCTGGCAGACTTCCTGTCTCAAATGCTTCATTCAACATTTCCAACAGCGGGGAGAGAATCTCTTCCGCATATACTTTATAGAATTCGCTCGGGAGTCCATCCGTCCCTGGCGTCCTGCTAGTAGGTAACTGTCTCACTACCTCCCCCAGTTCCTCCAGGGTGATCGGTGCGCTAGCTCTTCTCTCTCCTCCTCGCTTGTCTTAGGCAACCCAATATCCTCCAAAGTTCCCATTAACGTATCTCGGCAGTTACCCCCATGGTCTGCATATAATGTCTTATAATAGTCCACGAGGTCCCCCCCCCAAATCACAGCACTCCCCACACACTTGCTCATGTTAGTATACAGCGTCCTGATGTATGCCGCTGTGTTCTGGCTCGGGGCATATATATTCACTATGCTTATTTCCCTATTTTCCACCAGCCCTCTCAGAATGACCATCCTCCCGTCTGCTTCCACTACCTCTTGTAACCGTTGGAATGGGACATGCGGCGCCATCCAAATAAGCACACCCCTAGCATAGGCAGAATAGGATGAGCTCACCATCACTCCCTCCCACTTCCTAGCAATCGTGTCCGCTTTCTCACATGTCAGGTGAGTCTCCTGTAGCAATGCAATGTCTACTTTTTGTCTACGCAGGTAGAGCATAACCTTAATTCTTTTCAAGTAACTGTTTAGCCCCCTTACATTCCATGTTATAATTCTAAGGTCCCCCATGGCTTCTCCAAGTGCCATTCCGCCTCCCACAGGCGTCGTCCGACTCGGAGGTCTCTACTCCTCTACATAGGCTCGTTCCCAAATTCCAACTCCCTTTAACAAAAAACACACCAAACTCCTCTCTCCCCAGAACTATGTACACGCTAAGCTCCCCTCCTCCCTCCCCTCCCGCCACCCGTCCCTCCCCAACTCCCAACTCCCAACAACACCCCCCTCAACTTTTGCCCAGCTCCATTCCTGGATCTCAGGCGCTCCCACATCTAGCCCCGACTAACACACACCTACGTCCAGGGCCCAGTAGGGTAAAGCGGCCGTAGTGGCCGCTTAACTAACACTGTTTGGGGGAGGATTGCTCCAGTTCCGTTACTCCTGTTCCACCAAACGTTACGCTTTGTGCTAATGCTTAGACAACCGTAAATACATTTACACTATAGTCTAGTCCAGTACGAGCCAAGGCCTGCATGTTAATCAATGTTTAACCAGTCTCATTTCCCAATGCAAACCAAAACACCCACCCACTTACCCCCCTGTGTAAATGACTCAAGTCCTTCAGGAATCACTGCCTCGCCGGTCACGGTCCGCCTCTTTCTCAGGGCAACCCTGCAAATCCAACCATGTCGTCATATCTTCTGGGGTTTCAAAGAAGAGAGCCCTGTTCCCGTGCAACACTTTGAGTTTCGCCGGGTACAGGATGTACTTGATGCCTGCGTCGCATAGCCTCCTTTTGACAGCCACGTAGTTATATCTCTGCCTCTGTACCAGCATCGTATAATCCGGGTATGCCGTGACGTTAGTAGATGCCCTCTCGATTGTTCCGCCTTTGCGAAAATAATTCTAGGATCTTTTCCCTGTCCCTATAATTCAAAATCCTAGCAATGATCGGTCTCGGTGGGGCCCCAGGTCGTGGTTTCCTCATCAATGCGCGATGCGCCCATTCCACCGTGAACCCCTGTGATAATTTGTCAGCTCCTATCCCTTGAATGATCATGTTCTCAACGTAGTTCGTAGGGTCCTGGCCTTCTTCTCCCTCTGGAAAGCCGACCACACATATTATTCCTTCTCTCCCTCCCTTCCGCTTCTTCAACCGTATTTTCCAAGTTGGCAACCTGCTGCTTCAGCACGTGGATTTCTTTGACATTACCACTGCTAACCTCTGTATTGGTTTTTACTGCACTTTCCAAGACACTGGTCCTGTCAGCAAGCGCTCTAACATCTTGTCTCAACAGAGTGAGTTCCGTCCCCACCGCGTCAATTTTAGTTTCTAGGGCGATCCGTAAGTCTGCCATTGCCAGGCCCCATTTCGTGCTCATCTCTGTTATCGCCTCCAGGATCTGCTGTTTATCTCCCTCCGGGGCTTCCTCTGCACTAGCCACATCCTTGCCCAACCATAGTAGGGGTCCTTTGCGTCTTTGCGAAGACTTCCATAGTAGGTTGTTTGGTCTTGGATTTAGCAGGTTTCGCAGACATGTCACCCTCCGTTCGTGTGCAGTGCCGGCCAATGTTATTATCAACTTCCAAGGTTTTGCCAGTTGGTAGGAATGTGCCTTTTGTAAATGCCAGTCAAATGTGTTGCGGCCTCCCACGTATGCTGTGACAGCGACCTAGGCTCCCCCGTTCAATTTACCTGAACCCACGTGACATGCGGGCCAAAGTTTTCCGTGAAGGGTGATGCCCACCTGCCGCAATCAGGACCTGGCCTCATTCAGTGCCCCTATTCGATTTGGCTAGCAGTGCGCCCACGTGTCCCACACTGGCCTTATATATGTCACAGGCCCCTTCAAAGAAGTGTGTTCCTTATCCACGTCACGTCTCCACAGCCCATTCTGCAGCCACTGCTGTACTTCTGTTGGTCGCCTCTTTGAGTGATCCGCAAAGACTGGCGTGTGCGCGCTTATACAGCCTCCCTCTGCAGAAGTTACTACATAGTATTAGCAACAGGGCCCAAGCTCTGCAATCCGCAGTGCGCACTTCGCCAACCGACACCACCGCACTGCTGCGCGTTCCGTGCAGCACTATTTCGTCCCGCTGGCAGCTTCAGTCCTGTTTGTATACAGTTGTCTTCATAGGCGAGCGCGGCCGTCCCTCACACCGGTCGGCGCTGCGTTCGTTTCTCGCAGGCAGCCGCCCCGGCTGTGTCCTACTAGATCTTCCTTGCAGATGCTCGCCTGGGCTCCCCTCAAACGACCTTCATCCTTGATCGGCACAGTCCGCCAAAGCTTGCGCACAGCGAGGTCGGGCCAAGACGTGTGCGCCTCCCAGCCGAATCGGGGTCACTCGTTACAACGATGTCAGCGCTAGAAATGTTCATGAGCTACACAAGAGCAGGGAATAAACTGAGATTAGACACTCCATCTGTAGGCTCAGGCCGCCGCCCGCAAACACTCGCAACAATGAGGCGAGCTAGTTTCTGTTTCCGTTCGCTTCGGCAGTCCCTTTGTTCGCCGCCATTTTGGCAACAAGTATCTACCCGGCAGCAACAGAAAGATTCATTTAACTCTCAATCCACCGAGTCCGCGCACTCCTCCTTCGGGATTCCTGCAGCCCATGTGTTCCAAAACACAATTCTGTGTTTTCAAGGCATGCGTGCCAATTTCAACAGCGTAAGTCGATCAAATGTAGTCGGATCATCAGGAGCTCATCCCGGAGCACGTCCTATTCCATGGCTAGTTAGCCACGCCCCCCCCAAAACTGATACTATTTGGGGTGGAATCTGATGAAGACTCTCACATGACTCTCTCACACATGCCTCGAAATGTACTATTAGCTGCCAGAATATGCTTAACTATCAAATGGAAGTCAGCAGTTCTCCCCTCTAAAAGAGAATGGCTTAGTAAGGCTCATGCAATTTACTAAATGGAAAGCCTTACGGTCGCAGTCGATCTGGTTACCCTTTAAGGAATATTATGCTGAATACTGGGGTTCCCTGAGCCACGCCAAGTAAGGCTACCACTCAACCACCCTCAGGTTACTAGGCAACCATAAAACGGAGTATACTCCTGCAAGTCAGCAACACATGGACCTACGGAGCCTGTTCAACAATTAACTCTGGTTACCCTGAGAGATTAAGTTGGTTTCCTGTTTATTCAATGAAGCTTTGCCATTTTTCCGACGAGTGGGGGAGGAGGGAAACGGGTGGGAGGGGAGGATTGGAGGGGATACACACAAGTTACGATGTTTTCGGTCAATTGTATTTTCGATACCTTTTTTACATGATGTCGACAAAGTCGAACTGACATTTACTGTGAATTAAACATGCTATGTTAGACTTGTAACAAAATCAAGACTTAAAAAAAATAAAAAATAAAAACACATGTGGGGCATGATCTAGAATGTCCAGCGCATATGATTCCAGTGCTGAAACCACCCCCACCACAGATGCAGTCAAGCCACAAGCAATTGCCCACATGCAAACCATAGTGGACCAACTAATGGACCAGGGGGTAATCATAAAGCTAGCAAGCCCACATCACAGTCCGGTGCTCCCTGTTTTAAAACCTGATGGTAATTCGTTTTGTCGATTTTAGAATTTTTAATGCACATTGTAAGACATAGGCAGTCCAAAACCAACATCGTTCTGGACTTCTATCCAATGTACATAGATGCAAATATAAAAACAAACCTTGATCTAAGAAATGGGTATTTCACACAACCTTTAAGTGTAGAAAGCCAGAAATACACTGCATTCACTTTTAAAGGGAACGCATTTCCAATTCACTAGAATAATGCAAGGTTATTGCCCAGCACATTCTCAAGTAGAATGCAGAGTTTGCTGCCAGACATTCCTAACTGTTGGCAATATGTAGATGACATTTACATCACCCATGAGAATCTCAATTTGCAACAAGTAGAAGTAGTCATTCACACATTGGCTGCAAAAGGGTACCCGATTAACTTCAAGAACTCAAAAACAGCTCATCGTGAGGTTACCTTCTTAGGGTTCACTCTTTCAGATGAGGGCAGAGGCTGTCTGCAGATTTTCTTGAGAAGTGTGCCAGGATGCAGCTACCAAGGCACACTTAGGCAATTGCAGGCAACTTTAGGGCTTTTGAAGTTTGGCAGATCTTTTGCATCTAATGTTGCCAAGTTAGTGAAACCATTGTGTGCTTTGACAAAATCAAATTTCAAAGCAGCTTATTGGTTGCCAGAGCACACTTACATTCTGCACCATGTGTACTCATTAATGACTCAAACTGGTCCTTTGCAAGACAGAAATACGGAAAAGACTTAGAAATAAAGCTGTTGGTGGGAGATAATGCTTTTACATACACAGTTTGCAATCTAGGGGAGACTAAACCAATTGCATACAAGTCACATGTATATTCTACACCCGAATTAAGATTTACACCTGAGGAAAAGACTATGTATTCAGTTCAGATGATCATTCAGAAGGAAAGGCCATGGCAAATAGAACTATACACTTGAATACACCTTTAGCTCAACTTCAGGCTGCCACAAAAGCTAGCGTGCCCACTGCAAAGGCATTACACATACTAGATGGATTCAATAGTCAGCATCTCAACATGCTCCAGATGTAAAGTATCATGATTAAGCAGAATTGCAAAGAATGAGTGGATTGACTTGGACAATGGCTACAAGCGAGACATCTCACTGCCTGACATGCCATGGTTTGATTTTTTCCAAATAATTGACCATGATGGCTCTGCCATACCAGTTGTTGGAACACATTCTAAATATGTTGCTGCATGTGCAGCAGTGGTAGTGCATTTTACACATGAAGAAGTATTTATACATACTGATATTGCAACAAAGCTTCTGGGAGACATCATCTGCCCAGACTGCTAAATTGCATGGATTGCTGCTTGCATTGCGCCAAGCTGACTCGGGGAACCCCGCCCTAGTAGCCTCAGATTCAGATTACATTGGCAGGGCTTATAACACTGATTTGCATTGGTTATACCAGGGCACAGCACTGCATTGAACTTACGCAGGCTACAACACATTCTTGCGCAAACAGCAGCATCCCAAGAACAGTATGCCATGCTCTCCCTGGATGCCACAAAAGGTGTTTGACTCAATATACTGGGAATGGCTGGTGGCGACACTAAGGGAATTTGGATTTGGGGAGGGATTCATCCGATAGGTCGAATACTATACACAAATCCAAAGGCTAGGGTCAAAACAGGGAGGTTAGTGTCAGCAATCTGGGACATAAAGAGAAGGACGAGACAGGGATGCCCATTATCCCCGATGCTATATGTGCTGGGCCTTGAACCAATGGCAATATTTCTCAGGAAGCAACACCTAGATGCTGGCATCTGGGTCGGAGGAACAGGACACCTGCTGTCTCTTTACGCGGATGACGTGCTGCTGTGCGTGAGAGACCCGCGCCCGAATGTCCCGGTGATCTTGGACAGACTTGATAATTATGCCAAAGTGTCCGGGATCCATTTTAACAAGACCAAATCCTGCATATTCCCATTAGCGGGGCCAACTGGGAGGTGGACTCGTTCAAATACTTGGGGTAAAGCATTACACATACGCCGGAGCAAATGCATGAACACAACATGGCAAAGGTGGTGCAGGGCTTGGGGAAGCCCATGAAATTCTGGTTGAAGCTGCCACTATCACTGTTAGGTAGGATAGCCATTACCAAATTGATTATTCTCCTGAGGTTCTTGTACTTCTTCAACAACGTGCACTGCTATGTCAGGACGTCCTTTTTCCGCTCCTTGGAGGTGCTGCTCTGAAAATTCTTGTGGGGCGCTAACAGCCACAGACTCTCACTAACAACATTATATCTACCATACGACAAGGGTGGGGTGAAATTGCCAAACCTCTAGGTGTACTACCTGGCAGCACAGCTCGGTCACGTAATTAAATGGCTGGCAGATGAGACTACCTCAGAGACAAACTTACTGCAACACCTAGTGGCTCCCATCAAACTAAAAGAAATATTGTGGGTAACACAAGAGGGCCGAAACACGTTCCACTGATGGTGACACTGGGTAGGAAGGTATGAGGAGAGCGCAAATCTTGCTGAAACTAGTAAACCCCTACTCACCGGAGTTGCTGATAGCAGCAGACACATGCAAAGGTAGCACAGACATGGCAGTGATGAGAAAATGGGAGGGGAAAGGGATATACACATGGGGAGATGTATATGAGGACGGGGTCTTTAGGAAATTTGATTCAATGCAAGAAAAAGGAGCTGCCGAGCGGGCAATTTCTCTGGTACCGCAGAGTCCGGGAAGCAGCCAAAGAAAGATGGGCGGGCTGGCCAGAGGAACCACAGGCGAACCCACTGCTGACCCTGATGTACAATTTGAACGACGGATGAGTTACCCATATAAATTGCATGTGGGACTTCTGATGCAAACTAAGTGGGCACGAATGTGTACATCTTGTTTTGCCCTCATCCCCAATGATGTGTTATTAAGTGTAATGCATGTTTGTTTAAAAAGGTTTTTTTTTTAAATAAGTTTGTGTAATATCACATATGTTCTGTGTGTGGCACAATGTGCCCTTTTTTTTTAGTCATATACAACATGTAATTTAGCTTTTTGACCATTTTTTCTGTGTTGCGTTTTATGTTATATTGCAGACACATCAGCAAACTGCATTTGTTTAGTTTTTAATTTTTTTTTCACTTGTATCTTTGGGCCCTGTAAAGAGGGATGATCAGACTCACCTTATGTTTTCCAGCATGATGATACACACCCAACCCTAAAGGCACAGCACTGAATGAGCAATGGGAGAAAGACCTGGGTGCAGACACAACGGAGAAAGAATGGGAGAGAATACTGATCTTTCCTTAGGCAGTATCGAGGAACCAGCACTTCAAGCTAATACAACTGGATGTGCTGTACGTACAAATATGACCCTGCACAGAATAACTACATTTAACAAGGAATCAAGTTCAAAATGCCCGTGGTGCAATGGCGAGAAAGCAGACTGGCTTCATATGTTCTGGGGGTGTGTGCGTGTGCAAAGTTTCTGGACACACAGAGCGAGCTTGCAAGGAGGCTGGAGTAGAGAGGTATGAATGGTCACTGAAAGAATGCCTGCTGGGTGCCTACCCCAAAATCAGCAAACACAAACATGTGGTTAGGTTTATGGATCTGGCATGCATACTAGCCAAGACAACCATCGCCATGTCCTGGAAAACTGCTGCCGGGCCACAATATGGAAAATGGCGCAAGGAATTTGAAAGGTGGGCATACCAAGGTGTGGGTGAAGGGAACAAACAGATCGGAACCTGATGGTAATGATAAGTGTGTAGCATGGAAAGCGTTGATCTGAGACATGTTTCACCCGTCTGATGACAAACCCCAATGAGTGCACCAATTAAGGCAAGAATCACCCACTAGGTACCCAGTTCATTATTCCACAGCACCCAATTGACATTGGCTAACTGGAGAACATGAAGAGTACAAAAGGGCTAAGCCCCAGACATTGAAGAGTTTGCCCTCAACCAATGTTAAAAAATAACACATGGAACATGTAGGAAGTTGTTTGTCAATTGTTATTTGTTGTTATTAACCTAAATGTAGGCATGAAAAGTGGAAATTTAACTGCACGACTAACTATATATGTAAAATCAACACTGCTTTGCATTGGTGGATTCAAAATGACTTTAGAGATATCAGGCATAACACTATTGCTTCCAGGCAACTCTGGAAGCAAACTTACTCTTTGCTATGCGTGATGCACACAAGAGCACATACTGAAGTGCGCATTCATAGCATTGGCGATGCATTAGCAGATAAATATGCCAAAGAGCACACAGTGAGAAAAATGATAGCAGCCATAACTCGCACAGCAACTGCAATGGATGAGGATATAAAAGAAGCTTGTTTCGGTATTATACCTAGTCCAAAAGGTTTCCCAAGTAATTACATTTATGACATTGAGAATAATAAAGCAGTAGTCACAATTCCTATGAAAAAAGGGCATCCTATTTAAAGATTAATCCCTAATAGAGCAGACAGGCAAAAGCCAATTGCAGCCACACATGCTGGACTTGCATCTACCTATTTTGGGGTTACTGCAACTGCACAGCTGCTCATTGACAGGTATTGGCGTCCAGGATTAAGGTAACAGGTTAAAGTATACATAGTGAACTGTGACATGTCTTAAGACAACTGTGGACCACATCAGAAAACCTAAAGAGGCTCCTTTAAGAAAGGCACCCTTGCCTTTTGAGATTCAATATCAGATCATATAGGCCCACTACCAAAAATAAATAAGTACAAGTATATTCTAGTAATAGTGGCTTCTTGCACTAGGTTCACCTGGATGATTCCTCAAAAGAGGGCAGACTGCAAATCAGTCATACAGGCACTCCAGGTTGTAGTAGCCATGACAGCAATTCAAACGCTCCATGCTGATAATGGTCCAGCTTTCGCAGAGCAGGCCCTGAGAAAGGCATTAGAGGCTTGAGGATCAGAGATGCACTTTTCCAAACCAGAGATGGAGTGGGCTCTTAGGAAGGGCAAACCAATCAATGTTGTGCCCGACTAAATGCATCCTTTCAGTGGGGTAACTGGGTGGAGGCCGTGCCTCTAGTGTTTAGAAGTTTTTACCACACCAGTCTTTATGCAATGGTAAGAACCCATTTGAACTCTTGTTTGGGAGAAAGATGTGTATGCCTGATCTGCACACTCTCCCCAGCCCACTCTTTAGGCAAGAGCAACTGCTGGCGACCGACGACGCTGCTTAAGGGAATCCCTCCAGGTGGAAGATGCTGAGGCCAGCCCTGAGACTATTCTCAAAGCAGTAGATTGGGACCTGGAGAAGATCCATGATAAGGCTTTGTATGTCAATAATAATGGAAATGGTGATTAACATAAACTTGTGAGCTTCTTCCAGCTCTTCGCTGCCTTTTCATCTCCCCTTGCTCAAGTTCAAGAAAGTTCCACAAAAGTCTCAAGATTACCTTTGTCAAGTTCAAAGCAATACAGTTCCACACAGTCCTCGGGGTTCTCTTCCCCAAGTAAAGAGGTAACACAGTTCAAAAGAAAAAGGGTCTTGAGGCTACAGACTAGCAGTGCAAGTAATCAGATTGAAAGGTTCCAGAACTGCCGTCTTGCCCGTAATACCACCCAAGAAACCCACTCCAGATGATTACCTTGATGTTTCCATGCGATCCTCCTCTTCCAGTTGTGTAGCCTGCAGAAGAAGAGATGGAGACCGACAACTGATGATGATTGGTGTACGAGATGAGGAAGAATATGCCACGCTTGATTACAACTCCACAATTCAGGAACGTACCGCAGGTCTGCCAATTTGGAAACAGAAAACCTTTCTGGTTGCTAAAGTAATGAAAGAATTCTTTTGACAGACTTTCTGAAACTTTGTGATATATTGCCTGGAGTATATTTCCTTCTACTGTGTAAAATGAAATAGGGGTCCACGAAAAAAGAAGTTGTACCCTGACACACTGTCCAAATAGCCACCTTGTTGTGCCTATACCACCTTATTAAGGCAACTGGTTCATACAGTGGCCCATTTTGGAACAGGTGTAACGATTGCTGTAGTTTATCGGAACTGGTTTGCACCATATTTTATCATTATCACACAATTATTTTTGCCTTACGTACATACAAATCGAGAAGTCCCCCTTTTAAACATGCCGAATTCATGCAATCATCAAAATGCCTTTTTTGAAATCGGTCCGGTTGTGGTATATGTATTGCACAGGTGGGTGGAAGCGTATCCATGTTGGAAAGTGGACTCTCTCATGGTAGTGACAGAGCGCCTCAAATAGTTTACACCCCGATTTGCTCTTTCTGCAGTTCACTGGCCAGGTAATTAGAGATATGCACAAGGCTTTAAATATCCCCCAGCATTTTCACTGTGCTCATCGTTCTCAATTTAGCAGGAGAATGCTGTGGTGAATTAAGAACAGACGGTCTAAATGTGCAAAGAGACTGGCTGCAGATGGCGCAAGCTCTACCACTAGTTTTGCTACATATTCGAAATAATCCGAACAAAAAAGCTTGGACTGTCAACTCATGATATTTTGATTGAATGCCCAATCAGCATGGCTTCAGGCCCTGCTTTGTCAGCACACAGTATCACAATGAACTATTATAAGTCCCATCCCGTGTGACGGTTGTTAAATCTATTTTCGCAGGTGAAGGAACGACTGCTGGGACCGGCCAAGTGATCCTGCCATTCCCTTACGCCTGGCAGTTGGATCTACCTGCGAGCACATCAGAGAGTCTACACTGCAACCTCGCTAGCAGGGACCATTCCAGATCTTTCTCAACACACACACCACCATAAACCGCAAGGAACATCCAAGGTGGATCA
Organism: Ambystoma mexicanum; assembly: GCF_040938575.1. Lineage (NCBI taxonomy): Eukaryota > Metazoa > Chordata > Amphibia > Caudata > Ambystomatidae > Ambystoma > Ambystoma mexicanum. The sequence continues at coordinate 944,484,292 of NC_090941.1, read as the reverse complement.
TGCCCCCAACTATCACAAGGTGCAGTCTTTATCTGAAACATCAGTTGATTACTGAGTCTTTGTGGTCGTCCATTTCGTTCACTTGTAGAAAGATTGTGTCATCAAGATAATCTACCTCAAATCTACTTCTGTATGCAACTCTACTGTGACAAGTACCATGTCATCTATGCTCGTTTAGAGTGACGATTCTAATTCAGCGCAAGCTTCACAGGCATATTCTATCTTCAGAAAAGATCGGGCCCTCCAAAGAGGCAGGGGTGTAGCCCTCATTGCCCGGGAAACGTTAGCCATTAGAGAAGTGGAAGGAACACTGGGCCACAACTCTGACTACCTCCCATTAAAAATTAATGTCTCCCACAACTGTACTATTAACATGCATATTGTCTATCTGGTCCTATTACAGACTTTCAGGACGCCCTCATTCACTCATTGTCCGACAACATTAAAAAGACTTCACAAGTCATCCTACTGGGCGACCTAAACCTAGTGCTCGACCCCCCAAAGGATTCCCACGCCAGTTCCCTCAAGAAGTGCCTCACTACCCTGGGCTTCACACAATCTATCACAGACCCTACCCACGACAAAGGACGCACCCTTGACTGGATCAGCCAACATAACTGCTCCATTGAAATCATCACTAACAGCCCCATCCCCTGGTCTGATCACCACCATCTTCAATTCAACATCGATCCTAAAAAAGGACCTCCTCGACCTATCACCCCCCCTCCCTGCAGCACTCGCAAGGAGCTCACGCCTACTCACGGCTCAAAACCTAGCACCTTTCTTACAAGTGCCGGGCCTTCAAGCCCCCTTCTCCAAAGATCCAGAAACCCTAGCCAACACCTTTAAAGATATCGTCACCCAAGCAGTTGACGCCATAGCGCCATTTACCCTAAAAAAAGCCAAGAAAACTAAACATTCGAATACCTGGTTCTCAAAAGAACTGCTTGACCAACGCTCACGGAAGAGGGCGGCACTCTCTGCCTGCAAAGCCAATACCTCAGAAGCCACAAGGAATGCCTTCAAAGCCATTTCCACATCCTACAAAGCCAACATCACCTTAGCCAAATCCACATTGTTCAACTCTAGGATTAACACCAAATCAGGCTCCAAAGAATTATTCACTATCTTCAGGGAACTAGAAAAGCCCTCTGCGCCACCTCCCTCTCTCCTTAAAGATGAGAATTCAGTCAGCCATGCTAGACAAACTTAACACACTCCAAACTAAAATCCGCGGCAACCAAAAAGCTCTGAATAACCTCATAGCTAACCTACATAAGGTTACGCCTAAACCGCCCATGACCAAATCCTCCGCACCCTCCACCTTCCATTTTAGAGATATGACCGAGATGGAAGTAATCACCCTGCTCAAATCCATTAAACACTCAAACTACAAAGGAGACGCCTGTCCTGCCCAACTCGTCAAAGACTCGACACAAATCCTTGAGCCTTTCCTTACTGCATTCATTAATTCATCATTCCAGTCTGGACACGTTCCATCTGGTCTTAAGGAAGCATGGGTTCGCCCACTCCTCAAGAAACCGTCCCTTGACCCAACGGCTCCAGGGACTATATGCCCATCACCACCGTCCCATTTTTACAAACAATTCTTGGAAAAGAATCGTCTTCTTGGCCTGCAGCAATCTGGCTTCCGCCCATGTCATGGCACCGAGACGGCCCTCTTAGACCTAAAAAATCAAATGGATGATACTGGAGACACAGGCAAACCTGCGCTCCTCCTGCTCCTAGACCTTGCTCCTAGACCTGTCAGCAGCCTTTGATTTGGTCGATCACAACACCTTGTGTCGCCATTTAGCTTCTGAGGCCAACTTTTCCCCAAAGACATGTGATTGGATCACCTCCTTTCTCCAGCAGAGAGACGTGAAAGCAGAGTCTGTGCCACCCCTAGCCTCATCAAATGTGGCGTTCCACAGGGATTGTGCATTGCACCTACCCTCTACAACCTCTACAACCTTTTTACAAGACCCCTGGTCAGCATCCTTGACGCCATGCACATCTCATATACGAACTAAGCTGATGACAAGCAGGTGCTTTGCCCACTCACAGGGGACTATGATGCAGATCAGAACACAATCACCATCAATCACCACCATTTACTCCACCATCTAATCCTGGATGGCAGACAACTGCCTCTGCCTCAATAGTGAACAAACTGAGCTCCTGCTCATAGGGTCACCCACCACCCTGGGCAACCTCGATGAGCAGTACTCATCCTTCTCCATTGAGAACATTCCTATCAAAGTCTCTAATAATGTCAAGACCCTAGGAGTCTACCTGGACGCCGACTTGACTATGGACAGACGGGTCAATGCCATTCCCTCATCATCTGTGTACTACACCAAAGTGCTCACCGCAGACAGACCTTTCTTATCTCGTGAGAACTGCCTTACTATTGCCAGGGCTATAATCGGCTCAAGGCTTGATAATTGCAATGCTCTCCTCATAGGAACTTCCCAAAAAAACCTCAACAAACTCCAGCTGGTGCAAAATAACGCACTCAGGGCAGCTACAGGAACATCGAGAAGAGATCACATCTCTGAAGTGAGAAGACAGGTTCACTGGGTTTCAGTAAAAGAGAGAATTGTCTTTAAAACTCTTGCCATCACCCACAAATGCCTCCATGAGCTTGCACCCCCATATCTATCCCAGAGAATCACAAGGCATACTGCCTCGAGGCCTCTCAGAGAAGGCTATTCCAACACGATTCTCACCCCAAAAATCCGTAAAGCCTGAGCAGGCGGCTCCAGCTTTCCTACATTGGCCACCACTCACTGGAACGCACTCCCTTCTCACCTAAGACAGATCGAATCCCACCAAGTTTTCTGCAAAGCCATCAAAACTAAGCTCTTAACTAAAAGCTATAAACCTAGTACCACCCCTCGAAGTTAGATCTACCATATTGTTTTTTCTTTCTCGGCCCGTCACATTTTTTCTCATACTGTATGTCATGTAATTCGTAACTAAATAAGAAGCCTAATGGCGCTTGAACCTGTATGTCAAACCTCTTACACATTCCTGTAACAGCGCCTCAATGCCCCTGGGCTGCAAGTTGCGCGATGCAAATGCACATAAAATAAAATAAATAGTGCAGCATCATCAAGTACGGATGCAGAAATGGAAAAGGTTCAGAAACTGTCTGCTTCTGCTCACCAGAGTTCAGATTCTGCATTTAAGTGCGAGTACCATTTTCATCCACGCAATTCTTTATTGGGCCATTACATGACTGAGTAATGCAGAGGTGAGGTGCAATGTTACCCATTGAACAAGTTAATAGAGAAAGGGCGACCAAGAAAGATGCAAAGAAATCTTTTGCTGAAAGCCCTTCTAGCTTCGTTTTACAATTGTGTCCCTAGGTGATTCACAGTCATCATTGGCATTTTGATTCTGGTGGAAATGTATATCCCTTTCTAACAATGCAAGACACTGATGACTATCTGGCTTATCCAGAGGGCAAATTCTGTTTTTGTTCTGCATCTCTGTTCTTTTTTCTTCTAGGCGTGTATGCAGCATCTCAACTTCTTGAAACCTGTGAAGTGTGTGAAGCCTGAGGGTATCCTCACTCCTACTCTCCCTGGCCAGGGAAAGGCCATTGCTTTTGGATCCTGACCCTGGGGCTGGGGAAGCTAGCGAGGATCACCTGGGTGGAGGGTCCTTGGGAATTGGGAGTGGGGTACCCACAGGCAAGACATGGTATCCCACGTTCCCTATTGAAGAGCAACCTAACCCTCCCCCAACCCTTATACGCTATTGTACAACATCTCCCCTCACTTTCCCACTCTTTTCCTATGGCAGTATTGGGACGAGGAAGAGTCGACTAGGAGTAATGAACACTTTACTCCTTTCACCACTCTAGTACTGAGACGAGGAAGATGGCTGCAAAGTACTGTGAAAGTCAGGCATGTCCCTTTAACTATGGTCAAGCAAGTCCAATTGGGAGTTCACACCTGCAACCTGTCAAGTGGTTGCACAGAGGTATAAAAGGAGACAAGCGAGCATCAGGTAGGGCTGTGTGGGAGAGACCAGCAGGGGACCCTTTCCGTGAGGAGGTAGTCATGGGGGACCTAAGAGACAGCCAGCACGCCTGCCACAGGTGTGGGAGACACGGGATATCTGCGGGAAAAGGAAGAAAGAAGAAAGGACACCATCCATGTCCAGGGAAGAGGAGCAGAGCTGCCGGTGTGTGCTGGGAAGCACCCAAAGTGCGAGTGGGGCTTGCAGAGAGCAGCCAGTCAGCCTGCAAAGCAGCAGCAGAGCCACCTGAGGGGGAACGATGAGGACCAGCGAGTTCAGGGGAACGGCACTCGAAGTCAGGGGCTGCTTGTGAGTAACTAAGTGCCCTACGACATAAAATTGAATACGGAACTTAATGAATTGAAGCAAAGTTAACTTAAGCATATTGAATACCAAACCGAATAAAAAATTGTGGCAAAGCTAAATCATGCATATTGAATACCGAGTTGAGTGAAACTTTGACTTTTAGCAAACAGCTTTGCCCACAAACGGGAAAGTTCACATTTCAAAACAACCTACAAAAAGAAGAGCGCAAGTGTCAAAGAGTGCGACTGAAAGGTGGGAAATTAATAAGACCACCACAAAGTGAACTATACGAATGGAGACAGTGTGGATTGGCATAAGACGTGCGCCACATTGTGGCAGAGGTAAGAGGTTGACCAGGAGAAGCCAGGAGCGTTTGAAGCAGCAAATAAAGCCAGGAGGCCAACAAAGAGAAGCTAAGTGAATGTGAATTGGGACACAGGGCAAATGCACAGAACCTGTGTGGCTGAAGACCATAGGGTTCCTGGATGCGTGGCTTGTGATGGGTGGACCGTGTGGTCCGACAACTGCACCTAGACCAGTGAGCTATAAAATGTGAAAACCAAAGACGTTGTAAAACACACCAAGAAGGAGAACTGTAAGTGTACTGTTGAGGCAATCAAGAAGGAAGGTCAAGTTGACCAGGAGTTGTGTTGACCTTTGAAAACCGGAGGCAAGTACAAGTTGCTACGTTCAAGTCATGGAGAAGAGAACCCCGAGACTTGATGAATTGCAGATGCTGTCTTGAGGAGGGAGCCTCAAGACCCTTTTTCTTTTGAACTGTGTTACCTCTTTACTTGGGGAAGAGAACCCCGAGGACTGTGTGGAACTGTATTGCTTTGAACTTGACAAAGGTAATCTTGAGACTTTTGTGGAACTTTCTTGAACTTGAGCAAGGGGAGATGAAAAGGCAGCGAAGAGCTGGAAGAAGCTCACAAGTTTATGTTAATCACCATTTCCATTATTATTGACATCCCTACACATTGTTTAGCTTCAGTTGTGAGGGCAAGGATAGGTTTTTGGACCCAGACATAAATTGAACTCTTTGACTCAGACTTTTCTTAGTTTCGTTCATGCAGGGAAATCCCACCTGAGCTTAGGGCAAGTTAGGCCTTCTACCATCCAGACATTTGAGTTAATAAATAATTTCTATTTTAACTTTGAATCTGTTATCTGTGTCTTGCTTTATGATGCCTTCACAGAAGACAGAACAAACGTTTGAACTGTACCCGATATCTTTTATCAAGAACGTTTTTTTGAAGTAAATTATTAACTGGTTCATCAAGATGAATTTTGTATGTTTTCTGATGCAGACATTTATCTTTTGAAGCAGTAACACTACCGGTCATGAGCCACATGTGCCTAATACTTGTTCTTGGAATGAAAGCAAGAATACTTTTCTACATGCCATTTGAGAACACTCCTGCATCCAGAATGTGTCTAACTGCTCAATCTGCACCCATCTTCTGCACAATATATAATCATACTTTCCTCTGGCACCGGTTCCTTTTAGGTGTGGTGACATTTCCAGTGATTTGTGATTAGTTACCAGACTCTATGGCCATAAGTCTTGTCCAGTCATTGTTCACACATATATTTCTCATCTTTTCAGATGTTTTATCCTCGTGATCAGAGGTTTTACACGAAATCTGCGGCAAATCAGCTATAGTTTCCTGTCAAAAGCGTTCTCTGATACATTCATTTTGGTTCTGTATTTTTGGGTAACAATAAATGCAGATATTCTCTATCCACCAGCACTAATGTTACTATAAACAATGTTTCCTTCTCTTTCGATAAATGATCTCTTATTTACTAATCTGACCCTTTTCTTTTGCATTGCAATATTGGTCATCTGAAAAATACTGTGCCGAGTTGCCTTTTGCCAATTGGACGCATCGGGGTGTGTGAAGAAATGCGCTCTGAAGTTGTAGATAATCCGGATAACCGCAGGGCAGGGTATACCATTGGGCCAGTTGGTAGTTGCGAAGTGCTGCCTTTCCTTGTGTTAACTCCTTACTTGTCTTCTGTACTGCACTAGTTAAAATCAGAAAATAAACTCACCTCTGCTCTATTGGATGTAACTGTTTCTGCTTCTCAAAAGCACAAGGTGCACTGTTGGAATCTGTGTAATTGGGGGCCTTTGCCGTTGGCAGACACTGAGGCCTACCGGTGGTGGTGGGGGGGGGGGCGCAGGAGTCGAAACCCTGTGAGCTCATTCAACATTAAAGAAGCTGGAGTGATATCCCATTAGAGGTGTCGCTTTCATCAGTGCTTCAAAAAACAAAACAAAATCTCATCCATTGTGCCTCTGCATGTCGATTACGGGATCCCAATTTAATTTTGAACAATGCCTAGTCTGACTCTCCTTCCTGAGCCTCGATGCAAGCTTCATTTACCTTTACGTCTATTCACTTGTGCATCCATATCACCAATCAGTATTTTTATTTTATGCATATGGCTAATACAATAAAGCCTTTTGCATACAACTCATCACACCAATAACAAAACAGTTAAAACAACAATTTAAAATGTTTTGCATAAAAGCATTATTATTAAAATACACATGCAACAAGACTTGTACAACAAATTCAAAATTGTCATGCACTAATAGGTGCATATGCAGTTTACTTTATTTCGTTTTGGGAGTGTATGCCAATAGCATGCTTTGTATGCGCTCCCAGACATGCAATGCAGCTGCGGTAATCACAAGTGACTCTGCCACCACAATCGTGGAACAAAACAGATATGTTGCGATACTACTTGGCCATGTGCAAAAACACTGATAGTAAAGATCAGAAGCCTCCTTTTTTTATTGTGTTACAGCAGACAATACGACTTTTCACAAACAACATCCTCCAAATGTACACATTTCTAAAACATTAATAAAAAAAGTACAAAAAAAAAGAAGAAAAGAAAATTGTAACAAACATTAGCAATAAAACATACAATAAGCTTAATTTCTAAACAATAAATCCTGACACACATACAATGTTTTACGACTTCGATCGTTTGAGCTCTTTCATGACCTGCTATCAATCGTTCCCAGAATGAGTCTGTTACCAACCAATCAATGCACTCCACAAAATTCCTTAATCGAGTTTCACAGAGCTCCCTGGTACCTCTACAAGATATCAAGATAGCAAAATATGATGTAAAGACTGAACCCTACATTCACCACAGAGATTGCAGGCCCCACTCGAGCAGACTGGACCTCGGCTGTTTTAACAAGGTTTAATCGTACCCTCAAAAATGCTATCCTTAAATTAAGCTGCAGAAACCATGTCAGCTCATTTGGGACCACATTTTTGGGTTTATCAAAAATTTAAAGAATTAAATACCTTGCAGACTCTCATTTGTGTAATAGTGGTAAGACAGTCTGCTCAAGACAGAGCCAACTTCACGCCCGCTGGATTCTCAATTAGCTCAACTACAGTACGATCACACCCCTCCAGAACTCCCATCACGTAATTTCTTAGTTGAACCAAAAACGTGAAGTCCTCCATTCAGATCTTGTAGGATAACTCCATCTAGAGAATCCTTGGTGGAGTTTAGTATGCATCTAAACGTTGTCAAACATTTCCAGTCTAAACTTATTTTTAAGGAGGCTAAACCCAGTTCATATCCGAGGCTACTCATAGGATAACTAGCGTGTAAATGGAGAACATTTCCATATTTTTCCTTCGATGTGTGCCCAATTTATCAACTGGGAGTTGGGAATAGTGTCAAATCTGTAAAGTAATAATGGAACAACCGCTGCTTTATAATAATGGCCTTATAAAGAATTAGCAAAATGTTGCGTGGATTTTTCTTCATCTTTGCTGTCAGTGGGATTAATTTAAGCTCAAAATCTGCTTCTCAAGCAACCCGAGACTGAGCCGATTTAACTTTGATGCCCAAGTATAGCAGTTCTTTCACCACTGGAAGTGACTGCTTCTGCAACAACCACTTGTAATTACATTTACGTGTGCAGTAGTTATTAAATATTAGAATTTGGTATTTAGCCGGGTTAACCAGTAAATCTGCCTACATCCGAAAAGCATTCAGTAATCACTGCAGAATTCTGGGAGTGTAGCCCAACAGGACGATGTCATATGTGTATGGGATCCACTGGAAAGGCTGCAAGCCAATCTTTGGGCTCGCCAGAGAATGCCGTACCAAGGCAGCAGAAAGATCTGCTAAATGAAAAGTTAAAGAGGCAGGAGGTGGGGGGGAATGCACCCCTGCCTCAAACCTGTGTCCTTTGGTATCTCATCAGATACAGCCTGTTGGCCTTTCAGTGTGACACACATAGTGGAGCTCTCATATAGGCTCATTAGAATCACTAGGAGATTTTTTGGAATTCCCTACGAATCAAGTTTAGCCCAGAGACGTTCCCTGTTGATAGTGTCAAATGCTCTGGACAAATCCAACCAAGCTCTGTGGAGCAGTCGGCCCTCTTTTTTATAAAGTCGGGCTAGAGATCACTGACATTACTAATTCGTTAGGGAGCTCGAGAGCCCCTTGTGAAATCCAGTTTGGAAGGTTCCAATATTTTTTTGCTCTTAACCCAGTCCTCCAGATTTCTTAGCACAACTGAAGCAAATAACTTTCCGTCCACATCTAGAAGAGCAATCAGGCGGTAATTTGATGGATCCTCCCAACCGCTCTTTTTGTGTATAGGAACGATAACTGCACTCTTCCAAGAGGCAGATGGTCTCTTACGTCTTAAATTAGTTTACACATTTATATAGCGCAGCTGCGACCCCCTGGGCATAAGGGCGCGGGACAAAACAAACTCGAGAGAGGGAAAAGCCGATGGACAAGGGGGCTAAGCCACTGGTCAAAGAAACGGCTAAGTTTGAAAGTTCTTTTTGAAAGATTCCAAGTCAGGTTGGGCTCTGAGATCAAGAGGGAGGTTGTTCCTGAAAGACAGCGTCAGAATTGTTTCACATAAATCAATGTTCGCTTTTCAAATTGAATTCATAAGTCCATTGAGGCGTGGAGCTCTCGAAACAGACTATTTCTTAAACAACTCTACAACCAAATCCCTATTCGAGGTCAATTGCCATGTTGCTGTGGGTTTTTATAAAACTTGTATTTCCTACCTGACATTTAAACATATCCCTAAAGTAATTACATCAACTAACGTCAGCAATAACATTACTTTGTAATTGGGATTTTGCAGTTCAGATTATTCAATAGTTTCCAAAGGTTACAGGAGTTCTTAGTCACTAAGAAGTTTACCATCAACTCCCCATATTTTTAGGCACGCAAATATCTGTGCGCCCTTGACCAATTTCTGTAGCCATTTACGTTCACTAATGGCTATTCTCAGTTCTTTTTTCTTACGCCACGATTCCCCATCTAACACATGTACATGCTTTTTAAACGCCCCAAAATTGTTAAAACTGAGTTGGTCTATTTCCGCTAGAAAATGTGTAAAACTGTCCGGATTACACAGACTATTAATCAGCTCCTCCGGACTATACATCCAAACTTAACAGCCTGTTGTTAAGACGCCTGCCTTTTTGTTTACATTTCTTGACTGTTTTTTCTGTTGTTTACAAGCAAATCTGAATTGGAATGCAAACTGTTACGATGGCTTTCTAATTTCAAAACAGCGGATAGTCTGTTATGATCGCTCAAATCGCCACTTAGAATCTAAAAAATACACACAGCAGACAAACAGAACATCAGATAAGATTAGATAGTAAAGAATGGAACAACTAGTATCACGAAGTTGGGGCTGATGGCATATCATCCCCGATGTTCCAGTTAACCATTTTCAAATTCCAACCTTCCAGAAACTGAGTCCACTTTTGACCGTTAACTGATGGTTCTTTAAGTACATTAGGAGAACCCTTTGCATAATCAAAATACCCGCTCCACCGTACTGGTCATTCACCCTAGACAGCAGAGCAGCTAACGATTCCAAGAAATCTATCAGGTTTGAACTTGCGGGGCTCCAGTACACATCAATAATAACCATTTCAAGAGGTCGATCAGAAGCCTGCGTTATAAGCCTGGCAGCCAGAAGACCTTGTCCCCTAGTGGGGATTAGTTCTAGTGCAAGCCCAGAGAAACCTGAACTGATATCATCTAGGCCCCCTGCTGGTCTATCAGACATACCTCCAATAGCCAGTTGCTCTATGGTACTAAAACCATCCAATTTCAAACGATCCAACAAACATGTTTCTTGAAATAGAATTACATCACGATTACCAAAAATGTCCTCCTTCATGACCCTTGATTTGAAGGAACTGGAACCCCACGTGTTCCAGCCTAAGATTCTCAACTCAGAAGCTACTAAAGTAAATCCCCGTTCTCCCTCAATGCTCATTATCTCAGGAACCTTTTTCCACATGACTGGCATAACATTCTCCTCCTTCCCTGGCTTCTTTTCTGCTCCTACTATCAAGGCAACTGGGGTTAGCAAGGAAGGTCCATCCACCTTGTTCTCCTCCTTTCCGGCTTGTAAACATTCTTGGTCTACAGTGGGACTGGTGGAACTTTCTAAGCCCAAGTCTCTAAATTCCTTAGCAAATGACAATAGAGTTTGTGCACCAACTCTTGAGGCCTTTAAAGTCCTTCCCCCTCCTAAATTGGTGCAACCATAATCTTGGAATCGCAAAAGGTGACAGAGAACAAAAACACACTCATTCTCCTCCCTATGTGTTGAAAGTCTTGCTCCCCGGTAACGCTGGCACAGCTTTCCACAGCAATTGCTGACTCGCTAGTCCCGATACCGCAAGCGTTTCTGAGCAAAAGTTCTTACCGTCCTCCAATCTTGCGTCATTTCTCCGAATCAGAAGCACTAGCTTCGTGGTTTGCGACTAGGGGTTGGGCATTAGCAATTTCCCTACTTGGATTGAAAATTGGTTCCCATCTCGGCAGGACGTCTTAGTCTCGCAAAAGATCTCTAATGTCACATCTGTTCACTAGGTCCGTTTTATACACCCCGGAACGATTACACCCAGAGACCCGCTTCCAGGTCTCATTCATTGAAGTCTTTTCGGAATCCTGGTACATTTTACATCTGTAAAATATAGATTCCAGTGATTTACCCAATACCTGAGGAATTGTTTGTGAAGCTATTGAAGTCTTCGCCAGAGAATCTGTGGTTGTATTTACCACACTTCAGCATTTACTTTCCGCAGAAACTTTAGTCAGAGGAGAGGAAGTCACCTGATCTTGAGCTTTTTGCGCACGCTTCTTTTTGTTCGGATTCTGTTTTTTAGAATTAATGTACTCTATGTTTGGAGGGCGTAGAGCGCATACAAATGTTGCCTTTACAGTTTATCTTCTGCCCCTTTTTATTTTGATTCCAACTTTTGGGAAATGGGAATATTGTCCACCAAGTCTATGTTACGATTCTTCCTACGTTGCCTTTCCCCTTACATTGAAGTTGGATGAAAAAAGGAGGCTTTGTGAGCACGGCGGTCGGATTTTAAGGATGAACTATTTGTTCGCCCATCTCGTCCAATCTCTCTACCGTATTCGTCAATCTCATGAGTTACTCCAACACAGAATCAGAGAGCGAGGTATCATCAAAAGGTTCATTGGAAATTTGTTCCAGCAAAGAACTATTAATCACCTTTGCTTGTACACTTGAGAGACGATTGAAGATCTCGAGTACTTTTCCCCCTTTAGAAGATGTTCCACGTGGGTGAAGGATTCAAACATTGTTTGTTGTAATTTCTTAATTTTCTTTTCCAGATTTAGGGTTTGACCCTTTAATTCTTTTATCTCATTCATTAAACACTAATAATGTCCGACCTTAAGCCCACAATTTCCCATGTCAATTCTAGTAGAATTCAGAGCGAGATTGCACTTCTGATCTTAATAACTAAAACACATTGCCAGCTTTAAACTTTGTTTTGACTTCACTAGTCAAAGTTAAATCCGGCAATTTTGGATGCTTTTCCCCTTCCCTTCGACTTGTCCCCTTACAACAGTGATTTTGGTATCCCGAGTTTCCAAACCAGCCCCATCCAGAAAAAGAATGGGCGTTTGCTGCTGGTCGAGGATCCCGTTACACAGGTCAGAAGTCTCCCAGTCAATCACCAATTGCCTTGCAACAGGGGGGGGTGGCAATTACTCCACAGGTTTCTAGGTTGTCCAAGTCTCTGGTGGTCCAGCGTTTATTTTGAAAGCACTCATTTATCTTCCTCTTCTTGTTTTTAGCCGCGATTGTGTACTCCAAGCCCAAAGAGCTTGCAAGGGGCACTCAGGTCTGGAATCCGGCATCAAGTCATTTTGGGAGCCGAGCTCTCGACTTGTTGCGGCAAATACATTTCCTGAGAGTTTGTCGTCACTAGGTGTGATCTATTTCAAATGCGACATTTCAAAAAGTATTTCAATATTTTAAACTTCAAGACTTTGGAGGAGATTGTATTGAGGTGTTGTTAAATCAAATCATGTTTAATCACATCTATTTTTGCCAACAAAGCATGCCTTATTTCTCACATCTCACGTAATAGCTCCGACAGGGCTGGTGCAAACTCATCTCCTATGGTCCCGGTCGACCACTCTGATATTGATTGCGGGACATCCAACATTGCCAACTGTGAGAGTGAGAGTGCTACAGTCTTTGAAGTAGTAGAAATCTGCAATTTGCATTTATCATCACCTTTATCCATTTTCTGGTGTTGCAGCGTCTACCACTGCTGTGCAGAGGTTTTGTCTCTTCCTTTGTTATGGTTTTCACTGCTGTACTGATGTTTTAATCAGGATTCGGTGCAGGAGCCTTTCACCCACTGCCGCAGCCGCAAAATTAGGCAGTATCACTGATCCCAATACCAACTTGTTTTGGTAAATGGGAAAGCCATGATCGGAACCTGTCCATATTCCGCTCCTTCCCAATGTTTACATTAAATGTAACACATTTTAATGGTATTCAGTTAATTTCTATGCACTCCCACTTTTGGTTGATAAGGACGCTAGAGTAACTAAAGTGATATGCCCAAGATCACAAAGCATTTCTCAAGTGGCAACGCTGGCATTAGAACCTATATCAACTTGTTCTAAAATCAGAGGTTTAGCCAGGAGACTGAATACCTTCCATCTCTTAGGTTGGATTGTTGGTTAATAAAGCACTTTATATTCGTGTTCATTTTATTTCTGAACACTGCCACTATTGACAGATAAGCAAACGGAAGCACAAAATAGCTAAATGTTGGTCAAGCTGGAATCTTGGTATTAGAACCCAGAGCTTCTGGTTGCAAAATTGGAAATGTATCCACTAGACCCGTTTTCCTCTCCCTTTTATTCCAATTCTGCATTCCATTTGCTCTCCCCCTTCTTTCCCGTGTCCCTTATTTCCTCTCACTTAAGGTGGTTGTGGTCAGTTTACTGGAGTCGAGGTATGTATGGAAAAGGGCACTGTTTCTAATTAGTTTTGACTGGTGGTCGACCGTGGAGGATGTGCCCCTAAAGCTGGCTTGGGGGCGGGGGGAAAGGAGAGGAGGGTTACATCTGTGTAGTAAGGTGGGGCGGTGCCTGTTGGGCATTGCCCTGATGGTTATTACAGCTGTTTGGAGTTCATGGTGAGTGGTCAACAGCCTGCACCAGTGCATTCCTTGGATACTGTGAGTGGGCAACGGCCTGCACCAGTGCCTTCCTTGGATACTGTGGGGCATGGTGATGAAGAATGGGGATATGCGTATGAGGATAGAACTAGGTCTTTAAAATGGTTGAGGTTAGAGGTGGGCTGCGTAGCCAAGTAATAAAATATATCAGCCACTTTGTAGTTAATGCTAAACCTGCATGAGATCATTATGGCTAATTCAGTCTGGTGTCCTTTATTGACAATCTTATTTCACCGCTCTTTGTGGCTAATCCTCTATCAGGTTATCATAACAAAAGTCCCAGTTCCTCATCATTACTCCTATGCCATCTTGACAGTCATTATTGCTAATCCCTTGCCCGATTTCATTATTACTGATCTCTTGCCTGGTGAACAGTATTGCAAATTCTGCTTGATGACACATCGGTCCATTCTTAATTTTCCACCACAGTAATTGCAACTACCAGGTGGCCTCATCCCCATCTCGGACTTGGCCTGCTTGTTCATTTCTTTGGGCTTCAACCTTGACACAACAGGTCCTCCATGCAGAAGTAACAAAGTGTTTTGTCCACGATCAACTTCCGGAATTTTGGTTAGAGATATGCCATGGTCAAACAGTGTTTCCATATGTAGTTTTACAGAGAAGCAGCCTTGAATCACTTGTGTTCAAACATCTTCTTCACTGAGCAGTGTGCAGGTGAACAGCAAATTTCTCAAACAGACATGAAAGGCATCCAGGGTCTCATCCACCCGTTTTGCATTGCTTAGAAAGAACTGTTCATAATTTGTACTGACCATTGAGCTAAGGCATTTGGTTAACGTGTTTTTGGACACCTGGCATGACCATTCACTCAGGGAGAGAGTTTAAAAAAAAAAATCGAATGCACCACACGGCCAACTATGTACAATAGGGAGAATTGTTTCACTGCTCCATTTTCCTCTCTCATTGCTGCAAAGTGTATTTCTAGGCTCTCCACTCACAGTGACCAACAACGCGGTTGACCGAAACGCAGCACTCTATCATCACTGGCAGAATTTGATGTCATGACTCACCAATGGGATGGGGCGAGTGACAGGTCTGTTACCAGCGTCTTCATCACCTCACATCATGGCACTATGTGACTACATACCCTTCTTAGCCTTTGTAAAACAGCTGCTGCACCCGACCCTCCAGATGGTGTCTTGTTGCGGTGGGGTGGTACCACTCTGATGTGGTCTTTGACCAGCTTCTCCTGTTATTATTTGATTTGTACATATTATTGTGTGCAGCTACAAACAGATCACCAACCTTCAGAAATGTGCAGTGTGCCAAGCTCCATAGCGTATGGCAGGTCTATCAAGAGGGAGCAGAGCCTGCACAGCTACTCCCAAGGCTGGCATGGTCATCTGGTGATCATGTTATGTGCAGGCCATCGCTTTGTCACCAGAGTTAAGTGGTGCTGGGGTGGGGCCTCAGCCTGTGGCATAGGCATTGTTTCTCCGGCGCTTATCAACTTGAGGAGACAGACACGAAGATACAAGGCACGTGCCGAAAATTGCTGGCTCCATGCATGACCTGGCCTTATTAACCAAAGTGCAGTGATGCGTTCTACATCACCACGCAGTGAGGGAACTTTACATCACATCTGCCACAACACCCTCCACGCAAGTCATTAATTTAGCCCATCTTTAGGCACATTGAGGACTAACAGCCTCAATGTGCCTAAAGATGGGCTAAATGAATGACTTGTGTCGTACCTATCAGTTATTAAATATGTACGGGAGATTGCAGATGGAGGACAGGAAGCGAAGCAGGTCACCCCAGTGGTCGAAGTGTGGAGAAAAACAAAGTAGTGGAAATGTTCCTCCTGTTCCGCCCTCTTCTTCTGCCCCTGCTCCCCACCAACCGATATTCACCCCCAATTGAAACCCCTTTCTTTTCTTCCACCTCACACCACCGTTTTACAACAGTACTATCAAGACAGACAAAAACACAATGAAAAAAATGCATTTAAATGACGAACATTAGTTTGTCATTGTCCCCCAGAGCATGAAGATTTTAGCAGCACCCCCTTAAGCAGCACCCCACTGTTCGCACCTCATGCCAACCCTACCCCTAACTATACCTGTAGCAAGACAAACACAGAGCACTGCCGAGCAGTGCTTTGTGGCCTGTCAATTGGCATTATGTCCCAAGCAGTTTATACAAATAACATATTTGCCATCCGTCCCAATATAGGCAGAGACTCAATTGTTCAATCAAAAATGTTGCTATTCTTGTTTTTACTTTCTCCTTCCTAATAATACAATTCAATGGGAAAATTCAGTTCTCCCACAAAATCTCCCTCCTAGGCACTCAAATGTTGGTAAGCATGTATGAAATAAACATAAGCAGTCAAACACCTGTGAAATAGCACGTTAGGATGGGACACTGGAGTGCAACTATCAGGGCCCAGGCTTGAATCCTCAGTAGGGGAGAAGTGAAAAAATAAAAAGTGCCCTTTCCTGCCATCCTGGAACAGTGCTCTGTATCACATAAAGTAAGGGAACACTGGCCAATTTCATGGACGTCATTTGGGGGTTGCCAAGATTTTCCGCTGCGACCCCTGGCACTGCCTCTGCAATCCCATGTCAAATCCTGAACGCAGAGACAGTGTGCACACAAAATTAAAGAGAGTTCTTGAAGCCCTCTTAAATTTGGGAAATCACCATGTGAAGCTTGGCTTTCTGTAAAGTGTTGTATTTGCAAAGCTGCAGATTAATATGTATATATAGGCCAGGCCGACTGGATGCCCCCGAGCTTCTTATTTATAGTTAACTTGATTGTTATACGTTTCTGAGGATTATCATTTTGTGGAAGAATGCGCCACAATGTCACTGTGGCCTAGATTTTCCTGTGTCTATGAAAAATAGTTGCTATATCATACTTTTATTTATAGAGCTCATGTTTCTGCTTGTAAGTGCTGAAACATAGGTGTCACTGCCATCACCCTCAGGTGGATGAAGGGCTGGTTCAGCATGGCTGAAACAAGAACTTGTAAAGGGTAGCCTGGCACAGCTTTTAACTTGCTAAGCTACCCAATGGTAGACCTGTATTTTGTTTAATTGTGCAGTTAAAAAGAAACAATTTTACGGATACCTAACCAAACACCCTTTCCTGTTCCCTCCAGTCCTTTTTAAACCAAATATAACACTACTAGTATCAAATTTACTAGTGGGCAATGGCATATTTCTCCTGCTTCAGAGCACTGTAATTATAAGCGTTATATTAATAAGAAACGTAACCCCTCGAGCCAATGCATTACTAAATGCTGTGGTATGCACATTTAAGGAACAATAGCTGGTGAACTAGATCACAGCAGTGAGCACTTACCCACTGAGCTATGTGTGCTCGGTTTGAATCCTAGCATGGTCTACTCAACCTTTCATTCTTCGGAGGTCGACAAATCAAGATTAGTCTCAGTTGCCGGGTAAGATTCATTTTTATTTTAAAAAAGTGTTTTATGTGAAGTGCTCTGGAGAACTCGCTAAGTAATGGATTATTATAAATGCCCAAGTGTTACCATCAATAAATCCAAGCATAGGCTCAAAACAAGGTCATAGTTTTAAATTAGTGTCGCTTTAAAAAATGTTTCTTTGCTTCCTTGAGGTGTGGGAATCTTATTTTATACTGGCTTGTTTGAAGCTGAACGAGAGTGGGTTATCAATACATGGGAATAAAATATATATATATATATATATATATTTATATTACAATGTTTGTGCAAATGTTGCTAATGCAACCTTTGCCTCTCCTGATTTTGGACTAAATCAGCCTTTTATAGCATAGTCAACTGTGAGGGATTATGGGAGCCATAGGCTAAAACATCTGATTAGCCACAGGCTGCAGAACCCCGATGGTAAAGATGCCATGCACACAAGGAACAAAGTGGCCTTTCATTGCCATAGGACGTTAGCACACGGGCACGAGGTTGCACATTACATGCAGTGAAATACCATTTGCATGAGGCATTCACAGGGTTCGAAATTGCTGGGAGCTTATTTAGCTCTTGATTCTAGTCCAGGAGAGCCCAATTAGCTTGAAACCAACAGCTACCACGAGTTTCATTTGGCTCCCCAGGCCACCCCGTGCCTTACAAACAGTATTTGAGAATCTTAATGAAAAAGAATTAGGGCACCTTTAAACATGATGGATCATACAAATGGGCAAAAAGGTAAGTGTGGATCTCATTTGGAAGTTCGATTTGCGGGTTGGGTACTCGCTCATGGTTCCCAAGAACAAGCGATAGCTCCTGTCAATTGAGTGATACCCGACACCCAGAAGCTGGTTTTAGCACTTGCTCATTACATCGTCATTTCAAACCCTGCATTCACTGTCATGGCAGGCTGCACATCAAACATGGTAAGGAACTACATGGTGTGAATGGATCATTTTAGATTAAGCTTGGCACATGATGGCATCAATCATTTGAGGCTGCACATATGGTACCTTAGAAAAAGCATAAAAGAGCACGGAATGGCATCACTGTGGAACTTCAGGATGCACTTAACATGTCATGGCAGCAATATAACACGCAAGGCTTGCTCCTACATAGGGTGACAGTACCAGTTCTATGAGGCATGAACTGACATTGGGTGGCATTACTGAACATTTAAGGTTGCACTTGGCATATGATAGACGCTACTGGATGTATAAAACTGCTACCAACCTATTCTGACTGTAGAGCTAAAGCAAAAATAATTTGGCAGTGGCCTCAAATAGAAGATTTGGCATACTGATTTTGCAGAAAATCTTAGCAACTTTTATGCAGCCATCTTGGTCGCTCACCCCATCCTCACATTGCTAGGTGACTTCAGTATCTGGTTTGACGTTGCACATATACACAATTCCTTCTGGACAACCTGGAAATCTTTCCCACATAACTAGTATCAGGACCTAACCACTCTGCAGGCCATAATCTAGACACAATCTTCAGCTCTCCTGAACCATCATCCCTCTTCCACCTAGCCCCTCTTCTTTACTCTCTCGACTGTAGGCCCTTCATCCTCCTCACAGCCCGAGAGCAACCTACCCACTGCCCACTATGGAAGAAAGTCAAAGTAACTCCATACCTGGCCAATTCCCTACATGCCTCCCTACCACTCCAGTCGGGTCAGATCTCCATCCGCCACTTTGATCGAGGGCTCTCGGAAGCTCTTAGCCCACTCACCCCAATACTTCTCTAATAGTCAGGGCCTAGCCTATCCCCCAAATGGTACACCTCAGCTCTCAAATCCCAGAACCACAGCCTAAAAAGCAGATGGCGGGCAGACCCGTCACCTAAGAATAGATTGGCCTATGCCCAGCAGCTCAAAGCGTACAAGGCAAAAATACGCAAGGACAAAAAAAATCTTATTGCTGGAATAGAATCACCAATGCCGCCAAACAACTGTAGGGAACTCCATAAGCGTATCTCTGGATTCAAAGCCCCAGTATGAACCGCCTCCTCCCTCTCCCAT
Source organism: Ambystoma mexicanum (assembly GCF_040938575.1). Lineage (NCBI taxonomy): Eukaryota > Metazoa > Chordata > Amphibia > Caudata > Ambystomatidae > Ambystoma > Ambystoma mexicanum. The sequence continues at coordinate 944,464,935 of NC_090941.1, read as the reverse complement.
ACCACTTCTACAACAGAGCCCTGGAAAGAAAGCTTGCCATTGTCACTAAAATAGCATCACTCACACCCCACTGCCCAGCATCCACAACTGGGTTTTCAGATCCACCCTCCGTTTGCTCGCTCTTCTCTACCATCTCCCACTCTGAATTTCTAAAGCTACTATCTAACAGACGTACCTCAGGATCCCCTGTAGAGCCCTGTCCTCCTACTCTTCTAAAAGAAATCCTATCTTTAACCTGTGCCAGCAACATCCCAAGATCCATGATCAACTCATATCTCACCTCAGGTACCTTCCCATTAGAATTCAAGACCTCATACTTTAATCCCCTGCTCAAACAAATCCATTCTCAACCCCCTCCTACTGACCAACCACAGACCTATCTCAAACAACTGATTCATAGCTAAACTAATCGCCTGAACAACCTACACCCAGGTTTGCTCTCACAGAAACCACCCTCGCCCATACTGGCTTCAGGCCCTTACAAGTAACTGAGCCGTGCCTAGTCTCCATCTGGGATGATCTCAAAAGAACCTCAGACTCTGAAGTTTGTGCCGCACCAATTCTTCTCGACCTCTCAGCAGCCTTCAACACCATTGACCACCACACCCTCACGGACAGACTCCACTCTCTCGGCATCAGGGACGCAGCTCTGAAGTGGATTTCCTCCTGCCTCTATAACAGATCCCAAAAATACACATGGCTCCTTGCCCTGTTACACATGAAGTGCCACAGAGCAACCTCTCTCGCCACTGCTCTTTAACCTCTACCTGAGCCCCTCCATGCGCTCATCCACCCCCACAGCCTGTCTTGCTACAACTGCTTAGATGACACAAAAGTAATTTTCAAGATCTCGAAGGGCCCTTCCTCCACCTCCCGCAATCTCACATCATGCCTCACAGAAATCAAGCACTGGATGACTGCTAACCACCTCCTTCCTAACCCTAGAAAATCAGATCATGATCTGCAGAAGACTGACCTCTTCCCCCATCCCACCTCATGGTTGCACTCACTAGGCCCACCCTCCTCCACCTCCAACACAATAAAAAAACATGAATGCACTATGGACTCAGACCTGACACTACCACATCACATCAGTGACAAAATCCTGCTACCTACACTCACGCATTCTCCGACGCATCCTTCCCTACCTGACCTTCCCACACAGAGTTGCTGCGATCGTGGTTATTGTGCTCTCACAGACTATGCTAACACCATATACTTGGGGGCCCACTCATCACAACTTAGAAAACTCGAATGGGTACTACACACTGCAGCGGGGCTCCCTCTTGCCCTAGGCCATATAAAACACATCACACACACCCTCTGTGTCCTTCACTAGCTGCCGATCGGGTATCAATCCACCTTCACAGCAATGTGCATCGCCCACCGAACACTGTACAAGACAGGACCAGAATATCTGCAACACAAACTTACACCCTACAGGCCCAAAGCAAACCCGAGATTTAGCACAGCTATTCTCCTCGTCATCCCAGTCACAAAATCGACCAGAATAGCGGGCAGGGAGGGTCTTCTTTCTCACCAAGCTCCCACTATCTGGAACTCGATTCCATTCAGAATCTGCCACATAGAGGATCTCCTCGCTTTCTGGAAGGTTCTCGAGACCTGGCTCTTCCCTTCTGCATCCTGACTGACCGAGTCCACCTACTGAGTGAACTATCACACCCAGACAGGAAGGCAGAGGCACCTGATGAGTCACTTGAGGAGAGAAGGTAGTATATATAGCATGCACAGAAAGCATTCCAGTCAAACCGTATGATATGATCTGCATAGATATCAGCCTTGATTCACTGGTACGTATAGCACTCCATCACAAGGGAACATAGCTGTTATCTCTCCTGGGGCACAGCCACAGACATATGCAAATTACACGACTTCACAAAACACATCACCAAGGCCAATAGAATGCAAGCGAGTACCACAAAGAAATTCAGTCCAACTGTGCACATAGGCTCCATGACTCCCCTACTCGCCTGAAAGTCCATCACAGCACCCATCCAGTATCCAGATCTCCATGGGTCGCTATTAGAGACTTAACCACCCCCTACCTACCTTAGTGATGGCTAACAATGCACACATGCATTTTAGAATCCTCCTTCACATCTCACATCTCAGACCTCAGTTCGGCAAGGGCGTTCAAACCAAAGTGCTTTGAGGCCATACCAATGGCAATAGGTGCTATACAAATGCAATCCCTTTCTTGTAATGGAATGTATGTAGTGATAATTGGGTCTTTGAAGAATGAATTTTAAATAGGTTTTTACTGAAAGTGTAAAAAGGTTGTTAATAACTATATAAACTTGAATACAATAAAAAAAGTTGAGGGGTCTACTACGTCTACCCCTGTCATAAAATGGCCCCTTTCATAACATATCAAGGTACTACCCTAATTAAAATGTGGTTAGTGTCTAAAAAAGGTCTTATGTGCACTTCAGTACCGGTTTGGCATTTTCTATAATGTAATCTTCTGTGCCTCTTTTTATACCCGTCAGTCACTTCAAGTGATGGCATTGGGGTTAACTATCATGTGATGTTATTTCATCAGGGTCAAGGGTCATATGGCATCAATTCCTGTGGTGCCATCGAATGTGATGTCACTTCAGCTACCCCTGGCATTTTGGTTAATTGACGTGCCTGGCGGATTTCGCTCCTGTCCACTTTTACATTTGGGTCACCCCATATTCACTATATGATAAAGGAGCAGATGTGGAACACCAGCTAACACAAGCTTAACACCAGCCTAAGACTGCCCTTTTCTTGGTCTGTCATGAAAACGTTGGGAAGTATACAGGATCAGCAGTCAGATTTTCTTTTAAGACTCTGATTAGGGCCATTTGAGGGGTGCTTTGTATTTCTATGAATATAAACTGTCCCAAACAAATAGTGCAGCTACTGCAGCATTACAATTATGAACAACCCGACTAGGAAGTGTTGGTGCTGTATCAATCTAAGTAGCGTTGCTAAGAAATGCTGGCCGGGCGGCGCTGTTGAGCAGCAAAAGAAGATGATGGCTTGATCGAGAGCTCCGGCCCTGATAAAATCCCGATCAGAAATATCCTACCGAGTGCTGATAGTCGAAGGCAGAACTGCGTGTGAGGGCGGCTCAGACAGTGAAGCACTAGTTGTCCAACTTCCAACCCGCTCCAAGACCCCACTGCTGTGATCGGACCATATCCGAAATTGCCAGCGCTGCAGCGAAATACACCTGCCATTGGCTACCATGCCGACAGGGCAGCGAGACAACCTGACTCCAATGCTAAACTGGCCTGCCGGGGGGGGGGCGATCAACGACTCATGAAGCTAATGTGGAAGTCCTACTGGGATCCTGAGGGCCAGCAGTGAGCCGTGAGACCTACAAGAACTCCCCGCACTTAACAGAGAAGACACAGTGCGAGTAACGGTCCACTGCACATGTGATGTGACCTAACGCTTGTTCTCCTCCTCCACTTGCTGCTACCACTTTTTTCGTGACGGACACCCAGCCCTGGGGGACACGATGCATCAGATACGCTCGGCCATGAAAAGGGATTAACAGTGACGCCGCATTGGCTATGCGGGACCGGCAAACTGCTGGTCCTGATCTTCACGGCCACTGCGTTCCCCGGGTGATTACCAACAGACGGCTCCGGGGAGCGAACAAACTTGCTTTCTCACGGATTGCTATGGCAGGTTACTCCTGCACCGCTGCGGAGGCTTGCAGAAAATGACAGTGAGGGTACAGGAGCACAGAATTACACTGCAGTTAAAGTAGGTAAGCAGGTATTGATCCTAGGAGGGGATCCGGACATTGAAAGCCACACCTGGGCAGAGGAGCAGTCCTGGGGCCATGTGGCACTACAATAGGGATATTAAACATGGCAGCCAGAGGTACACACAGGGTTACCACCTGGGCATCCTGACCAGTAAGCACGCTCGTTCAACCCAGTGGGCAAACACAGATCCATGCGAGATATGATCCTGGAGCAAAGGGGCACAGAACCCACGTTAAAACACAAATCCACAGCAGAAGTAGGGGTTTCTCCGGAAGCAATCGCTGTGGAAGATAGGATGACGAATGGTGCCAGGAGAAAGAAGGGCCCCATGGACTTGTTCACCAACACGCCGGCAAGACCCTCAGGCCCGGGAGACATGGCAGAGGGGAGACCCGAATGTCCACCAAAACGACATCCGAGAAATCCAATTGATGGCAGTAATGCAAGCGGACTTCCTCTCTGTAAACAGTAAATTTGACGATGGGGTGGCGACCATCAGCTCCTTGAAAGCTAAACTGGAAAAGGAGAGAAGCCACATCACAAACAGAAAACAGGGTCGGGAAAGTGGAGGACAAAGTTGGAGTGCATGACCGTGCCATAGAAGCCCGACAATCGGACATGAAAAAGGTCAGTGGAAAGTGCAAGGACTTCGAATCTCGCTCTCAAGACGCAAAAATGTGCGTATAGTGGGGGTAACTGAGGCAGCAAACAAAGACCCAATGGAATCGTTCGTGGAACACTTGCTTACAACATTATTTAGGACAGAGACGTTCTCCTTGGTTTTTTTGGGAGGAGCGGGCTCACTGCACGCTGGCGCCAGATCCGAAACCAGGGCCCCCCCCCCCACGCACCATCATTGCGAAACTACTTAATTACTGGGATAAAGATCATGTCCTAAGACTAGCAAGGGAACAGGGCGCACTCAATTTTGAACACGCCACAATTCATATATATCCTGACTTCGGAGCGGGAATCCAGATACAGAGGAGATCCTTTGATCCAGTCAAGAGACTATTCAGACAGCGCCAAGTCCCTAATGCCCTTAAGTTCCCAGCCAAACTGCAGATACATTACGGGGGCAGGCCATACTTTTTCTTGAGAATCCCTCAGACGCAATCGCATATATGGAAGTGTCAATCCCACTGCCAACACAGGAACAACCACAGCCTAGACCCCGAGCAGGAAAAGGCACAGGGAGAGGACGGCGACTGAAGAAATGCACTAAGACCCAAACACGACTGATATGAACGAGAATATCAGCACCCCGGAACAATCAATGAAAAACGTCCAGGGCATGGTGGCATCGCCATCTACAGAGCGCCACTGCTACTCACGACACACCCCAGGAAGTTACCACAGTTGGAGAAGGACTACATCATCAAGTTGGGGAAGATGGTGAGGGGGGGCTAGATTGGATAGGGCTAACTGGGGATGGGCAAGGGGTGTGTTGGGAGTTATGAATTTGAAATGTTTGTTTGGAAAACAAGCAGACATGTTGCATGATGGTTACTAGAGGAAATATTAGTACAAACACTCAGGGATTGATACATGCATTGCATAACGTGAACCTAAAGGATGGGTAAGAAGATTTCCTTTTTATTGTGGAACGTTAGGGGCCTTAATAACCCTATTAACGCATGGAAAGTCCTTGCATATCTGTACCGACATGGCCCCAAAATAGTGATGTTACAGGAAACCCATGCTCAAGAGGCACTTAATAAGGGGTTTGCTCCGGGATGTGGAGGTCAACGGGGATACACCGATTACTCATCTCAGACTAGGGGGGTGATTACCATGATACACCGTACAATATGCTTAAGGACCGGTATGTGATACTGTGGGGAGAGATAACAGGAGTGAATGTTGTGTTGGTTAATACATATAGCCCCAATATTGACAATATTTATTTCTATAGCGCCGAAGCCCGCAGGCATCAGGGCGCATTACATGAAGACAAGGACAACAGAAAAGTGATGGGACATTAGGTTAAGATTACTGGTTCTGAGTAGGTTACATTACATGGACATTAGTGTGTTTGCAGGTCCTTTATTTGAATAAATTCTATAATGCCTCAATTACATAAATAATGATGGCAAAATTGCAAAGTATCGTAAAAGTTCTAAAACAGCGCATGAATGCTCACAAAATTGTGGCAATTGTGGTAATTGAGGCATTATTGAATTTATAATTCGAGAGAAGTACATCCATTGCCCTAAGAAAAATGGTTGGAATATGGACCTGTGGCCAGTTATTATAAAGGCAATCTAGTCCCCATCCTTGTAGGGTTATTTTCAGATGCCAATCTTCTCTACATACACACTAGATATTGCTGTTTCATGCAGTATCAAATTGAAATGTTTTTTTAGAAATTTCATATTTTTGTATACATTTACAGAGTAATTCTTAGAATTTCGCACAAAAGTGTTGCACGCGGCTGGCGCACAGTGTGCCCGTGCGAATGTCGGCGCCAGTCGCGTGTGCTAAAATAGATTTCCGCGCACAGCGTATTCATGGATTTCAGCCTCCAAAACCAGCCGTGGCGCAGCGACCCTGCAGCTGCGCCAGTTACGCCCCCAAGAACGCCCTCGCGCAAGGAAAAGCCATCAAAATCCCAAAACCATTGCAAAGGGCTGCGCTAACCCTGGACCAATTTACAGGGCTGCCAAACAGCAAACGGCAAGCAGGGAACGTGTATTTCAGGGGTGCGCGGGAAGTTTTACACACGAATGGGCTGGGTACGTGTATTTCAGGGGTGCGCAGGAAGTTTCACACGCGAATGGGCTGGAAACATGTATTTAAGAGGTACACGGAAAGTTTTACACGCGATTGGCCTACGTAAGTGTATTACAGGGGTGCACGGGAAGTTTCACATGCGATAGGCCCTGTGCGAGTGGGGTACGTGTATTCCTGGGGTTCGCGTGAAGTTTCACACGCGATAGGCCTTGGGCGAGTGGGGTATGTGTATTTCAGGGGTGCGCGGGAGGTTTCACACGCGAATGGGCTGGGTACGTGTATTTCAGGTGTGCGCGGGAAGTTTCACATCCGAATGGGCTGGGTACGTGTATTTCAGGGGTGCGCGGGAAGTTTCACACGCAAATTGGCAGTGTGGGTCCTCCCAGGTGTCCCCTCTACCCCCTCCATGGCCCCTGCAGGCAGCCCACACCACAGGGGACTACCCTGCACCCCTGGTCATGTCCCGCAGGCAGCCCATCCACCATGGGCATGCCCCCCAGCCAAGCCACATGTCACGTTGCAATATGATCACCAACTCATGTCTCCCAGCACCCCCACCCCCCAGCAGTCAGGGGCACCTGCCAGCAGGCCCCCACTCATGTCCCACTCATGCCCCCCCCCCAACATGTCAACATGACCCACAATCATGGCCCTCATGTCCACCAAAATCCCACGGCACGCCACCCCTGCCCAAATAACCAACCAAGCATAACATACACCCCACATTGAAATGGCCATTACATGAAACAACCCAAATGGCATGTATGTACATCAGCACATGTCCGTCACACACACACACACAATGGGTGCCAGTGAATGTGAACACCCACATCGTGACATGCATGAAACCAATGAGAGAATACCACACATTTAAGTACGGGAACAAATGTATTGAACAAAAAATGTGGTGAAAGAAAATCAAATACCAAACAATGGACATAAGGAAAACAATGCAGAATGTCACATAATGATAAAAAAAGGAAATCAGAATCCAAAATATATGAAATCAAAAATGTCTCCAAAGTCTCCTTCCAACAAAGCAAATCCAAACAGAAATGAAAAAGTAAAATCCATTACTCCATGGAAAAATCAAAAAAGAAAAAGCCAACAAATGCACACTCCAACTATTTACAAGGATGAAATCCTGGGTCCATGAGCCCAACTGTCCAAAGGAAACCTACAAAAAAAGCCTACAGAATAAACAACTATATACAAAAATGTGGGGCATAGTCCATGCGCCCCAAAGGAAAGAAAAAAAGAAAGGAAAGTTAACACTAATGAACTATATACAATGGCGGCGGGCAAGTCCAACGGCTCACTGGTTGATGTCATGGGCCAGGGCATCATCAAACTCCTGTTCAATGGCTTGGAGGCGGGCATGTTCACTGGCCCCGAGGTCTTGCAGGGATAATGCAGTGTCCAGCAACTCCCTGCGAATACCCTCGAAGCACTCAGCCCGCCTCAGCGCCCTGCGCATGGAGTTCTCTGCCCTGACCATTGTGAGCCATTCCTCCTCCGCCCGCCGCCGCTCCGCACCTATCTGCTGGCCCAACCGCTGCCACACGGAAGACACTCCCATTCCAGGGTTCTCCTGCCCTCTGGCCGATGACTGCCCCTCTGATGTAGATGGCCCTGAGCCATGATGCCTCCCACGTCGAGCCTGCCGCTGCCTCCGACGCAACTGCCTCTGCCAGCACGACGGCATCCAGGCTGATGGAATCCACCGACGAATTCGTGCACGTGCCCTGCCTGATGATGCCGGCACATCCTTCATCTGCTGGGGTCCAGTTGCTGGTGTGTCCACCCCTGCTGGACCTCCGACTCCCGACTGTGGCAGGGATGGGAGCCCCACCGAGCTGGCTGCGTTGGTCGGGGCAGGTCCACAGGGGGCCCTGGTGGCATCTGGGCCGGAAGACGGCATGGAGAATGACTGGCGCATAGCCTCCACAGAGGAGGAGAGGGTCGCCAGAAAGGCCGACATGTACGAAACCCCCGACCATGGTCACTCCCAACTGGGCCACGTTGGCACTCTGCTCTTCGTGATGACGTGCGTGCTCCCCCCGGAAAGCATGCACGTCATCACGAATGACACCCGTGCGCAACGCAACACCAATCAGGACCTTCTCCATACGGCCAGGGGTCCCCTCGTCCGCAGGTAGAGGAGTGTCAGATGACATGGACATCCCCCCTACCTGCGGACGGGCCTGGGATGGGGCATCCCTGCTGGTGCATGGTGGTGCAGTCACAGTGTCAGGGACAGTGACATGCACAGGCCCCTCCATGCCGACCTGTTCTACCTCCTGCCCCTGCCTCTGGACTGCACCACTTGCACCAGTGGTATCACCCCCACCAGGCCCCATGTGCAGCTCAGTAGCGGCCTCCTCCTCCTCTGTGGAAACCACCAACCTGGATGGCTCCACACCGACTCCCCTGTGGGGGCTCACCCACCCCTTCTGCTGCAGCCGTGGGGGCATCCCCGCCGCTTTGCTCCACAGCGCCGTCTCCACCCTCTTCTTCACTTGCCGCTGTGTAGATGGAGACATAGAACACAAGCATCAGGGTACTGTACAATGGTCCCCTAGTCAGGAAGCAATAGCAGATGAGTGGCACTGTCAAACATCACTTCCATCATGTGTCTCCACAACACATGGGTCAGTGCAGGCAAAACACATGCAGTAACAGGCATGGCGCATGCTATGGACATTAGCATTCATGCCCAAGGGACTCTTGAAACATACAATGTTGGTTTGAGACTCACATGCATCATGGGTCATGCCTATCATATGCACACACTTCACCGTAGTTTCATCCATCTGGCCTCGTACACCCCAGACACAGTGGATACAAGGATGACTAGGCTGCATCAGTGAATCTGAACATTGTCACAGACATGTGTCATGCATCCATGGCATTCACAAGTCACAGACACGCAGGTCAGACACACAGACATGGACACCATACATGTACATGGCATCAGCACCCATCCCTCACCCCCACCCATGTCCAGGAACAGAGACTGGCATGCTCTCATGTGTCCATTCGGCATAGAGCTCCCCATGTTGCATTTAAACACATGCACCAACCATGTGGTTCACACATTACTGGTCTCACATGCATTACCATGATGTCCCTGCACACACACATACATGGCCTATGTCACACATACAGGCAAGTATCAGACAACCAGCACACTGCAACATGCCCTGTCTCACACAGCAATGCTTGGCCACTTACCGCTCAACTCCAGACGAGTCTGCCTCTCAAGGATCTGGGCGTGGAGCGCTGGACGTATGCGTTCCAGGATCCTCAGCTGGATGGTACTCATGAGGCCCCGGCCCCCCTTCACGAGGCGCCGGGCCTTTAAGAGGGTCCTGGACCTCAAGTCCTCCCAGCGCTTCTTGACTTGCTTGATGTTGCGGGTTGCCACCCCCTCTGCGTTGATGGCAACCACAAAGTCGTCCCAGATCCTGTCCCGTCCTTCCTTGTTGGCACGTGATGATCCGAAGAGGGCATCATAATGCCCCAGGACAAGCTCCACCAGGACACCAACTTCCTTCTGACTGAAGCTGGTGGCCCTCTTCCCCTCTGGCTGGGGGTCGCCAGTGGTCTCAGATGGTGTTTGCCCCGACATGGCGACCCCCGAGGGAGGCGTGGGTGGGCAACTGGGTCCTGGGGCTGGGCTGTGGAGCGATGGTATGCCAGTCGGGAGTCTTCTGTTCCAGCAGGGGTGGACACAACAACTGGACCCCTGCAGATGGCAGATGTGCAGGCACAAAATGGCAGGGCACGATGACAGCAGGCAGGCAGCAGCAGATGGCTCGTGGGAGGCTGCTCGGGGCTCTGGGGGACAGTAATTCGGCCTTTTGGGCAGGAGCGTGGTCTTCTGTGTGTTTTCGCGTGGCCAGCTTGATACGGAGTGATTTGGCACGTGAAATTCTTGCACGTCAGCGTATAATTCGAGGAAAGGCCCTTAGCGCGTAAGCGCGTCAGCACGCATATGCGATTTCATTGGACCAAAGGCACTCAGCGCGTAAGTGCGTCTGTGACGTATCGCGCACGGGCCTGTACGTGCTTTTCGTGGGGTGCGGTGTGTGTGTTTTCCAGGCGTTGGGGTTCACACACTATTACTTCACAGCGGGTGGGTGTTGGTTACGCGTTCTTCTACACGAAAGGCAGAAGGTGAGTGGTATCCCGCTTGCCCAGGCCCAATCGCGTGTGAAACTTCACGCGCACCCTCGAAATACACGTACCCAGGCCAATCGCCTGTGAAACTTCCCGCGAACTCCAGATTTACACGTACCCCGCTCGGCCAAGGCCTATTGCGTGTGAAACTTCCCGCGAACCCCAGATTTACACGTACCCCGCTCGGCCAAGGCCTATCGCGTGTGAAACTCCCTGCGAACCCCAGATTTACACGTACCCCGCTCGACCAAGGCCTATCGCGTGTGAAACTTCACGCGAACCCCTGTAATACACAGCGGGTGTCCGTGTTTGTCGCGTACCCCTTTGCACGTCATTTGTCCTAGAGGGCCACAGTATGGGACATTCCGTGCTTTTTGTTAGCGCACGTTTTGGTGCACATTTTTTTCATGGGCAGGGGCACTACCGCCTGCCTTCGTGTGGAGGACCTTTTTGAGCCTGTGCGCGTCTTTGCACGTGCGCTGGTTTGCCCTATTCGATTCCATGAATACGTGGTGTAGGCGAGCGTGTGGGCGTTCCGCGCACTGGCCTCCTGTACTTCCCCCGTGACGCCCACATTTTCATGAGTTGTTCCCCATTCCGCGTGTCACGCCCCGTGTTACGCCTACTTTTGTTATGTGCGCCGCGCTATGTGCACTTTCTCTGTGGCCGTGGCGCACGCCGTTAGATGACCTGTGCGCCGGCGTGCGCCGCACACTTTTTCAGCGCACATCCAAGATTTTACTCGCACACGGACTTCCAGGAATCGATGTGCGCGCTTTTCCCTGCAATTTTCGCACTTGCACTGCGATTTTTCCACTTACACTGCGAATCGCACGTTTTTGCTGAAATTTCCAGCGCACATTAATTCCATGAATCGGCCTGTTCATGTATAACAATGTGTCTATTTTTATATAATTATGTTTACTATATCAATAAAATATGACTACATAATTGTTACTGACCGAGCTTATCCCCTCTTTCCACATATCCGAGTCGATTTAATTTGTAAATTTTAAAAGAAATTCTGTGTGACTATTTCCCTTGGTTTTTTTGATTTTATATTGTCACACAAGCACAATATACTGGCTACTGGGACTCCACTGACCTAGACCCAATACATCAAGCCATAGTCATACAGCGCTACTCCATCCAACCTGCAAACTATAATTCTCGGAGGTCGCCACAGCGATTTGTGTACATTCGACCCGGTACCCACAACGGTAGATTTGTGGCCCAGACTTCTTTAGAGAATGGACATTATGGCCCCATACTGCGGGGCTGCTCCACTATGGAATTGTCGAGACTTCCCCCTACTTATGACAACGCCATCAGGAATATGTGGGACCCGGATGGGAAGATGACGCTGGGAGACCTATTCCCAAAGGGGCTATTTGTATCATATGAAGACTTTACAACCAAACTAGGAGATAGCCCAATATTTAAGGATGCGGGCGACTGCTCGCCGAACATGGCCTTTGTTCGCTCAGGAGCACGAATCTTGCGAACCAGTTGGAATGGTAGTGCGTGGGGGGTGGGGTAGCTTGTCTCTTGATTATACAGGGCATGCCAATCATGTGTGTAGGACATGGGGTGGATGGGCGACAAATCCCCCCCACAATCTTATGTGGGGGGAATACAATAGCATTTATCCCCCCCCAGTTTGCAGCATGTGCACTGTTGCATGCAAACTTCAGACTCTGAAGTTTGCACGCAGCAGGCGCGGGCCCGGCCGGGTGGATTCTATCCATTCCATTCACAACAACAGTGAGGGGAGGGGGAGGAGAACGACGCAGAACCACGAGCAAGAGTTGTTGACAACAACTCTCGCTCATGCGTTCCCCTTCTCGCCCACCCCCGGGGAATACGGCACGTGCCAGCCAAGCCTTGCCTGGAGTGCGTAGTGCACTACTGCGCAGCCTGCCAGCCTCCTCCTCCTCCTCCTCACCATCCAGAAGCCGGCAATAGCAGCAGGCAGCCGCAGCGACGCGTGCTGCTCGGCTTCGAGTTTGTGAGCCTGAGGTGAGTATTAGACTGCCCCCTGCCTCCTGCTGCGATGCCGAAGCCCGTAGCTGGAAGAGTGAACAAATCACCCCCTGAAACTACCAGCTGCGCAGAGGTATTCTTCCTTTCTGACTGTCCCTGCTCACTGAACCACCTTGTGTTGCAACCACTCGCTTCCCTGCTCTCTGGTTTAGACGCTAGTGATCCTGTGTCCTTTCCCTTCCTCTCACCTATCTCTTCTCTTCCCGCTGCCTTCTTCCTTCATGTCATCGCGTCGGTTTTGGTAAATAATTCTGGAAGGTTTCTAACAACTCTACAGCCACATTATGCATTTAGTTTCTGTGCTTTTTGGAAATTCGAATCCTGATGTATTTCTAACACTTCCTGTTGTTAGAAACACACAAGGCCGGATCAAAATGTATTGAAACGGAAGGAAAAAAAAACAGGTACAAAACACGCCGAAATGCTCAAAATGCATTCAAAAGTCAAATTCTAGCCTGTAAACTAGAAGGAAGGATTACCACGTCTTGATAGCTCCAACAGACGCATAAGTGCTCAGAATGCATTAAAAATCCATCATTCAACATACAGCCTGTAAACTACTAGTGAGTAACAAAACGTATTGAAACGTTCCAAAGACCAACAAAAACAGCTTCAAAATACACCCTTCCCTTCGCGTTTTGGTAAATGTGAGTTCTGGTGGATTCCCATTTTGTATTGGGTTTCCATGCTTTTTTACTTTGAATCCTGATAAATTTAACAACTCTTCCCCCACAGGGCAGGATCAAAATGTACTGCGGTTTACAGGCTTTTTCACTGGTGAAATCTTCAATGCATTTTAAGCTTTTCTGAATGTTTTGGAGCTTGTATTTACCATCTGTTAATCCAATCAACACGTGTGCATACTCCCTTGTAGTTTTCAGGCTGGATTGTGAATGATTGAGCGTGTATGTGTTTTTCGGAGCTAGTTTGTCCCTCTCTCCTCCTGTGCGTCTAAAGGCTAGTTTTTCACTGATGACGCTTTGAATGCATTTTGAGCACTAGGCCTTGCTCTGGAGCTGTTCCCCCCCACCCCCACACTGAATCTTTCAAAACATTTTGACTCTGCCTTGCATTTAGAGGCTGGATCTTGAATGATGACATTTTCAAAGCATTTATGTTTGTTTCGGAGCTAGGTTTTCCTCGTTGAACCTCTCAACACGAACTGGTTTTGACTTCCGTTGAAACCGAATACATTTTGATCCTGCCTTTCAGCGAAAGAAACAGCCTGAATGGGCTGACAAAACGCTGCCACTCCACTACTGAACGGCCCCAGGCTTGCTGGATGCCACATAGGACAAGTGGATTTGGAGGAACATGCCCTTGCTTGAGATACGGCTGTGGTGCGGGGGAAGTTTAGCATGATTGGGAAAGTTTCAAATAGTCGCTGGTAATGTGTATGCCTGCCCCGTTCCTAGTCCGGAAGAAGCGCTTGAAAGACAAGGTGATTCGGTAAGACACGCAAAGTGGTTTTAGCCAATGCAATGTAGCATCACGTTTTGCCACAGGTCACCTAACGGGTAGAACAATGAACATATTACAATGAAAGGATTTCATGGGGAGCACGTGGAGAAGGGGTTCGGCATGTTTTCAGGTGCATTACGGGAGTTGTAGTTCACGCTCAAGGGAGTGCGGCACACTGCGTTTTGCAGAGGAGAAGAGGTTGGGGGCCTGAATTGAATGGAATGGGTATGGTCATGCTGGGGGGCTGCTAGTTAACAATTATATGTGCAGTATAATAACAGAAATTAATAAAAGGAGCACAACGGGTGAGCCAAGGGCGGTAGGTCGGCAGGTAGTAGGATGGTATCTCCTATTGTGGCAATGGACGCAATTGCTCTTTAATAATCAGGTGTTAGGAGTGGTGGAAGGTTCCGGTGTCCTCAAGTTTCAGTGTTCGAGTGAAGGAGGGTTTCAGTTTTCAGCAAGGAAGGAGTGTTGTGTTGTAGTCAAAGTACAGGAGGTGAATATATGAGGAAGGAGTTTTAGTTCATAATAGGGATGGGGGGTCGTTAGGACAAATGGCCACATGCGTGCAGGGGTGGGCAAACGCCTTTATCCACGGAAGAGCACAAATGGTTCCTTTGCACACAATGAGCAGCCGTAGGAAGAGGTGGGTGGGGCCACGGGCCATAAGGTCTCTGTGCCGCGCATTTCTGTTATGTGGGCGCTGTGCAGGGTTGCTTCAAAATACATATATTGAGCTTAAATTGGGTATGGTTATGGTGAAATGTAATGTTGGGCAATTTAAAGTCCCCATGTAACCACAGAGGTTCGGGCACCAAAACCACAATACATAAATAAAAAAAGCAAAGTCCCGAGGTGTCCCCTGTCGCCCCTAGTTTTGATGGGTCTCCTACGCCCCTGATGCCAATCCAATTAGAAGAGTTATCGGGACAAAAGAGAAATGGGAGACATATTTGAATGTTGTAGGCTTTTTAATCTGGAGTTGCTCGATAGCAAAAAGATGTATCTTAAAATACAGGAAATCAAACGCAGCTCTTAAAACACGAGAATGGCTTCAGGGATTGACCTACGCCAATGAGAGAGAGATGGGCTATATGTTGCGACAGTCATGCCTAGCAGTCGACCGAAAGATATCTGGGGGTCTTTCTGAACTTATTTATTTGGATTTGTCAATCGGACCAGAGGCATCGTGGCGCCGTTACAGAATATTAAACTTAGTACATGTTAACAACATTGGTTACAGCAGCTTATCTCCTACAAGCACAAGGGGAAGGTGAGGGTAATGAATAAACAAAGTAGGGCATCTGTGTTTTTGTTAATCACCCAATATTCTGCACCACGTTATTATTTACAGAACTAGTTAAGTGTGTAACATGACTGCTACTGTGGTAAATAAAGTTTTTTTTTATTATTATTTTTAAATACTGGCCCAGTAGCTGCTGTTCATTCAAAGTATGAGCGCTCTACAAATAATCGCTGGTAGTTTCTCCCAATTCCTACCAGTATGAATTAAACACGCTCATGTGAGTGACGTCGCATGACAACAAGACACACTGTCCCCTGAAATAAACCATTATGTACGTCCCAGTATCCAAAACGTACGTAATCTTCTTACAATAAAATATACATGCATTTAGAAAAGCAGAGAGCAGCTGGAAGCATGTGAAAGTTTGTTTCCCATGGCGCGCAACATGACGTTTAAGAGTGTTTTCCATTGCGCTCTATACAGCTCCATAGTGAGCTCAGAGCACAAACGTGCGCGACTCACGCAATGGCATCGGCACTGACACTGTTGTCATGCGCACACAACAGGCCTGAAAAGCCGCACCGGAGTTTACTACCTCTGGTGCCTGGTCGGAGTGCACCGATCCCGGACTGGGGGTTGCTCCATGCCCCTGGACGCTACGTACCTGAACGACGGTCCGACTGTACTCCTCGTACACCCGTCTTTTCAGGTGGGCCGCCATCCCTGCAGCCAGCTGCGAGTCCCTCGAAACGCGGGCTCTGCCGGTAGGAAAGTGTGTTAGTGATTCTACGATCTCCGCTGCCTGCCCTGGCCGCGGCCAGTAGCTGTAGAAGAAGGAAGCTCTGCCCGAGTCAGTCGCATTTCGCAGCCGTCGGCGCCATCTTGAAAGGGAGCTCACACACGGGATGTTTTCTGTGAACCTCTGTATTCAATAAAACCGCGAGGCTTATTTGAAAGGTCGAAATTGTTTCATCATACTTTTTTGACAACGCATCATCATGATTTAGGCTAACAAAGTACAGAGAACAAAAACAAAATAAAGAAGTATCAACACAATAGGTCCGACTTTATTAAATGCCATTTGCAACCTCATGTGATCTGTTGGTGTTTTGTACAGAAGAGGAAACTGCTTCAGAGCACTGGGATGCTTAGGGAAACAGCAGGTGGGTGAAGGTGGATAAACATACAGGCTGACCCTCCTGTTATGTGTGGAAAGGCATTCGATTAAAGCATTTCAAAAGGCAATCAATATGTCAGATCAAATAATGCCACTGAGACGAATAGTATATATGTCTTGTCTTCTTTATTTAAGTTAATTGATTTTTATTGAAAGTTAAAAATAATTAAATAGACATTACAGCAAGTTGCATGAAAAGTGAGGTACAACATAGTTATTATAATTGATGATGCTGTAGTTAACTACATACAATATTAGATATAATAAACCTCATAAAAATATTAAGTAAAACCATATTATAGTTCAGGACAAACAGGAAGGACAGACACTGAAGGGAAGAGTAGGGAGAGGGAACAGCAATAAAGACAATAAAAGGAGCATTTTATGTTAAGTAATCATTAAAGGCATTCCATTTGTTATGAAACTTTGGTAGCATTTTTGTTGATAAGGAATACATTTTTTTCAATTCTGTGAAAAGAGCAGAGTTCCACCATAAATTATAAGTAAATTTTCAAGCATTTTTCCAATTAGACACAATGAGATGGAAGGCAATATATACCAGAAAATAAATCAGATGAAGTAATATGTGACATATAGGGATTTGCTACAGCTCCATTCATGACATTACATAATGTGAGAGGCTCCTGGAACGAAAAACAAATGTGTAAGAATTTCCATATATGAGTCCAAAATGTAAAAACAAAATTACAGTTAAAGAATGAATGAAATCTACAGAAGAATGGCAGGACCACCATACACTTTGACTGGAGCAAGACATTTTGGCAACCCTTTGTGGCGTAAGATAGGCTCTATGTAATATGAAGTAGTGCGATTCAGTGTGCTCTGCTGCAACAGAGGTGGAAAAGCATTGTAGCCATATCTTAGTCCACATTTCTTGAGTGATTAGTAAGCTCCAATCACATTCGCACAAGTTACAGAGTTTAACGGTAGTATCAGTGGGTTGATTGAGAATGGATTAGAATTTGGATGCTGTGGTGGAGTGAGAGTACAAAATTAGTTCTAAATATTTTGAGGGAATTTTACGTGTATAATGAGGAATATTTTTAATAATAATTTTAGTGAAACTAATACGTTTTAAAATCTAATTCATTTAAATTGAAACAAGTACAGAGGTCTTGGAAATTTATGGGAACATTATTCTTAAATAAATGTGAGACTAGGAACATTTCGGCTGAGTATCATTTATGTAGGATGGATGCTATGTTTGGGTTTATGATAAAAAGCTTTATTAAACCACAAGAAGGCGCTGGAGATATCTTGGATATTATCACCTGTTCTAATTAAAGAATTCCATACTTGTTTGAAGGAATATAGATGGGGAAGATTTTTGATTCCATGCCATGAGGATGTTTTTTAGAAAGTGAGTAAAGGACAAAGGAGTAATGAATTTTTGAATTCCAAAATAATCCACAAAGAGGTGTTAATAAATTGGGGTTCAGAAGTTAAACATAAGGTCATTTGTCATAATAAAAAGGATTTCTGGTATTTAAGGAAGTCTGGATAATTCACTCCACTGGAAGGTTTACTGGATTTCAACTTAATGAGAGCAATTTTGGCGGATTTATCTTTCCACAGGAATTGAACTAGAATTTTTAAAGAAAGAATTTGGGAGTAGTACTGGTATCATAAAGAAATAATAGAGAATAATGGGCCCAAGAGTCATTTTAATAGAGTCTGGTCTGCCCCACCAAGAGAGGAACAAAGGAGACCAGTGATTAATAGATGAGTTAATTTTTATCAATAATTATATTCTGGGTTAGGTTTAGGGTGGCCTCGAGGTTATTAGTGATAGGGATCCCTAGGTATTTAACAGATGAAGTACACCATTTCATTCTAAAAAGAGGTGTGTTTGCCAATGTACATGAATTTGTAAGGGGCAAGATTTCAGATTTGTCATAGTTCAATTTATATCCAGAGACACAAGCAAATTGATCTATGGTAGACATAAGTGCTGGGAGGGAAGAGTTGGGATCTGATAAGTAAAGTACTATATCGTCTGCATAAGCAGTGAACTTAAAAGTAAAATCTTTTATTGTGATACCTTTAATGATATCATTGATGGTAATTCTTTGGACTAAAGTTTCTAAAGCTAAAACAAAAAGGAGTGGGGACAGTGGACAGCTCCGTCTAGTGCCTTGTGAGAAGGGAACAGCTTTAGTGAAGGTGTTACTAATAAAAATTCTGGTCAAGGGAGATGAGTATAGTAGTGACACTAATTGTGATAAAGGTGGGGCTGAACCTGTGCCATAAAAGGGATTGAAAAAGCAACGGCCAAGAGACTATCAAAATCTTTTTCAGCATCTAGAGCAAGGAGGAAAAGAGGATCAGTAGAATCTTGCGCATGAATAAGAGTGTTGAAAAGAATGATTGTATTGGATGAGGCATACCTTACTTTAATGAAGCCTGTTTGATTAACGTTAATTAGTTTATGCATAATACCATCCAGACGGCAGGCAATTATTTTGGCTAAGATTTTGGAATCTTTAACAATTTGAAAATGTATTAAAATAGTTTTTTTGCTAAACACCTATGTTCACGTGATTCATGCCATTAAGTGTATATAATAATCACTTACAAGAATTTGCATCCCTCTGACAGTGTGTTGGGAAGTTGGGTAGCAAGTGGTATACTTTTGCTCGTGTCTATCGTATACTCTGCACATACCCTTGCCCCCTTACAAAAAAAGGAATTTAGTTATTGTGCTCAATTGATTCACTAAGATTTTGGAATCCAAATTAATTAGTGAGATGGGACAGTAATTTTTAACCAAAGAGGGGCCTTTGTCTGGTTTGGAAAATAAAATAAGAAGTGCTTCTCCAAAGGAACCTGTGCTAGAGCCTGAGGCAAGAACATGATTGTAGAGTTTGAGAAGTTTAGGAGATAGTAGGGATGAAAAGGAACAATACAAATCTATAGGAAAACCATCTGGTCCAGGGACTTTACAGATTTTAAGATATAAAATAGCTTTATGTATTTCTTGCAACAAAATCGGGTAATGAAGGTATGAAAGGTCTATTGGATGTTCAGTGATCTTTTCATTAGAGCAGAGATATTTAAGAATAAAGTTGGGAGTAATACTCAAAAATGCATCATTAATATGTTGCGAATTAGAAACTCTGATATTTTGTTGGTTAATTACTGAAGTTATGACATTTATTTCCTAATTCTATACGTTTTGCAAGAATGGATTTGAACAAGTCTTCTGTGGGACTGTCCTAATGACCTGATGGAGGGAATAAGGTCTTGGGAGAACTTTTCATTTAGTTTTTTCTGAAAGGATGTATAGCGTATGATGAATCCACACAATGTGGCTTTAAAAGCATCCCAATTGTTATGTATAGATGTATCAAGGGGATTATTAAGGGTGCAGAATTCAGTAATAAAGATATTCGTTTGTTGGATAAAATCTGGGTCATTCAGTAAAAAGGAAATAAATCTCCATCTGGATGAATGGAAAGGCAGGAAATCCCATTCCAGGACAGTAATCACAGGGGCATGATCAGAAATAATAATGGGTTCAATTTCAGAATGAAGAATCTTGGGTGCAAAAGGGGAGTTTATAAATATATGATCTATTGTTGAAAATGATTTGTGTGGGGGGGAGAAAAAGGTATATTATTTCGCCTCAGGATGGCAGAAGCGGCAAGTATCGACAAGGGCAAGATCTTCTATAAAATTGAGGAATTGTTTGTGTGATTTCGTATTGATAAATTTGGATTCGGATTTACGGTCTAAGGTGAAATCACAAATTTGGTTGCAAACTTCTCAAATAATGAGACGATCATAATTTTAGCTGAAAATAGTGTGTTTTAAATGGCTCCAAAAGGTGGGTCAGGAGTATTGGGGCCGTAGATATTAAGAATTGTGACAGCTACCTTGTTGATAATGGAATCAATAATAGACGATTGTCCCGAGGAATCATGTTGCTCATCAATTAACTGAAAGGACGTTTTTTTTATGTATAAGTATACTAACTCCACCCGTCTTATCAGCTGCAGTTGCAAAAAAGGCATGCTTGGCCCAAGATTTAATAATTTTTTTATTTTCTTCTATCGAATCTAGGTGTGTTTCCTGAATACATGCAATGTCAGGGTTACATTTCCCTAGATGGGTAAGGATTCTTTCTCTTTTAATAGTGTTGTTAAACCCTTTAACATTCCAAGATAAGACTTTAATACTCATAGCTATAAGGAGTTATGTAGTGGTATTAAAATGACATGAAAAGAGCAATGACAAAATGAAATAGAAAGAATAAGGTAGTAACGATTGGAGTCAATTTGTATAGATCGATAGTTAGCCCCTCTGATATAACGATATATTCAATATAATACAGATGAGAGCAGGGTAAGGAAAACACATGAGGAGAGGTGACACCAGAACAAACGAGTATTTGATACTATAAATGGTAACAATCGTACAAGAGAACATAAAGAAATGAGTGATCCTGAATTTGAAATGCAAACCCCACAGGAATCTGTTAGGAGCTGCCGTAGGAGGCAGCAAGATGGCAGCTCCTAACATTACAAGATTGGAGGGGGGCGCTGTTGCGCACGTCAGAAATGGCCGCCTGATTCTAGAGCTCCCGCTCCACTACGACATCCTGCGCTATAACATCCGCTATATCACTGCCTGTGTAGCCTACATGCTCTGAGACGGTAGCCCAGCCATCCGTGGTCCGCCGGCCGAACTCCTGGGATTCAGAGTCCAAAGACGCCGGAGATACAACCCCGGGAAGATTAGCCGGCACACGCGGCTTACAATATCCGCTGCCGGGCTCCAAGAAAAATCCACGCGAATGCCGCTGCGCGGCTGAGGCTTCGAGGCCCTTGGAAGGGAGGAGCCTGAGCTGCAACCTAGACCCTGAGCTCTGCTGGTGTTGCGCTGGGTCGGCCGCAGAGCGGGGGGCTCCATCATACAACTCACATTCCAGTCCGGCCCTGGCATATGGGGACCTGTGGCCGTTGCCGCTGAGGTCTGGGAAAACTCTCTGCTGGTCCTACACTTCGGCACGCGGTGGAGCGATCGGCAGACCCGCATGGGGCCTGGAAACGGAAAGACATCGGGTAAGGAGATACGACTGGGCGGCGATTGAGGGGCCGAGATACACTTCAGTTCTTGGGGGTAAAGACTTGCAACCCCCTTGGGACCCCCGATACCAGCCCTGATTTCCCGCCAGTGGCTGGAGCTGCTGGGCCGAGGCGGGCTCACGCCCTGCACATCTACTCTGGCTCTCGGGCCGCCAGTCGCCCGGGCCCGCACTCCTGAATTGGGGCTGCGGCCCGTGCGGGACCAGACTGGGCAGAGGCCTCATCATACGCAGCTGTAACTACGGACCAAAGCGGTTCAACAAATAAACTGTAGAACCCCTGGATCAACACAGAACTATTCCACACAGCTAATGCAATAAACGTTTATTGTTGTACGTGGGGGGACACAGTCCATTCGGACCACCTGATCTCTGAGGGGGCCTATTATGTAACCGTTTCGACTTCCTTCAGCCCCTTGTGTGGATCCATCCCCAGAGCCTAGACACTGCATATGGGGAACAGCAAATTAGAATTTGACCAACAGCAGTCTGCACTGCCTCGGAGAGTGACTCCGACACTAGAATAGGGGAGCCACAGAAGTCTGGGAAAGGTGCCAAAACTCCTGGGAAACAGAAGAAAGGCCAGATGGATGCCTACACGGGCAGTCACAGCCAGGCCACGCAGGCTGACGCCCACGTTGATGTTAACGAAGCCCCCACTGTTGAGCCTGGTGAGGATTTAGACAACCTGACCGCAATAGTGCAGAATGGTTTCCGCGCAGTCAACACGAAATTGGATGACATAGTCTCCACTATCGGCTCCTTAAAAGCAAGGGTGGAGAAAGAAAGCTCACACATTACAGAAACCGAAACCAGGATAAGCACTAATGAGGACACTATCTCACATCACAGCCGTGACATCATCCAAATCAAAGAAAACATGTCGAAATTGCAAAACAAATGCCAGGATTTGGAGTCGCGCTCTAGGAGAAATAATATCCGTGTGGTGGGCGTGGCGGAATCTTTCGGCAAAGGCCAAATGGAGAAACAACTCGAGACATTGCTTAGAACCCTGTTTGGAACGGAAGCCTTCTCTGAACATTTGTTGGTGGAATGTGCTCACCATACATTAGCTCCGGCCCCCAAGCCGGGTGCGCCACCGAGTACCATAATCGCACGGCTCCTCAACTATAGGGACAGAGACACAATCCTACGTAAGGCGAGAGAGGCAGGCACCCTACAGTTCGAGGACAGTCGCATTCATATCTATCCGGACTTCTCCGCGGGAGTGCAGGCAAGCAGAAGATCCTATGAGCCAGTCAAGAGGCTCTTAAGAGAATGCCAGATCCCATATGCTTTGATGTTTCCGGCAAAAATGAGGATTCTACATGCAGGAAGGGCCCATTTTATTGAGTCTCCGGCTGAGGCCACGCAATATATTGAAACGTCCATACCCCTTCCTCCCAGAGGGGGCAGACCGGCCCAAAACACCAGACCCAGACCTGCAGACTAGGGAACACCCGCCTGTTCACTCTTTCTAAGGCTACAGTCAAGCTAAGCATTCAATCAAGCTCCACCAGGCAATGTGGTCGGTGGAGTTGTTGGACCTGATCGGCGGCCATGTGGAGCAACATGGCAACCCATGGAATATTCCATATGTTTTGTTGGATACATCGTCAAGTTGGGGGTGATGATGAGGGTGGGGGGTGGGAAGGGGTTTGGGACTTGGAGTCTTTAGCTCTTGTGTAGACCTAAGGTGGCATCTTGTTGGGGGTTGGTGCCACTCTGCGGAGCCCTGTTCAGAGGTAAAATGGTTTGAAATGTTTTGTTGGTCGAAAAGCAAAAATGTGGCTGCACTGAGGCTGGCACTGAATATATTGCACGATTTCTGTACACTTGTGTCATTGGACAATGGCTAATGCTTCATTTCAGGGCCGTGGTCACGGACTTAAGGTTAAACTTCTGACATGGAATGTTCGGGGGCTAAATAATCAGGCTAAGGTCAAGAAGGTTTCTAAAAATGTTGCCAGACATAATCCCCAGATCCTGATGCTACAAGAAACCCATATGGTGGGAACGAGTAATGTCCACATGCTGCCCAGGTGGGGTCCCCTGAGGTTCTACACTGATTATTCATCCCAGTCCAGAGGGGTGATTACCCTTATTCATCTAGGCCTTGGATTCAGGGTGGGCGGCCACAGGGTTGATCCTCTGGGCAGATATGTCATGGTCTCGGGGGAGGTGGCTACTCAACAAATACTCCTGGTAAACACGTACGGGCTCAACATCGATGACCCTGCGTTCTATATGGATGTATATCAGATAATTGTGTCACTGGATGTTCCGGGGGTGCTGTGGGGGGTGATTTCAATTTGGCTGTGGACCAGGTCCTTGATAGGTCCTCGAAGGTTACCAGAACTCCTAGTAGGGCAGCATTGAACCTGAAACATGTTTTGTCACAACTTTTGCTGGTTGATGCATGGCGTGAAGTTCATCCTGATGGCAGGAGATACACATTCTATTCCTCGGTGCACGACTCGGAATCTAGGATTGACTATTGGTTTGTCTCCATATCTCTGATGGCTGGGGTGGAGGGGTGTGAAATCTTCCCTCGGACGCTATCTGACCATTCCCCAGTACTGTTGGAACTAATGTTCCTGAAGGCCCCTTGTCCGGCTAGAAGGTGGAGGATGCCGAGTGGACTACTGGGAGACCCGGGGACATTAGAGGCACTCCATGTTGAGATTGAAGATTTTTTCTCCAATAATGTGGGATCAGTGGACAAATGCTCAACAGTGTTGGAGTGTAACGCCCACCTGGTTCCCACGGGGGCGCTGATATAGTCTGGATTACTGCGGCCTCTTCTAGCGTGATGCGCAGGACCCGGAACACCGATTGGACAGGACCTCCAAATTGTGCTTCCTTGGCCCGTAGGAATATCCTTCTGCAGATGAGAAAGGGGATTAACAGTCTGCAGAATGGTGTGCTAGCTCCCCCCTTGCCTCCTCCGTTCCTCTCTATTCCTCCAAACCCGGTTTAAGCTCACCTTATGGTTTGGAAGGTTGAACTCTCCATCCTGCTTCTGGTGCAGGGGCGCACGTTCGTCCAGTTACTTCACTGGTTTTCAGAATGGTGCTGGCAAAATCCACTTTCCTGAGCGATGCGCCGTAAGTATGAAAGTTCAAAGTTCAAGTGAGGCCCTGTCATGATCTCTGCTTCCAAAAGGTCAGGGTTTTCCCAACTCCCTTGGAAGCAGATCCATAACCCAGGTTCCGAGGGCCAACCAGTCCCAATTGGGACCTTTTGGACCCAGTCCTGGCGCCAGTGGCACCAGGCTCATAAATGTGCCCAGTCCCAGCGCTGGAAGTGCCGGGCTCATGATGCTTGGGTGGACTTACCTGCAGCAGACCATGCTGCTTACTTGCCTGCCAGCTGAGCCTCTGATCCTCTTCTGTTTGGAACTACTTTTCCTGTTGGGTGGGGCAGGAGCCACTCCCTAGATTCAGAACACTGGAACTCTTCTGGAAAGCAGGAACTCTTTTCTTACCTAGGCGTGGCTGTGGAAGGAGACACCTAAGCACTACAGGAGGCTATTTAAACCACACCCGGTGGATGAATCTTGCTTTGCGTTATTCTGCATCCTCTGCAGCAGAACGCTCATCGTGTCTTCTGCATCGGATCCTGGGCCTAAGGAAAAAGGCTTACCATCCTGAATCCAGTCTTCAGCAACACCTATAAAGACAAGAAAGAACAGGTTAGCATTCCGGCATCTGAAAGACAAAGGCTTACCTACTCTTCGTGCGCTCCGGAGGTCTTCACACTGCATTCCGGCATCTTAAAGACAAAAGCTTACCGACTCTTCGCACGCTCCGGAGGCCTTCGGCGCTGCATCCTGCATCTGAAAGACAAAACAAGGTGCGTTTAAAGACATTGGGGAACTTTGATACTCACGTGCCATTACTCCTTTCCACATCAACCCCAGTGGGTATTCCGGCACCCTGCAGCCGCTCCGAACTCGTACCTGCAAAATAAAAGACAGTTAGAGCGCATCGTGAAGCAGGCAACAAGCGCTTACTTACGTGCTTCCAAGCGCTTCTATTCATCATACGGACTCCATCTTCAACTCACTTCAGCCCGTCATCCGCCATCGCCGGAACCTGCAAAACAAGAGACATCATTGCTAAAGACTTTAAAGACAATAGAATTACTCGAAACTTACCGTTCGTGCAGTAAACGACGGACAGCAGTCCTCTGAAGTCAAGAGGCCTGCGCTACCGATCCAGTGAAGAAACTGGTTACAGCACCCTGCCCCGAGGCAGATGGAGAGCTCGGCATTCACTTACCTAAGGTGAGAGCGTTAACCTTTGGGGGTCTACAGGAGAGCAAAAAAGGGAAGAGATAGGGACACCCCAATAACCCCAGTTCATTAATCCCATATTTTCTGTCTGCAGACATCTTACTCTTGAAGTCAGGCATACAGTGCACAGAGGTCCAGCCCAAAGAGCCAACCTGGTGCTACACATCACCTTTGAAGATACGGTAGTCGCCCAGTCAAGACCGGCGCCTCTGCGAGAATCAGGTGAGCGTTACAGAACGCAAAGCCTACCGCAAAACTCTCGCCCAGGCGCTATGGAAACCTCGGATACTGACCATCTAGCCCGGTTACTTGGGGAACTAAGGGCAGAAGTGCATGCAGCTCGTCAGGAAACGAATGCTCTAAGAAGGGAACTAATTATTTCCAAGGAGAGAACAGACGGTCTTGCTAGACAATTGCTACAGTCACAAGCCGGACAAACCCCGTTACCCGCATCAGGGGCAAATCTTCCTTCAACATCCTCTATGAATCCAGTGCAGATCAACCTACCTGGGAATGTACCTCTGGCTCCGCCCGAACGATTTTCTGGTGATCCAAAGAGGTTTTCAGTATTTATCAATCAGTGCCGGATGCACTTCTTATGCCGGCCAGCAGCCTTTCCAACTGATCAAGCTAAAGTAGCTTTTGTACTTTCGTACCTTAGTGGCAATGCGGCAGACTGGTCGATCCCTCTAGTTAATCAAGATGATCCGGTTCTCCATGATTTTCAAGCCTTTCAGCTTAGTATGGAAAAACTGTTCGCAAGACATTCACAGGGGCAGGCCTTGGACAATGAGCTTCTTTCGTTGCGACAGGGTAATCAAGACCTTTTGGCTTATATTGCATCTTTCAATAGACTAATAGTGGAAACTCAATGGCCTGAGGACAAAAGGATTACGCTGTTTTACAGAGGTCTACGTGGAGAGCTCAAAGACGTTTTAGCCCAAGTAGTGAATCCCCCACAAGACTGTTCGGATTATATAGACTTGGTCGTTCAAATAGATCATAGACTGCAGAACAGGAAGGCCGACCGTTCCAAGTTTGATGCTCGAGTATTTTCCAAACCGCCAACTCCTTCCAAAGGAGTAGACTCCGGGGAACCCATGCAAATCGGGGGTCTGAAAGGTCCTCTAACACAAAAGGAGCGGGAAAGGAGAAAACAGTTGCAATTATGCCTATATTGCGGAAACTCAGGGCACTTTCTTCGAGACTGTCCGGTGAAACCTGCCAAGAAGGCAGTAGGAGCTGCAGTTACCAAAGTTACAAACTCTGAGCAGGGAAACGACCTCGCCCGACAAGAATAGAGGTCCTCTTGCCGAGCGTGAAAACCAGTTCCGTGACCTCGCATTTCGTAATACCTATGGTCCTCATTAGCCCTGATAATCCGGATCGATTACATGCAATTGAAGCTTACGTCGACAGCGGTGCCATCGGCAATTATGTGGATCATGAAATAGTTTTGAGGATGAATCTAACTCTTTGTCCCAAGGCTGTAAAGGACGTCATTACTACAGTGGATGGTACGGAGATAGCCTCCGGGCCAGTAACGCATACCACTCAAGAGGTGACGCTAGTAAGTCAAGATGGACACCATGAGAAGATCGTGTTCGATGTGATCAAGGCCCCTCAGTTTCAGATTATTCTAGGAATACCTTGGTTAGAGAAACACAATCCTCTGATCGATTGGCGAGCAAGAACGGTCCAGTTTCCAGAATGTGTCTCTACTTGTCACCCTCCACCTGGTGTTGCACTGGCAGCAATTTCTTCAGAGACTCCCCAGTTACCTCCCGAATACCTTGAATACCAAGATGTTTTCCGGAAGGATCAGGCTAACACTCTACCTCCTCATAGGTCTTATGACTGTCAGATAGACCTGATACCTGGATCTACTCCTCCTTGTAGTAGAATTTATGCCCTCACCGAGCCTGAGAACCTTCACCTTCGACAATACCTGGATCAATACCTGGCGAATGGGTTTATTCATCCTTCCAAGTCCCCTGCTTCTTCAGCTTTGTTCTTCGTTCCAAAAAAGGAAGGAGACCTTAGAACTTGTATCGATTATCGCTCCCTGAACCAGATCACCGTTAAGAATAGATATCCGTTACCTTTGATCCCTGAACTCCTGGACCAAGTCAGAAAAGCATGCATATATACAAAGCTGGATCTTAGAGGAGCTTACCACTTGGTACGAGTAAAAGAGGGCGATGAATGGAAGACGGCCTTCCGCACCAAGTATGGGCTATTTGAATATCAGGTCATGCCCTTCGGACTTTGCAATGCCACGGCCGCCTTTCAATATTTTATGAACGATATCCTCAGAGAGCTCATAGATGTGTGTGTTGTTGTTTACATTGACGACATCCTCGTTTATTCTTCATCGGAATCTGAACATCGGAAACACGTGAAAATGGTCCTCGAAAGATTGCGTCAACACAAATTTTTCGCTAAGTTGGAAAAATGTGTTTTCAACGTGACTGAAGTTGAATTCTTGGGATTCATATTATCACCTGGCGGAGTACGTATGGATTCAAAGAAGGTCGATGCAGTTCTCAAATGGCCATCACCAACCTCCGTAAAAGGTGTGCAAAGCATGTTAGGCTTCGCTAACTTTTACCGCAGGTTTATCCCCGAATTCTCTCGATTAGTCCAGCCCATCACTGCCTTGTTAAAGAAAAACAAACGTTTTGAATGGTCTACCGAGGCGGAACACGCTTTCCAGGATTTGAAGACTAAATTTATCTCTGCACCAATCTTAAAACACCCTCGCCCCGAACTCCCCTACATCGTGGAAACTGATGCTTCAAGCCTTGCCATGGGGGCAGTTCTATCACAAAAGGACCCGGTAACCAATCAGTTGCATCCCGTGGCATTTTGGTCCCGCAAATTCTCGCCTCCTGAAATCAATTACACGATTACTGACAAGGAACTTCTGGCTATCAAGTCTGCCTTTAAGGCTTGGCGGCATTATCTGCTGGGGGCCCAACACACCGTTACTGTGATTACGGATCACCGAAACCTGCAATATTTGAAAACCGCAAAAGCCCAATCCTCTAGACAACTCCGTTGGGCATTATTCTTTGCCGAGTTTGACTTCATAATTACCTATCGACCTGGTACAAAGAACGGTAAAGCTGATGCCCTTTCTCGGATGGGAGTGGAAGAACACTTGATCAACCCTAAACCTGTACCAATCATTCCCGAACAAAGAATTCTGGGAGTAATCGCCACAGAATCCATAGAGGAAGTTAAGGATAAAGCCAGGCAACTTGTAACTCCAGCAGACATACAAAATTGGGATCTGCAGGGAAAGGACTTTGCAGTAAAGGACAACTTATTGTATTTCCAAGAACGATTATACCTACCCAGCACAGATTTACAGAAAAAAGTAATCTCCTGTTATCACGATTCTTTAATGGAAGGTCATCCCGGTATGGCCAAGACCTCAGAAAAGATCAAGCGCTACTTCTGGTGGCCGTCTTGGAAAAAAGATATTAGAGACTTTATAATGTCTTGTGGAGTATGCGCCCAAAACAAGAGTCAAAAGGAAAGACCAGCAGGCCTCTTACGCCCTATTGACATCCCACCTCGCCCTTGGCATACGCTTTCTATGGACTTCATCACCGATCTACCTCCATGCTCCGGATACAATACGATTCTAGTAATCGTGGACTTATTCTCCAAGATGGCGCATTTCATTCCGCTCATAGGCTTGCCAACAGCAGCAACTCTGGCCCGAGAATTTCTCGAAAACATCGTCCGACTACACGGTTTTCCTTCTGTTCTAATTTCGGATCGAGGTAGTCAATTTATTTCTCATTTTTGGCGAAGTTGCTGTCGGTCGGCTCAAATTGATGTGAGACTATCGACCAGTCACCACCCTCAGACCGACGGACAAACCGAGAGGACCAATCAAACTCTGGAACAGTATTTACGCTGCATGCTGCAACAAACTGAAAAAACTTGGAAAGACATCCTTTGGATAGCCGAATATGCCTACAATAACTCTGTCCATTCGGGAACTGGGAAAACACAGTTTTTTCTTTTGTACGGCAGTCACCCTCGAACCTCGGAGTTGGATCCCCTCCAAGATCTTGAAACACCAGCAGTAGACTACCTGCATTCTACAATCACCCAAGCCTTTAAGGAAGCTGTTTCTCACCTTCAAAGGGCTAAAGAACAATACAAGAAAGGAGCAGATCAACATCGGAAGGAAGCCCCTCAATATCAAGTAGGGGACCAAGTCTGGTTATCCACCAAATATCTACCTCTAAAAGGGCCACGCACATTCAACCCAAGATACCTTGGTCCCTATTCCATCACTACCATAATAAACCCAGTAGCGGTCAAGTTGGACTTGCCCCCTCACATGAAGATACATCCGGTCTTCCACGTCTCTCTATTAAAACCCGTGCAACCTCAAACCCGACTAACTAAATCTCCAAAACCCATCCTAGTTGATGGAGAACTCGAGTTTGAAGTCAAAAGCATTCTGGACTCCAAGATCTCCAAATCTAAACTATTTTACCTAATTGACTGGAAAGGCCACGGCCCCCAAGAGAGATCCTGGGAACCTGCTGAATATGTCCACGCTCCTCGCCTAATCAAAAGATTTCACCGAACATTTCCTGACAAGCCAAAACCCCCGGAGAAGCCCGGTTTGGGAGGGGCCTTGAGGGGAGGTACTGTCATGATCTCTGCTTCCAAAAGGTCAGGGTTTTCCCAACTCCCTTGGAAGCAGATCCATAACCCAGGTTCCGAGGGCCAACCAGTCCCAATTGGGACCTTTTGGACCCAGTCCTGGCGCCAGTGGCACCAGGCTCATAAATGTGCCCAGTCCCAGCACTGGAAGCGCCGGGCTCATGATGCTTGGGTGGACTTACCTGCAGCAGACCATGCTGCTTACTTGCCTGCCAGCTGAGCCTCTGATCCTCTTCTGTTTGGAACTACTTTTCCTGTTGGGTGGGGCAGGAGCCACTCCCTAGATTCAGAACACTGAAACTCTTCTGGAAAGCAGGAACTCTTTTCTTACCTAGGCGTGGCTGTGGAAGGAGACACCTAAGCACTACAGGAGGCTATTTAAACCACACCCGGTGGATGAATCTTGCTTTGCGTTATTCTGCATCCTCTGCAGCAGAACGCTCATCGTGTCTTCTGCATCGGATCCTGGGCCTAAGGAAAAAGGCTTACCATCCTGAATCCAGTCTTCAGCAACACCTATAAAGACAAGAAAGAACAGGTTAGCATTCCGGCATCTGAAAGACAAAGGCTTACCTACTCTTCGTGCGCTCCGGAGGTCTTCACACTGCATTCCGGCATCTGAAAGACAAAAGCTTACCGACTCTTCGCACGCTCCGGAGGCCTTCGGCGCTGCATCCTGCATCTGAAAGACAAAACAAGGTGCGTTTAAAGACATTGGGGAACTTTGATACTCACGTGCCATTACTCCTTTCCACATCAACCCCAGTGGGTATTCCGGCACCCTGCAGCCGCTCCGAACTCGTACCTGCAAAATAAAAGACAGTTAGAGCGCATCGTGAAGCAGGCAACAAGCTCTTACTTACGTGCTTCCAAGCGCTTCTATTCATCATACGGACTCCATCTTCAACTCACTTCAGCCCGTCATCTGCCATCGCCGGAACCTGCAAAACAAGAGACATCATTGCTAAAGACTTTAAAGACAATAGAATTACTCGAAACTTACCGTTCATGCAGTAAACGACGGACAGCAGTCCTCTGAAGTCAAGAGGCCTGCGCTACCGATCCAGTGAAGAAACTGGTTACAGCACCCTGCCCCGAGGCAGATGGAGAGCTCGGCATTCACTTACCTAAGGTGAGAGCGTTAACCTTTGGGGTCTACAGGAGAGCAAAAAAGGGAAGAGATAGGGACACCCCAATAACCCCAGTTCATTAATCCCATATTTTCTGTCTGCAGACATCTTACTCTTGAAGTCAGGCATACAGTGCACAGAGGTCCAGCCCAAAGAGCCAACCGGGTGCTACACATCACCTTTGAAGATACGGTAGTCGCCCAGTCAAGACCGGCGCCTCTGCGAGAATCAGGTGAGCGTTACAGGCCCCCTTTATGCTGTCTTTCTCACCTGTGATCTGTCCTTTATTTCAGGTGCCGAATGAAGGCGATGCGTCGAGGGGTTAACCTGCCGAGGTGAGTAGTAATGAGGGCGATCCCTCTAGATGTCCTTATCATTCCTCTGAAATGTCTCTAGTCCTTTCCCCATAGGGGCCAGGGTACGGTACCTGCCAACGGGGCGGCGCCGACCCGAAATGTGGAAGAAAAGCCGGTAAGTATTATGGCTGTTAATCAGGCTTTCCTTCTGTGTGTCCTTCTGCTCACCTTTTGTTTCTTCCTCTCTCCCCTAGGTGCAGAGATGTGGCGTCCGATGCTGACAGCCGCGATGGAGCTGGGAGATGTCTCGAGGACAGGACAGGTGAGTGAAGCGTGGCGCTGCAGCGAGCAACGCGATGCTTTTAAATTGAAGTCTTCCTTCAGGGATGCTGGCGAGAAGATTCCGGATGCAGGTAAGAAGCTTGAAATAATCCTTGGTTTTCACCTTTCTCTTCTCTTCCTTCCTTGCAGGTCTTCCAGGTTCAAGACGGGCGTGGCTGTAGTCCAGGAGCAGGAGCAGACACGGTGAGCGTTAAGCTGCAGGAAGCAGAACAACGCGAAGCATGAGCTGCTGTCTGGGCGTGGC
Organism: Ambystoma mexicanum; assembly: GCF_040938575.1. NCBI lineage: Eukaryota > Metazoa > Chordata > Amphibia > Caudata > Ambystomatidae > Ambystoma > Ambystoma mexicanum. The sequence continues at coordinate 944,432,209 of NC_090941.1, read as the reverse complement.
TTAAATAGCCTCCAAAGAAGTCCCAGGTATGTATCCTTCCCCAACTAGGTATGTATCCTTCCCTGGTCACGCCCGAGTGAAAAAATAGTCCCTATGAAAAAATAGTCCCTTTCAGGTCTCAGGGAGGCCTGAAGCGTGCAGCATGGTCTGCATCAGGTAAGTGCACAAAACACCTCCCTTTATGAGCCTGGCGCCTATGGCGCCAGGACTGATGTCCAACATGAGCCTGGCGCCAAAGTCGCCAGTACTGAGTCCAAAGAGTCCCTATAAGGGGCCGCTGGGCTTTTACCCGAGGGCATGATGTCTGCTTCCAGGGGTGCTGGGCCTGGCCTGATGCTCCGGGGGTAGGCATCATGACATGGAGTCCTTCAAGGTTTGGGTAAGGGGTGTTCTGATGTCCAAGACTGCGGGTATGCTGAAGGCTGTGAGAGCAGAATTGTCCACTATCGAAGGCAAACTAGATGTTCTAGAGAAAACATACACGAACACGCGAGGCAAGGGAAGTCCAATATTTGGCGGCCCCCATACGTGCATGCAGATACGGGGAGGGTAACAAAGCTGGCAGAACACTTTCCAACCTGCTCAAACACGATAGGCAACCCACACAGATCACAAGTATACGCACAACACAGGGAAGGATACTGCTAAGCGATGAAGATATCAATGGGGAATTTATGAAATTCTACCAAGATTTGTATTCTAATAAAGATAAGAAAACACTCGCTGAAATTAAGATGTACCTTGAGACTCTCTCCCTGCCTAAGAGCGCTTAGCGTTGGACCAACCGGTAACTCCAGAAGAAATTGTAGAGGCAGTCAAAGCACTAGCTTCTGGCAAGGCACCGGGGTCGGACGGTTTGGGTGCTGAATTCTATAAAGAGTTTCATGAGGAACTCGTTCCGATACTATTACAGGTATGGGAGGAGGCACTTGAGTGCGGCAGGCTACCCCTGACCATGAGAGAGGCTATCATAACCGTACTCCATAAGCCTAGACGGCCACCACAGGACGTTTCGTCCTATAGACCCCTGTCACTCATAAATACAGATGCTAAAATATTTGCAAAGGTCCTCGCAAATCGGCTTCTACCGGCGGTTCCTGCCCTAGTCCATCCCGATCAGAGCGGGTTTATCCCCACACGATCTACGGCCCTAAACCTCCGAAGACTTTTTGGCATAATGGCGCAGATAGATCCCGCTAGAAGTGCGGCGGCCATATCCCTCGACGCCGAAAAAGCGTTTGATTCGGTCTCGTGGGTCTATCTCCTTGCAGTTCTGGAGGCGTTTGGGATGGGACCCAACTTCATAAGATATGTGAAATTACTGTACACAGAACCTGGGGCTCGTGTCCTGACCAATAAAGCCATTTCCCATATGTTCCAGCTGGGGAGGGGAACCAGACAGGGATGTCCGTTTTCCCCCTTGCTGTTCGCATTGACCATCGAGCCAATGGCGGCTGCGGTCGGCCTCAGGCACTCTGATAGAGCGATCAAAATGAATGGATCCACCCAACTAATATCGCTCTATGCGGACGACACTTTGTTATATGTCAAGGAGCCTGAACTCAATATACCACCCATTATGGCAGAGATTCAGGACTTTGCTGAGTACTCCGGTTACACGATAAACAGGGCCAAGTCAGAGATATTTCCGCTTACACCTGCCACCCAGTGCCCCGCAGCTACGGGTGGACTCAAGTGGTCTGATAATCATATCAGATACCTGTGAATTCTAGTCTCCAGGGATAAGCTCACATTATACTCGGACAACTAAGACAGCGCCCTGCAAACTTTGACCGCCAAGCTCCAAATGTGGGGTGACTCCCAATCTCCTTGGCTGGATGAGTCGCTATTCTCAAAATGGTCATCCTGCCTAAACTTCTCTACTTATTTGTCAACATCCCTATATGGCCTGGCAGAGCCTTCTTCACCGGACTCAGATCCATGGCGGTAACATTTCTTTGGAAACCGAGAATTAGCTGGGAAAAAATGACAGAACCATATTCTTCGAGAGGTATAGTGGCCCCTGATTTCGAGCTTTACTACTATGTGGCACAGGCTCACTTTGCTAAATATTGGTACAATGAGGAGAACAACACGCCCCACGCTTGGATAGAGGAGTACACTACACATCCCACCAACATACAATCAGTTATTTTTGACCCACGCTATAAAGACACCTGTGAATACAATCCAGTTAGTTGCACAGTCCGGGCATGGGAAGCCATATTCAAAAGGCTTAGATTGAAGGCCCCCCTACAACCCTGAGATACCTCTCTGGAACTTCCCGGGAATCCCCCCCACGCACGATACGAGCATACAGGAAGCTTGGGACCCTAATTGTGAAATGAAACTTGGGGACATGTTTGTCAATGGTGTTTTTTTGGACCTGGGTCTGTTGTTGAGGGCGCTGGGGGATGGGCCACTGAAAACGCTTCAATATTACCGTATGCGATTTGCATTTCAGAAAAGGTGGCCTCTCTTCCCGGACGAACCTCCACCACATCCATGTGTACAATTGGTGACAGCTAAGAGCGGTCTGGGAATCTCTAAGCTATACAATGAGGTTCAGACCCACACCCCCACACTGAATCAGATAAGGGAACGGTGGGAGGCAGACTTCCACTTTTCCATTGATGAGAAGAGATGGGCCAGGTATTGTTCACTTACTAAGAAGGTTTCGCTTAACTCCGGCCTGAGGTTGATACAATTCAAAATATTAAACAGATTACATTGCACACCTGCCAGGATTGCTAAATTTGCACCAGACTCCTCGGATGCATGCCCTAAATGTAATGCACCTCAGGCCGGCTCCTTCCATATGTATTGGGACTGCCCGGCGATCAAGGGGTTCTGGAGGTCAGTGGCAGGGGTGTTGGAGGACATAACGCAGATTCCCCCTGATCTGACCCCCCAAAAATATCTGTTTGGGGATATAGGCAAGCACTCAGAGAACATCAGAAGACTATTCAACATTTCTTGTGCGGTTGCAAAAAAATGTATTTTATTAAAATGGAAAATCACCCTGCCGCCCAGCTTGAACCAATTTCTGCAAGAACTGACACATGTCAATGAGTCGGAGGAACAGTTTGTTTTGACTCAACCCCCAAAGTGCAGACCCAAGGACATTTGGGGCCCGTTTAGAGCTTACCTATGTAATATGATTGCTGATGATGATTTGTCGCCATAATATTGTTTTGTAAAACTGTATTGACCAATGTACTCCTGTTTTATTTTTTAAATGAACTGTGCAATGGTGCTGTTGACCTCTCTGTTGCCACTAATAAAAAAAGAGTTTAAAAAAAAACATTACAAGATTGGGCTAATTAATAATAACCAGATAAGAACAACACCTATGCAAAGATAAACCAGGAGCAGTGAAGGGAGGAATTAAACCTTCATGAAGTTGGAGCGACTTCTAACCCTGCATGTTTAATCAGAGACCTGGATTTATCCATTTGTTTTTCGGGGTTGTCAAACACCTTGGCAGATGGGTTAAGTTCAGGTCTAGTCCTGGAGTGGAAGAGTTTAGCAGATTTGAGTTTTTGCCAGACCGGTAGATTGTTGGCAAGTTGAGGAGGTTGATTGGAATAATTATGATCTTTGCAGGTCGATGTGCAGGACATGGTGTCCATATCAGAAGAATGAAGGGATTGCACAAAATCATATAAATATTCAGGGTTCAAATATTCTTTCATAATGCCTCCTGGAGGAGTGATCAGCATTCTTGCCAGTTCAAGCAAACCATATTTAATATCCATTGTTTTCAGTGCCGGTCTTAGGTCCAAAAATCTTCTTTTATCTTGCGTAGATTTGGAAAAGTCAGGGGAGATAAATATCTTGTTTCCTTGAAAGGTGAGAGGTGACATTTTCTTTGCCGTCAGGACAATTAGTCGAGCTTGTTGATGTCGTAATAAACAAGCAATTAAGGGCCTGGGTAAGTTGTTATGTAAGGTGAATCTAGGTTTAATACTGTGAGCGCATTGAAATTTGAAAGGAGGCGTGAAGGTGAGATTTAAAATTTGTGGAAGCCAATCAGTGAGGAATTTAATGGGGTCATTTAGTGGTTTTCCCAATCTTAGTCTGTATCATGCTGCTTTTTCACTACGTACCTTGCATTTCTGGCTTAGGGATGATTGTGTGGATTGTCCGAATTGGGTTATTATTGAGAGGATCACTGTCAGCCCTATCCCCCTGCATTGTTTGTTTTGTATGAACAAGACAATGGCTATTGGTCAGACCAAGCCGTTTGTTAAGCATTTCTTGAAAGAGTGGAAGAAAAGCTGTGAGGGTTGTGGTATGCGATATCTGCTAAGATTGGACTCCTCTTTGTGGAAAAACCCAGTATTGCAGATCAATAATCACACTCTTTCCTGGGTTTCATGGCAGACAGCAGGCTTTTGGAAATTGGGACATGTTTATCATGGCGTTTCCATGCTTGACTTTGAGTTTTTATGGTTTAAGCGCAAGCTGCATTCTTTGGAGGCACCCCGTTATCAAGCGCAAGCTTCTCACACCTAGGGTGTTTGGAAGTGCTTCCAAACATGGTAGAGCTACGTGGTCCACTGACTTTGGTTGTGCGTTTTCAGAAGGTGATTTGGGTCGTATATGTGCGGGTGCGTCCAGGTTCAAAATTGATTTGGACTTGCGATATACCCAACAGCAGATCTCTCACTGTGTTTACTGGTCCACCTGGAGAATGAAACATTGTAAGCTTAGCCAGGATGACACTTGTTGGAATTGCAAGAGGGTGGTGGGCACCTTACTGCATGTTTTGGTTGTGTCAAAAAGTCCAGTCCTTTTGGGGTGATGTCCTTCAACGTGTGGATCTTGTGTTGGGTATTTCTCTTCCTTGTACCCCCATGATATGTGTGCTGGGTTTGTTCCCGAATGGCATTGATTTGCCCGTTGGTCTACTCGCTTGGGTTTAGAGGGCTTTCTTAGTGGCCAAGAAACACAAGTTGATATTTTGCAAAGTGATCTGAGGCCCTCTGTAGATGACTGGGTGTTTGATTTGTCAGTCCTTTTGAGTAGGGAGAAGGTGTCCTTTCAGGTTAAGAAAAAGCTTGATAAATACTCTGACACTTGGGATGTTTTTAATGTACTGTGTGTTTAATGCCAATTTTCCCCCTCTTGTTCCACCTCCAAACCAGACCTTTTGTCTCTCCTTGTTTCTCATTTTCCCCTTTACTGCTTGCTTATTGTTCCTTTTTATTATTGTATTCTTTTTTAAATATAATAAACAAAGTTAAAAAAATATATCATATAGAGGCAAAGAGCTAATTTAGCTGAAGGGAAAGATGCTGCTATCAGCAAGTACACCAACTCAGCTTACAGGTGGCCGACGTTCAGGCACAAAATAAAGTGTCTGCGCAGGAATTAGTACAGAGAATAGAGCAAAATGTCCGATTGAGAGAGAAACTAGACATAATTACCAAAGATCTTGATTACACAAAGTTTGTTTGTTTGTCTGTTTGTTTAATCATTTATTATGCGCACCAGACCCGTAAGTAAAAGGGCGCAGCAGTATGAGGATGCAAAGCTTACATAGTTACAGAATATACACCAGGTACAGAACTTACATAAATACAGAATATACAGAATGTGCAAATATATACAGAAATACGGTGGCCTATATAGTATCAATAATAAGCCTTGAATAGTGTGCAGAAATACAAATGACAGAGTAGTACTCTCCGTATATCACTAGGGCTCACAAGTGTGATAGATAATAGGCATATCCTAGCGGGTAGGAGGCTAGGGGTCTGTAACGATGATGTGTTTTACAAAATTTATTCTGAAATGAAGGTAGGGTTTGTCTGCTCTCAGGTCTTATGGCAGGGAGTTCCAACATTTAGCAGCCTTTACAGGGAAACTATTACCACCGATAGTGGTAAGCTTGTATTTAGGTATGGTCAGGCAATTAGTATTACCGGCTCTAGTAGGTCTATGAGAAATTCTTCTCTGAAATTTGTCTGTAAGGTAGCTAGGAGCGGCGTTATTAAGAGCTTTATGAGTCAATGATAATGGGGGTCATTACGAGGTTGGAAGTAACCATGGTGCTATTAGCGCCACGGCTGCCTCCAAAACCTCACCGACTTCGCCCTGGTGAATGGAGCTATTACCGCCCCATTCCAAAGTTGGCGGGGGCGGTAATTCCCCATTCACCAGGGCCCTTCCCCATTCCCATTTGAGCCCCCATAGGGCTCAACGGGAATAGGGAAGGTGCTAATAACGGTACCGCAAATTGCGGTACCGTTATTAGCTCTAAGGTCCCTTTGCGGGTCCTGTCCTTAACGCCTGGTAAGACCAGGCGTTAAGGGAGGACCCGCAAAGGGAACTCGTAGTAGGGCGGTAAGGGATTACCGGTACCGGTGCTCTTACCAGTACCGGTAATCCCTTACCGCCCGGGTCGTAATGAGGCCCAATGTCTTTAGCTGTATTTTATTGGCCGTGGATAACCATTTGTGTTAGCGTCTGAGCGGGGAAATGTGGGTTCTTTTGTTTATACCTAAGGCTGCTCTTAAAGCATTATTTTGTGATGTTTGGAGCTTTAGGATAGTAGTTTTATTAGCACCACTGTATAGGGCATTACAATAATCAGTTCTAGAGAGTATTAAGGCTTTAGCCAAGATCAAGCAGCTGTCGTCAGAGAGGAATGGCTTGCCGGCTCTGAGTAGCTTGCATGTGTAGGCTGTGGAAGAGGTCAGAGATTTGATCTGTTTATCAAAAGACAGTGTAGAGTCCAAATAGAAGCCAAGGGTTTTTACCTCCTTGGAGACTTTGATGGAATTTCCGTCAATATTGAATGAGGAAAATTCCTGGCCTAATTTTTTGATGTTGGCCTGAGAGCCCAGAATTGATTGTACACCTGAAGAAAGAATTAAAAAGGTGGTGCACTATCATTAAAGAATCAGCTGAGTAAACACAAACCTATCAGCAAGAAAGAGACTCACTATACAAGGAATTACAGAATATGAACGAAGCACTTGATTCTAAAAATAGGGCATTTGACAGTATTCGAGCTAGTTTGAATGAATCTAGGGAACAGCTAGTAGAAAGTAAACAGCAAATCATAATTGAAATGGTTCATAATGCTAGATTGAGGTAAGAAATTAAAGATGTCCATGTGACTTTGGACTCAAAGTCTAAAACTCACAGACAGATCAGTTTCGTGGATGAGGGGAGGTGGACTACCTCTCCAGTGTCAAAAGATTCCCAGAGTCATGCTGGTGGGTTTGGCTCACATGCCCAGATGCAATGTGTAGGGGGCGCCGGACACACTCTCCCTTCTACACAAACCCAACCAACTATATAGGAAGACTTAATTTACTTATCAGATACAGAGGAATACAAAGAAATCCAGAAGAGAGGCGAGAGTCACATTTACCATTTCTGGAGTGGGCAGTAGACGGAGGGAGAGTGCAGAGAGTTAGTGAGTTTAGTGATGAAAAAGACTTAAGGGAATAAAAACTACAGCGCATTATCAAACAGAGAGGTCACTTGGCTGAAATTGAAATACAGAAAATGCAACCTAAAAAGGTCATTTTAAAAGCACCCATCCATGCTAGGGACTCTGGTTACACTCCGGAACCCCTGGTAGTGTGGCAGGTTAGAAGAAGGATGCAGACTTTGAGGACATTTCAGAATGCAGTTTATTAAAGAATAAGAATAATGTCACGACTCGCTCCCGTTCCCGCCACTTGGGGGCATGTTTTGGGGTTTATTCCCTACTGGACATTTCCTCCGAACCTAATGCTACAGTGCTGTGATGAATTGGGAGCGCTAAAACCTTATTTTCCAAGTTACTTCCCTTCCGGATCCATTCCAGGTTTTTGGCAGCCAGCATGCTACTTTAATCAAATGACTATGCTTCCCAGAATGCCTGGCTCACTGCTTCACCTCCTCCCTTGCAGGACAAGGTTGGGTGGAGGATAGGCAACACCTGTGGCTGCAGGTGCAGCAGGCGGCACACCTGAGGGGTGTGCTCGTTAAGCAGCTTTAAAAGCCTCAGTTTGCTTCAGTCCAGTGCTGGTCATCGTTGCAGTGTTCCTGTTGTGACTGGTCCCTTGTTCCTTGTTCCTAGCTTTTGTGCCTAGTTCCTAGTTCCTGTTTCTTGTTCCTCCGCCCTGGATTTCAGATTCATGTGCTTAATTGATTTCTACTTTCTGGATTTCCCTTTCTGTCTTCCTCTGTCTGCAGGCAGCCTTTCTCTGTGCTTTAGCCTTTGATGCAGCCCAATTTGCCTGTGTTTTCTGTTTCTTTGATGCTGTCCTTTGCTACTGAAAAAGTTGATGCATTAGTCTTTCCCTTTTTAGATTTAGCTTCCTGCCTTTTCTCCTTGGATGGGTGGGAAAGGTTTATTTATTTATTTATTTATTTATTTATTTATTTATTTAAATTTGTATAGCGCGCAAGCAGCCCAGGGGCATTGAGGCGCTGTTACTTGCATGAGCTTAGTTACAGGCATGGTATCAATAAGAGGCATATTACAGAAAGGAACAAGCAAGGTTATCATTGCAGATTATGCGGTTTCCTTTTGTGATATAATTTTCCCTGCTCCTGATCCTTACTTTCTATTCCATTCCATGTTTTCCATTGCACTTCTGCATTTATTTCCCGTTTGATTATTTAGGTGTGGGGTGATGTTGTAATTAGTCCCTGTGTGAATGCCTTTTGTTTTCCTCACTATTTCTTTAATCACAATTCCTACTTGCTCCTTGACTTAGGTCTTATGTATTTAGTTATCCTCCACCCATTGCTGTTATAGCCTTCTGGGTCCCTGTTTGATCAACTGGGTTCGTGGGTTTACTGACATTCAAGTGGTCTTTCCGGTTCTCGTGAGTACTGTTTCTAAGTTCCTTATTCAGTATCATCCAGAGTGTCAGCACACAGATCCTGTCCTTGCTTGCCCTCTACGTGGGCTTAGCGCTGTCAGTATCTGTAATAGCATAGTGGGTAAGGAGTTTGCCGACTTTCCTTTCAGTCATAAGGAGGTTCTAAGTGCTTACCCCACATCCCTTTTCATATATTGGTATTTTTGTTTCACTCTATCTGCACTCCTGGGTTTTAGTATATATGAGTCGTGGTTCTTGTGTGCACGTTGTTTGATTCAAGGTTATTCACTGTGCGATTTTGTGCACATTTCCCTTGCCATATTCGCTGCCTTTGTACTCACCTGATTAATCCTGACAAACAAGGCCTAACTTTCCCTATTCTATGGGGTGTTCCCTAACTAATAAACGAAGGTGCTCGTCAGTTGTCTGTGAATGTCCAAAAAGAATCTGTCCACTGTCCAAACTAGCCCTAACTGATCCTACCACTTTTCTTAATAACTAAAGCCAGGAGAATGACTGCCTTCTCCTGTGCTTTGCTTCAGGCAAACAACGTATTCTCCTTAATAAGTGATCTTTAAATAGTCTTTTGTGACTCCTTTAATCAGTTTGTGTAACTCTTTCAGAATCTTGTTAGACTTTTGTTTATTCTTCGACTCGGATCTCTTTGACCTTATACTTTTACCTTGCTTCATCTTCACAGTCTCTGTGGGCTTGTTACTCCCCTTTCTCCATTTATCATAAAGGGGTAATTTTCCGTTCTCCCAGATAAATGATATCCAGCCTTTGCAACTCTCTTTCTTTAGTTGCTCTTCTCTTATACTGAAACCATAATATTCTTTCTCTGTATAGTCTCTGTCTTTAGACATATGAATCACTTTGTCTTTCTCTCCAGGCGTTTCACATGTGCTTCTTGTTTCTCTTTTAATCTTGAGGGTTCTCACTTTTCTCTCACTCTCATCCTTCAATTCTCTGGCTTCCCAAATTATATATTCCTTAATTTGACTGGGACAAGTATGCTTTCTGGCTTCCCAAATTACACTTTCATTAACATGACTGGTGCGAGTATGATCTATTGCTTCTCAAGTTATATTTTCATTAACTTGACTGGAACGAGTATGAATAGTCCCATAATGGGACTATTCTACTGTGGCAGAGCGGGTGACTTCAGCGCCGGCAGAGGCATTGTGATTTTGGATTGAATTTGAATTTACTTTGATTTTTTGCCGCGGGTGCCCCTCGCCTGTTCGGCCCGTGTGCCCTGTTCCCCACTCCCCTTCCGCTTTCATTCTTTCCCTCTCCACTCCTTCCCACCTGCCTCCCATCCTGCCCACCCCACTTGATTGGCTTCCCCCTTCGTGAGCTGTGCCCGGATCGTAGTCCTCTGCTGGTCACCACGCTCGCCATTTCTACTCTGGGAGAACGGGTGACTGCAGCGATGGCATCCACCTGGTGAGCGCCTTCAGAGGCATTGTGATTTTGGATTGAATTTGAATTTACTTGGATTTTTTTCCGCGGGTGCTCCTCGCCTGTTCGGCCCGTGTGCCCTGTTCCCCGCTCCCCTTCCGCTTTCCTTCTCTCTCTCTCCGCTCCTTCCCGCCTGCCTCCCATCCCGCCGGATTGCTGATTGGCTTTTTCCCTCCTTATCCCTGACCTCCTCTGGGCAGCCCCTGCCCGGCACCCCCACAGTTAAGGGCCCCCAGGCAAAGGACGGCTCCTACTTGGCGGCCCCCTCTAAGTGTCTGCAGGTGTCCACAGGGGATGCCAGCTGCCAGACCCCTTTCCTTCAGACTGCCCTGCTTACCCCCCTTCCACCTACAGGGGGTTTTTCCCATTGTTGTTTGAAATTTTGCCCGTATCAGTACCATGAAATTGCATTGTGTAAGCTAGGCTTTTCTCCCTCTATTCAGGATTCTCAAACTTAGGTGGGTTCCACAGGTTGTTTGGAATTTGACTATATCAGTACATGAAACTTAGTTGTGTCTTCGCTCCTGTTTGAATGTGCATTTTGTGAGCTCTTTATCCTGAGTGTTGTTGTTTTGTCCTATTGCTCAATTTACCTGCCTCTCTCTGTTTTCTGCCTACTCTATGGTGCTCTCTGCCTCTCCTATTTTCTCTAACTGCTTCTCTATTGACTACTCTGCTCTCCTCACTAAATCTGGTAGGAAGAAGTTTAAAAAAGACATCCTGGTCTCCAACCCAGGCCTCCCTATCGCTGACACCTATACCAGTGCCTCCTCTAAGGAAACTCTCACCGTCATCCTCTTTGTCGTTCCTTCACCTGACCTATGGACCCTGCATATGGTCTCTGTGCTCTCTCCTTTCTCCTCTTCTCCCATTAATGGTGGCACCCGTTGGGACGCCCTCCTGACCTCCTTCCATTCCTCTAAGGTTATCATGAATGTTTACTCTAATGGGACCGTCTTGGTCCAAGGCCCTCAGGCCAACCTTCACCTCTTTGATAGACGCTTCCCGCGCCACATCAACTTCCTTTCTTCTCCTGCTGTCCCCTCTCCCCTTTCCTTGACCACCTCGCCTCCCCCTTCTACCTCCTCCTTAACTACCTTGCCTTCTTCTTCCCTCTCTGCCCCCTCTCGGGGTCCCTCTACACCTCCGAAGGGCGTACCTCTGACCTGTACCCCTCCCGGGAAGTCCTTCAAGGATGGCAACCTTCTCCATATTGCCACTCTAAACTCTCGCTCTGCTGTCAAACACTCCTCTGATATCTGCCGCCTACTGGAAGAACTTGACCTTGATGTCCTCAATGAGACATAGTTCACGGCCAGCTCTGTCACTAGCTTTGACACACTCCTACCTGACGGCTACAAGATCCTCTCTGCGCCCAGGTCCAACCGCTCTGGTGGGGGTGTAACCCTGATCTTCCCCGAGTGAATTATTGCCTCTGTCACTCCTACGCAGGCCTACTCCTCTTTTGAATGCCTCGTCTGCAGGCTCTCTCTCTCCCCTAGCCGTTCCCTTACTGTGGCTTCTATCTATCGGCCACCTTGTCAGATCTCCTTCTTCCTCTCTGAGTGGGCGGACCTCTCCTCCTCACTCCTGGCCTCAACTACTCAACTCCTCCTTCTTGGAGACTTCAACATCCACCTGTATGCCTCCTGTCCTCCCTCTGGACTCTTTCGCGACCTGTGCGACTCTCTCTCACTCACTATTCTCCCCTCTGGCCCAACTCATTCTGCAGGGCACACTCTGGATGTTCTGATCTCCTCAGACCTTCCCCTCTCTGTCCCTCTCTCCACTCCTCTCTCCTGGAGTGATCTCTTTCTCCTCTCCTTCCACCTCACCCTCCCTACCCCTCAGGTCAAGCCACTTCCATCCCTGCCACCCACCTTCTCGGTCATCCGACCCATGAAGCGTGTGTCAGCTGAGGCTTTCACTGTCACCTTCTCACCTCCTCTTCCCCCTTTGGTTGACTCTCACCTTGACACAGCCCTCTCCACGCTCCACTCTGCTATCTCTGATACTCTTGATATCCTTGCCCCTGTCATGAGAATCCGCCTGAACCCCAAAGCCAAGTGCAACTCTTGGTATGACTCAGACCTCGTCACCCTAAAACGCAAGTGCAGCGTGGCTGAGAGGAAATGGCGTGCTTCAGGTACATCCTCTGACAAACTGTCCTGCCGCCTGCAGGCAAAGGCGAAGGCAAAGGCAATACCAGCTCTCTGTCCTAACCAAGAAGAGAGCGCATATCCAAGCCCGCGTCTCTGCAACATCTAACAACTCGGCTGAACTCTTTAAAATCTGCAAGGAACTGGCCAATCCTGCCGCAGTCTCTACCTCTCCTGTCCCTTCCCAGGCCCGCTGCACGGCACTGGCTTCTTGCTTCATCTCTAAAACTCAGGACATCCTGTCTTCACTCACCTCCTATCCTCTCCCCCTACTCCCTGCTCTTCCTTTTGCTCTTCTGCAGCCACCTCTCCTCCCTCCTTCTCTGCCTTTCCCCTGTTCTCCACTGACGAGGTTTCTAGACAAGTCTGATCTATGAAAGTCTCGTCGAAAGAGGTTCACCCCTGTTCCTCCAAAACTATCAAGGACCACATAGACTCCCTGGCTCCTGCCCTGGCTGATTTCTGCAATCACTCCTTCGCCACAGGAGTCTTCCCATCCCCCTGAAGCACTCCCTTGTGCACCCTCTTGTTAAGAAACCCTCTGCCGACCCTTCCTGCCTGGCTAGCTATCGCCCAATCTCCATCACTCCCTTCCTGGGCAAGGTCCTGTAGAAACTGCCCATCTCCCAGCTTAATCTCCACACTGAATCTATTGGTTGTCTTCATGACCATCAGGAAAGGAAGGATGTTCACGGATGCTCTCCTGAACATCCGTGAAGACGTGCTCTCTAACCTTAACTCTAACACCCCCTGCGTACTCATCCTGCTTTCTCTCTTCTGCCTTTGACACTGTCAACCATGCCATCCTGCTCAACCGTCTGCGTGATAACCTGGGTATCATTGGTCAGGCTCTGGCGTGGCTGACTTCTTTCCTCTCTGACCGACCCTCCCAGGTCCAACTTGGGTACTTCCTGTCCGCTATCCTTTTCTCTACCTGTGGTGTCCCCAGGGGTCTAACCTCTCTCCCTGGCTTTTCAACCAATACCTGGCACTCCTTGCCCACTGCAACGCCGCTCTCTGGTCCAACTTTCAGTGCTATGCGGATGACACCCAGCTCATTTTCAGTCTACCTTCAGCCTCCTCCTCTCCTTCCCTCATCTCTGACTGTCTGTCTGCTATCCAGGAGTGGTGTGCCGCCAATGACATCTGCCTTAATGCCAGTAAGACTGAGATTCTCCTCATCAACACACCCGTTCCCTCCTTTCCTGTAGCTCTCTGGCCGGCCTCTCTTGGTCCTCTTCCTGCTCCCACCTGCAAGGCTAAAAACCTCTGGGTCATCTTCGACTCCACACTCTCCTTCTCTCCTAACATCTCTGACGTCTCTAAGAAGTCACACTACCAGCTACACCGCCTCAGAGGTATTCTTCCTTTCCTCTCCTTCCCCCGAAGCTCACTGTCTTCAGAGCTCTGGTTCTCTCTAGGCTGGACTATTGAAACAGCCTGTTTCTAAATCTGCCTGCCTCTACTCTCCACCCTCTGCAACTTATCCAGAAAAGGACTGCAAGACCTGTCCTTGGCCACAAGCCCAGGGAACGTATCTCTCCAGGACTTAAATCTCTGCACTGGCTCCCAGTTGCTGCGAGGAAGTTCAAAACCCTCTGCATCGTCCGCAAGGCCATCTGGGGCCTGGGGCCTCAATACCTTCAACACTCTCTTCCTAAATATCTTCCTTCTCTAGCTCTTCACTCATCCGCCACCAACTCCCTCAGGGTCAGTTGCTTCTCCAGGCAACGAGTTGGTGGTAGATCTCTTTTTTCAGCTGGTGCCTCCCTCTGGAACAGCCTCCCTGCCTCCCTTAAAGTTGAGGAGAACCATCTCCGGTTCCGGAAACACCTCAAAACCTTTCTCTTTGCTTCTGCATTTTCTCCTCCTCTCCTCTGCTGACCTCCTGGCTGTCACCGGAACTGCACTGGCTACCTGGACCCCTGCTGATCTCGGGCCCAGGTCCCTCCCCCACCAGCATCACACACCTGCACTGCCCACCTGGCAACCCCTGCACTTGGGGACTGTTTCTGTATCACTACAGTCCCCCTACCAGCTCTTGACACCTGATGTCTGCACTTAACCATGCACTTGCCACATGCTGGCCGTCACTTTACTTATTGTTACTTACTTTACTTATTGTTACGTCACTTTACTTATTGTCTATTCACATGATCTGCACTGTCCCTGTCCTCGTCCCATGCACTTGCGCTATCTGAATGACACCTGGCCTAGTAGGATCGCTGACCGTCCTCCCTTTGTTCCCCTCCCTTGCCTCGTCGCGCCTTGAAACACTTGTGTATAGGCGCGTTATAAATGCAATATCATATCATATCATTATCATCATCAATGATCGTTTGGTTGCCTCCCAGGTCACCAGTTTTCCCTTTTACCTGTTCTTCTCAGGGATAATGTCACTGGGTTCTGTCAGCGTTTTATGTGCTCTCGACCTGCACAGCTTCTTTGCCACCTTCAATGTGCCGTCCTCCGTACTCTCCTTGACAGACCTCTGATTCTTTGGATGTCGGGATGGTAGGTGGCTCCAACTACGTAGGGATTTAGTTTTTGTTTCGGTGACCACAGGGCCACCACCAGATTTCTGTGGTCACACCGCCTCTTGCTATCTCTCTCTACCTGGTTGATATGACAAGATGGTCCAAGGTGGGCACCACTGTACTAATCAGATCAATTTGTGTGTCAAACCCTTATAAATTGTATAACGGTCAGTCATATATTCTGGAGCAAAATGGTAAAAGAAGCCCTTGGCATAAGGGTATGTAATACACAGAAAAAAGGTTCAGGGTTTCCCCTGGACTGACCATATGCTCTCACACCTTACTTATGCAAAGTTAAATCAGAATTCATATATGTATGATATAAATAATTTCACTGTGATTAATGTCATCCTTAAATCATATTCTTCCTGGCCTGTGCAGGTTGGAAGACTCACTCAGTTATACACCATCCAATGTATACTTGCAGTGTTTTAGCCCTGAAGACGGACTTGGTTCCGAAATGCATTGGCTATATGACACCTATGAATGCTCACTGCCTTTTATGATGGAATAAAAGAACTTGAGTTATAAAATTTGATCTGAAGAATATGATTTTAAGGATGACATTGATCACAGTGAAATGATGTATATCATACATATGTGAATTCTGATTTAACTTTGCATAAGTAAGGTGTGACAGCATATGGTCGGTCCAGGGGGAACCTTGAACCTTTTTTCTCTCTCTCTGGTTCCCAGGATGGAGCATGTCCAGCATTCGAAACACGTATAGGTTTCCTCTGTCTCAGAGTCTCCTCCCCTCTCTGATACTCTGTCACCAGGGGACTTCCCTGGCTGACGTCCACGTCTTTCTCTCTCTCTCTCTCTCTCTCTCTCTTCCCGCTCATTGCGGTATCATCTCTCTCTGAGTCTGCTTCTTCATTGCAGTTAAAAGGAACTCTCCATTTAAAGGGACATGTACTGCTTCTTGCTGACAGTAACAGATGGCTGTTCTCTCTGTAAACAAATCATGGTATGATGTTTCCAAGGGTTTTAAAAGGAGATATCTTTTTGGAAGTCCCTCATAGGAATGGGAGTCCTTGTCCCAAAGAAGGACTCTCTCCCGGTGAGGTCCCACTTACCTCGACCCCTAGGGAAGGTGTTGCAAAGGAGTCTCACCTCCCTAGCCTCACAGGGGTGGGTCTCCCCCTTGGGGAGAAGGGACAAATGACTGCGATGCGTCACACTAGATATAAAAACACTTTGCTTGAGTGACGATATGATGACACAACACAATATGATGACACTACATACTGTCCTGTCCCTCAGAAAATATTTGTGGCCCATAATCCAGAAGACCAATGAAAAAGAGAAATGAGAGAGGGTCTCCGGTACCACCCACCTAGACAACCTCCTTATTGTCATAGTGACAATGAGTGAAATCTGCAATTATGGAAGGGGTTTAAATCGCTGTCTCTGATTCTGATGAGTGAAACTGGATCCAAATAAAGAGACATAGAAAAAGAAAATCACTGTCTGTGAAAGACCCAGATTAAGGGTATGAAAAGCATTATGGCCCTTTGCCATCAACATGCTAAATGTTCTGTTTGGGAACATTTAGAAATGTGTGAACAAGATGGCATCATTTGGACTGAAGAATGATCAAAATAGCACAGACCTTGTCAAATGGACCTTCTCTCCTGGGTTTTCTAGTTTCTTTGATGGGCTGGAAGATTAAAATCATTACAAATGGTCAGCGTAAAAGGCAACCATTTTGGAATATTTTTTAATTTATAGATATCCACAGGAAGCCTGTAAGGCAGCCTACAACATAATGTGTGCTGAGTAACAATCTCATAGGGAGTTTTCACAAGAACTCAAGAGTGCATTTGTCCAGATTTCTCAGCGTGCCGCTATAGAAAGTCGAGAATTCAAAACCATGTTTTTCCGTGCCCTTCCAAAATACGTGATGACTCAGTTAGTGCATTATTATTTAGACCTGAGACCCCTCGGGTGGATAATCACAAAGGCCAAGAGATCTATGAAGTACAGAGCCCAACTACACATAAAATAACAAAAAGAACCCCAACAAACACCTGCTCCAGCCACCATTAAGGTAGCTGAGGTGAAGTGTCCTCATCAGTTGGGCCTGTAGACTAGGGGGCAAAGACGTGTTCCTCTGATGTTAAAGAACACAAAAATAAGAATTTCCTCTGTCCAAAGCCAGCTGAATAGTCCTCCTACTGGAATGCAAACTACTGACCCTACAAAACCAGAGGCTTATGTAAATCCTCAGTATTTAGGCTCTAAACCCATGCTAGGGTAGAAGTATGTTCCTCCCACTGATAGAAATATTCAGAACCCAGGAACAAATTCACCAGGAAATTCAATTTGAAATTATTCCAGGGAGAAAATCCAATCACCACCTCTTAGGAGTAATTACCAAGAAAGTTACCCTACACCTCCCCCTTGGTTACAGGATAACAGACCTCAATACCAGGGTGAGTGGCGATCCAACCATACGTACAACAATAGTTCACAAAGCTACCAAAACTACTCCTATAGAATGTACCCTTCTAGAGAAAAATAGAGATATGAACAAAGGAAACCCTGTAGTCCAGAAAGTGGAGAGAGATTCTCACAACTGGAGCAGCGGGACCAGCAACTGACAGAGAGCATTGGTCAATTCATGACATTCCAACAGAGAAATCCTGATTCTAATGCTCATAGAAACACTGGTCAGAATGTATCGACAATTCAGGGTGGTCAATGAAAAGAAGAAATAGTTCAATTTCAAATTACCCAAGCAGAACAGCAATGGGGAGGCAACAGAAAAGATATACAAAGCCATTGTGGACGATAGTGAACCCTCTTTATTCCTTGAAATAAAATAAGAGAAAAATAAGAATGTGAAATTCAGTGAGGAGAAAAATGTAACTATTACATTTGTAAACGAAGAGTACTCTGAGGAGATGAAAACCCAGTGTTACTTCTTTCCCAGATACAATGCCTCCTCCAAAAGAACAGAGATTCTGAGTGAAAATAAGTCCAGCAAAGAACCTGAACGAAAAGCAAGAGATTAACATAGAAACCCCTTGTCAAGAAGTTCCCCCCTTCTCACCTGGGTCCGAAGTTTGCCGGTGTCTTCGATCGCTGCCTTCTTTCGAACGCTCCTGGTCTTGAACAGCGCTGCTCGAGTCTCGTCTGGTTCCAGGTTGCGTTTAGTTCCCGGAGTCCAAGAATCCGGGAATCTGGGAAAGGCTAGAAATGCTCGGAACCAGGAAGGTGGAAAGGGTCAGGAGCGGGTAATAGCACTGGGACAAAGGAAACAGTACAACAAGCTACGAAAACACGTCTGGGGCTCCTCTGCAATAGCATTGAGATGCGCGGAGCCGCGGAAGGCGTGGTCTATAAATAGATCACGCCACGTTCAGCGCATGGAGCGAGCAAGGGCTTCAGCTCTGGACGGCCATGTTGGAAGTAGTACGGAATGTAAGACCGTTGAGACATGGACCAGGAGGTCCAAAAGGGGCGTGATCTGAAGTTCATGACAGCATGCCTCCTCCGAAGGCCTTTCCCTCCAGGTTTGCCCCGGTGTATTAGGTGGAATCTTCTGAGCAACCGAGGAGCCTTGATATTTGAAACAGGTTCCCAGGTCCTTTCGCTAGGAGGATATCCTTTCCACTCCACTAGGTATTGAAGATGGCCCTGCTTATACCTGGAGTCACAAATCCGGGACACCTCATATTCCAGTTGGTTGTCTCTGTAACGCTCACCTGATTCCCGTAGAGGCGCCGGTCTTGACTGGGCGTATACCGTATCTTCAAAGGTGATGTGCAACACACGGCTGGCTCTTTGGGCTGGACCTCTGTGCACTGTATGTCTGACTTGAAGGGTAAGATGTCTTAGGTAAGTGAACGCCGTGCTCTCCATCTGCCTCGGGGCAGGGTGCTGTAACCAGTTTATTCACTGGATAAGGGGAGCAGGCCTCTTGACTTCAGAGGACTGCTGTACGTCGTTTACTGCACGAACGGTAAGTTTCGAGTAACTCTAATGTCTTTAAAGTCTTTAGTAATGATGTTTCTTGTTTTGCAGGGTTCCGGCGATGGCGGATGACGGGCTGAAGTGAGTTGAAGATGGAGCCCGTGTGATGATTGGAAGCGCCTGGAAGCACGTAAGTAAGCGCTTGTTGCCTGCTTCACGATGCGCTCTAACTGTCTTTTTATTTTGCAGGTACAAGTTCGGAGCGGCTGCAGGGTGCCGGAATACCCACTGGGTTAGATGTGGAAAGGAGTAATGGCACGTGAGTATTAAAGTTCCCCAATGTCTTTAAACGCACCTTGTTTTGTCTTTCAGATGCGGGATGCAGCGCCGAAGGCCTCCGGAGCGTGCGAAGAGTTGGTAAGCTTTTGTCTTTCAGATGCCGGAATGCAGTGTGAAGACCTCCGGAGCGCACGAAGAGTAGGTAAGCCTTTGTCTTTCAGATGCCGGAAAGCACCGCGAGGCGTTGGTGACAGCCGATGGACCAGGTAAGTGAAGAGCTGTCACTGAAGACCGTAATGCTAACCTGTTCTTTCTTGTCTTTATAGGTGTTGCTGAAGACTGGATTCAGGATGGTAAGCCTTTTTCCCTAGGCCCAGGATCAGATGCAGAAGACACGATGAGCGTTCTGCTGCAGAGGATGCAGAATAACGCAAAGCAAGATTCATCCATCGGGTGTGGTTTAAATAGCCTCCTGTAGTGCTTAGGTGTCTCCTTCCACAGCCACGCCTAGGTAAGAAAAGAGTTCCTGCTTTCCAGAAGAGTTCCAGTGTTCTGAATCTAGGGAGTGGCTCCTGCCCCACCCAACAAGAAAAGTAGTTCCAAACAGAAGAGGATCAGAGGCTCAACTGGCAGGCAAGTAAGCAGCATGGTCTGCTGCAGGTAAGTCCACCCAAGCATTATGAGCCCGGCGCTTCCAGCGCTGGGACTGGGCATATTTATGAGCCTGGTGCCACTGGCGCCAGGACTGGGTCCAAAAGGTCCCAATTGGGACTGGTTGGCACTCGGAACCTGGGTTATGGATCTGCTTCCAAGGAAGTTGGGAAAACCCTGACCTTTTGGAAGCAGAGATCATGACAGTACCCCCCTCAAGGCCCCTCCCAAACCGGGCTCCTCCGGGGGTTTTGGCTTGTCAGGAAATGTTCGGTGAAATCTTTCGATTAGGCGAGGAGCGTGGACATATTCAGAAGGTTCCCAGGATCTCTCTTGGGGGCCGTAGCCATTCCAGTCAATTAGGTAAAATAGTTTAGATTTGGAGATCTTGGAGTCCAGAATGCTTTTGACTTCAAACTCGAGTTCTCCATCAACTAGGATAGGTTTTGGAGATTTAGTTAGTCGGGTTTGAGGTTGCACGGGTTTTAATAGAGAGACGTGGAAAACCGGATGTATCTTCATGTCCGGGGGCAAGTCCAACTTGACCGCTACTGGGTTTACTATGGTAGTGATGGAATAGGGACCAAGGTATCTTGGGTTGAATGTGCGTGGCCCTTTTAGAGGTAGATATTTGGTGGATAACCAGACTTGATCCCCTACTTGATATTGAGGGGCTTCCTTCCGATGTTGATCTGCTCCTTTCTTGTATTGTTCTTTAGCCCTTTGAAGGTGAGAAACAGCTTCCTTAAAGGCTTGGGTGATTGTAGAATGCAGGTAGTCTACTGCTGGTGTTTCAAGATCTTGGAGGGGATCCAACTCCGAGGTTCGAGGGTGACTGCCGTACAAAAGAAAAAACGGGGTTTTCCCAGTTCCCGAATGGACAGAGTTATTGTAGGCATATTCGGCTATCCAAAGGATGTCTTTCCAAGTTTTTTCAGTTTGTTGCAGCATGCAGCGTAAATACTGTTCCAGAGTTTGATTGGTCCTCTCGGTTTGTCCGTCGGTCTTAGGGTGGTGACTGGTCGATAGTCTCACATCAATTTGAGCCGACCGACAGCAAATTTGCCAAAAATGAGAAATAAATTGACTACCTCGATCCGAAATTAGAACCGAAGGAAAACCGTGCAGTCGGACGATGTTTTCGAGAAATTCTCGGGCCAGAGTTGCTGCTGTTGGCAAGCCTTTGAGCGGAATGAAATGCGCCATCTTGGAGAATAGGTCCACGATTACTAGGATCGTATTGTATCCGGAGCATGGAGGTAGATCGGTGATGAAGTCCATAGAAAGCGTATGCCAAGGGCGAGGCGGGATGTCAATAGGGCGTAAAAGGCCGGCTGGTTTTTCCTTTTGACTCTTGTTTTGGGCGCATACTCCACAGGACATTATAAAGTCTCTGATATCTTTTTTCCAAGACGGCCACCAGAAGTAGCGCTTGATCTTTTCTGAGGTCTTGGCCATACCGGGATGTCCTTCCATTAAAGAATCGTGATAACAAGCGATTACTTTTTTCTGTAAATCTGTGCTGGGTAGGTATAATCGTTCTTGGAAATACAATAAGTTGTCCTTTACTGCAAAGTCCTTTCCCTGCAGATGCCAATTCTGTATGTCTGCTGGAGTTACAAGTTGCCTGGCTTTATCCTTAACTTCCTCTATGGATTCTGTGGCGATTACACCCAGAATTCTTTGTTCGGGAATGATTGGTACAGGTTTAGGGTTGATCAAATGTTCTTCCACTCCCATCCGAGAAAGGGCATCAGCTTTACCGTTCTTTGTACCAGGTCGATAGGTAATTATGAAGTCAAACTCGGCAAAGAATAATGCCCAACGGAGTTGTCTAGAGGATTGGGCTTTTGCGGTTTTCAAATATTGCAGGTTTCGGTGATCCGTAATCACAGTAACGGTGTGTCGGGCCCCCAGCAGATAATGCCGCCAAGCCTTAAAGGCAGACTTGATAGCCAGAAGTTCCTTGTCAGTAATCGTGTAATTGATTTCAGGAGGCAAGAATTTGCGGGACCAAAATGCCACGGGATGCAACTGATTGGTTACCGGGTCCTTTTGTGATAGAACTTCCCCCATGGCAAGGCTTAAAGCATCAGTTTCCACGATGTAGGGGAGTTCGGGGCGAGGGTGTTTAAGATTGGTGCAGAGATAAATTTAGTGTTCAAATCCTGGAAAGCTTGTTCCGCCTCGGTAGACCATTCAAAACGTTTGTTTTTCTTTAACAAGGCAGTGATGGGCTGGACTATTCGAGAGAATTCGGGGATAAACCTGCGGTAAAAGTTAGCGAAGCCTAACATGCTTTGCACACCTTTTACGGAGGATGGTGATGGCCATTTGAGAACTGCATCGACCTTCTTTGAATCCATACGCACTCCGCCAGGTGATAATATGAATCCCAAGAATTCAACTTCAGTCACGTTGAAAACACATTTTTCCAACTTAGCGAAAAGTTTGTGTTGACGCAATCTTTCGAGGACCATTTTCACGTGTTTCCGATGTTCAGATTCCGATGAAGAATAAACGAGGATGTCGTCAATGTAAACAACAACACACACATCTATGAGCTCTCTGAGGACATCGTTCATAAAATATTGAAAGGCGGCCGGGGCATTGCAAAGTCCGAAGGGCATGACCTGATATTCAAATAGCCCATACTTGGTGCGGAAGGCCGTCTTCCATTCATCGCCCTCTTTTACTCGTACCAAGTGGTAAGCTCCTCTAAGATCCAGCTTTGTATATATGCATGCTTTTCTGACTTGGTCCAGGAGTTCAGGGATCAAAGGTAACGGATATCTATTCTTAACGGTGATCTGGTTCAGGGAGCGATAATCTATACAAGGTCTAAGGTCTCCTTCCTTTTTTGGAACGAAGAACAAAGCTGAAGAAGCAGGGGACTTGGAAGGACGAATAAACCCATTTGCCAGGTACTGATCCAGGTATTGTCGAAGGTGAAGGTTCTCAGGCTCGGTGAGGGCATAAATTCTACTACAAGGAGGAGTAGATCCAGGTATCAGGTCTATCTGGCAGTCATAAGACCTATGAGGAGGTAGAGAGTTAGCCTGATCCTTCCGGAAAACATCTTGGTATTCTAGGTATTCGGGAGGTAACTGGGGAGTCTCTGAAGGAATTGCTGCCAGTGCAACACCAGGTGGAGGGTGACAAGTAGAGACACATTCTGGAAACTGGACCGTTCTTGCTCGCCAATCGATCAGAGGATTGTGTTTCTCTAACCAAGGTATTCCTAGAATAATCTGAAACTGAGGGGCCTTGATCACATCGAACACGATCTTCTCATGGTGTCCATCTTGACTTACTAGCGTCACCTCTTGAGTGGTATGCGTTACTGGCCCGGAGGCTATCTCCGTACCATCCACCGTAGTAATGACGTCCTTTACAGCCTTGGGACAAAGAGTTAGATTCATCCTCAAAACCATCTCATGATCCACATAATTGCCGATGGCACCGCTGTCGACGTAAGCTTCAATTGCATGTAATCGATCCGGATTATCAGGGCTAATGAGGACCATAGGTATCACGAAATGCGAGGTCACGGAACTGGTTTTCACGCTCGGCAAGAGGACCTCTATTCTTGTCGGGCGAGGTCGTTTCCCTGCTCAGAGTTTGTAACTTTGGTAACTGCAGCTCCTACTGCCTTCTTGGCAGGTTTCACCGGACAGTCTCGAAGAAAGTGCCCTGAGTTTCCGCAATAGAGGCATAATTGCAACTTTTTTCTCCTTTCCCGCTCCTTTTGTGTTACAGGACCTTTCAGACCCCCTATTTGCATGGGTTCCCCGGAGTCTACTCCTTTGGAAGGAGTTGGCGGTTTGGAAAATACTCGAGCATCAAACTTGGAACGATCGGCCTTCCTGTTCTGCAGTCTGTGATCTATTTGAACGACTAAGTCTATATAGTCCGAACAATCTTGTGGGGGATTCACTACTTGGGCTAACACATCTTTGAGCTCTCCACGTAGACCTCTATAAAACAGCGTAATCCTTTTGTCCTCAGGCCATTGAGTTTCCACTATCAGTCTGTTGAAAGACGCAATATAAGCCAAAAGGTCTTGATTACCTTGTCGCAACGAAAGAAGCTCATTGTCCAAGGCCTGCCCCTGTGAATGTCTTGCGAACAGTTTTTCCATACTGAGCTGAAAAGCTTGAAAATCATGGAGGACCGGATCATCTTGATTTACTAGAGGGATCGACCAGTCTGCCGCATTGCCACTAAGGTACGAAAGCACGAAAGCTACTTTAGCTTGATCAGTTGGAAAGGCTGCTGGCCGGCATAAGAAATGCAACCGGCACTGATTGATAAATACTGCAAACCTCTTTGGGTCACCAGAAAATCGTTTGAGCGGAGCCAGAGGTACATTCCCAGGTAGGTTGATCTGCACTGGATTCATAGAGGATGTAGAAGGAAGATTTCCCCCAGATGCGGGTAACGGGGTCTGTCCGGCTTGTGACTGTAGCAATTGTCTAGCGAGATCATCTGTTCGCTCCTTGGAAATAATCAGTTCCCTTCTTAGAGCGTTCGTTTCCTGACGGGCTGCATGCACTTCTGCCCTTAGTTCCCCAAGTAACTGGGCTAGCTGGTCGGTATCCGAGGTTTCCATAGCGCCTGGACGGGCGTTTTGTGGTAGGCTTTGCGTTCTGTAACGCTCACCTGATTCCCGTAGAGGCGCCGGTCTTGACTGGGCGTATACCGTATCTTCAAAGGTGATGTGCAACACACGGCTGGCTCTTTGGGCTGGACCTCTGTGCACTGTATGTCTGACTTGAAGGGTAAGATGTCTTAGGTAAGTGAACGCCGTGCTCTCCATCTGCCTCGGGGCAGGGTGCTGTAACCAGTTTCTTCACTGGATAAGGGGAGCAGGTCTCTTGACTTCAGAGGACTGCTGTCCGTCGTTTACTGCACGAACGGTAAGTTTCGAGTAACTCTAATGTCTTTAAAGTCTTTAGTAATGATGTTTCTTGTTTTGCAGGGTTCCGGCGATGGCGGATGACGGGCTGAAGTGAGTTGAAGATGGAGCCCGTGTGATGAATAGAAGCGCCTGGAAGCACGTAAGTAAGCGCTTGTTGCCTGCTTCATGATGCGCTCTAACTGTCTTTTTATTTTGCAGGTACAAGTTCGGAGCGGCTGCAGGGTGCCGGAATACCCACTGGGTTAGATGTGGAAAGGAGTAATGGCACGTGAGTAT
Organism: Ambystoma mexicanum; assembly: GCF_040938575.1. Lineage (NCBI taxonomy): Eukaryota > Metazoa > Chordata > Amphibia > Caudata > Ambystomatidae > Ambystoma > Ambystoma mexicanum. Next base: position 944,407,167 of record NC_090941.1, on the reverse strand, counting down.
TAAAGTTCCCCAATGTCTTTAAACGCACCTTGTTTTGTCTTTCAGATGCGGGATGCAGCGCCGAAGGCCTCCGGAGCGTGCAAAGAGTTGGTAAGCTTTTGTCTTTCAGATGCCGGAATGCAGTGTGAAGACCTCCGGAGCGCACGAAGAGTAGGTAAGCCTTTGTCTTTCAGATGCCGGAATGCACCGCGAGGCGTTGGTGACCGCCGATGGACCAGGTAAGTGAAGAGCTGTCACTGAAGACCGTAATGCTAACCTGTTCTTTCTTGTCTTTATAGGTGTTGCTGAAGACTGGATTCAGGATGGTAAGCCTTTTTCCTTAGGCCCAGGATCAGATGCAGAAGACACGATGAGCGTTCTGCTGCAGAGGATGCAGAATAACGCAAAGCAAGATTCATCCATCGGGTGTGGTTTAAATAGCCTCCTGTAGTGCTTAGGTGTCTCCTTCCACAGCCACGCCTAGGTAAGAAAAGAGTTCCTGCTTTCCAGAAGAGTTCCAGTGTTCTGAATCTAGGGAGTGGCTCCTGCCCCACCCAACAAGAAAAGTAGTTCCAAACAGAAGAGGATCAGAGGCTCAACTGGCAGGCAAGTAAGCAGCATGGTCTGCTGCAGGTAAGTCCACCCAAGCATTATGAGCCCGGCGCTTCCAGCGCTGGGACTGGGCATATTTATGAGCCTGGTGCCACTGGCGCCAGGACTGGGTCCAAAAGGTCCCAATTGGGACTGGCTGGCACTCGGAACCTGGGTTATGGATCTGCTTCCAAGGGAGTTGGGAAAACCCTGACCTTTTGGAAGCAGAGATCATGACAGTCAACCAGTAGAGGAGGAGGTCTACTGGATTTTCGAGAGGATTGGATGTAGGTCTTCAATAGGGATGTGTGAAAAACTGGATGAATTCTTTTCCAGGAGTCAGGTAGCTTGATTCGATATGAGACAGGATTGATAATTTCCTTGATGGGAAATGGATCATAGTAGCGGGGAGCCAGCTTGTTTGGTCGTAAGTGTCGGGGGAGTAGTTTTGATGACAACCACACTCGGTCACCGACCGTATAGGAAGGACCTGGTCTTCTCGTGGAATCCACATACCTTTTGGTCTGTAATCTGACTTTCTCTAAGTGTTCTTTAGCCTCCCGTTGAATGTTGATAAGAGTTTCAATCCAGGAGTCAACAGTAGGTACTGGTGTAGGGTAAGGAAGAACGGAGGGTAAGACCGATGGATGGAACCCCTGGCTACAATAAAAGGGGCTGGTCTGTAGTGCTGAGTGTTCGGAGTTGTTGTAAGCAAATTCCGCAACAGGTATCAGGAGAGACCAGTCATCCTGGACCTTGGTGGCGAAACATCGGAGATATTGTTCCAGGGTCTGATTTGCACGTTCTGTGGCTCCGTTGGTTTGGGGGTGATATTCTGAAGAGAGGGCACGTTGGATTCCTAGTACCCGACAGAGGTGTTTCCAGAATTGTGAAATGTATTGGGGACCCCGGTCAGATATGATCTTGGAAGGAAGTCCATGTAGTCGGAATATGTGTTGCAGAAATATTCCAGCTAGTTCTGAAGAGGAGGGTAGTTTCATCAGTGGCGTAAAATGGGCCATATGGGTAAACAAATCTATGGTGACCATGATGGTAGTATATCCTCGGGAAGGTGGTAGCTCCACTATGAAGTCTGTAGCGATGATTTCCCATGGTTTAGAGGATAGAGTGGGCTGCAGAAGAAGACCCACCGGTCTTTTGTTATCATGTTTATTTTGGGCACAGGTTACACAAGCCTGGATGTATTGCTGTACGTCAGACTTCATTTTAGGCCACCAGAACTGTCTCTGTATAAGACGGAGGGTGTTGGTGATATCTCGGTGCCCGGAATGGAGTGTGTCATGACAAAGGTTTATTATGTTTTGCTGTAACTTCCGTGTAGGAATGAGTAGTGCATTGTCCTTGAATAAGTAGCCTTCCTTGGCTCTTAATTTCCAGTGATTTCGTGTTGAGATGTCCTTCCATATTTCCGAGGATTGAGTTTGCGATCGGACTTCTTCCAGTAGATCAACTGCTTGGGCTACGAAGATCGTGGGAGAGAACATTTTAGGAAATGCCTTGTCTTCAGTGGTCACATAGTCAGGACTGCGAGACAAGGCGTCAGCGATCAGGTTCTGTGATCCAGGGACATGGGTAATGTGGAACTGATACTGGGCAAAAAAGTAGGCCCAACGTGCCTGACGACTGTTCCTGCACTCCAGAGACTGTAGAATCTGAATGTTTCGATGATCAGTACGGACTTGGACAGGATGTCTGGCTCCTAGAAGTAGGTGTCGCCATTCAGTGAATGCTTGGCGAATGGCTAAGAGTTCCTTTTCCAGGACGGAGTAGTGTGTTTCACTAGGAGTTAAGGTTCTTGAAAGATAAGCAACGGGGTGTTCCAAATCGTCCTCCATCTTCTGCTTCAACACTGCTCCTATAGCGTAATTAGAGGCATCCGTCTCCACTAAAAAAGTTCGACTTGTATCGGGCTGAGCCAAAATGGGAGCTTCTGTGAACTCGGTCTTCAAACGCTGGAATGCAGTTTCTTGTAAAGATGACCAGACAAATGGGGTGTCCTTCTTTAAGCAGAGCCACTATGGGTTGTACAATCTCGGAAAAGGTGGCTATGAAATTTCTGTAGAAATTGGCTAGTCCTAGGAAGGATTGGTTTTGTTTCACGGACGTGGGAGTAGGCCAGGCGAGAATAGCCTTTACTTTTGAAGGGTCCATGCCAATCCCCTCTGGACTAAGGATAAATCCCAGTGCTCAGAGGTAACGTGAAACAAACATTTCTCAGGCTTGGCTAAGAGGTGATGTTCCTGGAGTCTTTGTAGAACTGCCTTAACATGTCCTTCATGCTTCAGAGGGTCTTTGGAAAAAATCAATATGTCGTCCAGATAGACAATGACAAAGAGAAACAACATATCAGAGAACACCCTATCCATAAAACGTTGGAATACTGCTGGGGCATTGGCTAGTCCAAAGGGCATGACCAGGTACTCGTAGTGACCAAAGGGTGTTCTAAAGGTGGTCTTCCACTCGTCTCCTTCTCGGATACGGATCAAATGGTAGGTACCCCTGAGATCCAATTTGGTGAATATTATGGCTCCTCTCATAGCTTCCAGGATATCCGAGATCAGGGGCAGTGGGTACCGATCCTTGAGGGTGCATTGATTTAAGCCTCTATAGTCAAGGCAAGGTCTGAGTTCCTTGGTATCCTTCTTGGGAACGAAGAACAACGAAGCACCCGCTGGAGATTTCGAGGGTCTTATGGTGCCGTTTTCAAGATTAGTGTCTAGGTATTCCCGAAAGGCCTTTTTCTCGGGTTCGGAAAGAATGAACATTCTGCCAAAGGGAATTACAGCTGAGGGATCCGTATCTATGGCACAGTCTTCGGGCCTGTGAGGGGGTAAGGCTTGGACTATGGCAGTAGAAAATACATCAGCATATGCTTGATAGGCCTCTGGAACTTGTATAATATTGGAAACCGTGAGTGGTGTTTCTTTGTCTCTTGGTGGTTCTTTAGAAGTTACCGAGGAGGGGTCCAGGGATAGGCAGTGGGACATACAGAACTCTGAGCCCAGGAATAATGATCCTGCTGTTCAATTGATATACGGATTGTGCTTTTGTAACCAGGGCATTCCCAAAACCATGGGGTAATGGGCTGACTTAATGATGTCGAATGTAATACGCTCTTGATGATGGTTTATGGAAAGTTGGATCTCTTTTGTCTGCAGGCTTATGGGCCCTGAAGAGAGGGGTCTTCCGTCAATTGCTTCCACCGGCTGCATGGTGTTTCGTGTCTCGTACGGAATATGATGACTAACAACCCAGTCTTGATCAATGAAAATTCCCATAGCTCCGCAGTCCACCAAGGCCAGTATGGGATAGGTCTTGTCTTTGGAGGGCGACAGGAAGGCCTGTAGTATCACCAAACTGTTTTGTCCAGGAGAGTTCAAGGATGGAATTGATGTGGAGCAAACATCTCTCTCTCGAATCTCTGCACCATTTAAGATCGGGAGCTGGCGTTTCCCGAACGCCGAGGAGGTGCCAGAGGACATTCCCTGACCAAATGTTTGTCTGAAGCACAATACATACACAAACCCGTATGGATCCTTCTCAATCTTTCTTGAGGTGATATGGGTCCACGAAAGGCTCCAATTTGCATGGGTTCAGGTTCTGGGGCTGGACTTGGGTTTGCGTCCGTTCTGGCTGTGCTCTCAAAGGACGTCTTGGGTGGGTTTCCCTTGGATTTCTTCCTTTCAGCCTTCCTTTCCTGTATGCGAAAGTCTATTTGCAAGGCCAGGTCCATTTGTGCTTGGAATGAATTTGGTCTGGCCACCCTGGCCAGTTCATCCTTGATCTCATCGTTCAGGCCCCTCCTGAACAGGGTAAAACTAGCCTCAGAGGACCGGTCTGCTTCCTTAGCCAATTGTTTAAATCTGGTCACATAAGTGAGCATATCTTGGGAGCCCTGTTGAAAGTCCAGCAAGCGTTGTTGGGCAGTATAGACCTGCTCTGGACGGTCAAACATGCCTTTAAGGGCCTGTATGAATCCATCATAGACGTCTAGGAGGGCATCGCCGGAGTTAACAAGGGGTGTTGCCCAAGTTAAGGCGTTGCCGGAAAGGTGGGATATGATGAAACCCACCTTAGCCCTAGGAGTCGAGAAATAATAGGGCTTAAAGGTAAAGTGGACCAGGCATGAATCCAGGAATCCGCAAAGTGTTTTTGCCGAACCATCATACTTGTCAACAATACCGCCCAACAGGACACACTCCTTTGTAGCAGAATCCCGGGATAAGACCAATTGTTTGAGCGCTGCGTTTTCCGCCTTAAGATTTTGAACCTCGGTTGATAATTCTTGCATGCGTCGCATTAAGTCCTGCACGGCGGCTTCCATCTCGTTTTAGGTTCGATCGGGTGGCGTCTCAAACTGTCAAGGAGTTCCCCCCTTCTCACCTGGGTCCGAAGTTTGCCGGTGTCTTCGATCGCTGCCTTCTTGCGAACGCTCCTGGTCTTGAACAGCGCTGCTCGAGTCTCGTCTGGTTCCAGGTTGCGTTTAGTTCCCGGAGCACAGAGTCCAAGTATCCGGGAATCTGGGAAAGGCTAGAAATGCTCGGAACCAGGAAGGGGGAAAGGGTCAGGAGCAGGTAATAGCACTGGGACAAAGGAAACAGTACCGCAAGCTACGAACACACGTCTGGGGCTACTCTGCAATAGCATTGAGATGCGCGGAGCCGCAGAAGGCGTGGTCTATAAATAGATCACGCCACGTTCAGTGCATGGAGCGAGCAAGGGCTTCAGCTCTGGACGGCCATGTTGGAAGTAGTACGGAATGTAAGCCCCGTTGAGACAAGGACCAGGAGGTCCAAAAGGGGCGTGATCTGAAGTTCATGACACCCCTAGACACAAGACCCAAGCTGAGCAAAACCCAATAGTTTCTTTTGCCTCCTTTTGCCTGTTTGCCACCTGCAGCCTCTTGGCCTTCTGGTTTGCTATTCGACTGCCTTCTCTGCCTTCACTGGGTTCCCTTCTTTGCTAGTGCCTCGCAGTGTTCTCTCCTTCTCCTTCTCCTGTTCTGTTCTCCCCCTTTGGATCTCGTCTAAAGTTGCCTGCTTACCTGCTGCTCTTCTCTCCCAGACCTCTCTTGACTTGCTACGGATTCATTACCTATCCTGGGTCTCACAACAACCTTTGTGCTCCTAAGACACTCGAGAACCTAAATAACATCGCTGGCAATATCATCTGGTTGGTTTTTTATGCCTATGGCTTTTTCCCCAATTTCGGACTGTTCAGCCCTTCTTTCCTCCGGATCCCATTCCTAAGAAATTGTGGCGACCTCCAGGAACAGACCCTATCACTTCAAGAAAAAGGGGACTTCTCAGCGAAGCTCCAAGGACAAGGATACTGAAGATACCAGACAATCAGACATTACCTCATCATCAGGTGAGAGTGAAGGGGACCTTGAGGCTAAACCTGACATATACCAGAAGATTGTTATGACAATACTGATGGTAACACTCCAGGATTAATCCATATTCAACAAAAGGGAGTGTTATGGTATACTCTTCATGCCCCTATGGAGCAGAGAATGTTACCTGTGAAATGCTAGAAGATGAGATAGTATTCAAAGTTACAAGTAATTATCTTGACACTAAGAAATCCACTGGTCAGGTAGACGCCATAGATCTCTCGGTCTAACTAGAATATACTTCAGAAATAGCCAATATTTCCAGGTTTCTGCCAGATGGTAGAAGAACAGATCAGTAAGGCTGATGCTGGTGAGACAGAACAGAAACAGACGTTGGGACAAATATTTATGGAATTCAAGAACGTCTTTTCTGCAGAGTCTGCAGTGGGTCGGAAGAAAGAGTTGCACTCTTTAAGGACATTCCAAATCACTTTTATTCAAATTATAAGAAAAAGACCTATCTTTCCCTATTTCTAGAGGGAGTTCCCTATGTACCTAAAGGAACTAAAGGAGTTCGTCTGTCGTCAGGAAGTCTCAAAGAAAGCAAAGTCCTCAGTCTCAATCTAATTCTACCTGACCCTACCACTAAAATAACTAACTTAAACAAGTCCAGGAGATTGGCTTGATTCACTTGGTATGCCAATATCATCTGACAGTCTTTTTGTCTCAAAGTCTCTATTACTTGTGCTGCTTGTCTAGCACGATCTTCTGTAACAGTCTTTGTTTATCCCTTGGAGTAACTCTTGAAGTTCTTCTACAACAGTCTTTGGTTTTGTACTCTGTTTAGGGATGTATCTGTGACAACGTTTCCTTGTGATACTTTCTCACATTCTTGATGGAGGGTTTAGACTTTTCATAATCTATTGATCCAGGATTTCTGAGCTTGGCTGTGGTTTCTCCTCACTTAGGGCCTCATCACGAGTTTGGCGGTAACCCTTAAATCCGGCGGTCGCGCTATTGCTGCCGGATTTAAGGGTCCGCCAAATCAGGGCTTTGGCGGATTTCTCCCCAGCTCTGAGGGGAAATCTGCAGAAAACTCACGCTATTACCGCCGGCGGGAAATCCGCCGGCAGTAACAGCGCGAAAATTCCCCATTGAGCCCAATGGGGAACGGGGCATTCCCGAATGGGCTCAGTGGGGAATGGGGAATTCCATTACCGCCAAACCCGTTTGGCGGTAGGGCTAATACTGCCGGCGTTACCGCCCAACTCGTGATGAGGCCCTTCGTTTTTCCCCTCTCCTGGCTTCTCTCTCTGTAATTATCGTGTTCACTTGATAGCCTTGTCTGTCCTTCTTCATTGCAGGATGTTATGCCACAGTGTCTCCCCTTTTCATCTTGATGCTCATATGGTAATTTACTTCATTTATCAGGTCTTTGTTCAGAGTCTTCGTGTTACGCTCACCTGGTCTCTGCGGGGACGTTGGGGCACGGTTGCAGCCCTCCCTGGAACTGGCTCCCCTTGGTCAGGTTTCTTCCCCTGCTCTTGTGTTGTGAACTGTGCTGGGTGTTGGCACTGCCCCTGCAAGAATATGAGAGGCCGTGAGAATGCTGTGATATGACTGTGGTCCCCCTCGAACCCTTCTTCCCAGAATGTGGTGAGCACGCGCCGACCCATATAGTCTCACCTGTTTAATTATGATGGCGAGCTCTCCGTCCTGCTTCTCACTGCAGGGGTGCTTTAGCTAGACCGAGTTTCTTCATTGGTCCATGTGCGTGGCAGCCCAGACCGGCTGTGGCTGAACCACTCCAAAGGTAAGTATCCTTCCAATAATGATTATTGTCCGTATTCTTTTGTAATGTCTTTCCTTGATTATTGTCTGTATCTTTTTGTAATGTCTTTCCTTTTCCCCAATAGGTGATATGAGCCCAGCGGTAGTTGCGGTGTAAAAAGCGAGTCCCTATGGAAGAAAAGGGAGTTCACGATGTCCCAATAGGTGGTAAATTTGGTTTTAAGGTCAAGCATGAGGATCGGGTCTAAGCGCGACCTTAGCGTAATGTCTTAATCGCTTTTCTAACCTTGTTTTGTCTTTTTCTCTTGCAGGGATTGTCTGGTGATGTCGGACTGGAATGCGTTATCCGAAGATCTGCCGGCGGGTGAAGGATGCCTGGATCTGCGATGATGCTGGCCGAAAGTGGACTTCTGAGTAAGTGTTGCTGCTGGAATCAGGTAAGGATGCGCTCCGACTGCGGTTGCTGCTGGAATCAGGTAAGGATGCGCTCCGACTGCAGTTGCTGCTGGTATCAGGTAAGGATGCGCTCCGACTGCGGTTGCTGCTGGAATCAGGTAAGGATGCGCTTCAGGCGGCGGTGAGCGTTACACTGCTATAAGCAGACTAACGCGAAGCACTTGCATGCGGGCGGGGCAGGCTTAAATAACCCGGTCCCGGCAACGCCCATTTGTTCTGACTCATGACCCCACCCTGCTACTCCTAGAGGATGCTGCATGTGCGGCCCAATTCACTCCTATGGCCATTCCCGACCTGGGGGCATGTGGAGGCCCTGCAGGGGAAAAAACAGCAAGTGCACCAGAATAAAAGTGTGCAGAGCACACTTACTCATGAGCCTGGCGCCAAAGGCACCAAGACTGGGTCCAACTGGACCTTTTATGTAGTGGAGCTTGTGGTTCTTGCCAGTGGCCATGACACTTCATAGACTTCTCATACAGGCTTATTCAATCTCTTCTTTATCAGCTTTACACAGTTCCAATATTTATATTAAGTAACTCATTGTGAGTACTGGGACTACTTTCTCTTCCCATATTTGGCTGCCCCGACGGCCTACCAATTCTCCCGTTCTCCCCATTACCTCTCTTTATGTCAGAGAATGTTGCAGGACATGGCATTCGCTTGGGTGATCCTCTTCAATACTGCCTTTCTAGAGGTTTTAAAAAAAAATGTGTTTATTCACGGCAAACACATATAATTACATTCAGCAGATTGTATTACACGAGTATCACGTATTTCAATAGCGTACAGTGTTACAGCCATCTACACTCAGGCTTACGTTATGTAAATTAGATCACAGCTGGCAGGAGAGGGTCTTCGGCATTTGCACAGTCCATTCACAAACCACAAGTCCAATTGACTATTGTGCAGTGTGCGTACTAGCCAGGAAGTTGCGAAAGTCCAAGTGCATCCAAATATCAATAGGTCTAGATATCACTGGTAGCATTGGATACTGCCTTTCTCATTGCTTGGTTTTGTTGCACTCCCGTTCTCGGCTTCCCTTCGGCTGTATATGGAGGTTGGCATTGGGTAGCTGTTCGTGTTACCAGTTGCCTCCTTGTTCTCCGTTTTCGTTGGTCTCCCATTCTCTGCTTCCCCTATGCCATATACAGGGGTTAACATTAGTAAGCTGTTTGTGCTCCCACTTGCCTTCTATGATGGTCTTGGCATGTTTTGTCAGGTGTCCTGCCACCACGATATGGATGTGGTTTCGCCACCACTTGACATAGGACTCTGCTTTTCTGTTTCACCACGGCTCCTCTGTTGTTGGGTATGCCGGGTCTCCAGTGTCCCTCTCCGGCTTTCTGCAGCTCTTTGATAGTTGCATGCTCTGTGGCTCAGCTCCGGTCAGCCTCTCCAAGGCGTACTCACATCCGGAGGTTTCCCTGGCTTAGGATACTCACTGCTCAGGTGCCAAAGGCAGAGCACTAGACACGCAGCATCCCATGAGAAGGAAAGAGTGAGAAGCTGACAGTGGTGGCATGATCATGAAGACTTTGCGGTGGACCAGCAGTTGCTAATCCATCCAGAAGGAGAATACGGAACACATGACACTGGAGTAACAAGAGAAGCGAAGGAATCAAAGGAAACAATGAACCGCAAGCGAACGGAGGCCACAGTGACATTTTGTCCCAGAGAATCAAAGGTAACAGGGAGAACTGGAGACCTTGGAGAATCGTTATGGAACGGCTCATACACCGTCCCAGTCAAATCAAAGTGAGTGTAACCTCAAAAGTGGGAGTTTGATAATTGGCAATGAGAGAAAGCCGAATGCAATGAAGATTGAGAGAGAAACTACTAGGCACACACCTGGGGAGAAAGGCAGAGGGTTATAGATGTCTGAAGACAGACTATAAAGAGAAGACAAACTATAAAGAGAACAAATACTACGAATTAAGGAAGAGATAGTTAGCTACTTTGAGATGAACACGGGTAGTGTGGATTCAGCGGGCATGTTGTGGGAGGCCTTCAAAGTGGTGATGAGAGGAGTGGCTATAGCAAAATCTAAAGGATTGCAGGGAGGGATACTGGCGGATCTGCAGGACGCCAAGGGTGAACTGGAAAGGACACTTAAAAGAGAAAATAGCGCCAACCAAGACGCTGATCTGATACCAAGATTGCAACAAAGGTGCGCAGGGTACTGGGAAAGGTTGTGTAACCTTAACTATAAAAAGTATATAGAGAGGCAGCATGCGGGGGGAGATAAACCAGGAAGGATTTTGGCATGGCTATATAAGAGTGAAACCACTATATCCCCGATTAGATCGATAATGAGGGAGGACGGAAGGGTGGTGGATACCCAAGATGGAGTTAATCAGGAGTTTGCAAACTATTATGGGTTGCTATATGGGGATGACGGGGAGGATGATAGTGCAATGATAGTGGAAACACTGGAAGACATAGGATTGCCACAGATCAGTGTTGAGGAAAGATGGACGAACGATTACTTTAGAAGAGCTAGAAGAGGTAGTGAGACAGTTGCCAACTAGTAAGACCCCGGGGACTGACAGACTCCCAAGTGAGTTTTATAAAATATTTAAAGATGAGGTGCTCCCCCAGATACTAGACATGTTAAATGAAGTGTATGAGCTAGGTAGACTACCAGAGTCACTCAGAGAAGCGATTATAATACCACTTCCCAAACCTAATAAGCCACGGCATAGCTGCAGCTCTTATAGACCCCTGTCGATGTTGAATCAAGACAGTAAAATTCTGACTGCCGTTTTGGCGAACAGATTAAGGAGAGTCATAGGCAAATTAATACACCCGGACCAGACGGGCTATGTCCCTAATAGGAACATATCCAATAATCTTATAAGGCTCCATAGAGTCATTGAATATGGAAACGAAAGTAAGGACGAACTTGCAATTGTGTCGCTGGACGCAATAAAAGCCTTTGACTCGGTCAAATGGCCATGGCTGTTGGCATCCCTAGCTGGCTATGGGATGGGTCCAGGATATCTACAATGGGCTAAAATGTTATACAGTGAACCGCTGGCCAGGGTTAAAACAAGGTCGGTGGTATCGTAAAGGTGGAAACTTTGTAGAGGAACAAGGCAGGGCTGTCCGTGGTCACCTATGCTCTACATATTGGCTCTGGAACCCCATGCGATCTATTTAAGACAACAATATGACATGATAGGCATCCCTGTGGGTGGTGAACGACACCTGATACCTTTATATGCAGATGACATACTACTGTACTTGCGATACCCAGAGGAAAACCTCCAATATGTTTTGGAGGTGATGGGAAGATATGCGGGAATGTCCGGTGTAGCGGTGAACCCTCAGAAGTCTAGCATGTTCCCACTGGGTGGATACAAAGGGATCCCCCTGAAACATTTGCCGGTGTTGCAGGTACCATGGGCAACTAGCACATTTCGCTATCTAGGAATAGATATATACCACGAAGTGGAGGAAGAACATAAGCGCAATACAGAAGTAGCTATTACCAAAATTGAAAATTGCATGCAGTTCTGGGTAAAACTGCCTTAGCAATGATGGGACGTTGTGCAATGTTAAAGATGGTGGTCTTGCCTATGCTCCTGCACTACTTCGGGAATATCCTGCCTTTGATACCCAAAAAGTTTTTTAATAGACTGTCCAGCATGTGTAGGGACTTCCTGTGGCATGGCACATGAAACAGAGTGGCCCTCTGGAAAATACAGAACACTTACGAGAAGGAGGGCATAAAAATGCCTAACTATAAAGTGTACTATGCTGCCAGTCAGCTACAATATGTGGCCAAATGGCTCTCAGAGGAAGCAACCTCTGAAACTAGGCTGTTCAGACGGGACTGTGTCCCGTTTTACCTGAAGGAAATTATGTGGTTGCCCCAGGCTGTAATGGATGGTCGCCCCAAGATGTTAGTATTAGGATGGAAGATGTGGCGCAGGGCATGTCAACTGATGGGGAACCCATGCCCGTGCTGCCCCCAGGTACCACTAGTTGGACTGGCAGGAGGAGAGGAGCAGCTAAGGATGATAATCAGGAATCATTGGGAGCCGGCTGGTGTAGCAACAATGGGGGATATCTGGCAGGAGGGGACCATAACAGATTTTGGGGAATTGGGGGTAGAAACCGGGCTACACACTGGCCAGTATATCACGTACAATAGACTGGTGTGAAGAATTATGAGAACGTGGTCCGAATTGGTGCTGGGGGAAGAGCCAGATGCTACTATAGCCATAATATATGATATAGCAGAGGGGGGACACGAGATTTCCAGAATATACGAGATGCTGATGTCTAAAGTGGGAAAGGAGGTGGTGCAATTGAGACTAGAATGGGAGGAGGAAGTGGGGATCCCGATTGAGGATGGGATGTGGGAACGAGCCCAAGGGTATCACAAGAAGGTGTCAAGGAATGCAAGACTTAAGCAGAAGCAATTGTATATCACACATAGGGCGTACCTGACACCCCAGAGGACAGCCAAGTTCAAAAACGCAGGGCGGCAGGCATGCCTTAGGTGTGACGAGGAGAACGCGGGCATGGTGCATATGTTTTGGTCATGCCCGGTTGTTGAGCGCTTCTTGGGTGAGGTCGCGCATAAATTAGCAGAAAAGTGTATTAAGATCGTGGTGGATACTGTGTGGGCCTGCCTGTTAGCGGGTTCCCTAGGCCACGGAAACTTAGGCATGTGAGCAAACTGAAAGATCTGGCATATGCGTTTGCAAAGAGGAGAATTGCTATGGGGTGGAAGACATGCCACAAACCTCTATTGGAGGTATGGTGGAAAGATCTGCAGAAATGGGCGGAGGCGTAAACCATGGTATGGTAAGAAGCTAGCAATATTGGGGGGAGGAGGAAACTGAGACCCTGATGGCCTGGAAACTGCTGATAGCAGAACTATTTGGGTCAGCGCATGACTCGTCGGATCCCACAGAAAGGAATACCCCATCACAAGATGCAGGAATAGAACATTAGTAGAAGTAGGCTCGTAACGGGGGTGGGAAAAAGGAAGCAGTGGATACGACTGACTGATGTATAATTGAAATGTTATTGTATACACTGCAAGTTTGGTTTGTATTGTTTGTTTAAATATTTAATAAAAATAAATAAATAAATAAATACTACAAATTAAGAAGCAGAGATATGTGATTAATCTAGCAATGTCCACTGTCAATGGTCTAGTCTTTCCCCAAATCCTATTGGCCAGAGCCAATATAAAAGCAAGGAAAGACTCAGGAAGTGTGAGAGGAGTCCTCCCTGGGCAAACCATGTGGAAGTAGTGAAGCTAGTCCAGAGAACCCAGAAGAAGGAAGACCAGGGCGCTTACTTGGGGGCAGTGGAATCCCTGACAAAGGCAAGGATGAGAGAATGGCCCAGCAGAAGGAGAATGGGCTGTCCAGATGACCAGGTGAACTGGGGCTAACAGTCTGCTGAAACTGCGCAGACCCCAGGAGATACTGGTCCAGCAGAGGGAGAGATAGCCAGCCAGCTGAGGATAAAAGCTGGGGTTCACTGTCTACTGAGTTCACCAGACTGGCAGGAGAGTTTGTTTCCCTACCCTGCAGGGGCGAGCCCATTAGAGTCTATGGGGAGGGGGAGAAGCAGCAGGAATGGAGAGAGCTGCAGACGCAGGTCTGCCTGCCAGTCGGTCACGCAGCTGAACACCATGCTAGGGGGAAGGTGCGCTGCGGCACACAGCAGAGAGGCTGTCCCAACCAAGGCAAGGAGGAGGTGCTGGTGGTTTACTGCGAGCAAGGGAAACACTGCAGGAACCGCGCATCGAGGAGAGAGGCACAGTGGCAAGTCTGCGCTTAGCCAGGCGCACAACTCAGCCCATTCTATGAAGCAGACGGAGAAAAGGCAACACCAAAGGCAACCAGTAAGCCCAGGGAAAGTAAATGGGTTACCGGGTGGCCGGCGCACCAATGCTGTTACTTAAAAATAGGACAAAATGAAAGAAATAGGGGAAACTCGTAAATAGTGAAACATGCCAAATACTTGTACGGTAAGACAAAGCCTGTGAGAGCCCAAGGGAAAAAAATATCCTGTTTGGCCTTGTGAACACTTGTCAAAACAAGTGATGGTGTTGGGTGGGTTAGTGAACCCAGCCTGTCAAACCTCAGGGGAAGGGAGTCATTTCTCCTACAAAGCTTTGAATGTTTTAGATATAAACATCCTGGCAGGATAGCAGGTGAAGACAAATGTGTCTGTTGTATAAACTGTGAAAAGGAAAAGCCATTTGTGCACTATAATGATGTGGCTCAAGGGAAAATCATGTTTTGGAGAGCTTGCACAGATCCAGGGTTCAATAATAAATACTGCCCTCGATTTGACTAATGCATATTGGTACTCAGTGAAGACCAGTGAAAACTTGTCTTTACCTTTGGAGGGCAGCAGAATGCATAGACCAGAACTCCATATGGGTACATTAACAGCAGAGAATAGTTCAATATCTTCCTGCATAAGGCCATGTTGTTGTTGAAAGAGGGCATTTGGCTCATTGTTAAGAAAAGCGTCCTGTGGTCACTGCGTACCTGAACTTCCAGATGATGGACGCGGAGAGGTAGCCAGTCTGTCCAGAAACTTGAAGAGATGAAGGGTAGCACAAAAAACCAGTCCAACACCCACCCGTACAAACACTAGGTCAGAAGTGGACCGGCTGCCAACGCCTGGAATGGTCGCTTCCCTGATTAGCGTGGCGTCAGGACAGTGCAAGCACTGACAGGGAAGGCCAACTTCTTGATGGATGTGATACACTGAACTCCGTGCTCTGATACTGGTCTCAAGTAGATGAGGTGCGATGCTTGAAATGGCTGGCGATGGTCTTCAGAGGCAATGTACCCAGGCAGAGACCGGAGGCAGGGCAAAACAATCCCAGAGGTATCAAGAGACAGGAATACCAGGCAGGGAACGGCTGGACAGGAGAGCACTATGAAGCCTGGGAAACCAAGGAAATCGGGGAACCCAGGGAGGCCAGAGGAACCAGGGAGCCAGAGAGACCAAGGGAACCTAGGAAGCCAGGGAGAACAAGGAAACCAAGTCGGCTGGGAGGCCAGGAAACAAAGAAGGCTGGAAGGCCAAGGGAGCCCAGAGAGCCAAAGGGAACCAAGAAACCAGGGAGACCAAAGACCATAGAGCCAGTGAGCAGCCCAAGGGGTCAGGAGCAAGGAACACAAGATAATGCAGGAACAGGAATGAAGCAAGGAGTGCTTGGAGCGTAGCGAGCGCTCAGGAAGCAAACCGCATGGAGATGCGAACAGTGCCAAACAGACCGCGCATGTGCGGAAGGCTGGACAAGGCTGTCTGTGAATACAGAGGCACCCAAGGAAACGGGGGCCCCGAAAGAACGCGGCCACCATAGGGGGTACCGAGGGTAGACCCTCAATGATGGGGTCCGCCGGACCTGCCGACCCCGACCCGCCGTCCAGGTAAGTGGTGTGACACTTATGTGGATGATCTCTTCATCAAAAGTGCCATGTGTTGACTCAGCTAAAAAGTGCAGAGAAAGCACAGTGGTGCAAAACTAAAGTAAACTTTCTAGGCCATGAAATCACAGCCAAGCCTCTTAATCCTCAGAAGAAGTTTGAAGCTTTGCTGAAATTCAATAACCCCACATATTACATAGCTTTTTAGGATTGACTAACTATAATCAGAAATTCCTAGAGGATTACTCCGAAATCACTTAATCCTTGGTCCATCTTTTGAAATGGGTAATCGAGTGACGGGACTCTCAAACAGAGGCTGTGAAACAACTAAAAAGAAGTTTATCTCAAGCTCCATGCTTGGTTTATCCCATCAAAAATGTGACTTTTTTCCTTGAAACAGGATTATCTGATACATGTTTAACCATAGTTTTGTATCAGAAGCATGACAGGTTAACAAAGTGATCTCTTATGCAAGCAAATCTTTATCACTCGTTGAGGTCAAATTTAATGACTGCCTGAAAACACTCCGGGCAATTGTATGGGTGTTGAAAAACTACAGTGTGTTGATCTATGGGCAACATATTATAGTGGAGACCTCCCACCAGCATTTACAGTCTATTTGCAGAGTGACCGGATCATGAGTGGGAATGTCTCCAACTCAAGCATTACTTTCTGGATTCTTTCAATACAGGGTTACACTGTAGAAATCAGATATGGTCAAAACAAAAAGAGTCCAATAACACAAGGACTAGCTGATCTCCATGATTGTGTGCAAGAAAATTGTGTGGAAGATGAGAGTTAAAAAACACCAAAATCTACCTCAAAGTATATGATGAGAACACCAGTCAAGGAATGCCTATAGTTTGTGGATGGATGTTCCTAACATATTAAAGAAAATGTAGTTATTTATTTTTATTATTGATAACGTGCCAGATCGCCCGCAGGCCTCAAGGACAAAAGAACAAGAAAGAACAACAGACAATGGTGCAGCGTCAGAGAACAGAGCAAGAAATAGCTCTAGGGAACCCTGAAGAGAAACGTTTACAGCTTCTTTTTGAAATCAGCAAGTGTCGTGTTCCGTTTTAGATCCAGGGGAATGGAGTTCCAGATGGCCGGGGCAAGGACATCAAAAAGTTGTCTTCCCAAATTTGGCAAGGCGAAATCTGGGTTGGCTGAGTTTAGTCTGGTCAAGTGACCTGAAAGATCATGCAGGCACAATAGCGGGGTGCTGCCAAGGTTAAGCACTTAAAAATAAGTGTCAAGATCTTGAAAGAGACACAGTGCTTGACCGGAAGCCAATGCAGGTTTTTTCTGGCATCCGTGATGGAATGCCGTCTTGGAATACCCAGCACCGCTCTCACTGCGCCATTTTGTGTGACTTGAAGGGCGGCAAGATTGGATTGAGCAGTGCCTGCCAACAGACTGTTACAGTAATCTAGCCTAGTGTTGATTAAAGCAGAGGCTAGAACCGACATATTTTTGACGGACAGAAACTGGCTCAAGTAGCCTTGCTGCTTATTAATCCAAACACAAGAGGCATGGGTCCTAGCTACAGGTGGCCTCTTGGTGAGCTCAGAGTGGCCATCGGTAAAGAATCAGCCGACCCCTTACCAGTCCCATTGGGCGTCCCGCAAGGTTCCTGCCCATCACCCACTCTCTACAACGCTTATACCAAGCTTCTCTTCGCAGCACTGGATGCCATGGGTGTCATCTACACTAACTTTGCAGATGACACCCAAATCCTCATCCCCCTAACAGGGAACCACGAGCAAGACACAGGGTCTATTAACAAAATCTACTCACTAATACAAAACTGGATGGCCAACAACAGCCTTTGTCTCAATGACGACAGAACAAAGTTACTTATATTAGTGTCATCATCTAAAATCGCCTCCCTAGAAACTGCCTACTCGGCCTTCATCATTGATGGCACTACAATCCCAGTACGTAAACAAGCGAAGACACTTGGCGTATACTTAGATGCCTATTCTAACCATGACCAAACAAATCAGTACCTTAGCCTCCTCCACGTCCTACACATCCAAACTCATCTTCCTCAGCTGCAAATTCCTTACTGCCAAAAACTGCGTTACACTAGCAAGAGCACTTATACTCTCGAAGCTCGACTATTGTAACGTCCTCGTCCTGGGGACATCTAACACAAACTTAGCCAAACTCCAATTGATGCAAAACAAAGCCCTTCTAGCGGCACTCGGCATAAAGAAATCTGACCACATTGCCAATATCAGAAAAGAAAACCATTGGCTCCCCATAAAAGCCAGAATACTCTTCAAAACCCTCAGTATCACCCACAAATGTATTACCAACAAAGCGCCAAAACACCTCCTCAACGCAATCACCAAGAAAAATCACACCAGACTCCTCAGATCGAACAATAGCGAAAATCTAGAAGTCCCATGATATAAAAGAGAAAAAGCAGGTGGGAGCAGCTTCAAAGTACTCGCACCCAGGCACTGGAACGCCCTCCCCACCAACATCAAGAATGAAACTTCCTTCCCACAATTTAAAAAAATCGCTCAATACCTGGTTATTCAATCAGTTCTAATATATATACAGAACCTGATTAGTTAGGCCTAAGTCCCTGCGTTGTTGTACATAATTGTATATAAGTATGTTATAAATGGTATAATTGTTCTAGCGCATGCATTACTGTAACTTACTTCAAGACTGTATTTTGCCACTGTCTGTAACTACGCTGTGATACCTCTGGGTCCTGGGCGTATAATAAAGGAAATAAATAAATAAATAAATAGAGTTGCGTGTAATGCCAAGTGTTTTAACACTCTTGACCACAGGGATGATGATATTGGAAATTGAGAAGGAAGCATATTCCGGTGAAAAATTTTTGAGCAAATGATTTGAAACAGTGATAAGAATCTTGGTCTTGTCCGTGTTGAGGGCCATAGAATTTGCGACCATCCAGGAGTGAATGATCGAATAGATGGCATTGATGGCTTGTGAATCCTGGGCATAAATGCCAGAGAGTTCTAGGATGACCTCGGTGTCATCGGCATAGTTAGTATACTGGACACCCAGGTCATCAAGCAACAAGAGAAGAGGGACAATATAAATATTGAAGAGGATAGGCTATAGTGAAGAACCCTGTGGAACACCCTGTGTGAGAAGAGTAGGACAAGAGGAGGCGTTGTGAATTGCAACTCAAGCAACATGTGGATCCAAGAAGGAGACCAACCATTGCATGGACAGATTGGTACAGCCCATCAGAGATTGCAGCCTGGATGCCAGCAACTCATGGTCAACCAAATCAAAAGCGGACGGAAATGATGAGAAAGAGTTAGTAGCTCGTGTTGGGAATGCCTGGGAGAATGACACCCCTGAACCCACCACCGGTTATAAAATTGGTCCCTAGGTAGTGAGTTGGCAGAAGTGATGGCAATATATAAAGCTGTCCTGACAGCCGTAAATCACCAGCTCCAGGAACTAGTGATCATAACTGATTCAGACTAAGTCTGACATTGATTTGTTAAGCATTTAGTGAACTGGAAAGCCGGAGATATGCTTTGTGCCAGCAACAAACCTGTGAAACATGGGAAATTAATTCAAACAATAACCTATTTAGTAACATCAAATAATATGACCCTATATTACAAGTAAATTAAGGGTCACTCAAAATCTAAAGGTCCTGATGAAACAGGAAATGATTTTGCCGACCATCTCACCAAAACTAGAGCAATTAATGCATTGACATGAACATCTCCTAAGAGCAATACAAGTAACAGCAGTGATTTGATCACAAACCTAGGTTCAAAATCAGCCTCCTATTCTACAATGGAGTAGAGATGCTCCAGACTAAAATTTAATTACTGTACAAAAAGAAGATCCAATGATAGGACGATTCTATCACTATCTAGAGGACTAAAAAACATTCCCTTATCAGAACCAGACTGGAAAGGGAAGGAAGTTCTTTGAGTTTTGAAAAGATGCTCAAAATTCAAGACAGACTTTTCGTTAGGAAAGCCCATTCTCGTTATGATAAGGGGGTTTTACCTACCTCATTCCAAAGAATGTTGTTAGACCACGCCCATGATGCAGTAACAGTAGGTCTTTGGGGTTTTCGAAAGACAATGGCAATCCTATGTGAGGTCACCTATTGGCCACACATGGGTCCAGACTTAAACATTTATTTAAAGGACTCTCTAATGTGTGCTCAGTTACAACCAAGTTCTCCCACTCACTGGGCTCCTCTACAAAAGGGAGGAATGACCTTACTATGTTCTGATCTTCAGATCAACTTTATTGGTCCAGTGACGCATTCTTCACATGGCAATAAATGTTCACCTTTATGTGTCTCTTCACTATATTGGTCGAATGTCTTCCTGCTCAGAATTGCAAAGCGGAAACAATAGCTATGTTGTTAATGAATCATGTATTTCCTCATTTCAGCCTCACTCATAAAATTGAGTTCAACCGAGGTAATCACTTCACCAATTCTCGAGAGTGACGTGAAAACTCCATATTGCCTACCACCCCGCATTCCAGTGGGGGTAGACCGATACCATAATACCATTGTAGGAATTTTAAGAATTTCAAGGTGGATTCTGCACCCAGTTTGACATACGGTTACCACTTAACCTGATGGCTCTAAGATCTACAGTCACGTCTGCAACTAAAAGTCCCAATGGAAAATGGCCTTGCCTCAACATCTGTTATATAGAACACAGGAACAGACGTTGATCAACGCCTCAACTACTACTCATGAATACATAGAAAACCTGAGAAAACACCTCCAACATGCTTTTGCTTATGCCCAAAGGAACCTTGAAAGAGCAGTGGTTAAGTACCAAGACCTACTAAGACCAGCAGACTACCAAAAAGGAGTAACGGGAAGGTGATTGAGTTGTATAATTCTCAGCAAAATCAGGCCAGGGAGCAAACATTTCTTGCCACCTGCAAGGGATCATATGAGATCATAGATAAGATCTCTCTCATTGCCTATGAGGTCAGGTTCCCAAAAGAGGAACAGGCTAAACAATGTTTGTCTAGTTGAACCAGCTGAAAGGTCTGGAACCCTCGAAATGCTCTTCATCGGATCAAGGAATCAGCTCCTCCTCCTGATCAGATGAATTGTGACCAGACCAAGGAATCTCCTGAAAGACATAAGTATGAATGATTAGACTGACAGTATGAATGTTTGAAAAATAATAAAATGTAAAAATCAATTGTTACATGCATCCATAATATGTATGTAGTATTGTTGACAGAGTAGGGCAGAATACGGAATTCCTAAAAATGTGAAGCTAAAAATGTGATTATATGTTATACTAAATCAGCCTTTCTACCCACTCTCTGTCTAGTCACTAAATAAACATTACATTCCAGACTCACAAACCCCTGGAAGAGGGATACACAAAGGAAAAGGGCGTTGAGTGACCGAAAACCCCAACTATGGAACTAGAGGTGGCTGCCTGAGTACCCCTCTCCGAAGAGAAGAACATCCAAGACCAGGGAAGGACTGGCAACATTTGTCCTAGTGGGACAGGTACGATGTTCTGGCTCATGGTGCAGTTGCCCAAGCCCACAGTGTAGCGACCCCAACTTGCAGGATAACTAAACTCAATACCAACCTCTCCCTCACCTGCACATTCTCAAGTATATATAGTTTGCTTGTTTGTTTGTCTGTTCATTCATTTGTTATGCGCACAAGATTCGTAAGTAAAAGGGTGCAGCAGTATGAAGATGCAAAGCTTACAAAGTTGCAAAATATACATCAGATACAGTACTTACATGCTTACAAAATATACACAATGTATAAAAATGTGAACAAAACTAAAAAATGGCCTATGTAGTTACAGAAATAAACAGTAGACAATGTACAAGAATATATGTTACACGGGTGATGCCCTTCGTATATCACTTAGGCTCACAGGTAGGCTAAATTACATATGGTCTTCAAATGTTAACACAGTGATACAAAATAATACAGGTGGATAGGTCTTTTCAGATGTAGGCCAAACGAGGTCCAAGACGGGTGCTAAGAGACCAGGGGTCAGTAGCGATGATGTGTTTTATTACATTTTTTCTGAAATGTAGGTAGGGTTGGTCGGCTCTCAGATCTTGAGGCAGTGAGTTCCAAAATGTAACTGCCTTTACAGTGAAGCTGTTACCACCGATGGTGGTGAGCTTGTATTTAGGCATGGTCAGACAGTTGTCATTCGCAGTTCTAGTGGGTCTGATCGAGGTTCTTCTCTGGGGTTTATCTATAAGGTAGCTAGGGGCTGTGTTATTGAGGGCTTTGTAAGTCAAGGAAAGCGTTTTTAATTGTATTTTGTTGGAGGTGGATAACCATATGTGCTGGCTCTCAGGGAGGAGATGTGGGTTCTTTTATTTATGCCTAGGTCTGCTCTTAGGGCATTGTTCTGTAATGTTTGGATATTTTGGATGGTAGATTTATTAGCACCACTGTATAAGGCATTACAGTAGTCAACTCTAGAGAGTATTAGGGCTCTGGCCAGGATAAGGCAGCTGACATCAGAGAGGTATGGCTTGCCTGCTCTGACTATCTTGTAGGTGTAAGCCATGGAGGAGGTGAGGGATTTGACCTGTTTATCAAAGGACAATGTGGAATCCAAGTAGAATCCAAGGGTTTTTACCTCCTTAGAGACTTTGATGGTGTTCCCGTCAATATTAAATGAGGAGAATTCTTGGCCTACTTTTTAATATTGGCCTGTGAGCCCAGAATTCTTAACTCAGTCTTATCATCGTTCAAGCACAGGCCATGCTTGGATGATAAGATATACTTTGTTCACCAGTCCCGTGTCCAAACTGTGATCCCCAGAAAGCGGGAGGAGAATCTGAGTATCATCTGCGTAGTTGGTGTAGGTGATACCCAGATGGTCCAGATCATCGAACAAGGGCTTAGTGAAGATATTGTAGAGGGTTGCCGAGACGCAAGAGCCTTGAGGAACACCACATAGGATGGGTCTTGGGTCTACGGCTGCCGAGGGGGAGAAGACTGTCATAGTTCTCTCGTTCAGGAAGGACTCAATCCATTTGATAGCTCCTGTGGAGAAGTGGGCCGCAGAGTCAAGGTGCCGGCATAGGACCTTGTGGTTCACCAGATCAAATGCGGCAGAGAGATCAAGTAGGAGAAGGAGTACTGTTTTACCTTTGTCTCTCTGCTCGTCTATCTGGACTTTAGGTCGATTAAAGCTGTCTCTGTTCCGTGTAGTGGACGGAAGCCAGATTGTCTGTTACCTAAGTGTTTGTGCAGTTCAAGATGTTTTTGAATTTGGATATAGGCCGCTTTATCCAATATTTTGAGTAGAAATGGGACCGTAGTTATGGGCCGGTAATTAGTAGGGATGAGAGGATCTAATGTCTGTTTCTTGAGAAGGGGAAGCACCCATGATTGTTTGAGGTTAGCAGGGAGGGTGCCTGTGGCGAAGTAGGCATTTGTCAGTTTGATGATGAATGGGGATAGTTCTCTGGCAGCATCTTTTATTAATTGTGCTGGGCAGATATCACCTTTACAGTTCGAAGGCTTCAGTGACAGGATCATTTTTTATACTTCTAAGGTGGACATTTTAGAAAAATGGAAGGTGGTATTTTATGCTGGTGGTCAAACGCTACGCAGGAGGATATTAGGCGAGTACTGTAGGTTCAGTACTTCTTTTTTTTGCTGAATTTTATTTTGGTGCGTGTTGATTTTATTAGCTAGAGCGTTTTGGATGTCTGTACACCAGAATCTGTCTTTAGTGCAAGCATCAGGTATAGCTATTGGGGACTCTAATTCTTTGAGTATGGTGAAGAGTTCTTTCATACTAGAGTTGGAATTAGCAATGCGCTCATCGTAGGAATTGTGTTTTGCCTGGCAAATTTCCTTCTTGTAATGTGAAGAGAGTGAGGTTAATGTGGCTTTGTTCTCACTGGAAGGGCAAAGTCTCCAATTAGTTTCACTTTTTTTCTTTAAGATATGATGGTCTTTAAGTTGTGGTGTGAACCATTTGTTTAAGTGGGCTATTGGTTTACTAGGTCTTAGCTTGATAGAGGCAATTTTGTCCAGAGTGGTGAGCATAATATTGTTAAATTCCTGAACTAGGATACTAGGATCAAGATTTTCTGGCAGTGCATTCAGGGTGGGCAGGATGGCAGGGATGACTTTCTCTACTGTGATACTTTTTTTTACTTCTAGTAGTTGAGCATGATGGCACTAGAGGCTGAGCCAATGGAGTGGGTCTTATAGTAGATAATTGGAAGGACACCAGAGAATGGTCAGTCCACGATAATGGTAGGATGGAAGAAATGGTGGCTGAGCAGTTAAAGTCCACTATCCAATCCAGTATTCTCCCTTTTAGGTGGGTAGGTTTGTTGACTTTTTGGGAAAGACCTAGTACGTTGAGTATGTTGACTATATCTGCTGCATTTTTATCCATTTGGTCATTGAAACCTAAGTTAAAGTCTCCTAATAGGAGTAGTTGCGAGGTAGGTTTAAGGTTGTTCGTGATTATGTTATGCAGATCCTCCTCAAAAGTACCAAGAGGACCAGGTGGTCGGTATGTTAGGTGAATAGTGAGTGATTGTGAATTATTTATCTGTAATTTGGCAGAGAGAACTTCACATGATTGTGACAAATGGGTAGGGGCTAGTCTAAGGCAGAGACATGTTTTAGAAATAATGGCAATGCCGCCACCTCGGGCGTTGTCTCGGTCTTGTCTAACTATGGTATAGCCATCGGGGATAGCTAACATAAGTGCAGTTTCTGCTCATTATGTAGCCATGTTTCCGTAATTGCAAGGAAATCTAGATTGCCTTCAGTGATTAGGTTGGCAATGTCGGTAGCATGGGCGACAAGCGATCTTGCATTGAGAAGCGCTCCTTTGATAGGGGGAAACTCAGTTACTTTGTTGACTAGGATAGATTTGGCAGAGGTATTATAGCATAGCATATGCTTATAGTTATTGATCTGAAGGGCATTCGTATTCGAGATGGACAGTGGCAGAGACAATTTTAAGTGACTTGGTCTCAAGCTAGGCTTGTGGTTAGTTTTGAGGTTAGTGGCCGGAAGGGATCTTCTCGGAGGTTCATATAGTTTCATTAATCTAGCACAGAGTCTGTCATTTCTGTTGGACGTGGCACATGGCAGAGAGGCGTAGGATACTATCTCTGAGAGCCTGTAGTATATGGATGGGTTCATATGCAGGCTAGGCTCTAGGATAGGTACTAGCGATTGAGCACCGTATTCTTGGCTTCTAGAGTTCACATACAAGGCAGCAGACATGGTGCAAAGCATTATTACTAGATTGAACATCTTTCCAGTGCCAGTATCAGGAGATGGTAAAGCATATAGGGACGCAGTTACAACTAGGTGACACAAATTAGTGAGTTGAACTTATATAATATAAGGAGCAAGGTACAGTCCCTGAGGGATGGGTGGTCAATTGGGCGTAAGCATAGTTAAATAATCAAAATGGGTGAAAAGTGGCACATCAAGACAATGGTGCAAAACGGAGTGGTTACTTAATCAATGCAAGCACAATAGGTAAAGTTTATACAATATAGGGAGCAAAGTACAATTCCTGAGGGTCAGGTGGTCAATTGGGCTTAAGCATAATTAAAGGGTCGACATAGGTGAGAGTGGCACATCAAGACAATAGTGCAAATCAGAGTGGTTACTTAATCAATGCAGGCACGATAGAGTATTTCAGGCAGTTAGATAACTAGACAGTATCAATAAGCAGGCTGGGCATCTGGCCAAGTCTAGTCAGCACTAGTGCAGCGGGCCGTAGTGAAGTACAAAGGTATGTGGCCAGAGTAATTATTAATGATAGAGGTAAGTCACAGTTATGCAGCGGTGTGCATCAGTAGCGCAATGCTGGTAGGCGCACAGGCTAAAACCGTAGGAGCAGTTAAGGTATACTATTTGTACGGGATATGTTCGCACAAGGGACATGTTCATACGTGTATGCAGCATCTGGCAAAACTGGTTATGAAGGTGGGCAAAGTTACAATTAGCAATGTAATCATTACCAGTGTGAAATACAAGAGATACAGCCTAGCGAGAAAGTGGTTAGTCATCTGGATAGGTGATACATCTATTCCACTGCTTAGTTTAAATGACAAGCATAGTTCGAAAGCAAAGACAGTACATATACGGCTGGTATAGTATATGTATCAATGGAGCAAAGGTCCTATGGCATGGAATATAACTAGTAGCTCGGTGGGTGTGAGTCACACAGGATAGGGGAAGATGACCATATAAAGGTTTTTGGGTCAGTGCAGCGGCAGTGTGATCACCACACGGAATACACTCGGCAGCTGGTGGGAGTAGAATGGGTGGGTGTGCTGGGGACAGAGCACAAATGAGATGAAGACACGTTTTCACATTTTTGGAGACAGACACGAGCTGGCAGCCACTAGGGATTCTGGCAGAGGCAGAAGGCTGGTGATAGGCTGAGGACAGGAAGCAGCCTTATTTCCTGGGCCTTGGTGCGGTGGGCCGGCTTACGCCTGCTGGCGCCCGATAGGCTGAGAAGTAGCACCAGTAGCCTATCCGGAGCCAGGCAGCTGGGCTAAGGCAAGGTTGGGTGGAGGTGCTAGGCAGGCAGTTCTCAGACTGCCATCTTGGAGGATGCACTCCTCGTGGTGCTCAATGGTGGATTCAATGACCAGGTGGCAAAATACGATTTTGGCAACGTTTTTGCATTTAAAATGATATCGGATGTGCCACATGCACGCACTTCGGAAATTAGAAGTGCTCAGATGAATTTTCGGACGGCTGGGCAGAGTAGGTGCAGAATGGCAATCTGCTTACCAATAATACTCTGGAGGGGGGCTCTTTCTTTCTGGCCTGAACACTGCTCCTGCAGTGCCCAGATGGAGCTCATGCTCCGCTGTGGGTCGTTGATCTATGAGGTCTCAGGCTGAGGACAGGAAGCAGCCTTGTTTCCTGGGCCTTGGTGCGGTAGGCCGGCTTACGCCTGCCGGCGCCCGACAGGCTGAGAAGTAGCACCAGTAGCCTATCCGGAGCCAGGCAGCTGGGCTAAGGCAATGTTGGGTGGAGGTGCTAGCCAGGCAGTTCTCGGACCGCCATCTTGGAGGATGCACTCCTCGTGGTGCTCAATGGTGGATTCAATGACCAGGCGGCGAAATACGATTTTGGCAACGTTTTTGCATTTAAAATGATATCGGATGTGCCACATGCACGCACTTCGGAAATTAGAAGTGCTCAGACGAATTTTCAGACGGCTGTGCAGAGTAGGTGCAGAATGGCAATCTGCTTACCAATAATACTCTGGCGGGGGGCTCTTTCTTTCTGGCCTGAACACTGCTCCTGCAGTGCCCAGATGGAGCTCCTGCTCCGCTGTGGGTAGTAGACATGATTGACATTGGTTTCCTTGTATGCAATATATCTTTCAGTCATGTTTGTGGTTTCTTTGAGATCCAGACCACATGGAACGTCCCCCACATACCAAACGTAGTAAAAGTATTCCACCAGGATAATATAACCCATGATTGCTTGTGCTCCCGTTTGCAATTTGACAGCAGGCTACATCTCCTCCCATCGACTTCCACCCCGACCCATCTTTAGTTTTAGACCGATGTTAAGAGGTGAAGAAGCTAGATAATGAATTGGAAGAGCAGAGGCAGGGGATCTAGCTTCACTCTAAGAGCCAAAAACCCACTGGCATGGCAAAAGACCTTCTTTACCTGGCTTTCTGACTCCAAACCGCACTGTACGAAAACCATTCCTGGCACCCTATGTCACTTACACCCTACCGCACAACACGAGTCCCTCAATCGGCATACAACCTCCCCAACTCCCCGTTACGCATTACATAAATGGTTCATCTTTATTTATGGAGTAACACTATAGATTATAAACTCACATGAGTGAGACTTTCTCTACAGACAGTTAAGAAATATATGGCAAGTGATGAAAAGTGTTTTGCTCAAGTCCACATAATGTATCAATTGTGGAAGATGGGGATTTAAGCCTTAGCTTCCTGGTTCCACATATTCAAATTTACACTGCAGTCATCTTCACCTTGTCCATCTTCAATATTACAACCAACAAAACTCTTCCTGCAGAGCTGTTATTCAAGGGCTTAACTAGTACAATGATAAAGCAACCTGACAAAACATGAGACAAGTATTAATTGAAACTCGGCCATGATGGAAGTATGAATCACTTGGTCAAAAAAAGAAAGGGGTTGAGCCAGTCCCACAATCGGGTCGGTGGCCTGCAGGTTAGGCACAGATCTCAACAACTGTCACTCAATTTACTGACCTACCTTTCCCGATTTGTACCTCTGTCTCATTTACCCAATCTTTCCTTATACAACACACTCTGGTCTCCTTCCCTTGCCCTACATCCCTGATGCCCCTTTTCCTAATTCCGTACAATTTACTTTGAGAATTCTGTTCCCCTTTTGTGCCATCCATTAACTCAGTTCCCTTCCCTTCCCTTCCCCCCCCCTGCTTCACTAACCAACATTGCTCAGTCACCAATTCCTTGTCACGCACCCCCTTTCATTGACCTGGTTCACATGTTGATGGTAGATCACCTTGATTTGCCAGTATGCCTTTGCCAGATATGACAAGAAATTGTGGTCAGGTGTCCTGTTGGTAAATGTGGCTATGGGGTCTGCACTTGGACAATGCAGAGCAAAAGACGCAGAGGGGACATGTTGCTGTTATTGTGCTCCTAAAATACACTTTTTTGGGAAAGTTGGTGCATTTTTCATTTCATGGAAGCAGAGGGAACTGAGTGGAGTCCTGTCTGGGATATGGTAATGAAAAAGAAGTAAGAGCAACCTATCATAATCATATGTGTTTTCAAGGAAGGTGGATTGTGTGTGCGCGCTTGTTAGATTTGTGCGACTGTGGTGAGGGGTTAAAGTGTATTTGTGATAGGGTAAAGTATATGTGTAAGGATGCATCTGTGTTCATGTGACTATGTATGTAATTATATTATTTATTTCTATGTATGTCTTTTGTCGGTCAGATAGCAATGTTCTAGACAAGACAAAATAATGAAAACATCGAGGGTCATTCAGAAGTGGGTGCAATGGTGAAATCAGCTCCATTTCACAAATACTGCCAATTTCACTCCCCATCCAATTCAGGGTTTGATTAAATACCAGCCGTATTCTATGCGAATACCAGCTGCAGTATTTTGGGCAAACTTTCTGCCAGAAATCTGCCCAATTTTACTTCCACCTGAGAGGTGGAGTTAAAAAAGCTAGTTTGGTCTCAAATTTTGAAAATAATGTTTTACTGTTCAGAGTGCACTTCCTTTCAATACAGTGAAAATCCTTTTTACAGAGGGTCATGGTAAGACGATGAAAAGGTGGACATCTCTGAGGCCCACTGACCACCTAACTCATGTAATGCATAATAGTGTCAGAATGGACCCTTTGGTGAATATAAAAATGTACATTCGTTGTATGAGCTACTACTGTACATAATCCATTTCCACCTTTGTATTGAAGGTGGAAATTGCTGAAAAAAGGCTTTAAAAACAACTTTTTACGTTACCATCGTCAGACCTGGTATTTCTAGAATATTTCCAGAGAGATTCCAAAAAATACCAGCTCGGCTAGTGTGGCAAACTCTGAATTGGTTGGCTTTTCAGAAATACCACTGGTGGACGTGGTAACGGTGTCCAGCGATATTTCACTTTAAAAAAATGTCCAACTCTGAATCACCCCCTTAGTCTGTAGTCTACTAATGATACCAGAATGGTACATCTTTCTGT
Organism: Ambystoma mexicanum; assembly: GCF_040938575.1. Lineage (NCBI taxonomy): Eukaryota > Metazoa > Chordata > Amphibia > Caudata > Ambystomatidae > Ambystoma > Ambystoma mexicanum. The sequence goes on along the minus strand of NC_090941.1, from coordinate 944,377,841 downwards.
GTGTGTGTTTCTTCTGTGCCCATGAGCGAGTACCACAAACAACAGAAGTAATTTCCATATAGTAACATCAATAGGTGCTATTCAAGGTACCATGAAACTCTTAGTAATGAACTCACCAGTGATCAAGAAATGCACCATAGCATATGAGAAGCATTACTGCAGAATGAAACCGAGGAGAAACTCTAATTTGATATGGAACCTGACTTCCTTTGCAAGTAGGAGTCATGATAAACTACTGAGGATTCTGTAATCATGTTGACATTCATGATTACATAATCTGTCACTTATATACATACATTGCCTCCGTCGAGGCCCACATGTGGTGCCGCCCAGGCACATCGCCAACAAATCACCACTTCTAAACAGAAGCAGAACAGACCATGGGGCAGGCTGGTTACTGAAGGATTTTAACTTATTTCAATTTACCTTTTACATTCTGCTGCTGTGACGCAGGAAACAACAGCCCAGCCAGTCAGGGGTGCAATTGCACCCTGGCCCTCCTTCCCAGCCCGCCCTTGTCCAAAACCCACCACGGAAGAGAAAACTTGGATGACAGGACACCGACAAGGAACTAGATTTGAGAAATGGTGTTGTTAGAAAGTCTCTGAATTCTCACCATTGTCCTGGAAATGTCAATTCCGGGAGGGGGATATATAGCCTATATTATAGGAAAAGAGGAGGCCTAACATTAATAAAATGAGAAAGGCCTTCCTGGCAAGAACGAGAGAAATAAAGTGTAGCAACATTGGTGCTTTTTAGGGATTGCTGCCTCTTGCGCCTACTTTTCATGATTGGATTGAGGGGATGTCTACCCTTGCGTCCATGGAAAAGGTGGTTTTTAAGAGGCTAGGGAAGTTGAGTATGTATGGAAGGATTTGGGATGACTTCCTGAACATTTACTAGATTCTTGGTGGTTATAAATTTATATTGTTTTGCTGTTCCATGTATATTTTGTGGTTCTGTACTGATTAACTGATTTACTTGTTTATCTATATGTAAAAATTTCATAAATAAATTAATAAAAATTTTTTAAAAAAATAAAAATTGCGGAACATGACCAAATTCTGGATAATTAATGTTGAAATCATTTATTCTCAGTGCCAGACTTCTTATAAACAAAGTACAGTGACCTGTTTTCTTTCAGCCATTGTGCAACTCACAGAAAATGCATCATAAGTGTTTTTCATTCAATGCTCATGTTGAATATGTGTTGTGGAGTATCCAGCCTTCTTGGGAAAGAACATCTCTGCCATAAGTTCCTGGGCATAAAGATCCAGCGGTTCCATGTAATAATGTCGCCTGGCAAAACAGTCGCCAACAAATGGCTGTTTTTTGCAGGGACATTATTACATCGAACATGGGGGGGGACCCCTGCATCCCCCAAACCCTTTTTTTCCCCAAGGGGAATGGGGGACACCCATGCAACCCACGTGCCCCTTGACCCCATATATAACATCACCATATGTAATGTCGCCACAACCTTATCCTGGCATATATATGGGGATAATATTACTGGATACCGATCCCAGGCAGTAAACCACAACATTAAAATAGTTTGACATAAAAAATGACATCAATTTTCTAGGACTGCAAGATTTAATTTACCTAAAGTAACATTATGAGTGATAAGACTAGACTCTTACAGTTTAATGCGTTTCTCACATATGTATGTACTAGGATTTTAAATGACATGCCTGAACCTGGTGATTACCATTATAATTCATAATTGTCCAGAAACTGAATTGGAAACACGTTGTGTCTTTACATGTCCAAGCATGGCTTAGCCCAGATATTTAGAATCAGATACATGAAGAGTTCAGGGCCTACAGTCGAGTTGGAGCCGGTCAGAAGATAATTACAGGTTATGGTCAGGCTAGATGGCTTTTAAGGACCACTATAGGTGCTTCTTGATTGTATTGAACTCAAGCTTTCAGAAAATGTATACTGTGAGACAGGCATGGTATCAAGAGATGACACGTACAACAAATGCAACAGTTTTGAAAACCTTTATTAAAATGTCAGGATGGATGTAATGCCTAACATGCCCTACAGCTATGGTGGGAATAGCCCTACCTGAAGAAATTAAGTAAAAGTCTAACTCTGTAAGTTCAACTCAAAGTTCTGTCTGTGTCAAAACCTATTTTTTCCCTCACATCTAATACAGAAATGTAGTGTAGGGATATTCTAACATAAAGTCTGGGGTTCCAGATGACCAAACTCCTTGCATGAATAACATTTGCCTTCTCCGGCTTCTTGGAGACACGGCTGCCACGCCACGAAAGGACATCTCCTCTTGCTCTGCTGTCCTTCAGGGTCCTGGCATCCCATTCTCCTCTGGCTTCTTGTGGACTTCAATGGCTCTCCTGCTGCTCTCTCCAACTCCCTCCAACTCTCTCCTCTCACTCTCAGTGTACTCCACCTTTTATAGAGCTGTGACCCTTTAAATGCTGCAGGTGTGAAGTGCTAGGCTCATTTGTCTGACCCCAATTAGTCCAATTAAAAGAACATGCCTGACCTTCAGTTCTATAGCCTTCAGGCTCCCTCTTCTTCGTCCCAGTACAATAGTAGTGTTTCTTATGGATCATTTTAATTACTCTTGGGGTTAGTGTCTTCTTCTCAGTACTTGGTCTGACTTCAAGGGGAAATGTAGGGTCTGTGTAACAATATCCTACAAAGGCTGAGGGAGGGTAAGGTCATTCATGGTCAAGAAATGGGCACCCTTTCCCCAATCGCAAGGACCCTCCACCCGGGAGATCCTCCCTCGCTAGTCCACCCCCAGGGTCGGGATCCAAAAATGATGGCCCTTCCATGGCCACCTGAACAAAAGATCCCTGGGGAGTAGATGTGGAAGTGCCTTCAGGTTTCTCACAAAACACTATAAATCTTCTTAAGGCATTCATTCATTACACCAGGCCTTGCCTTCAAAGAATCTATGTCACATGATACCATAGGCATCAAGGATCGGGCACTGGACTGGCTGACCTCTTTCCTCTTGAATCGGCCCTCGCAAGTGCAACTGGGCCCTTTTCTCTCCTCTATCTCACTCTCTACCTGCGGCGTCCCTCAGGGCTCTATCCTCTTGCTGTGGCTTTTCAACATTTACCTTGCCCATCTTGCCCACCTGATCTCGACCTTCTCTCCTCATTTCTAGTGCTACTATCTATGGGCCACCTGGTCAGATCTCCTCCTTCCTCTCTGAGTGGGCGGACATCTCCTTCTTCCTCCTGGCCTCAACCACTCAACTCCTCCTTCTTGGGGATCTCAACATCCATCTGGATGTTCCCTGTTCCGCCTCTGGACTCTTTTGCGACCTCTGCGACGCTCTCTCTCTTTCTATTCTCCCCTCTGGCCCGACTCACTCTGCTGGGCATGCACTGGATGTTTTGATCGCCTCTGTCCTCCTCGTCTCCATCCCTCTGACCATTCCACTCTCCATCCCTCTGACCACTCCTCTCTCCTGGAGTGATCATTCCGTCATTTTCTCCCATCTCTCCCTCTCTACCCCTCAGGCTAAGCCAACTCCAACATTGCAACCTACCTTCTAGGTCATCCGACCCATGAAGTGTGTGTCAGTTGAGGCTTTCACCGCCATTTTCTCTCCCTCTCCTCTGGCTTACTCACAACCCTTTCCATGCTCTACTTGTCTATCTCTGGTACTTGTGATTTTCTTGCCCCTGTCATGAGGATCCGCTTGAAGCCCAAAGCCAAGTGCAACTCTTGGTATGACTCCGACTTAGATACCCTTAAGCGCGAGTGTAGGGTTGCTGAGAAGAAATGGCGTGCTTCTTGTACATCCTTGGACAAACTGGCCTGCCACCTGTTCCAAAGGCAATACCGGCTCCTTGTCCAAACTAAGAAGAGAGCCCACATCCAAGCCCGCGTCTCTTCGACATCTAACAACGCAGCCGAACTCTTTAAAATCTGCAAGGAGCTGGCTAACCCTGCTGCAGTCTCTACCTCTCCTGTCGCCTCCCAGGCCCTTCGCACGGCCCTTGTCTCTCATTTCATCTAAAAAACCCAGGACATCCTGTCCACCCTTTCCTCCTCTCTTCCTCTTCCCCCTTCTCTATCCTCTGCCTCTGGCCCTCCTGCAGCTGCCCCCCGTCCTTCTTTCTCTTCCTTTCCTCTCTTCTCCCCTGATGGGATTTCTAGACATGTCCGATCTATGAAAGTCTCATCAAAACAGTTTCTTCCCTGTTTGTCCAAAACCATCAAGGACCACATTGCCACCATTGCTCCTGCTCTGGCAGAATTCTGCAACCTCTCCCTCATCTCTGGAGCCTTCCCCTCCCCTCTGAAGCACTCTCTTGTGCCCCCCTCCTCAAGAAACCCACAGCTGATCCCTCATGCCCAGCTAACTACCGCCCAATCTCCATCACTCCTTTCCTGGGTAAACTCCTGGAAAAACTGACTATCTCCCAGCTTAATCTCCACACCGACTCTGTTGGTTATCTCCATTATCATTAGTCTGGCTTCAGAGCTGCCAGAAGCACGGAAACTGCTCTCCTGAACATCTGTGAAGACCTGCTCTCCAACCTCGACTCCAACGTCCCTTCTGTCCTCATCCTACTCGATCTCTCTTCTGCCTTTGACACAGTCAACCATGCCATCCTGCTCAACCATCTCTGTGATAACCTGGGTATCACTGATCAGGCCCTGCCCTGGCTGATCTCTTATGCAAGCAAATCTTTATCACTCGTTGAGGTCAAATTTAATGACTGCGTGAAAACACTCCGGGCAATTGTATGGGTGTTGAAAAACTACAGTGTGTTGATCTACTGTACACACAGTATGTGCAACATATTATAGTGGAGACCTCCCACCAGCATTTACAGTCTATTTGCAGAGTGACCGGATCATGAGTGGGAATGTCTCCAACTCAAGCATTACTTTCTGGATTCTTTCAATACAGGGTTACACTGTAGAAATCAGATATGGTCAAAACAAAAAGAGTCCAATAACACAAGGACTAGCTGATCTCCATGATTGTGTGCAAGAAAATTGTGTGGAAGATGAAGAGTTAAAAAACACCAAAATCTACCTCAAAGTATATGATGAGAACACCAGTCAAGGAATGCCTATAGTTTGTGGATGGATGTTCCTAACATATTAAAGAAAATGTAGTTATTTATTTTTATTATTGATAACGTGCCAGATCGCCCGCAGGCCTCAAGGACAAAAGAACAAGAAAGAACAACAGACAATGGTGCAGCGTCAGAGAACAGAGCAAGAAATAGATCTAGGGAACCCTGAAGAGAAACGTTTACAGCTTCTTTTTGAAATCAGCAAGTGTCGTGTTCCGTTTTAGATCCAGGGGAATGGAGTTCCAGATGGCCGGGGCAAGGACATCAAAAAGTTGTCTTCCCAAATTTGGCAAGGCGAAATCTGGGTTGGCTGAGTTTAGTCTGGTCAAGTGACCTGAAAGATCATGCAGGCACAATAGCGGGGTGCTGCCAAGGTTAAGCACTTAAAAGTAAGTGTCAAGATCTTGAAAGAGACACAGTGCTTGACCGGAAGCCAGTGCAGGTTTTTTCTGGCATCCGTGATGGAATGCCGTCTTGGAATACCCAGCACTGCTCTCACTGCGCCATTTTGTGTGACTTGAAGGGCGGCAAGATTGGATTGAGCAGTGCCTGCCAACAGACTGTTACAGTAATCTAGCCTAGTGTTGATTAAAGCAGAGGCTAGAACCGACATATTTTTGACGGACAGAAACTGGCTCAAGTAGCCTTGCTGCTTATTAATCCAAACACAAGAGGCATGGGTCCTAGCTACAGGTGGCCTCTTGGTGAGCTCAGAGTGGCCATCGGTAAAGAATCAGCCGACCCCTTACCAGTCCCATTGGGCGTCCCGCAAGGTTCCTGCCCATCACCCACTCTCTACAACGCTTATACCAAGCTTCTCTTCGCAGCACTGGATGCCATGGGTGTCATCTACACTAACTTTGCAGATGACACCCAAATCCTCATCCCCCTAACAGGGAACCACGAGCAAGACACAGGGTCTATTAACAAAATCTACTCACTAATACAAAACTGGATGGCCAACAACAGCCTTTGTCTCAATGACGACAGAACAAAGTTACTTATATTAGTGTCATCATCTAAAATCGCCTCCCTAGAAACTGCCTACTCGGCCTTCATCATTGATGGCACTACAATCCCAGTACGTAAACAAGCGAAGACACTTGGCGTATACTTAGATGCCTATTCTAACCATGACCAAACAAATCAGTACCTTAGCCTCCTCCACGTCCTACACATCCAAACTCATCTCCCTCAGCTACAAATTCCTTACTGCCAAAAACTGCGTTACACTAGCAAGAGCACTTATACTCTCGAAGCTCGACTATTGTAACGTCCTCGTCCTGGGGACATCTAACACAAACTTAGCCAAACTCCAATTGATGCAAAACAAAGCCCTTCTAGCGGCATTCGGCATAAAGAAATCTGACCACATTGCCAATATCAGAAAAGAAAACCATTGGCTCCCCATAAAAGCCAGAATACTCTTCAAAACCCTCAGTATCACCCACAAATGTATTACCAACAAAGCGCCAAAACACCTCCTCAACGCAATCACCAAGAAAAATCACACCAGACTCCTCAGATCGAACAATAGCGAAAATCTAGAAGTCCCATGATATAAAAGAGAAAAAGCAGGTGGGAGCAGCTTCAAAGTACTCGCACCCAGGCACTGGAACGCCCTCCCCACCAACATCAAGAATGAAACTTCCTTCCCACAATTCAAAAAAATCGCTCAATACCTGGTTATTCAATCAGTTCTAATATATATACAGAACCTGATTAGTTAGGCCTAAGTCCCTGCGTTGTTGTACATAATTGTATATAAGTATGTTATAAATGGTATAATTGTTCTAGCGCATGCATTACTGTAACTTACTTCAAGACTGTATTTTGCCACTGTCTGTAACTACGCTGTGATACCTCTGGGTCCTGGGCGTATAATAAAGGAAATAAATAAATAAATAAATAGAGTTGCGTGTAATGCCAAGTGTTTTAACACTCTTGCCAAAGGGATGATGATATTGGAAATTGAGAAGGAAGCATATTCCGGTGAAAAATTTTTGAGCAAATGATTTGAAACAGTGATAAGAATCTTGGTCTTGTCCGTGTTGAGGGCCATAGAATTTGCGACCATCCAGGAGTGAATGATCGAATAGATGGCATTGATGGCTTGTGAATCCTGGGCATAAATGCCAGAGAGTTCTAGGATGACCTTGGTGTCATCGGCATAGTTAGTATACTGGACACCCAGGTCATCAAGCAACAAGAGAAGAGGGACAATATAAATATTGAAGAGGATAGGCTATAGTGAAGAACCCTGTGGAACACCCTGTGTGAGAAGAGTAGGACAAGAGGAGGCGTTGTGAATTGCAACTCAAGCAACATGTGGATCCAAGAAGGAGACCAACCATTGCATGGACAGATTGGTACAGCCCATCAGAGATTGCAGCCTGGATGCCAGCAACTCATGGTCAACCAAATCAAAAGCGGACGGAAATGATGAGAAAGAGTTAGTAGCTCGTGTTGGGAATGCCTGGGAGAATGACACCCCTGAACCCACCACCGGTTATAAAATTGGTCCCTAGGTAGTGAGTTGGCAGAAGTGATGGCAATATATAAAGCTGTCCTGACAGCCGTAAATCACCACCTCCAGGAACTAGTGATCATAACTGATTCAGACTAAGTCTGACATTGATTTGTTAAGCATTTAGTGAACTGGAAAGCCGGAGATATGCTTTGTGCCAGCAACAAACCTGTGAAACATGGGAAATTAATTCAAACAATAACCTATTTAGTAACATCAAATAATATGACCCTATATTACAAGTAAATTAAGGGTCACTCAAAATCTAAAGGTCCTGATGAAACAGGAAATGATTTTGCCGACCATCTCACCAAAACTAGAGCAATTAATGCATTGACATGAACATCTCCTAAGAGCAATACAAGTAACAGCAGTGATTTGATCACAAACCTAGGTTCAAAATCAGCCTCCTATTCTACAATGGAGTAGAGATGCTCCAGACTAAAATTTAATTACTGTACAAAAAGAAGATCCAATGATAGGACGATTCTATCACTATCTAGAGGACTAAAAAACATTCCCTTATCAGAACCAGACTGGAAAGGGAAGGAAGTTCTTTGAGTTTTGAAAAGATGCTCAAAATTCAAGACAGACTTTTCGTTAGGAAAGCCCATTCTCGTTATGATAAGGGGGTTTTACCTACCTCATTCCAAAGAATGTTGTTAGACCACGCCCATGATGCAGTAACAGTAGGTCTTTGGGGTTTTCAAAAGACAATGGCAATCCTATGTGAGGTCACCTATTGGCCACACATGGGTCCAGACTTAAACATTTATTTAAAGGACTCTCTAATGTGTGCTCAGTTACAACCAAGTTCTCCCACTCACTGGGCTCCTCTACAAAAGGGAGGAATGACCTTACTATGTTCTGATCTTCAGATCAACTTTATTGGTCCAGTGACGCATTCTTCACATGGCAATAAATGTTCACCTTTATGTGTCTCTTCACTACATTGGTCGAATGTCTTCCTGCTCAGAATTGCAAAGCGGAAACAATAGCTATGTTGTTAATGAATCATGTATTTCCTCATTTCAGCCTCACTCATAAAATTGAGTTCAACCGAGGTAATCACTTCACCAATTCTCGAGAGTGACGTGAAAACTCCATATTGCCTACCACCCTGCATTCCAGTGGGGGTAGACCGATACCATAATACCATTGTAGGAATTTTAAGAATTTCAAGGTGGATTCTGCACCCAGTTTGACATACGGTTACCACTTAACCTGATGGCTCTAAGATCTACAGTCACGTCTGCAACTAAAAGTCCCAATGGAAAATGGCCTTGCCTCAACATCTGTTATATAGAACACAGGAACAGACGTTGATCAACGCCTCAACTACTACTCATGAATACATAGAAAACCTGAGAAAACACCTCCAACATGCTTTTGCTTATGCCCAAAGGAACCTTGAAAGAGCAGTGGTTAAGTACCAAGACCTACTAAGACCAGCAGACTACCAAAAAGGAGTAACGGGAAGGTGATTGAGTTGTATAATTCTCAGCAAAATCAGGCCAAGGAGCAAACATTTCTTGCCACCTGCAAGGGATCATATGAGATCATAGATAAGATCTCTCTCATTGCCTATGAGGTCAGGTTCCCAAAAGAGGAACAGGCTAAACAATGTTTGTCTAGTTGAACCAGCTGAAAGGTCTGGAACCCTCGAAATGCTCTTCATCGGATCAAGGAATCAGCTCCTCCTCCTGATCAGATGAATTGTGACCAGACCAAGGAATCTCCTGAAAGACATAAGTATGAATGATTAGACTGACAGTATGAATGTTTGAAAAATAATAAAATGTAAAAATCAATTGTTACATGCATCCATAATATGTATGTAGTATTGTTGACAGAGTAGGGCAGAATACGGAATTCCTAAAAATGTGAAGCTAAAAATGTGATTATATGTTATACTAAATCAGCCTTTCTACCCACTCTCTGTCTAGTCACTAAATAAACATTACATTCCAGACTCACAAACCCCTGGAAGAGGGATACACAAAGGAAAAGGGCGTTGAGTGACCGAAAACCCCAACTATGGAACTAGAGGTGGCTGCCTGAGTACCCCTCTCCGAAGAGAAGAACATCCAAGACCAGGGAAGGACTGGCAACATTTGTCCTAGTGGGACAGGTACGATGTTCTGGCTCATGGTGCAGTTGCCCAAGCCCACAGTGTAGCGACCCCAACTTGCAGGATAACTAAACTCAATACCAACCTCTCCCTCACCTGCACATTCTCAAGTATATATAGTTTGCTTGTTTGTTTGTCTGTTCATTCATTTGTTATGCGCACAAGATTCGTAAGTAAAAGGGTGCAGCAGTATGAAGATGCAAAGCTTACAAAGTTGCAAAATATACATCAGATACAGTACTTACATGCTTACAAAATATACACAATGTACAAAAATGGGAACAAAACTAAGAAATGGCCTATGTAGTTACAGAAATAAACAGTAGACAATGTACAAGAATATATGTTACACGGGTGATGCCCTTCGTATATCACTTAGGCTCACAGGTAGGCTAAATTACATATGGTCTTCAAATGTTAACACAGTGATACAAAATAATACAGGTGGATAGGTCTTTTCAGATGTAGGCCAAACGAGGTCCAAGACGGGTGCTAAGAGACCAGGGGTCAGTAGCGATGATGTGTTTTATTACATTTTTTCTGAAATGTAGGTAGGGTTGGTCGGCTCTCAGATCTTGAGGCAGTGAGTTCCAAAATGTAACTGCCTTTACAGTGAAGCTGTTACCACCGATGGTGGTGAGCTTGTATTTAGGCATGGTCAGACAGTTGTCATTCGCAGTTCTAGTGGGTCTGATCGAGGTTCTTCTCTGGGGTTTATCTATAAGGTAGCTAGGGGCTGTGTTATTGAGGGCTTTGTAAGTCAAGGAAAGCGTTTTTAATTGTATTTTGTTGGAGGTGGATAACCATTTGTGCTGGCTCTCAGGGAGGAGATGTGGGTTCTTTTATTTATGCCTAGGGCTGCTCTTAGGGCATTGTTCTGTAATGTTTGGATATTTTGGATGGTAGATTTATTAGCACCACTGTATAAGGCATTACAGTAGTCAACTCTAGAGAGTATTAGGGCTCTGGCCAGGATAAGGCAGCTGACATCAGAGAGGTATGGCTTGCCTGCTCTGACTATCTTGTAGGTGTAAGCCATGGAGGAGGTGAGGGATTTGACCTGTTTATCAAAGGACAATGTGGAATCCAAGTAGAATCCAAGGGTTTTTACCTCCTTAGAGACTTTGATGGTGTTCCCGTCAATATTAAATGAGGAGAATTCTTGGCCTACTTTTTAATATTGGCCTGTGAGCCCAGAATTCTTAACTCAGTCTTATCATCGTTCAAGCACAGGCCATGCTTGGATGATAAGATATACTTTGTTCACCAGTCCCGTGTCCAAACTGTGATCCCCAGAAAGCGGGAGGAGAATCTGAGTATCATCTGCGTAGTTGGTGTAGGTGATACCCAGATGGTCCAGATCATCGAACAAGGGCTTAGTGAAGATATTGTAGAGGGTTGGCGAGACGCAAGAGCCTTGAGGAACACCACATAGGATGGGTCTTGGGTCTACGGCTGCCGAGGGGGAGAAGACTGTCATAGTTCTCTCGTTCAGGAAGGACTCAATCCATTTGATAGCTCCTGTGGAGAAGTGGGCCGCAGAGTCAAGGTGCCGGCATAGGACCTTGTGGTTCACCAGATCAAATGCGGCAGAGAGATCAAGTAGGAGAAGGAGTACTGTTTTACCTTTGTCTCTCTGCTCGTCTATCTGGACTTTAGGTCGATTAAAGCTGTCTCTGTTCCGTGTAGTGGACGGAAGCCAGATTGTCTGTTACCTAAGTGTTTGTGCAGTTCAAGATGTTTTTGAATTTGGATATAGGCCGCTTTATCCAATATTTTGAGTAGAAATGGGACCGTAGTTATGGGCCGGTAATTAGTAGGGATGAGAGGATCTAATGTCTGTTTCTTGAGAAGGGGAAGCACCCATGATTGTTTGAGGTTAGCAGGGAGGGTGCCTGTGGCGAAGTAGGCATTTGTCAGTTTGATGATGAATGGGGATAGTTCTCTGGCAGCATCTTTTATTAATTGTGCTGGGCAGATATCACCTTTACAGTTCGAAGGCTTCAGTGACAGGATCATTTTTTATACTTCTAAGGTGGACATTTTAGAAAAATGGAAGGTGGTATTTTATGCTGGTGGTCAAACGCTACGCAGGAGGATATTAGGCGAGTACTGTAGGTTCAGTACTTCTTTTTTTTGCTGAATTTTATTTTGGTGCGTGTTGATTTTATTAGCTAGAGCGTTTTGGATGTCTGTACACCAGAATCTGTCTTTAGTGCAAGCATCAGGTATAGCTATTGGGGACTCTAATTCTTTGAGTATGGTGAAGAGTTCTTTCATACTAGAGTTGGAATTAGCAATGCGCTCATCGTAGGAATTGTGTTTTGCCTGGCATATTTCCTTCTTGTAATGTGAAGAGAGTGAGGTTAATGTGGCTTTGTTCTCACTGGACGGGCAAAGTCTCCAATTAGTTTCACTTTTTTTCTTTAAGATATGATGGTATTTAAGTTGTGGTGTGAACCATTTGTTTAAGTGGGCTATTGGTTTACTAGGTCTTAGCTTGATAGAGGCAATTTTGTCCAGAGTGGTGAGCATAATATTGTTAAATTCCTGAACTAGGATACTAGGATCAAGATTTTCTGGCAGTGCATTCAGGGTGGGCAGGATGGCATGGATGACTTTCTCTAATGTGATATTTTATTTTACTTGTAGTAGTTTCGCATGATGGCACTAGAGGCTTAGCCAATGGAGTGGGTCTTATAGTAGATAATTGGAAGGACACCAGAGAATGGTCAGTCCACGATAATGGTAGGATGGAAGAAATGGTGGCTGAGCAGTTAAAGTCCACTATCCAATCCAGTATTCTCCCTTTTAGGTGGGTAGGTTTGTTGACTTTTTGGGAAAGACCTAGTACGTTGAGTATGTTGACTATATCTGCTGCATTTTTATCCATTTGGTCATTGAAACCTAAGTTAAAGTCTCGTAATAGGAGTAGTTGCGAGGTAGGTTTAAGGTTGTTCGTGATTATGTTATGCAGATCCTCCTCAAAAGTACCAAGAGGACCAGGCGGTCGGTATGTTAGGTGAATAGTGAGTGATTGTGAAATATTTATCTGTAATTTGGCAGAGAGAACTTCACATGATTGTGACAAATGGGTAGGGGCTAGTCTAAGGCAGAGACATGTTTTAGAAATAATGGCAATGCCGCCACCTCGGGCGTTGTCTCGGTCTTGTCTAACTATGGTATAGCCATCGGGGATAGCTAACATAAGTGCAGTTTCTGCTGCATTATGTAGCCATGTTTCCGTAATTGCAAGGAAATCTAGATTGCCTTCAGTGATTAGGTTGGCAATGTCGGTAGCATGGGCGACAAGCGATCTTGCATTGAGAAGCGCTCCTTTGATAGGGGGAAACTCAGTTACTTTGTTGACTAGGATAGATTTGGCAGAGGTATTATAGCATAGCTTATGCTTATAGTTATTGATCTGAAGGGCATTCGTATTCGAGATGGACAGTGGCAGAGACAATTTTAAGTGACTTGGTCTCAAGCTAGGCTTGTGGTTAGTTTTGAGGTTAGTGGCCGGAAGGGATCTTCTCGGAGGTTCATATAGTTTCATTAATCTAGCACAGAGTCTGTCATTTCTGTTGGACGTGGCACATGGCAGAGAGGCGTAGGATACTATCTCTGAGAGCCTGTAGTATATGGATGGGTTCATATGCAGGCTAGGCTCTAGGATAGGTACTAGCGATTGAGTACCGTATTCTTGGCTTCTAGAGTTCACATACAAGGCAGCAGCCATGGTGCAAAGCATTATTACTAGATTGAACATCTTTCCAGTGCCAGTATCAGGAGATGGTAAAGCATATAGGGACGCAGTTACAACTAGGTGACACAAATTAGTGAGTTGAACTTATATAATATAAGGAGCAAGGTACAGTCCCTGAGGGATGGGTGGTCAATTGGGCGTAAGCATAGTTAAATAATCAAAATGGGTGAAAAGTGGCACATCAAGACAATGGTGCAAAACGGAGTGGTTACTTAATCAATGCAAGCACAATAGGTAAAGTTTATACAATATAGGGAGCAAAGTACAATTCCTGAGGGTCAGGTGGTCAATTGGGCTTAAGCATAATTAAAGGGTCGACATAGGTGAGAGTGGCACATCAAGACAATAGTGCAAATCAGAGTGGTTACTTAATCAATGCAGGCACGATAGAGTATTTCAGGCAGTTAGATAACTAGACAGTATCAATAAGCAGGCTGGGCATCTGGCCAAGTCTAGTCAGCACTAGTGCAGCGGGCCGTAGTGAAGTACAAAGGTATGTGGCCAGAGTAATTATTAATGATAGAGGTAAGTCACAGTTATGCAGCGGTGTGCATCAGTAGCGCAATGCTGGTAGGCGCACAGGCTAAAACCGTAGGAGCAGTTAAGGTATACTATTTGTACGGGATATGTTCGCACAAGGGACATGTTCATACGTGTATGCAGCATCTGGCAAAACTGGTTATGAAGGTGGGCAAAGTTACAATTAGCAATGTAATCATTACCAGTGTGAAATACAAGAGATACAGCCTAGCGAGAAAGTGGTTAGTCATCTGGATAGGTGATACTGCTTAGTTTAAATGACAAGTATAGTTCGAAAGCAAAGACAGTACATATACGGCTGGTATAGTATATGTATCAATGGAGCAAAGGTCCTATGGCATGGAATATAACTAGTAGCTCGGTGGGTGTGAGTCACACAGGATAGGGGAAGATGACCATATAAAGGTTTTTGGGTCAGTGCAGCGGCAGTGTGATCACCACACGGAATACACTCGGCAGCTGGTGGGAGTAGAATGGGTGGGTGTGCTGGGGACAGAGCACAAATGAGATGAAGACACGTTTTCACATTTTTGGAGACAGACACGAGCTGGCAGCCACTAGGGATTCTGGCAGAGGCAGAAGGCTGGTGATAGGCTGAGGACAGGAAGCAGCCTTATTTCCTGGGCCTTGGTGCGGTGGGCCGGCTTACGCCTGCTGGCGCCCGATAGGCTGAGAAGTAGCACCAGTAGCCTATCCGGAGCCAGGCAGCTGGGCTAAGGCAAGGTTGGGTGGAGGTGCTAGGCAGGCAGTTCTCAGACTGCCATCTTGGAGGATGCACTCCTCGTGGTGCTCAATGGTGGATTCAATGACCAGGTGGCAAAATACGATTTTGGCAACGTTTTTGCATTTAAAATGATATCGGATGTGCCACATGCACGCACTTCGGAAATTAGAAGTGCTCAGATTAATTTTCGGACGGCTGGGCAGAGTAGGTGCAGAATGGATATCTGCTTACCAATAATACTCTGGAGGGGGGCTCTTTCTTTCTGGCCTGAACACTGCTCCTGCAGTGCCCAGATGGAGCTCATGCTCCGCTGTGGGTCGTTGATCTATGAGGTCTCAGGCTGAGGACAGGAAGCAGCCTTGTTTCCTGGGCCTTGGTGCGGTAGGCCGGCTTACGCCTGCCGGCGCCCGACAGGCTGAGAAGTAGCACCAGTAGCCTATCCGGAGCCAGGCAGCTGGGCTAAGGCAATGTTGGGTGGAGGTGCTAGCCAGGCAGTTCTCGGACCGCCATCTTGGAGGATGCACTCCTCGCGGTGCTCAATGGTGGATTCAATGACCAGGCGGCGAAATACGATTTTGGCAACGTTTTTGCATTTAAAATGATATCGGATGTGCCACATGAACGCACTTCGGAAATTAGAAGTGCTCAGATGAATTTTCAGACGGCTGTGCAGAGTAGGTGCAGAATGGCAATCTGCTTACCAATAATACTCTGGAGGGGGGCTCTTTCTTTCTGGCCTGAACACTGCTCCTGCAGTGCCCAGATGGAGCTCCTGCTCCGCTGTGGGTAGTAGACATGATTGACATTGGTTTCCTTGTATGCAACATATCTTTCAGTCATGTTTGTGGTTTCTTTGAGATCCAGACCACATGGAACGTCCCCCACATACCAAACGTAGTAAAAGTATTCCACCAGGATAATATAACCCATGATTGCTTGTGCTCCAGTTTGCAATTTGACAGCAGGCTACATCTCCTCCCATCGACTTCCACCCCGACCCATCTTTAGTTTTAGACCGATGTTAAGAGGTGAAGAAGCTAGATAATGAATTGGAAGAGCAGAGGCAGGGGATCTAGCTTCACTCTAAGAGCCAAAAACCCACTGGCATGGCAAAAGACCTTCTTTACCTGGCTTTCTGACTCCAAACCGCACTGTACGAAAACCATTCCTGGCACCCTATGTCACTTACACCCTACCGCACAACACGAGTCCCTCAATCGGCATACAACCTCCCCAACTCCCCGTTACGCATTACATAAATGGTTCATCTTTATTTATGGAGTAACACTATAGATTATAAACTCACATGAGTGAGACTTTCTCTACAGACAGTTAAGAAATATATGGCAAGTGATGAAAAGTGTTTTGCTCAAGTCCACATAATGTATCAATTGTGGAAGATGGGGATTTAAGCCTTAGCTTCCTGGTTCCACATATTCAAATTTACACTGCAGTCATCTTCACCTTGTCCATCTTCAATATTACAACCAACAAAACTCTTCCTGCAGAGCTGTTATTCAAGGGCTTAACTAGTACAATGATAAAGCAACCTGACAAAACATGAGACAAGTATTAATTGAAACTCGGCCATGATGGAAGTATGAATCACTTGGTCAAAAAAAGAAAGGGGTTGAGCCAGTCCCACAATCGGGTCGGTGGCCTGCAGGTTAGGCACAGATCTCAACAACTGTCACTCAATTTACTGACCTACCTTTCCCGATTTGTACCTCTGTCTCATTTACCCAATCTTTCCTTATACAACACACTCTGGTCTCCTTCCCTTGCCCTACATCCCTGATGCCCCTTTTCCTAATTCCGTACAATTTACTTTGAGAATTCTGTTCCCCTTTTGTGCCATCCATTAACTCAGTTCCCTTCCATTCCCTTCCCCCCCCTGCTTCACTAACCAACATTGCTCAGTCACCAATTCCTTGTCACGCACCCCCTTTCATTGACCTGGTTCACATGTTGATGGTAGATCACCTTGATTTGCCAGTATGCCTTTGCCAGATATGACAAGAAATTGTGGTCAGGTGTCCTGTTGGTAAATGTGGCTATGGGGTCTGCACTTGGACAATGCAGAGCAAAAGACGCAGAGGGGACATGTTGCTGTTATTGTGCTCCTAAAATACACTTTTTTGGGAAAGTTGGTGCATTTTTCATTTCATGGAAGCAGAGGGAACTGAGTGGAGTCCTGTCTGGGATATGGTAATGAAAAAGAAGAGCAACCTATCATAATCATATGTGTTTTCAAGGAAGGTGGATTGTGTGTGCGCGCTTGTTAGATTTGTGCGACTGTGGTGAGGGGTTAAAGTGTATTTGTGATAGGGTAAAGTATATGTGTAAGGATGCATCTGTGTTCATGTGACTATGTATGTAATTATATTATTTATTTCTATGTATGTCTTTTGTCGGTCAGATAGCAATGTTCTAGACAAAACAAAATAATGAAAGCATCGAGGGTCATTCAGAAGTGGGTGCAATGGTGAAATCAGCTCCATTTCACAAATACTGCCAATTTCACTCCCCATCCAATTCAGGGTTTGATTAAATACCAGCCGTATTCTATGCGAATAACAGCTGCAGTATTTTGGGCAAACTTTCTGCCCGAAATCTGCCCAATTTTACTTCCACCTGAGAGGTGGAGTTAAAAAAGCTAGTTTGGTCTCAAATTTTGAAAATAATGTTTTACTGTTCAGAGTGCACTTCCTTTCAATACAGTGAAAATCCTTTTTACAGAGGGTCATGGTAAGACGATGAAAAGGTGGACATCTCTGAGGCCCACTGACCACCTAACTCATGTAATGCATAATAGTGTCAGAATGGACCCTTTGGTGAATATAAAAATGTACATTCGTTGTATGAGCTACTACTGTACATAATCCATTTCCACCTTTATATTGAAGGTGGAAATTGCTGAAAAAAGGCTTTAAAAACAACTTTTTACGTTACCATCGTCAGACGTGGTATTTCTAGAATATTTCCAGAGAGATTCCAAAAAATACCAGCTCGGCTAGTGTGGCAAACTCTGAATTGGTTGGCTTTTCAGAAATACCACTGGTGGACGTGGTAACGGTGTCCAGCGATATTTCACTTTAAAAAAATGTCCAACTCTTAATCACCCCCTTAGTTTGGAGTCTACTAATGATACCAGAATGGTACATCTTTCTGTGTGTGTGTTTCTTCTGTCCCCATAAGCGAGTACCACAAACAACAGAAGTAATTTCCATATAGTAACATCAATAGGTGCTATTCAAGGTACCATGAAACTCTTAGTAATGAACTCACCAGTGATCAAGAAATGCACCATAGCATATGAGAAGCATTACTGCAGAATGAAACCGAGGAGAAACTCTAATTTGATATGGAACCTGACTTCCTTTGCAAGTAGGAGTCATGATAAACTACTGAGGATTCTGTAATCATGTTGACATTCATGATTACATAATCTGTCACTTATATACATACATTGCCTCCGTCGAGGCCCACATGTGGTGCCGCCCAGGCACATCGCCAACAAATCGCCACTTCTAAACAGAAGCAGAACAGACCATGGGGCAGGCTGGTTACTGAAGGATTTTAACTTATTTCAATTTACCTTTTACATTCTGCTGCTGTGACGCAGGAAACAACAGCCCAGCCAGTCAGGGGTGCAATTGCACCCTGGCCCTCCTTCCCAGCCCGCCCTTGTCCAAAACCCACCACGGAAGAGAAAACTTGGATGACAGGACACCGACAAGGAACTAGATTTGAGAAATGGTGTTGTTAGAAAGTCTCTGAATTCTCACCATTGTCCTGGAAATGTCAATTCCGGGAGGGGGATATATAGCCTATATTATAGGAAAAGAGGAGGCCTAACATTAATAAAATGAGAAAGGCCTTCCTGGCAAGAACGAGAGAAATAAAGTGTAGCAACATTGGTGCTTTTTAGGGATTGCTGCCTCTTGCGCCTACTTTTCATGATTGGATTGAGGGGATGTCTACCCTTGCGTCCATGGAAAAGGTGGTTTTTAAGAGGCTAGGGAAGTTGAGTATGTATGGAAGGATTTGGGATGACTTCCTGAACATTTACTAGATTCTTGGTGGTTATAAATTTATATTGTTTTGCTGTTCCATGTATATTTTGTGGTTCTGTACTGATTAACTGATTTACTTGTTTATCTATATGTAAAAATTTCATAAATAAATTAATAAAAAATTTTTTAAAAAATAAAAATTGCGGAACATGACCAAATTCTGGATAATTAATGTTGAAATCATTTATTCTCAGTGCCAGACTTCTTATAAACAAAGTACAGTGACCTGTTTTCTTTCAGCCATTGTGCAACTCACAGAAAATGCATCATAAGTGTTTTTCATTCAATGCTCATGTTGAATATGTGTTGTGGAGTATCCAGCCTTCTTGGGAAAGAACATCTCTGCCATAAGTTCCTGGGCATAAAGATCCAGCGGTTCCATGTAATAATGTTGCCTGGCAAAACAGTCGCCAACAAATGGCTGTTTTTTGCAGGGACATTATTACATCGAACATGGGGGGGACCCCTGCATCCCCCAAACCCTTTTTTTCCCCAAGGGGTATGGGGGACACCCATGCAACCCACGTGCCCCTTGACCCCATATATAACATCACCATATGTAATGTCGCCACAACCTTATCCTGGCATATATATGGGGATAATATTACTGGATACCGATCCCAGGCAGTAAACCACAACATTAAAATAGTTTGACATAAAAAATGACATCAATTTTCTAGGACTGCAAGATTTAATTTACCTAAAGTAACATTATGAGTGATAAGACTAGACTCTTACAGTTTAATGCGTTTCTCACATATGTATGTACTAGGATTTTAAATGACATGCCTGAACCTGGTGATTACCATTATAATTCATAATTGTCCAGAAACTGAATTGGAAACACGTTGTGTCTTTACATGTCCAAGCATGGCTTAGCCCAGATATTTAGAATCAGATACATGAAGAGTTCAGGGCCTACAGTCGAGTTGGAGCCGGTCAGAAGATAATTACAGGTTATGGTCAGGCTAGATGGCTTTTAAGGACCACTATAGGTGCTTCTTGATTGTATTGAACTCAAGCTTTCAGAAAATGTAAACTGTGAGACAGGCATGGTATCAAGAGATGACACGTACAACAAATGCAACAGTTTTGAAAACCTTTATTAAAATGTCAGGATGGATGTAATGCCTAACATGCCCTATAGCTATGGTGGGAATAGCCCTACCTGAAGAAATTAAGGAAAAGTCTAACTCTGTAAGTTCAACTCAAAGTTCTGTCGGTGTCAAAACCTATTTTTTCCCTCACATCTAATACAGAAATGTAGTGTAGGGATATTCTAACATAAAGTCTGGGGTTCCAGATGACCAAACTCCTTGCATGAATAACATTTGCCTTCTCCGGCTTCTTGGAGACACGGCTGCCACGCCACAAAAGGACATCTCCTCTTGCTCTGCTGTCCTTCAGGGTCCTGGCATCCCATTCTCCTCTGGCTTCTTGTGGACTTCAATGGCTCTCCTGCTGCTCTCTCCAACTCCCTCCAACTCTCTCCTCTCATTCTCAGTGTACTCCACCTTTTATAGAGCTGTGAGCCTTTAAATGCTGCAGGTGTGAAGTGCTAGGCTCATTTGTCTGACCCCAATTAGTCAAATTAAAAGAACATGCCTGACCTTCAGTTCTATAGCCTTCAGGCTCCCTCTTCTTCGTCCCAGTACAATAGTAGTGTTTCTTATGGATCATTTTAATTACTCTTGGGGTTAGTGTCTTCTTCTCAGTACTTGGTCTGACTTCAAGGGGAAATGTAGGGTCTGTGTAACAATATCCTACAAAGGCTGAGGGAGGGTAAGGTCATTCATGGTCAAGAAATGGGCACCCTTTCCCCAATCGCAAGGACCCTCCACCCGGGAGATCCTCCCTCGCTAGTCCACCCCCAGGGTCGGGATCCAAAAATGATGGCCCTTCCATGGCCACCTGAACAAAAGATCCCTGGGGAGTAGATGTGGAAGTGCCTTCAGGTTTCTCACAAAACACTATAAATCTTCTTAAGGCATTCATTCATTACACCAGGCCTTGCCTTCAAAGACTCTATGTCACATGATACCATAGGCATCAAGGATCGGGCACTGGACTGGCTGACCTCTTTCCTCTTGAATCGGCCCTCGCAAGTGCAACTGGGCCCTTTTCTCTCCTCTATCTCACTCTCTACCTGCGGCGTCCCTCAGGGCTCTATCCTCTTGCTGTGGCTTTTCAACATTTACCTTGCCCATCTTGCCCACCTGATCTCGACCTTCTCTCCTCATTTCTAGTGCTACTATCTATGGGCCACCTGGTCAGATCTCCTCCTTCCTCTCTGAGTGGGCGGACATCTCCTTCTTCCTCCTGGCCTCAACCACTCAACTCCTCCTTCTTGGGGATCTCAACATCCATCTGGATGTTCCCTGTTCCGCCTCTGGACTCTTTTGCGACCTCTGCGACACTCTCTCTCTTTCTATTCTCCCCTCTGGCCCGACTCACTCTGCTGGGCATGCACTGGATGTTTTGATCGCCTCTGTCCTCCTCGTCTCCATCCCTCTGACCATTCCTCTCTCCATCCCTCTGACCACTCCTCTCTCCTGGAGTGATCATTCCGTCATTTTCTCCCATCTCTCCCTCTCTACCCCTCAGGCTAAGCCAACTCCAACATTGCAACCTACCTTCTAGGTCATCCGACCCATGAAGTGTGTGTCAGTTGAGGCTTTCACCGCCATTTTCTCTCCCTCTCCTCTGGCTTACTCACAACCCTTTCCATGCTCTACTTGTCTATCTCTGGTACTTGTGATTTTCTTGCCCCTGTCATGAGGATCCGCTTGAAGCCCAAAGCCAAGTGCAACTCTTGGTATGACTCCGACTTAGATACCCTTAAACGCGAGTGTAGGGTTGCTGAGAAGAAATAGCGTGCTTCTTGTACATCCTTGGACAAACTGGCCTGCCATCTGTTCCAAAGGCAATACCGGCTCCTTGTCCAAACTAAGAAGAGAGCCCACATCTAAGCCCGCGTCTCTTCGACATCTAACAACTCAGCCGAACTCTTTAAAATCTGCAAGGAGCTGGCTAACCCTGCTGCAGTCTCTACCTCTCCTGTCGCCTCCCAGGCCCTTCGCACGGCCCTTGCCTCTCATTTCATCTAAAAAACCCAGGACATCCTGTCCACCCTTTCCTCCTCTCTTCCTCTTCCCCCTTCTCTATCCTCTGCCTCTGGCCCTCCTGCAGCTGCCCCCCGTCCTTCTTTCTCTTCCTTTCCTCTCTTCTCCCCTGATGGGATTTCTAGACATGTCCGATCTATGAAAGTCTCATCAAAACAGTTTCTTCCCTGTTTGTCCAAAACCATCAAGGACCACATTGCCACCATTGCTCCTGCTCTGGCAGAATTCTGCAACCTCTCCCTCATCTCTGGAGCCTTCCCCTCCCCTCTGAAGCACTCTCTTGTGCCCCCCTCCTCAAGAAACCCACAGCTGATCCCTCATGCCGAGCTAACTACCGCCCAATCTCCATCACTCCTTTCCTGGGTAAACTCCTGGAAAAACTGACTATCTCCCAGCTTAATCTCCACACCGACTCTGTTGGTTATCTCCATTATCATTAGTCTGGCTTCAGAGCTGCCAGAAGCACGGAAACTGCTCTCCTGAACATCTGTGAAGACCTGCTCTCCAACCTCGACTCCAACGTCCCTTCTGTCCTCATCCTACTCGATCTCTCTTCTGCCTTTGACACAGTCAACCATGCCATCCTGCTCAACCATCTCTGTGATAACCTGGGTATCACTGATCAGGCCCTGCCCTGGCTGACCTCGTTCCTCTCCGATCGACCCTCCCATGTCCAACTTGGGTCCTTCCTTTCCTCTATCTCACTCTCTACCTCTGGTGTTCCCCAGGGGTGTAACCTCTGTCCCTGGTTTTCAACCAATACCTGGCACCCCTTGCCGACTGCATTGCCGCTCTCTGCTACAACTTTCAGTGCTATGTGGATGATCCTCAGTTCAGGCTTCCCTCTGCCACCTCTTCTCCTTCTCTTATCTCTGACTGTCTGTCTGCTGTCCACGAGTGGTATGACGCTAATTATCTCTGCCTAAATGCCAGTAAAATGGAGATTCTCCTCATCGGCACACCTGCGCCCTCATTTCCTGTCACTCTCTGGCCGGCCTCCCTTGGCCCTCTTCCTGTTCCCTCCTGTGAGGCTAAGAACCTTGGTATCATCTTCAGTTCCATGCTCTCCTTTTCTCCTCACATTTCTGACGTCTCTAAGTAGTCACACTACCAACTGCACCTCCTCAGAGGTATTCTTCCCTTCCTCTCCTTCGCCCAGAAGCTCACTGTCTCTAGAGCGGTGGTTCTCTCTAGGCTGGATTACTGCAACATCCTCTTTCTAAATCTGCCTGCATCTATCCTCCGCCCTCTGCAACTCATCTAGAACAGGACTGTGAGACTTGTCCTAGGCCTCAAGCCCTGGGATCCTATATCTCTCCAGCCCTGAAATCTCTTCATTGGCTCCCAATCGCTGCAAGGATTAAATTCAAGACCCTTTGCATTGTCCACGAGGCTTTCTGGGGTCTGGGTCCACGATACCTTCAACTCTACCTCCGTAAATACCTTCCTACTCGAGCCTTTTGCTCCTCCACCTCCAATTCCCTCAGGGTCAGTCACTTCTCCAAGCAATGAGTTGGGGGTAGATCTCTGTCTTCAACTGGGGCCTCCCTCTGGAACAGCCTCCCTGCCTCTCTGAAATTTGGGGGGAACCATCTTTAGTTCCGGAAGCACCTCAAGACCTTCCTCTTTGCTTCTGCCTTCACTCTTCCTCTCCCCTGATGATCTGTTCTGCTTCAGCACCGGGCACCTGGTTACCCTCTGATTTTCTGGCCCAGGTCCCTGCCGACCCAGCCACCCACCCGCACTGCCTCCTGGCAACCCTTGCACTTGGGTCTGCATCTGTAACCCTACAGTCCACTCACCTGCACTTATCAGACACCCCTTGTCTGCACTTTAACCTTGTACTTGCCACCTTGCTGGCTGCACTACCAGTTGTTGTTTGTTTTCCCTTGCTCAGCACTTTCCACTGCTCCCCTCTCCCTTGCACTTTCCCCCTTCCCTATCCCCTGCACTTGCACGTTCCCAGTGTCACTGGGCCTAGTAAGATCATTGTTTTGTCCTCCCTTGTCCCCCTCCTTTGCCTTGTCATGCTCTGAAACACTTGTGTATGAGCGCAATACAAATAAAAATATCATATCATATGCTGACAACACACAGCCTTCCTTAAAGCTTCCCTCCTCTTCCTCCTCTACTTCCTCTCTCATCTCTGACTACCTGACTGCTATCCAGGCATGGTGTACTAATAATGATCTCTGCTTTAATGCCAGTAAGACTGAGATCCTTCTCATTGGGACTCCTGCCCCCTCCTACACTCTGACTGCCCTCCTTGGGTCCCCTCTCCTCACCAGCCTGTGAGACTAAAAACCTGGGTGTCATCTTTGACTCTTCTCACTCTATATCGCTGACCTTGCCAAGAAGGCCCATTTTCAGCTTTACCTCCTGACAGGCATTCTCCCCTTCCTCACCTTCCCCCAGAAACTCAATGGCCCTCATTACGACCCTGGCGGATTTCGCGGTGCTAAATGCACCGCGAAGCACGGCGGAAAGCCGTCGATAGCGCCATGGGGGTTGGCGGATTTACCACCCCATGCCGACCTTGGCGGAGCGGTAAATCCCCAATCCCCATTCTGCCCTTCCCCATTCCCATTCTTGCCCCATAGGGTATAATGGGAGTGGGGAAGGAGTTAATTACGCCACCGTAAAATACGGTGGCGTAATTAACAACGAGGTCCCGTAGCGCCATGGTTTTCTCTGCCTGGTAAAACCAGGCGGAAAACGGCGCCATGGCGCTACGGGAACTCGTAGTAGGGCGGACGGGTCCGCCGCGAATACCGCTGGCGGAAACCCACTCCGCCAGGGTCCTAATGAGGGCCAATGTCTCTAGGGTTCTGGTTCTCTCGAGGCTGGATTACTGAAACAGCCTTGTCCTTAACCTTCCTCTCTCCTACCTCTGCCCTCTTCAACGGTTCCAGGAGAGGACTGCAAGACTTACACTTGGCCTCAAGCCCATGGATGGCATCTCTCCAGACCTAAAATCTCTCCACTGGCCTACAGTGGTTGCAAGGATCAAATTCAAGACCCTCTGCATCATCCTCAAGGCTTTCTGGGGCCTGGGACCTCGCTACATCCAACTCTCTCTCCCTAAAACCTCCCTGTTAGAGCCCTTCGGTCCTCTAGCTCCAGCTCTCTGCAGATCAAACGTTTATCCAAGCAGAGAGTGGGGGCTAGATCTCTATCTCTTTGGAAGGAGACTTCCTCTGGAATGGTCTCCCTGCCCCTCTACGTCTTGAACCGGATCTCCTTAAGTTATGGAAACTTCTCAAGACCTTCTCTTTTTCATCCTCCTTCCCTCTTCCCCCTCCCTTGCTAGTCTTCATCTGCTGCTGCGACTGGTTGCCTGTGACCCTTATGAGACCCCCGGGCCGGGCCTTCCTTCAAACAGCCCTCCGCTGCACCCCTTTTCGAGCACTTGCCCTCAGGCTCCCTCCCTAGACTAGCCACGGGGGCCGGTGCACCTTTGTCCTCGCACTATTCACCCTTGCCCATCCACTATGGGCCCGTCCCTCCTGCACTTCTCCCTCAACCCCTTCGGCCACCGCAGCTCCCTTGACTGCATTAACCAGTTCTAAAACTCGCTTTGTATGGTCTGATCAAGCCCAGAAAGCCTTTGAAACATTGAAGTCCATGTTCACCTCTGCCCCGGTCTTACAGCATCCAGATCAAAAACGTCAGTTTATTGTTGAGGCTGATGCTTCGGATCTGGCTGTGGGAGCGATTCTGTCCCAGAGGTGTGAAGACTCTGGTCTTCTCCATCCTGTGGCTTACCATTCCCGGAGACTTACTAAGTATGAGATGAATTACACTATCACTGAACGTGAACTTCTGGCAATACGTGATGCGTTCCTGGTATGGAGACACCATCTATTGGGTACTATTACATCCGTACGGGTTTTCACTGATCATCGTAATCTTCTTGCTCTTAAATCTGTACGCTGTACCACCGCTCGCCATGCAAGGTCGCATGAATTCTTTTCCATGTATAACTTCCAGATCACGTACCGTCCCGGCAAGATGCATTCTAAGGCAGATGCTTTATCAAGATTGAACGAAGGCGGTCAGACGCCTCACCGGGAAAGCACTGTGTTACAACCATCGTTTGCCATTTGTTCTTGTACTGTAGATTCTTCTTTGAAGGGAATGATTAAATCCTGGATGGCGACGATCATGACATAAAAATCGTCAATTCCATGCCTTATGTACAAGAACGGTTGTATCTCCCTACTTCAGAAACCCGTGTCTTGGCCCTTCAGTGGTGTCATGATGCCTTAATGGCTGCACATTCTGGGAGACACAAGATGCTTGAACTGTTAAAACGTTGGGCGTTCTGGCCTACGGTGGTTAAAGATGTTTCGGACTAGATCAAAGGGTGCGCTATTTGTGCTCAGTGCAAAGGTACAGTGTCTAAACCTATGGGATTGATTCAGCCTATCCCTGTTCCTAAAAAACCCTGGCTAATGATCTCAATGGACTTTGTGGTCGAATTACCTCATGTCCGAGGTTGTGATACCATATGGGTGGTCGTTGACTACTTTTCCAAGATGGCCTTGTTTGTCCCCTGCCAGGGTATACCTTCTGCTCCGGTTCTAGCAGAAATGTTCTTGCAGAATGTGTTCCGTCGTTTTGGGCTACCTTAGATCATCATTACAGATCATGGCTCACAGTTTACCTCTCGTTTCTGGCGCCATCTAGTCACTGTCTTGGGTATAAATGCATGCTATTCTACGGCCTACCATCCCGAAACGGATGGGCAAACCGAAAGGGCAAATGCCACTATGGAACAATTCTTACGTTGTTTGATTACTCAGCATCAAGAGTCATGGTTAAATGTTTTGGGGGCGGCAGAATATGCATACAATAATTCAGTACATTCGTCTACAGGTACTTCCCCATTCTTTGCTCTTTGCGGTCTCCATCCTAGGTCAATTCCTGAGGATCTAATACCTACCATTGATAATCCGGCAGCTCAGGCTGGCATTTGTGACTTCATCTCCCTTAGGGAGACGGTCTTTGATCATTTGGAGGCCGCCCAACAGCAAGCTAAACTCAATGCAGACAAACACTGAGACCTGCTCCCGATTATCAGTCTGGAATGTTGGTCTGGTTATCTTCCAAGAACCTCCATTTGCCTGGTCGTAGATGTTTGATACCTTGTTTTGTGGGACCTTTCCCCATTAAGGAAGTCATCAATCCTTTGTTGGTTCGCTTAGATTTACCTTCCCAATGGAAGAGTCATCCAGTCTTTCACGTTTCACTTCTGAGGCATTGTCCCGCAGGCACTTGCCTCTCCTCTCGTCCGGCACCAGTGATAGTCAAGGGGGTGGAGGAGTATGTGGTCAAGCCATTCTGGATACTAAGGTGATACGTGGGATCTGTCATTTTCTTATTGATTGGGAAGGTTATGGTCCGGAGGAGCGAACATGGGAACCCGTGTCTAGTGTACATGCTCCTCGTCTCTTGTCCGAGTTCCTGGCTGCTCGCTCCGGGGAGGCATCTTTGGGGGAGGAAACGGTCAGAGTTCCATTGAATGCCTCGTTGGATAAACATAGACGGAGCTTGCGCAATAACAAACTACCTAGTAACCCCGGGGGAGAAAACGTTTTGGTTACAAATCGAGGTCGTCTGCTAAGCCTCAGAACCGTGCTGCATCGTTTCTGGCACGTCCTTTTACAGAACGCTATGGGTTGCCATGGAAACGCTGGCAGGCATGGTATTCGCGTAGGTACTCATGCCTACGGCGCCGTCCTGTGTGTACGGTCAGGTGACCAGTACTTAAGCTGCGCCCCCGCGCACGGCGGCGCTTGTGAATTTGTCTGTTTTCAAAGCTACGTACCTTGTACCTTGTTTTCTTGGCTCCTTGAATCCCCGGCCTGCCTTGTGACCTTCCTTGCTTCTTTCTTGTCATTGCTCTCAAGTCTTACTTGCTCAAACCCAACCCGGAACGTCCATGGACTGCATTCGTCTAATCCCTCAAGTCTTACCTGCTCATACCAGACCCGGAACGTCCACAGACTGCATTCGTCTAATCCCTCAAGTCTTACCTGCTCATACCAGACCCGGAACGGCCGCGGACTGCATTCGTCTAATCCCTCAAGTCTTACCTGCTCATACCAGACCCGGAACGGCCACGGACTGCATTCGTCTAATCCCTCAAGTCTTACCTGCTCATACCAGACCCGGAACGGCCACAGACTGCATTCGTCTAATCTCTCAAGTCTTACCTGCTCATACCAGACCCGGAACGGCCGCGGACAGCATTTGTCTAAATCCCTTAAGTTTTACCTGCTCAAACCAGACCAGGAACATCCACGAACTGCAGTTATCTCATTTCACAGGTCTTAACTGCTCGTTGTTACAATTAGAAAACCCACAGACTGCATACATCTCATCTCTTGAGTCTTACCTGTGTCATATCTTCTTTCTGGAACTGTCAAAGACACTTTTGGA
This sequence comes from Ambystoma mexicanum, assembly GCF_040938575.1. Lineage (NCBI taxonomy): Eukaryota > Metazoa > Chordata > Amphibia > Caudata > Ambystomatidae > Ambystoma > Ambystoma mexicanum. The sequence continues at coordinate 944,349,427 of NC_090941.1, read as the reverse complement.
ACATTCAGGACTGTCGCACATCGGCGCAGGGACCAAAGGACATTGGCGCATCAGCGCAAGGATCAAAAGACACCAGCGGAACGGTTTATAGTCAAAAAGTCGAAAACTTAATTTCGAATAGCAAAAATGTCGAAAAAAAAACGTCGAATGTAAAAAAGTCGAAAACACATACATATAATAGGAAAAGTCATAATTTCGAAAAAAAAATGTCGAAAAAAAAATCGAAACCCCAAAACACTTTTTTTTTTTTTTACACAAATACTAACATTTTTTATGGGGGGGGTCCCCCCCAACCCCCTCATCCCAAACCCCTACCCCAACCCCCCCTCCTCCCCATCCCCCCCACCCCCCATAGATATACCTTTAATTATTTTAAAAAAATCTTTAATATAATATTAAATAATTAATTAATTATTTAAAAAAACATCCCAAACCCCTACCCCCAACCCCCCCCCCTCCTCCCCATCACCCCCACCCCCCATGGATATACCTTTAATTATTTAAAAAAAAGTTTAATAAAATATTTATTATTAACACATAAAATCGAAAAAAATCGAAAAAAATTCGACTTTGTTGTTTTACGACATTTTTGTTTTCGAATAAATATTTTCGACATTTTGACTTTTGAAAATATTGTATTCGAAAATATGACTGGACACCCAGAGGAACGGCGCCCGGATCAATTAAATCTTTAGGCGTCCTCATCCTGGCGGGTATAGGAAAACAAAACATTGTGTTTCCCAGACTGCCACTCCATTTCCAATTCTCCTACAACACCTATCCCGGTCACTCATTTGGTAAGCACAAGTCTATTCATTTCTTACTTTCTTGCTATTTCTGTACTCCTGGTAACAGTTACTTTCCTTGTTTTCAAGGTACTCCCCAAACTAACTTGGAACTCTTCAGTCCCAGTCTGATTTTCTTGTTTGTGAGTATCACTTCAGTATCTTGCTTTGGAGAGTCCATTGCCTTAACCCACATGTTAATATCTGGTTAAGTTTTCTTGTAGCCAGCTGTTGGAGTACCATGGTGTACCATATTTTCGGGCAATACTGACCTCAATCTGTCCTTTTGTACTATTGTCAGTATATTGGGGTATATTGTCAGAAAGCCTAAATTGCATCACGACGTGTCATGCCACACCTACTATACTGAGCCCTTGTGTCATAACACCCAGTTTGACATACTGTTACCACTTGCCATGATGGCTCTAAGATCTACACTCACATCTGCAACTAAAATGCCCCCTGGAAAATGGCCTTGCCTCAACATCTGTTCTATAGAACACAGGGACAGACGTTGACCAGCGCCTCAACCACTACTGATGAATACGTAGAACACCTGAGAAAACACCTCCCACATGCTTTTGCTTATGCCCAAAGGAACCTTGAAAGAGCAGTGGTAAGTACCAAGACCTACTAAGACCAGCAGACTACCAAAAAGGAAAGGAGTACCAGGAAGGCGATAGAGTTGTATAATTCCCAACGAAACAAGGAGTGAACGTTTCTTGCCACCTGCAAGGGATCATATGAGATCATAGATAAGATATCTCTCATTGCCTATGAGGTCAGGTTCCTAAAAGAGAACAGGTTAAACAATGTTGGTCTAGTTGAACCAGCTGAAAAGTCTTCCACCCTTGAAATGCTCTTCATCGGGTCAAGGAATCAGCTCCTCCTCCCGATCAGATGAATTGTGACCAGACCAAGGATTCTCCTGAAAGACATAAGTATGAATGATTAGACTGACAGTATGAATGTTTGAAAAATAATAAAATGTAAAAATCAATCGTTACATGTATCCATAATCTGTATGTAGCATTGTTGACAGAGTAGGGCAGAATAGGGAATTCCTAAAAATGTGAAGCTAAAAATGTAATTATATGTTATAAATAAATCAGCCTTTCTACCCACTCTCTCTCTAGTCACTAAAAGAAACATTACATTCCAGACTCACAAACCCATGGAAGAGGGATACACCAATCAAAAGGGCGTTGAGTGACTGCACACACCAACTATGGAAATAGAGGTGGCTGCCTGAGTACCCCTCTCCGAAGAGAAGAACATCCAAGACCAGGGGAGGACTGGCACCAATTTGTCCTGGTGGGGCAGGTACTATTTTCTGGCCCATGGTGCAGTTGCCCAAGCCCACAGTGTAGCGGTCCCAACTTGCAGGATACCTAAACTCAATACCAACCTCTCCCTCACCTACACATTCTCAAGTATATATAGTAGACATTATTAACATTGGTTTCCTTGTATGCAACATATCTTTCAGTCATGTTGGTGGTTTCTATGAGACCCAGACCACATGGAACGTCCCCCATATACCAAACGTAGTAAAATTATTGCACCAGGATAATATAGCCCATGTTTGCTTGTGCTCCAGTTTGCAATTTGACAGCAGGATACATCTCCTCCCATCGACTTCCACCCCGCCCCATCTTTAGTTTTAGACCAATGTAAAGAGGTGAAGAAGCTAGATAATGAATTGGAAGAGCAGAGGCAGGGGGCCTGGCTTCACTTTAAGAGCCGAAACCCACAGGCATGGCAAAAGACCTTCTTTACCTGGCTTTCTGACTCCAGACCGCACTGTACAAAAACCATTCCTGGCACCCTATGTAACTACCGCCCCACCGCACAACATGAGACCCTCAATTGGCATACAACCTCCCCAACTCCCTGTTACGCATTACATAAATGGTTCATCTTTATTTATGGAGTAACACTATAGATTATAAACTCACATGAGTGAGACTTTCTCTACAGACAGTTCAGAAAAATATGGCAAGTGATGAAAAGTGTTTTGCTCAAGTCCACATAATTTATCAATTGTGGAAGATGGGAATTTAAGCCATAGCTTCCTGGTTCCACATATTCAAATTTAGACTTCAGTCATCTTCACTTTGTCCATCTTCAATATTAGAACCAACGAAACTCTTTCTGCAGAGCTGTTATTCAAGGGCTTAACTAGTACAATGATAAAGCAACCTGACAAAACATGAGACAAGTATTAATTGAAACTCAGCCATGAGGAAGTATGAATCACTTGGTCAAAAAAAGAAAGGGGGTGAGCCAGTCCCACAATCAGGTCAGTGGCCTGCAGGTTAGGCACAGATCTCAACAACTGCCACTCAATGTACTGACCTACCTTTCCCGGCTTGTACCTCTGTCTGATTTACCCAATCTTTCCTTACAGAACACACTTTGGTCTCCTTCCCTTGCCCTACATCTCTGATGCCCATTTTCCCACTTCTGTAAAATTTACTTTCAGAATTCTGTTCCCCTTTTGTGCCATCGCTTAACTCAATTCCCTTGCCTTCCCTTGCTCGCACCCGCTTCACTAACCCACATTGCTCAGTCACCAATTCCTTGTCATGCACCCCCTTTCATTGCCCTGGTTCACATGTTGACAGTAGATCACCTTGATTTGCCAGCCAGCCTCTGCCAGATATGACAAGAAATTGTGGTCACGTGTCCTGTTGGTAAATGTGGCTATGGTGTCTGCACTTGGACAATGCAGAGCAAAAGACGCAGAGAGGGATTTTGGCTGTTATTGTGCTCCTAAAATACACTTTTTTGGGAAAGTTGGTGCATTTTTCAGTTCATGAAACCAGAGGGAACTGAGGGGAGTCCTGTCTGGGATATGGTAATGGAAAAGAACTAAGAGCAACCTATCATAATCATATGTGTTTTCAAGGAAGGTGGATTGTGTGTGCGCGCTTGTTAGATTTGTGCGACTGTGGTGAGGGGTTAGAGTGTATTTGTGATTGGGTAAAGTATATGTGTAAGGATGCATCTGGGTTCATGTGACTATGTATGTAATTATGTTATTGATTTCTATGTATGTCTTTTGTTGGTCAGATAATGTTCTAGACAAGACAAAATAATGAAAACATCGAGGGTCATTCAGAAGTGGATGCAAAGGTGAAATCAGCTGCATTTGAGAAATACTGCCAATTTTACTCCCCATCCAATTCAGGGTTTGATTAAATACCAGCCGTATTCCATGCGAACACCAGCTGCAGTATTTTGGGCAAACATTCTGCCAGAAATCTTCCCAATTGTACTTCCACCTGAGAGGTGGAGTTTAAAAAGCTAGTTTGGTCTCAATTTCTGAAAATTATTTTTTACTGTACAGAGTGTACTTCCTTTCAATACAGTGAAAATCCTTTGTACAGAGGGTCATGGTAAGGCGATGAAAAGGTGGGCATCTCTGATGCCCACTGACCACCTAACTCATGCAATGAATAATAGTGTCAGAATGGACCCTTTGGTGAATATGAAAATGTACATTAGTTGTATGAGCTACTACTGTACATAATCCATTTCCACCTTTAAATTGAAGGTGGAAATTGCTGAAAAAAGGCTTTAAAAACAACTTTTTACGTTACCATCGTCAGACGTGGTATTTCTAGAATATTTCCAGAGAGATTCCAAAAAATACCAGCTCGGCTAGTGTGGCAAACTCTGAATTGGTTGGCTTTTCAGAAATACCACTAGTGGACGTGGTAACGGTGTCCAGCGATATTTCACTTTAAAAAAATGTCCAACTCTGAATCACCCCCTTAGTTTGTAGTCTACTAATGATACCAGAATGGTACATCTTTCTGTGTGTGTGTTTCTTCTGTGCCCATAAGCGAGTACCACAAACAACAGAAGTAATTTCCATATAGTAACATCAATAGGTGCTATTCAAGGTACCATGAAACTATTAGTAATGAACTCACCAGTGATCAAGAAATGCACCATAGCATATGAGAAGCATTACTGCAGAATGAAACCGAGGAGAAACTCTAATTTGATATGGAACCTGACTTCCTTTGCAAGTAGGAGTCATGATAAACTACTGAGGATTCTGTAATCATGTTGACATTCATGATTACATAATCTGTCACTTATATACATACATTGCCTTCGTCGAGGCCCACATGTGGTGCCGCCCAGGCACATCGCCAACAAAACACCCCTTCTAAACAGAAGCAGAACAGACCATGGGGCAGGCTGGTTACTGAAGGATTTTTACTTTTTTCAATTTACTTTTTACATTTTGCTGCTGTGACGCAGGAAACAACAGCCCAGCCAGTCAGGGGTGCAATTGCACCCTGGCCCTCCTTCCCAGCCCGCCCTTGTCCAAAACCCACCACGGAAGAGAAAACTTGGATGACAGGACACGGACAAGGAACTATATTTGAGAAATGGTGTTGTTAGAAAGTCTCTGAATTCTCACCATTGTCCTGGAAATGTCAATTCCGGGAGGGGGATCTATAGCCTATATTATAGGAAAAGACGAGGCCTAACATGAATAAAATGAGAAAGGCCTTCTTGGCAAGAACGAGAGAAATAAAGTGTAGCAACATTGGTGCTTTTTAGGGATTGCTGCCTAATTGCGGAGCATGACCAAATTCTGGATAATTAATGTTGAAATCATTTATTCTCAGTGCCAGACTTCATATAAACAAAGTAAAGTGACCTGTTTTCTTTCAGCCATTGTGCAACTAACAGGAAATGCATCATAAGTGTATTTCATTCAATGCTCATGTTGAATATGTGTTGTGGAGTATCCAGCCTTCTTGGGAAAGAACATCTCTGCCGTAAGTTCCTGAGCATAAAGATCCAGCGGTTCCATGTAATAATGTCGCCTGGCAAAACAGTCGCCAACAAATGGCCGTTTTTTGCAGGGACATTATTACATCGAACATGGGGGGGGGACCCCTGCATCCCCTAAACCCTTTTTTCCCCAAGGGGTTTGGGGGACACCCATGCAACCCACGTGCCCCTTGACCCCATATATAACATCACCATATGTAATGTCGCCACAACCTTATCCTGGCATATATATGGGGATAATATTACTGGATACCGATCCCAGGCAGTAAACCAAAAATTTAAATAGTTTGACATAAACAATGACATCAATTTTCTAGGACTGCAAGATTTAATTGACCTAAAGTAACATTATGAGTGATAAGACTAGACTCTTACAGTTTAATGCGTTTCTCACATATGTATGTACTTGGATTTTAAATGACATGCCTGAACCTGGTGATTACCATTATAATTCATAATTGTCCAGAAACAGAATTGGAAACACGTTGTGTCTTTACATTTCCAAGCATGGCTTAGCCCAGACATTTAGAATCACATACATGAAGAGTTCAGGGCCTACAGTCGAGTTGGAGCAGGTCAGAAGATAATTACAGGTTATGGTCAGGGTAGATGGCTTTTAAGGACCACCATAAGTGCTTCTTGATTGCATTGAACTCAAGCTTTCAGAAAATGTAAACTGTGAGACAGGCATGGTATCAAGAGATGACACGTACAACAGATGCAACAGTTTTGAAAACCTTTATTAAAATATCAAGATGGATGTAATGCCTAACATGCCCTACAGCTATGGTAGGAATAGCCCTACCTAAAGAAATTAAGGAAAAGTCTAACTCTGTAAATTCAACTCAAAGGTCTGTCTGTGTCAAAACCTATTCTTGCCCTCACATCTAATACAGAAATGTGGTGTAGGGATATTCTAACATAAAGTCTGGGGTTCCAGATGACCAAACTCCTTGCATGAATAACATTTGCCTTCTGCGGCTTCTTGGAGACACGGCTCCCACGCCACAAAAGGACATCTCCTCTTGCTCTGCTGTCCTTCAGCGTCCTGGCATCCCATTCTCCTCTAGCTTCTCGTTGACTTCAACTGCTCTCTCCAACTCCCTCCAACTCTCTCCTCTCACTCTCAGTGTACTCCACCTTTTATAGACCTGTGAGCCTTTAAATGCTGCAGGTGTGAAGTCCTAGGCTCATTTGTTTGACCTCAATTAGTCCAATTAAAAGAACATGCATGACCTTCAGTTCTATAACCTTCAGGCTCCCTCTTCTTCGTCCCAGTACAATAGTAGTGTTTCCTATGGATCATTTTAATTACTCTTGGGGTTAGTGTCTTCTTCTCAGTACTTGGTCTGACTTCAAGGGGAAACGTAGGGTCTGTGTAACAATATCCTACAAAGGCTGAGGCAGGGTAAGGTCATTCATGGTCAGGAAATGGGCACCCTTTCCCCAATCGCCAAGGACCCCCCACCCGGGAGATCCTCCCTCGCTAGTCCACCCCCAGGGTCGGGATCCAAAAATGATGGCCCTTCCATGGCCACCTGAACAAAAGATCCCTGGGGAGTAGATGTGGGAGTGCCTTCAGGTTTCTCACAAAACACTATAAATCTTCTTAAGGCATTCATTCATTACACTAGGCCTTGCCTTCAAAGAATCTATGTCACATGATACCATAGGCATCAAGGACCGGGCACTGGACTGGCTGACCTCTTTCCTCTTGAATCGGCCCTCCCAAGTGCAACTGGGCCCTTTTCTCTCCTCTATTCACTCTCTACCTGCGGCGTCCCTCAGGGCTCTATCCTCTTGCTGTGGCTTTTCAACATTTACCTTGCCCATCTTGCCCACCTGATCTCGACCTTCTCTCCTCATTTCCAGTGCTACTATCTATCGGCCACCTGGTCAGATCCCCTCCTTCCTCTATGAGTGGGCGGACCTCTCCTTCTTCCTCCTGAACTCAACCACTCAACTCCTCCTTCTTGGGGATCTCAACATCCATCTGGATGTTCCCTGTTCCGCCTCTGGACTCTTTCGCGACCTCTGTGACTCTCTCTCTCTTTCTATTCTCCCCTCTAGCCCGACTCACTCTGCTGGGCATACACTGGATATTTTGATCTCCTCTGTCCTCCTCGTCTCCATCCCTCTGACCATTCCTCTCTCTATCCCTCTGACCACTCCTCTCTCCTGGAGTGATCATTCCATCATTTCCTCCCATCTCTCCCTCTCTACCCCTCAGGCTAAGCCAACTCCAACATTGCAACCTACCTTCTAGGTCATCCGACCCATGAAGTGTATGTCAGTTGAGACTTTCGCCGCCATTTTCTCTCCCTCTCCTCCTCCTCTGGCTAACTCACAACCCTTTCCATGCTCTACTCGTCTATCTCTGGTACTCGTGATTCTTGTGCATCCTCGGACAAACTGGTCTGCCACTTGTTCCAAAGTCAATACCGGCTCCTTGTCCAAACTAAGAAGAGAGCCCTCATCCAAGCCCGCGTCTCTGTCGCATCTAACAACTCAGCCGAACTCTTTAAAATCTGCAAGGAGCTGGCTTACCCTGCTGCAGTCTCTACCTCTCCTGTCGCCTCCCAGGCCCTTTGCACGGCCCTTGCCTCTCATTTCATTTAAAAAACACAGAACATCCTGTCCACTCTCTCCTCCTCTCTTCCTCTTCCCCCTTCTCTACCCTCTACCTCTGGCCCTCCTGCAGCTGCCACCCCCCCTCCTTCTTTCTCTTCCTTTCCTCTCTTCTCCCCTGATGGGATTTCCAGACATGTCCGATCTATGAAAGTCTCATCAAAACAGTTTCTTCCCTGTTTGTCCAAAACCATCAAGGACCACATTGCTACCATTGCTCCTGCTCTGGCAGACTTCTGTAACCCCTCCCTCATCTCTGGAGCCTTCCCCTCCCCTCTAAAGCACTCTCTTGTGCACCCCTCCTCAGGAAACCCACAGCTGATCCCTCATGCCCAGCTAACTAACGCCCAATCTCCATCACTCCTTTCCTGGGTAAACTCCTGGAAAAACTGACTATCTCCCAGCTTAATCTCCACACTGACTCTGTTGGTTGTCTCCATTATCATTAGTCTGGCTTCAGAGCTGCCAGAAGCACGAAAACTGCTCTCCTGAACATCCGTGAAGACCTGCTCTCCAACCTCGACTCCAACATCCCTTTTGTCCTCATCCTACTCGATCTCTCTTCTGCCTTTGACACAGTCAACCACGCCATCCTGCTCAACCGTCTCTGTGATAACCTGGGTATCACTGATCATACCCTGCCCTAGCTGACCTCGTTCCTCTCTGATCGACCCTCCCAGGTCCAACTTCGGTCCTTCCTTTCCTCTATCTCACTCTCTACCTCTGGTGTTCCCCAGGGGTCTAACCTCTGTCCCTGGTTTTTCAACCAATACCTGGCACCCCTTGCCCACTGCATTGCCGCTCTCTGCTCCAACTTTCAGTGCTATGTGGATGACACTCAGTTCAGGCTTCCCTCTGCCACCTCTTCTCCTTCTCTCATCTCTGACTGTCTGTCTGCTGTCCAAGAGAGGTATGCCGCTAATGATCTCTGCCGAAATGCCAGTAAAATGGAGATTCTCCTCATCGGCACACCTGCGCCCTCCTTTCCTGTCACTCTCTGGCCGGCCTCCCTTGGCCCTCTTCCTGCTCCCACCCATGAGGCTAAGAACCTTGGTATCATCTTCGGCTCCATGCTCTCCTTTTCTCCTCACATTTCCGACATCTCTAAGAAGTCAAACTACCAACTACACCTCCTGACAGGTATTCTCCCCTTCCTCACCTTCCCCCAGAAACTCAATGTCTCTAGGGCTCTGGTTCTCTCGAGACTGGATTACTGCAACAGCCTTGTCCTTAACCTTCCTCTCTCCTCCCTCCGCCCTCTTCAACTGTTCCAGAAGAGGACTGCGAGACTTACACTTGGCCTTAAGCCCATGGACGGCATCTGTCCAGACCTAAAATCTCTCCACTGGCCCCCAGTGGTTGCAAGGATCAAATTCAAGACCCTCTGCATCATCCACAAGGCTTTCTGGGGCCTGGGACCTCGCTACATCCAACTCTCTCTCCCTAAAACCTTCCTGCTAGAGCCCTTCGGTCCTCTAGCTCCAGCTCTCTGCAGATCAAACGATTATCCTAGCAGAGAGTGGGGGCTAGATCTCTATCTCTTTGGCAGGAGCCTTCCTCTGGAATGGTCTCCCTGCCCCTCTACGTCTTGAACCGGATCTCAAGTTATGGAAACTTCTCAAGACTTTTGTTTTTTCATCCTTCTTCCCTCTTCCCCCTCCCTTGCTAGTCTTCATCTGCTGCTGCGACCGGTTGCCTGTGACCCTTATGAGTCCCCCAGGGCCGGGCCTTCCTTCAACCAGTCCTCCACTGCACCCCTTTCGAGCACTTGCCCGCAGGCTCCCTCCCCAGACTAGCCACGGAGGCCGGTGCACCTTTGTCCTCGCACTATTCACCCTTACCCTCCTCCCCTGGCACTGGCTCTCTTGGCCTCCACCTGGCACTTGCCCACCCACTGTGGGCCCATCCCTCCTGCACTTCTCCCTCAACCCCTTCCCTCACCAATTCCATGCCCTGTCCCTCCCCCCTGCACTTCATGTTACTGCACTTGCACAATCCGAATGTCACAAGGCCTAGTAGAACCGTTATTATTGTGTTTTTATTTCTCTTATCCCTCCCCCCCTCCCTTTTGTCTTGGGGCACCTGAAAGTTTAACAAATTGGGTCACAGGTACTCAGCTGTATGGCATTATGAAGCTGCCTTGGATTACTAAAGGTTAAAGACATTGAAGATATGTATAACTAAGACCATTTACTGTGAATAGTGGTAATATGGAGAAGGAAAATGTAGGCGATTTATCATTTCTGCCCTCATGGGGGGAACTGCTTCAAGTGCACACCAATGAAATTTCAATGCCTTTACATGAACAAAAATCTCACTTTCACTGTGCAAAAACTAAATTTAGTGGTTCATCACAATGACAAATCCAATTGACCCCATATTTGGACAGTTTGTGGATAAAAGTAAACTTTCCGAATATTGAAACAGAATTATATGTTGCAATGTTTGAAATGACTGAAATGTGCTAAATATTTGTAAAAAGAATCCAATCATGTCATATATCAAAATGCTCCACTCGGCGTGCAGAAACTAAGAATCTACGTTGTATCAAGTTAGCATAGATAAGTCAGAAACTGGAGCATAAAAATGAAATTAACTTATCTTCAGAAAAAATAAGCTCCCGCTCCCCTGCCCGTTTTTGGTCATGTGGAAAGCAAACCACTCCTCTGTGACAAACTTGGGTTGGGATTAGAGGGAAATATAATATGATGCACATACGACAGAAGGAGGGATTATGGAAGAGGAGTTTGGGTGATGAAGATTAAGAATGGGGACGAACTGGAGATTGGAGAGAAAAAGGACAGATTCCACCTAGAAGGGGAAGACTGGTCCACTGAGAGAGGGAAGCCAGAGCAACCCATAGAACGATGTTGTTCAGTCTGCACAGAGGAATGGACTTACAAACTAGAAACCTGAATTGAGGATTTTTCCAATGGAATGATGCCTGAGTGGGTCTGGCTGGTTATCCCAATACAATCTAGTTCTCTTATAGCCCATGTAGCAACTGGTATCTCTGTTGTTAATGTGGGGCTTGTCCCACTTGTGAATGGTTGCGCTTTTGGTGCATCCATAACAGTTCATCAGGGTTGCATGTATGTCCATGTCCATTCTGGGCCAGCAATAGGATTCTCTGACCCTTCTCTTGGTCACAGTGGTTCCCAAATGACCAGAATGAGCTCTCTCAATTATTACATCGTTGGGATGCACATCCAATGACCCAAATAAGAGAGAAAGTACTGGTTAAGGAAGTTCCTATAGTAAGGAGAGTAGGCCATTTATAGGGTCAGTGATTCGGTCTTGTGCGTGGCTACTCTGCTACGTATTAGCTGTAACAGGTGCACATTCATTTTTTAGAACAATACTATAAAGAAACATAGGGTAATGACATGCAGCATGCACGATACGTAGAGGGCAGGCCAGTTGGCACCATGGACAGTTTTGCGGCAAATGTGCAGCTGATTAGAACTAATGAAGATAGAGAGAAGTGCAAGAGGCACCCCCGGTAGTTGAAAGGCTTTTATGTAGTCTAACAGAAAAGTAGGGGTAGATTGCTTAAACCTATAACGATGTGTGTTAACAGCAAGTAGAGGTTCTTCTTAAAATGGAATAGGTCATGTTGGAATTTGCAGATGAGTAGCCACAGAAAGAAGTCAGAGTTTTCTGCAGTGAATTAGCTGGTGCACAGACAGGTAATTCGTCCTTGGAGGTGGTGTGAAATGCCACGCTGTGATTGTCTGAGGGTGCATGGCGAAGTAGGATCCCAGGCATCGAACAATGGCTGATGTAACAAGTAATGTTTCAAACCCATAGCCAGTATTTTAGAAGGCGAAGGACACAGGTTGATAAGAATGCGGTAATGTTGACTGCAGCCAGGGAAAGCTTTATAGGGTGTGACTCTCCTGTCCCCACTGAAGGAATGGCCACTCAATTGGTAGCGGCTGTGTAGTTATGGTTAAGCTGCTAAACTCATAGGAAGAGCACTTTTTCGTGGACTTATAACTTCGCTCCGCATGGACGAATCCGCACCAAACTTTGCAAGAAAAAGTATATGGGCGGCTTTGAATTTCTTTCCAAGTTTGCTGAGGTGTAGGGGGGTGGGGGCAAAATTATAGGGAGGGTCCCAAAACATAATTTTTTTCTTCCCATAGAGTGAATGAGGAAAAGCTTTGCGCATGGCTACAGGCCGAACGGCTGGACGGATTTTCTGCAAAATTGCTGTAGGAGCGGGGCCTTGGGCCAGAAATCGTGCTTTTGTGTGTTTGGTGGAAATCCGACCAGTACTTTTTGGGGAAATGACTGAAATGTACGTCCCAAAAAGTAAGTTATATATGCACAGACCCATTTCCGTGTTTGCTGCGCGGACCGCAGTGTCATTGGAATGCGGTACGCTGTGATGTCGGCTATAGGCCATGCACTACAGAGGCTAGGACTGTAGGACACACACGGCACTAATGCATTTCGGAATGTGCAGCAGTTACAGGCTGGTGAATGGATGGTGCCATTATGTAGAAGTGAGACTGTTGAAGGCCTAGACTGTTGGGTGCATGGCCGAGTATTGTGTCTGCTTTACTGGGGCATGGCCCTAGCTGCAGCTGGGAAAGTGCATATTCCACATCATGGCTTTATGAGCATGGCGCATTCGCAAAAGGAATTGTGGGGTTTCTCCAATGAGGATTGGAGGGTCTGGTTTAACTTAAGGTCCGGTGACATATTTACCGAAAAGTAGATGTATTGAGGTTGGCGGACATGGAGAGATGTCAAGTGCTTATAGTTGGTGATACCTTTGTGCACGATCTGCACATGTATGCCGTGGAAAGAGGCTTCAATACTGATTTTCAGTTGGAAGGAGTGCAGGCTTTTTGACCACAGTTTATGAGTGGGGTTTCAGCTAGATGGACCTTCTTTGCACATATGTGGCCTCTGTTGGTACTGTGGATGTGGTGGTCGTGCATTTTGGAGGACTACATTTGGGGCACATGTCGTGTTTATGTTTGCTCGTTTATTTAAAGAGGTTGATGAGAGCTGTGATGCAGATATTTCCTACTGCAAAGGCGATTTTCTCATCGATGACACCAAGAGGAAAATGGGAGCATGCCGGTGTCAGTTGTCCACAGCTAGAGTTTGAGAGACGTTGGAAAAACAGAAGCATGTGCGACTTTATGTCCCATGTTGGAATGTTGTGCATGGACTATGACAGCATTAATAACCAGCGAATGTTCCAGTGGTTCCAGGGAAATAGCATTTTTTTTACTTCCATGGGCAATGCTGTTGCGTTTGCCACTGTGCCCAAAGCTTTGCAGACAATCCTGTAGAAATGTAAGATAACGGTTAATCTTCAGTGGAGACAAATGTCAGGAGGAGAAGGAAACAGGCAGTGAGTAAAAGACAGAAGAAGAAGAAAAGAAATGCATGAAAGCACATATATAATAAAAACACGACAAAAAGGAAAAAATAATATAAGTGTTTGTGGGGACTCCTCCTCGTGTGATCTAGAGAGAATTAACCAGCGCGAAGAGAACAGAGCGCCAGAACTCGGCGGGAAGATGACCAAGGCAGTCAGCCCCAGCCCTCCTCCTGAGAAGGAGATTCATAAGTGGCAGGGCCCACCTGACAGAGGCCCAGCTAGCTGAGTGTAATACCAAGCCTGAGGACAGTTTCCTAGGTGCTCTTGCTGGCTAAGTGTGTCTCATTCCATGACACTTTGGATGCAGTGAAGTTAACTGCATCATTAGACAGCACAACAGTGAGTACGGATCCCAGCCCTGCTCTGGACCATACCCAACCCCCCCACATTGTGATTGTGCTGGTGTCTAAATAAACACCCACTGAAACCATACAGCGTCCTGTCATTCTTCTAGGCCACCAAAGTGGTTTTACACATTATCCTAAAGACACAATCCCCACCCCTTTATTTCACCCCCCCACCACCCCTAAAACCCTCTCAACCCCCCCACCCTCTCTAGCGTATAGCACGGTAATACTGCGCAATCCGCTGTATTTTGTGAGGATTCCACGTGGCACATCCGGTTGTTTTCAGGATGGCAGCTATAACATTGCCACTGAGGAGGCAAAGCAATTGGGCAATGTGCTTACTGGTTGTGGTGTGTACACAAAGACTGTGAGAGAATGTTTGTTTGTACACATAAATGTAGGAGGCTATGGTGAAAGCGTGCAAGGTAAGGGGCAATGCATCATGTTTGTATGCATGGACTGAACGCACTTGTGTAATGTTGCTACTATACATTCCCTGCTGCTTTTGTGGGATCACTTTTCCGACATTTGTAGTACATGTATTACAATGGAAGACCATATTGTGAAGTGTATAAAGTACGTGGCAGCTATGATGTTGTTATGCATTATATCATATGATGTGCTATGGTACTTTCTGCCGTTTGTATTGTGCATACATACAAGTGTGTGAAGGAGCGCAGAGGAAAGGGATGCAGAATGTAGGCCATACAGAGATATTGATTCCTCTAGGCCAGCTGACATTAACCGTGCAGAAGTGAATTGGGAGGGGGAGGGCAAAGTGCGTGGTGATGGGTGCTTATGTGCATGAATGTGCAAATGTGCATGTATAATTACTGCAATGTTTCACTGAAGTTTTAACTGGAAGTGCTTCCCAATAACAGCACACGTGCAGCCTAATGTTGTAACGGTACATATGAACTGTTGTGGAGAAGTGACATTGTAGGATGCTGAAGTCTTGGAGGCCATTGGTGGATGTGTGTGTCAGTACTTACAAATACCTAATCACGGAGTGGTGGGAAGAGGATAGTGGAAAGGGAAGAAGGACTGTTAATGAATTGTTGGGGTGCAGCTCTAACAGTACTTTGCGAGTAGCATGTGCTATATTCTGTGCCTTTGAACATGCTGGCCAATGGTAATGCGATTGTTGCAATTGTCCAATGAGGTGCTTAGATTGTGCATTACAGGAGAAGGCGGCCATATTTTGTTTAATTCCTGTGTGTAGTGAGGCGGGAAGAGATGGTGAAACGCCCATAGTGGGTGATCGCTTTGCTCCAGTATGCCGTTGAAACAGGCCTTAATAGCAATTTGAATTTGGACGAAGTGGAGACTTTGTGGTGCAGTGTCCTTCTCCACAGTTTCCACCATTTGGTTGAAGAATGTCGACGAGTGGCCACTTTAGGTACTATACACATAGTTATGGAGCATTGCTTTTGGGTTCAATAACTTGTGCAAGTACGTACCGTCAACTGAAAAAGATGATGAAAGATGTGAAGCACATTTTAGCCACTGCGAAGGTGATTTTCTCATGTATACCACCAAGTCCAGTATATAACTATTCTAATGAATGTTGTCGGCAGCCAGAGGTGGGAAGGCGTCTTATCAACAGAAGTATGTGCAACGTTTTGCGTGCTGCTGGGATGTATTCCTGTAAGAATGAGAACATTGGTCATCGATATCTGCACCTTCTCAATGGAAATGGCATTTCATTGTCGCACAGTGGAAATGAAATTTGGTTTTTGAATCTACAGGCTGCAGTGAAGATTCTATTGTAAGAATGTGAGGCACAGAGCAACAAATAAAAACCATTAAAAAAGCCAGAAAAAGGAGTTGTTACTGTGGAAGTTGTTTTAAAAAAGAAAACGGCTTTTAAAAGCCACCACTACAAATGACATAGTACATAGTACACCACTACAAATGGCCCCTCGGGCCAGGCCTACCCCCACACCCACAATGCCACCCACCTTCTTAGTCATTCGACCCATGATGCGTTTGTCAGTTGAGGCTTTCGCCACCACTTTCTCTCCCCCTCCTGTACCTCTGGCTGACTCACACCCTGACACAGCCCTTTCCATGCTCCACTCTGCTATCTCTGACACTCTCGATGCACTTGCCCCTGTCATGAGCATCCGCATGAAGCCTAAAGCCAAGTGCAACTCCTGGTATGACTCAGATCTCATCACCCTTAAAGACAAGTGCAGGGTGGCTGAGAGGAAATGGTTGGCATCTTGTACATCCTCTGACAAGCTGGCCTGCCATCTGCTCAAAAGGCAATACTGACTCTCTGTCCTCACTAAGAAGAGAGCTCACATACAAGCCCACGTTTCTGTGGCATCCAACAACTCGGCCAAACTCTTTAAAATCTTTTTTTTAAATTTATTTTTATTGTGTTATAGTCAAAAATATTTAGACTTTTCACAAAACAAAAGAATCTGCATATCAAAGCTTCTGTCAATTGAATGAAATAAAAAACATAGAAAGAAAAAAATCGTCAAAATTTAAACAAAGAATAAAACTGGAATAAAATCTGAACATAGAAGATCAATAAACATGAAAGATATGGAGATACCCAGCATTTTCCCACCTGCAATAACCTTCATATTGCTGATAGTATACCTCCCTCTCATTAGTGTTACCCAGCCAACCTCCATTCTTTCAGCAGTTTCACAACTTCAATCGTTAGGAACACCTCATTACCTGAGGCTAGCCTTACCCAAAAACAATCTGTGTCTAGCCACTAATTCTGACAGACAAATCTAGCCAGCCTTAGCACCCTAGACTCCAAAGTCCCTGACAGGTAACAAGCAAGTGCCTAAGGGATTGCGATTCCACCGTCTCACATTTCTGACAAATATCATAAATGGTTTCTACTCTGTGTTTGATATATTGAATTTCTCGAGTTGGTAACAAATTCAAACGAAATCTCAAAAACTCAGGGAATTTCTTCAAATAGGTGGGTAGGAAGGATCTAGTTTTCTCTGTAGGAGTTAAGGAGGCGTATATCCTAGAAGATCTCATTCCTGCAATTGTTCGGATCCAATCTGTCCTTTTCATGCATTCCTTTACTTTCAACAGATTTTGGACCAGGACCTCTTCCGAACAATCCGATCCTAGTAGGATATTAACACATGCCATTTTCAGGTTGTTCAAATATAGGTTAGAGGAACCTTGAAGAGAAACGGAAACATCTTCGTATAGAGACGGCGAGGTGGGAATCAAAATTGACCTATACAGTGAGATCCACTTCCATTCCAAACATGCTCTCATTGATTGTAAACACAATTTGTACCTGAGGCTCACTATGGGGACACAATTCGAAAGGCCCAAAACTCGTCTCCATAGTTTTCCCCCCAGTCTCTCCCAATCTATTAAATACGACTTGGGATTGGTATCAAAGCCAAAAAGTAGAGTTGGTATTACTTTACCAATATAGTACCAAATAATTGAAATGATGGAAAATGTACAGAACTTGTTTAGAATCTTTTTCATTTGTGAGCCCAGTTGCAATATTTTGGCCTCCAGGTTGGC
Organism: Ambystoma mexicanum; assembly: GCF_040938575.1. Classification (NCBI taxonomy): domain Eukaryota; kingdom Metazoa; phylum Chordata; class Amphibia; order Caudata; family Ambystomatidae; genus Ambystoma; species Ambystoma mexicanum. The sequence goes on along the minus strand of NC_090941.1, from coordinate 944,331,917 downwards.
AGTCACATGACCCTTTGTTGGAATAAAACTGACTACCGAGCCTAGGTAGGTCACCTCTTTCACTGTGGTTTTTATTTGAGTGTCCAGACGCCAAGTAAAGGGTTTAGTGATTGATTGGGATTGACCTTCAGATCATTCAGCTCCACATATTTTTGAAGAGCAGAAAGCAATCGCTGAAGACCAATCTGAGTATGGTCTAGAAGAACAATATCATTGGCGTATGCCAACCAGTTGATTTTAGTTCTACCAATTCTTGGGCTAGCTAAGTCCAAATCTTCTATCCATTTAGCCAAATCAGATAGATTGAAAAGGAAAGGAGCTACCAGACACACTTGCGGTATCCCCCTTGTTATTCCAATGGACCTAGATAGCTTCCCGGACCTAGTCAAACTCCCTTGCAGTTTTGAGTTCTTCTGCAGCTTGATTAGTATGGCTAGGATATTGTCTGGTAAACCCCAGTATCTTAACTTACCCCAAAGGCGATCCCTATTGATGGTATCAAATGCTTGGGACAGGTCTATCCATGCCCCATAGAGAGGAAGACCCACACCTGACACTGTTCAAGACGAGACCATTTAGAGAAGTCAAAAGACCTCTCCTAAAACCTATCTGATGTTTGGAGATAATGTCCTCTGCTTTTGCCCATTTTTCAAGGTCCCTCAAAACTAAAATGTTCCCGTCGGCATCTAGGGGAGAGAGCGGGCGATAGTTGGCAGGAGCCAAACAATCACCTCTCTTATATATGGGGATAATAATTACCCCCGTCTTCTATTTTCGCCATTTCTTTTTGGAACAGTCTTTCTTGAGATTTACTCTGCACACCAAACCAGGTTTGGTCCCATTGTTCGCTTTGCCTTTGGCGGGATTCACAAGTGAAGCCCGCCTCTGGCTCCAGGGTGTCTGGGTAGGCAGGAAGTGAGGGAGGTGCCCAAAACTCCCTGTGCTTAGTCTCCTAGGAGATCCAAATGCACTCTGTAGTGATTGGCCGGCTGACTGTCCGGCAAGGACAGCCACTCTGCTGGGTGACTGACAGCTAGGCTGGAATTAATGGAAGACAACTGAATAAAAGGCGAGGCCTTTGGCTTGGAAGGCAGAGTCGACCACTGCCTGCTGCAACTCCTGGACCATTGGTTTGCTGCTGCTGTGCTGAAACTCCAAATTCATATCGACAGAGAAGCCCCTGCAAGGACAACTTCTCCCCTTGAGTTGGTAGGACCAATCAACTCCAAAGTAAGCCACCTGGAATCCGTCTCAGAGCTGGTTGAATTTCCACGAGGTTGCTGCTGGAAACCGTATAGCCAGGGAGAGGAACACCAGATTGTGTGTGTTGCTTTTAAGCTGGCATAGAGCTCCGGGAAGATCCTCCAGACTCCCAGGAAGCAGGACTGACTGAGCCTGAGCCCCCTCAACAGAGTGCAGGACCCCAGAAGCAAGGAAAGCCCATCTCGACAGCCAGGAACCGCAGTGTTGCTATTTGCGGTAGACGCGAGGAGCTGAAACACTGAAGATTGAACACTGTGATTTGAAGATTGCCGGTTCCGAGCGGTGACCATCCCATTGCAGTGCAGGAGTCCCGCAACATCATCCCTCTTGTCCCCACGACTGAGGCCCAGGAACAGTGAGATATGCAGAGCTGCACAGGAACAGAAGTCATCTGCTGCACTTTTTCTTCAATTCAAAAGGTACTGTTCAAAGTCTGAGAGAACTTACCTCTTGCTGTAGAGTTGCTTGTATCTTCTATCACTCACAAGACTAATGGCTTGTTGCCCTACATTTGATTCTTCTTTTCTTCAAAGACTTCTAAAACATTGTGCAAAGACTTTTCTAGTTACCTACCAGAAGTGCTTCATCCTATATAAGACTTTTGCCCATTGACTTTGGCCTAGCCTGTTATACTGAATGACTCTGCTGTGGGGATCCAAACGTATTTGCCTGCTTAAGAATATTTGTGGTCTCTTGTTGTTCTAATAATCTTTTCCTTTTACCAACTTATAACTACTCTAAATGCAAACCGTAAGATATTAATGTCCCCAGCTCCCTAGCTGTTGAAGTCACCTGAGGGTGTAGGTTGTGTCTGTGGGCCATCCCAAAAGGGTCTTTACTGATTTAGAAACTAAGAGTGTACAATACTGAAGTGTATTTGTGTGTTACTATTATATTGCTCCCTTCTGAAGAAGGCTTATTCTAACTGACTAATAAATTAATTAATAATTGTTCATTCAGGAAACCTTGAGTGTAAGAGTTTATTTGAATACTTGTCACTGTGAATCTCTGTGCAACTCCCCTACAGCTCACATTGACCCCTCTTGAGATAAGCCTGGCTGCTCAACACGCTACCAAAACTGTGTAGTACAAGCTTATACCAATGGTTGGGTTTCCTATACCTGTAGTCAGAGTTGTTTGTAGAGTTCCCAGAGGGTACTGCATGCAAACTTTGCCTGACATTCTGCCTTCTCGCTTCCTCTTCCCTGCTAATCTCCTATCTGTCACTGCACTGCTTAGCTGGCTACCCTCTGAACCCTGGGCCCAGGTTCCTGCCCCCCAGTTGCACACCTGCACTGCTGTCTGGCATCCCTGCACTTGGGACTGTATCTGTAGCCCTACAGTCCCCCTCACCAGAACTTCCAATCACCCGCACTTAACCCTTACACTGCCATCGGTTGGCAGCACATCCTTTTCTTGTTTTGTTTTGGTGCTTCTGTTGATCCTATGTCCTGTACTTCTCCGCCTCCTCTTCCCCCGGGACTTCTCCCCCTTTCCTCTCCCTGCACTTGCGCGATCTCAATGCCACTGGGCCTAGTAAGATCGTTTTCTTGTTCCCCGTGTTCCCTTCCCATGGCTCGTTGCGCCTTGAAACACTCGTGTATAGGCTGCTATAAATACAATATCATATCATACTCAGTCGGACCCAAGAAAGACGAAAGCTTGCCCTTATACTTGGGAGCAGGCCCATCTACAATGGCTTGAAGTAGGTTCATTTTGGATTTTATCTCAGGCCACGGAGTACAAAGCAAATGGCATACAAGTATTTGTATTGTATTGTATTTTTATTGCACTTTACACCAAAGCGATGAACACATTAAAAACAGTACAACAAATTGAAAGCACATCAGGCCGAGAGCAGATGTTTTTTTAGGTGAATCTTAAAGAGAGGGAAAATAGAGATAGTACGGTTAGATAGAGGGAGGGCATTGCAGATCTTGCTGGATGCTGGCAAACGCCATGACTTGACCATTCTCAATATTTCCTGTGCCATCCTCGAGTCTGTCAGTCCAATACAAATAGTCTCAAGGCACCATCCATTGTGGTGAAACCTGGAGCAACTATTCCATGCCGAACGGAGCCAGTGAGTACATTTATTTATCAGGGAATCCTTGGTTTCCCACTGATCGCTAGCATATTTGGGGACTCTATGCAGGAATAAACGTCCCCCCTCATATGAAACTCTCTTGCGTTAGCTACTCCGAGCTTGGCGTTGCTGGAATCTTGGGTCGCTGTGGCCGATGTGCCTGGGAGCAAATAAAGAAGAAGCAGACCCTGCCCCTCGTGCTCCTGCGTCGCCCCAAGACAAGGTACTCGAGCTCCAAACCACCTGGTTGTCCTCCTGCACGGGCCGTGGGGGTTTATGGCTATTCCTTGGTTGCTGGGCTAAGGTTTCCAGGCAAGTGGTAGGGCAGAAGGTAGACTCCGCTCGCATCGGGAACCCCTTTCCAAGCGGAAGAGTGCGTACACAAGGAATGTCGCTCAGGTTAAGGTCCGCTTGCTGGCTAATATATAGTTTTACAGGCGCAGGTTGAGTAGCCCCTATGGTGACCTCCAGGATCGGTTGACCACATTGATGCCCCCCCCCATGACCCCACACCCCTGGCAATACTCCAAGATGGATAAGCCCAAGCAACCTCTTAATATCTGCCAATTCTTTTAGGATCAAGTCACACTCAGAATCAGTTAAGTGGCCCTCATTAGCATGGACCACAGAGGAAGTCAGGGTATCAAATATACAAGAAGAGGCTATTGAGCAAGCAGGGCTGTCAGTCGACTGGTGACCCTTCCTCAACACATATGGTCTGCACCTCGACTTTATGAGCCTGCACCTTATTGTTGCAGGCCTTGGGCTCACTTTGGACTTGTGTGAATCCACACCCCCCTGAAACCTTTTCGGTGGAGGGCTAGGTGGTACGGTCTTAAGTGGGCATACTGTTACACCATCAAGGTTAATGGTTGTTGGTTTTAAGCCATCAGTTCTTTCAGGTCAGTGATGAATTGGTGGATGTCGATCTGCTCCAAAGCCAGCGACACAGACTGCTGGGGCAGTATTAGTTAGCGTAGGTGGCACATAAGTCCCAGCTTTAACCTTGTGTAGATCCAGCCCTTCTCCGTTCGGAAAAACCTCGGGTTCAGTGCTAGGAGTGACCGCTTCGTGGGAGACCGTGGTTTTTTGCAGGTTTAGGACGTTTTGATCGCATGCAAAAGTTTGCGTGGTCAAAAAGTTCTAAAAATGCTACCACCAAAGGTTCGAACACCAAACGTTCGAACCTTTGGTGGTAGCATTATAGGTAAGTATAAAATAATAAAAAGACTGCTGGGGCTGCGGGGGTGCCCCCGCAACACCCCGCTCACTATACTCACTATACTGTGTGGTATAGTGAGCGGGGTGTTGCGGGGGATATCCCCGCAACACACCCGCAACAAAAAAACAAAAAAAAAACGGGGGCTGCAGGGGTTTCCCCCACAACACCCCGCTCACGATACTTTGCAGTATAGTGAGCAGGGGTTGCGGGGGAAACCCCTGCAGCCCCCGTAGTATGTAAGTGTGTTCGCATGAGAAAGGTGCGAACTTTTGGTAGTTAGTACATTTCTTATGCGAACGATTTGCCCGCGGTAATTTCAGCCGTGGGCAAATCATTCGGATTCGTTTTGCAGCCCACGACGTCCAAAGTACCCCCCCCACCCAAGAAATGGTTTATTTCCTTTATTAGTTGGTAAGCCTCACCCATGAGTTTGGTGGAGCAGTGAGGCTGTGTTTTCAAATCAGCACCTAGAAATGGGGACAGCAGTTTTCATCTGACAGTCAGTATTTTCCTCTTTGGGTTGAACATATAAAACGTTTGTGGCAATAGAGGTGGATGAGGGGTTTGGGTTTGGTGGGGGTGGCGACCCACAACCTCAGTAACGGTGGCCCACAAGTGCCCTTGTTCCCCGATAAGCGAGAAACAAAAGAAAGCCCATGGAGGGAAAGTAATACAGAAGAAGTAGACTCACAAGGAAATACATGAAGAAGTAGACAAACAGAAGAATAGTGAATTGAAAAGTTTCAAATGATATAATGAATACCATAAGCGGTCCAGACTGCTTGTGCAAGCGTATCTGATGGTATGTGTCCAACTTTGAAAATAGTTTTGTGATGTATCTTGCCTCCTGCAAGATGTACCCTGGGCCAGTGATGTACAAGGAGCAGGAACCAGGCTGACCCAGGTAAGAAGAAACAGGAACATGCTCTATTGCTTCTTATGTCACATAGTTCAGGTAAGAAGTAGGAGAGAAGGTCTGCAGGCCTCCACCCTGGTTCCCTACCCAGCTCCAAGTCCTAACCGTCAGTTCCTGGAATCCTCAGGTCCCACAACACTCCAAGCTCTACCTGAGGATTCCACCAGGCCCCTGCACTCATACATACAATCAACATAACATCCAGGATACCACATTTTGCCTCTTTCATCATTAGTTTAAGTTCATTAATGCTTGGTAGGTAACTGCTTACCTCCTAATTCCGACTGTGCAAATCAATGGAGATTAGCACCCGGGGCAGAGGGCGCAGCCAATAGGGTTCCGCGGATCACGGGCTGAAACCTGTAATCTCAGCCCACGTTCCACGGGAACCCAGAGGCTGCCTCCCCCACCACAAGGCGCCATCGTGCTGCCCCGCCTTCCTGTATCTCTTTTTTTTCAAATATCCCAATCCTCCTTGCCCATTCAAATTTACCTTGTTGCAGTGGCAGCCACCTGCCCCCACAGCAGCTTCCCTTTACCGCTGCCATGGTCATAGAAGAGGGGTTCCACAGAGCCCCACCTTCTATAACCTTGGCAGCCATTTTGGATCAGTATTTTCCTTCACTGAACGGGATACGTGCAGTTTCCCGTTCAATTAATGAAAATACTTTTTTTCTCAGCACCCCGGTTCGCCCCTTTGGTAACACAGGGGGCTAATGGTGTTAACACCCCATTCCAAGGGCTGGAATGGGGGTAATGGCCCAGGACCCTCGTTAATCACCCTTGCTTTGCTCGGGTGCTTAACTTGGTCTGTCGGCCATTGGTACAGGGTGTTAACACCACGTTCTTAAAGCTTTTGATTAGGGTCTCTGTTAACTACTGGACTCAACCACATTGACGATTCAGCAGGTTCAATGGTGCTATCTTTCAACATTCTCTGCAGTTGCTCCTTAAGTGCACATAGTCCTTGATGATGCATTTTAAGTGATCTGTGACCAGTTTGGGGTAGTCCTGTTTAGAAAAGGTATCGCCAGTGCATGCCACTGATAGTCTTGGTGTGTGGTATTGGGGTCCAAATTGATATCTACTTTTACTTGGTCAGCACACGCCAACTATCCTAATAACTAGGTACTGGCTCCCCCAAAAACGTTTGCTTATTTAGTTTTGCTCACCTTGATGTTTTCTAGTCCTGCCAGTTCCTAAAAGGTATGCACTGACAATATGGTTAGGTCAGACATTCAAAAATTCAATAACCCTTACCTTCGTTCAGTCTACTTTAATAAGGGAGTAGGGATTTTTAATAATGGGGTGGGTTTCTTCTCTCCTGCACTTCCCATGCTAATGGTAATATGGGAAACTCATCAACGTTGCATGATCATGAGGTTATTTTGCTGTTTCTTATTCAACAGGCTTTGGCAAAGTTGCCTATTTTCCGGCGATTTCCCAAAATGGTTCCCTTTAGCTGTGCATTGCCTATCATTGGCAATGCGTTTGGAGCTACCAGATCTGTGACACCTCGTGAAATCTCTCCTCTTCTCTGTTCTTTCTGTAGAGTCACTGTAATGCCTCACCCCTAAGCCTCTCTCGATTTCTAGTGCATGTATTTCACTGGTCAATATATTTCCTCCCATTCTTCTTTGATGGCCTTATCTTGTACCTTTTTGTTGTTGGTGCGTACTATTAGCATGTCACTAATTAGGTCTTCCGTGCTCTCCCCAAATTCACATAGTGGCAACATTTTGCACATTCTGACAACATAGTCATCCGCCGTTCCATTGTACCTCGTTTTCTTGTGTAAAACCGAAGTCTGTGCACCACAATGATCAGATTATTTACTCGCAATCTTCCTTACTCTTGGTCTTACCCTTTCTTGTTCAAGTACTTACTTATGAGGTAACCTTACCACTCCTCAGGAACCCTTTTTTACTTTCTTCTTTTTAATTTCCCAGGCCCTGCCTCCTCACTTTGGGGCATATAGTGCCGCCTAGCTCACCATCGGTCAGTTGGAAGATGTTCCTGCTTCTGGCAGGGACTCAAGATGACGTCCTTGACATAGTAGCCCTACCTGACCAGGTCAGGAGGGGCAACAGTCCTGTGAGCCTTGGGCTGGATGTTCCCTGCTGAGCAGGGGTTCCCCCCTACCCAGGGCTGGCACTTCCAGAGGCCCTGCTGAGAAAGCGCATGACGCTTGAGTTGATGGATGGATCCCCCACCCCAAACTGAGGACCCTGTATCACTGAGGCCAAACCTCGGTGGTGCAGCAATCAAATATTATTCAGGTATGTTTGTAGTGTACTTTATTGGATGGAGAAGGAACAGCTACAATCATTCTCCTAGGACTATGTTTATGCTAATTATTTAAGAACATTTTGTCAGGATCATTTATTATGTGATTTGTGTAGTTTCTAAGTCATGTCTATAAAATAGGCAATTTTTTAAAGTTTTTGAAGTAATTTCACTTTGCTGTAACAAGGCGTGAGAGACAATATGGTCACATGTTGAAATAGCAGGATGAGCTCAAATCCCATCTTAACCTGAGAATCAAAAAATAGGTGTTCCTGGACAACTCGTTCAATCTCAGAATCCCAAACCTGTCAAAATTGCCAATACCCCAATCTTTCATAATAGTCAGCCCCTAAGAATGATGTGGTTGTCGGGGTAAGCTCTTCAGAAAAGCAACACCCTGTAATTTTGTTTGACTATTGGCGGCCTCGCTGCAGATGGCTCGGTGAGAAAAAGGTGGTTGGAGAGTCATTAGTGGGAGAGGCAGATGTAAAGCCTGTGGTGCTGATGGGTGAAGGTCAGAAGTACCAGGTCTGGTGGAGAACCCTGACAGTCTGCTTTCTATGGGTCTGGCGGAGAATCTTAGGCGTATGTAATCCACAGGAAAGAAGCCATGATCTGATTGACTAAAGCACTTTGGATGTGGTTAGATACTGATGTGGGAGAGTGTGATAGGGTTAAAGAGTAGAGCTTAGTCGTTGTTTGGTTACTGTTGCTATGCTAACAGCTAGAACCGTGGCAGCCATCTCTGGGGAGGTTTGTGTGTGTAGTATAAAATGCTAGGAGATCTTAGCGGTGAGTCGGTTAGTCTGGGGAACTGGGAATTAAGCCTTACAAGGCAAAACAACTTGCAATCCTGCAATCCTACCCATGGCCATTTGCAGACAGGTCCCTTTCTCTAGCTCACAATGCCACTTGTCAATCCCCTCTCTCTGTCTCAAATAGATACACTGTATCCCATGAGGAACAAAAACAAGCATCTGCAATTTCGCAGATGAAGGAGGGAACAATTTGAAAACTCCAGACATTACCATGAGCTACCTGTTAAGGGTTATGGAAGGCAAGACAGTCTGAATCAGAGGGCCACAGATACCCTTTTTACCTTCCTTACTATGTTGGTTGGCAGGATGAAAGATGCCTCAAACCTCACTAACATGTATTGGCGGCTGGTACATTTTTCAAATGGAGAGGCATACATGTTTTCCCTGAATATGTGAAGCGACTGAGCATAGCAAGAGAGCCCGAACCAACCAAGCAGGGTTCATTTGGTTCTCCCCTTGAGACAATTTTAAAAATATATGGTTAAAATCATTCTTATCACAATTTGGGTAAAAAGCCAGTTTGTAATGGGTCTTGTAAGGTAACACATGTAAAAATCCAATCGATTTAACAAGTCACCAGCATTGCACAGGAACATTTTCCAACTCCTTTTCATGATGCCGTTGCCCACAATGTTTTTTATTTTTTATTTTATTAGTGTACATAGTTTATATCAAACTTTTCACTATTTTAAAATCAATTGAAAAAACGAGAAAGGAAATGAAACACTTTATCTTTCATAAATCAACAAGAAAAACGGGAAAAGGTAAAAGGAATAAAATAAAGAAAAATAATAAAACAAACTAATTCTATTAGTATCTGTCAACATTAAAAACAGTCCAGTGCCATACACTATCTCTTAGTGTATATCATCACACTTTCAGTCACATTATTCTTGTTGATTTTCTAGTTTCCCTTACCACTTTTCTTCTAGCATTTTAAATGTATGCTCTAGGAATTTAGCTGTTGCATAGTTTAATTTCCTGTTTCTTCATTCATAAATAATTTCCCACCATCTTTTGGAATCTAGGCCACATACAACCGCTACACAATCATGTAAGTTTGTCATTCTCAAGTCCTTTAGTTCTGGGCAAAATAACATCAGATGTAACGTTTCACACTTTTGTTTACACGATCTGCATTTTAGGCAAGTCCGTTCTTTACTGTATCTTGCCAATGTGGTCTTATTACAAAGTACATTCAATCTGAAACACAGCAGCAAATCTCTCTGTTTACAATGTGGAAACATTTTTAGATATTCCGGTAAAACAGTAATTAAGCCCCAATTTGTTTCCAACAAAGTATGGGTCCGTGATCTTGTTCTTTGGGCTTTGGTTTTTAACCAATCTTCTGCCCAGGTCAGTCTCTTGACAACTTTTTGGTTGTCTATTAATGTATTCAGCTCCGTTCCCAATTTACTGAGCAACAGATCGCAATCATTTTTCCATTCTTCAACTACCTTCTCAATGGCTCCATTATGGTTCGCTCTTAATACTTCAAATTGTGGTGGGCAAATACTGAGCATAGTCTTTCTCTATAACATTAACTTATTATAAGTTATATGGGCATACAGTGAAGACAGTCCCAATTCATGGCGAATTACTGCAATAGGGGTCGCTTTTGGTAATGGTAAGATGTTTTTCCAAAAAAGTCCCTCTAGGGCTTTACAGAACTCTTCTTTTAAGCCCATACAGGTCTCGCTATCATATGTCAGTGATGGAATGACTTTTTGTCTGTAAAATATAATTAGAGGTTGTAGTGAAAACCTCCCATATCTTTTATTTATGGTTTTGCCTTGAGCTATTAATCTTTTAGCTTTGGTTTTCAGTATGTTCATCCAAGGATCTTCGTTCTTTACAGAGCTCAATTGTACACCTTGGTACTTTATTTCACTACTTGGTTCTATATATTTTCCATTTAGGAGCCATTTTTCTCTTTTATTTCCTTTCCATCTTATATCACTGAAAACCATAATTTCGGATTTTGTCGCATGTATTTTCAGCCACAGATTTCTCTAGTAGGTTTAAAGACCTTTGTAAGCCTATCTTAGTCTGGTCTAAAATGATCAGATCGGCATACAATAATCTTCCTACTAGTGATCCATTTATTTTCCGTGGGAAAGACAATATTTTTTCTGGTATTCTTTGTAGGTCTTCTATGTAGAAACAAAAGAGGGTAGCTGCTAACTGGCACACTTGTTTTAAGCCTTTTCTTGTTATGATGTTTTTTGATAAGTTGCCGTAATGATCCAGCTTTACTCTTAGTGAGGTATTAGAGTATCCATCTTTTATTGCTGTTAGGAGTTCTCTTGGGCATTCTTTCATCTCTAACTTTCTCCAAAGCAGATCTCGATTTATAATGTCAAAGGCCTTCTGAAGGTCGATACTGGCTAAGTATAACTTCTGTTTTTTATTGAAAGTTCTTTTTTTCAATAGAGCCAGTAACAGAATATTTAGACTGCAGCCCACTTGTTCGACAAAGCCGGACTGCCGTTTGTCATAACATTCGGTCTCTTTGATCCATTTCTTTAGTCGAATCAGAATTAATGTGGCAAAGATCTTACCTACACAATCCAGCAGAGCAATTGGGCGATAATTTGCAGGTTGCAGGCGGTCCCCCTTTTTAACGATGGGGACAATAATCGCAGACTCTGGGATACTTCCAATCTTGATTAATCTTTTAAATAGGATCTCACAGTACTCTGACCATTTTTCCGGGACTGTTTGTAGTACTGCATTGGCTAGGCCATCGGGGCCTGGTGCCGGCGAACTACTTGCTTTATTGATCAAAATCCTAATGTCTTCTCTGTCGAAATCTATATGGCATTCTTCCTTGGTTTTTACAATCTTCCTTGTCCAAGTCAGAAATGTCTCCTGATTCATTAAACAGTTTTCCAAAGTGACTTATCCAGGAAAGTTCTGCTATAGGATTAATTAAGCAAGAGTTCTTTGCATTGTCTCTCTTATTTAGTAAATCCCATACATTTCTGGTGTTAGTATTATTTAGGGCTCTACACATGTGTTCTGCATCTTTCTGAAGAAGAATTGCTTTGTGTGACTTTTGCCAATTCTTATATTGTTTGTTTTTATCTTTTTTGTAAAAGTTATTTTTTCTGTTGGTGTCTTGATCTTTTTATCGACCTTATATCTTGCCTCAATTGTTTCTTTTGTTTCAATACTTCTATATCGTATATATGTTTTGGCTTAAAGAATGGTTTCATTGCCTTAAAAGTTGTTTCTTTAAAGCTCTGTAGTGTTAAGTTATATTCTGCTGAGTTGGGATCCTCAGTTTGTAGTAATTTCAAATTCTTTATTGCTGTTGGTATATCCTTTTGTTTTAATCGAAGACGATTTCTTCCTGATTCAAGGTCAACCTTCGCATCCCACCTGGGTTTTTCCACTTTCTTACCTTTGATTACCGCGGCAATCACAAGGTCATGATCACTGTGTGGAGTCGGTATTACACTTAACTTTACCGTTCTGTGAAGTAGATTTTCAGATGTAAACATATAGTCTAATGTTTCATATGTTTTGCCGTTTTACCAGTAGTGGCTGGTGGTATGTCACTTATCATATTACCATTTAATCTATGAATTCCTCTGACTTCCATCTCTTCCATTCAGCTTTTCCTACGAGCACATTTTTTCCCTTATGACTGGATTTTAATTTTGAATTTGTCCATTCTTCCTCAAAGCAGTTTGCGTTGAGGTCTCCACAAATCATTATGTGGGTGTTGTAGTATTTCTTTCTCATTTGGTCGATCCAGTCAGTTGCTAAATCTATGAAGTTTTTTCCTTCTTTGTTAAGTGGGTTCCAATAGACATTTAGCACTAAGAGTGCTTCATTTATTCTGTCAACACCAGTGTCTATATATAAAACAGTTAACTGTATGTGTGCACTTATGTTTATTGAATCTGCTGCAGATAAACAAGTTCCGTTCTTAATTAAAGTATTCAATCCAGCTGATGGTTTTCCACTCTCCCCGCCTTTTGGGGGATTAAACAATACAGTTTATCCGTCTACCGGGGTGGGGGGTCCTTTAACCAAGACTGTTGGATGCAGATAAGTTCCAGTTCACTTATGGGCTGTTTATTTCCATTGAATAAATGTCTAGAACCCCTGGTGTTCCAGCTTCCTATCTTCCATTTTTCTTCAGTGGTTGTCTTCTTTTGCTAATTTTCAATTTTCTTTGCCAAGGTGCCAGCCAACCAATTCCAATGTTTGGGATCTTCTTTAGTTCCTGACTTTTTGGTCGATGTCTGGTCTATGAGCAGCATGCCTTTGATAGTAATCTTAATTTTATTAAGATGTTCCTTTTCTTTGCTCAAGTTTTGATTTATTTTAACATTTATAAAGCGCACCGCTGTCATGCCCGCGCCGCTGGCACACGCATTGGCAACCATCATGGATTACTTGGTACTCATTCATCCTCCTAATACTCTTTGAACAACTCCTATTCACGCCTTGTTCTTTAATTTTCATTTGCTCGACTTTGGTTCTTTCTTATTTTATTCAACTAACTACATTTACCACAATGCACCTTGCTACAGTCCTCAACTCCTGGCTATTCTCATTCATCGTTATTGGGACCACAATCCCCAGAAGCCCTAGCGGCCAGTGCTGCTTCCACCTGCTCAGGACCAGAGAGGGAGGAGGCAGATTGTCTTCAGGTGTGCTGCTCCAGGTGCTGTCAATTAGCCTGCCTCAGAACAGGGCAGGGCTGTATATAAGCAGCTGCCTGCAGGAGCACAGTGTCTTGCATCTTGAGATCTCCCCGCTCCTGTTTGCCTTGACCCTTTACTTTGTATGCTGTTCTGTTGCTGCATTATCCTGTTTGATCCAGTGCCCTTCTGGGCTCCTTGCCTTGCAGCCTGCCTCACTCCAGCTGCCTACGGTCCTTGTCCTCTGGGCTCCCTGCCCTGCAGCCTGCCTCACACCGGCTTCCTACAGTCCTTGTCCTCTGGGCTCCCTGCCCTGCCGCCTGACTCACTCCGGCTGCCTACAGCCCTTGTCCTCTGGGCTCCCTACCTTGCAGCTGGCAACCCTCTGCTGTCTCCAAACCCTTGTCCTCTGGGCTCCCTACCTTGCAGCCTGCACCTCTTCGCTGCCTACAGCCCTTGTCCTCTGGGCTCCTTCCTTGCAGCCTGCTCCCTCCGCTGCCTACAGCCCGTGTCCTCTGGGCTCCTTCCTTGCAGCCTGTCCCCCCCCGCTGCCTACAGCCCTTGTCCTCTGGGCTCCCTGCCTTGCGGCTTGCTACACTCCTTTGCCTTACAGCCTGTTTTACACTTAGCTGCCTACAGCCCTGCTCCTCTGGGCTCCCTACCTCGCGGCCCTATTCTTTTGGGCTCTCTGTCTGTCGCCTACTACTAATCTCTCTCTGTCCTGTTCTTCGGACTCCTTGCCTTGCAGCCTACTACAGTCCTCCGCAGTCCACTACAGTTTGCCTGCACCTAGTCCCACTCTTGACTGCAGACCTGCTTCCTACTTTGCAACCCTTCTGTTTTCCTGACTGCTGCTCCCTTGCTCTCTTGAGTCCTCTGTACTCCACCTTAGGTTATCTACTTCAGTCTAACTGCCTTTCCTTCATTTCCTTCTGCTAGATTGCTCATTGATTTCCTTTTCGCTGGATATATCTGTTCTTGTCTTCTCATGTGTCTTATGTAATCCTTTTGTACAGAGCTTGCCTGTTGGTTTCCGGCAGGCAACCTCTGCCCCTTCCCTTGTCGCGTTTTCAGTGTTACAGACACCCACTGCTGTTTGTTCCCAGCCATGAGCATACAGTGTGGGCCTCTGTTATAGCAATCTGTGCAGAAGGCTGGAGTTTCCTAAGGCTCGTGGAACACTCTTTCCTATTTCAGCATACACCCCAAGAGGGAATCCAGTTTGTTTGTACCTTTGTATCTTTTGCCCCTTTTGGCTCACAGCTACAGTTTCCTACTCTTCTTTCTTGTTGAACTTCCTGCTGTGTGTGCTTATCTGCTAGCTTACTTCAACACAGCCACCCAAAACCTACCTGGGGACCCTGTGCCACTCTTGACAGAGTGCCATGCCTGACAACCGCTCCCGAGGGAATTTGGGCACTGGTTTACATGAAGGCAGTGGTTGCCAGGTTGCAGACACGGCTAGCACATTAGTTACAGTTAATGGTTACAATGGTTATAGTCATAATTGATACGTGCAAGCTATCTAGAGCTACATTTCTGAAGAGGGTTGGTGTCAAGACTGGTAGAGTTGGGCAGGTTCCGTTAAGCTTGGATTAGCCAGTATTATAAACATGGATAAGCCAGTATTATAAACGTTTTCATGCTGGCTACGCCATATATCCATGTAGGCTGCATCAATATTTGCCCATATTACCATGTAAGAACTGTGGGAAGTCAGAATCAGTAGACGGACAACTCATTTTGGTTTATAAAATGATGGTTTTATTTCAGTTCCAAAACCACATTCTAACTCTATACTTCTGGTCCCTATGCTGAAAGAAAGAAAAGAATTCAAATGGGTGCACATCAGGATTTGTGCAAAATAAGTCTTTCCACCATCTAGAAACCTAAGCTAGCCCGATCCTTGGTCCTACCACTAAAAAGGAAAAAAAATCTAATGTAAACAAAAAATATCCTACAAGACATCTGCCCAAATGATATGCTATTGGCTGGCTTCTGGCCCCCACTGTACTGTTGTTGGATTAGACAAGGCTGCTTGCCCTCAGCAAGGTGCCACTATTTTATTTCATTTATTTATGTATTTATACCGCGCCGCAGCCCACCGGTATTGGGGCGCCCCAAAGAGAAAAAGACGTTTTCTTACATGTAACACGGGACAACAGTTTGATTAATAGTTCTGTACTACTCTCTTGTTGCTATTTATTTAAAAAAAGTGTGTTTTCAGCTTTTTCCTGAAACTGTTGTAGTGTCTTTCAAGCTTAAGCTCAGATGGAAGGCCGTTCCAATTTTGAGCTATTTTTACAGGTAAGGATCTGCCCAGGCCATTTGAGCGTTTGTATAGTGGGCATTTGATCTGAGACTGTACTTCTTATCTTAAGGATCTTAGCGATAAATATTTGAATGATCTTTCTTTAAGATAGGCTGGCGTTTTTACGAAAAGGCATCTATGAGCTAGTGTCAGGCTCTTGAAAGAGAGCCTCTCTTTGACGGCAAGAAGGTGAAGGTCCTTTCTATCGTTGGTAATATGGTCTCTCCTTTTTTTCATCTTAATGATTCTTACCGCGTTGTTTTGGATAACCTGACAATTGGTCAAACATCTTTGGCTGGCACCCAGCATCAGTGTATTTCTATATTCCAATCTCGATAAGATTGTCGCTCTAGCAATGGTGGCACTATTTTCCTCATTTAAGTAAGGTTGAATGTTCTTAAGTAGCCGTAGTTAATACTGGCAGTTTCTGTGTAAGTATGCCACTTGTGATTCTGCCCCCAATGAGGCTTACAAGTATAGGCCAAGTGCTTTTACTTTTACACTAACAGGGATGACTGTGTCCTTGATGGTAAAGGCCTTAAACTCTGGACTGAGTTTGGCTTGGGCTTGTCTGGACCAAAGATCATAAGCTCCATCTTCTTCCCATTCAAGCACATCCAGTTTTGTGCCATCTATGTTTCAATCATTTTGTAGGTTGCTTCTACCTTGGCGCTGTCTTTGACGTAGCACCCGCTCAGCTCAACCATCAGCTGGGTGTCCTCTGCATAGTTAATAAAGAAAACTCTGATGTTGTCAAGCACTATGCAGAGACACCACAGATATAGGTTGGACTAGGATCGCCAGCAGATGTTGTTGGCCTTTTGCCCTTAATTACAGTTCAAGTAAGAATGTTCATTAGCACAAGGGGTGGCGCGGAGGGGCGCAGCCAATCAGGTTCTGCAGATCGCAGGCTGAAACCTGTAATCTCAGCCCATAGAACCCGCAGGCTGCCTCCCCCGACGCAGGCCGCTGGGGAAACAAAATGCCCACGGCCATGAATAGCTCATTGGGCATGCGTGCTGGCGTACTACTGAACTGTCAAACTCCTTTGAGAGTTTAAGCCAGCCCAGGAGTGCTCCCTCAGCTGCAGAAGCAGCTGATGGAGCGCTCAGTATTGACACTGGGCTGGATCGGCTCCTCCATATGGGGCGAGGGTATGGGTGGGTCGGTGTCCCCTCACCCATTATACAAGCCTTTTTTTAATCTATGTTCATAAAATCGTGTGGAAACCATGCACAATAAGAATTGAGACTCATGCTCAAATTAATTAAGATGCTTGATTGAATCAAGACAAATAACCCTTCACTTAATAATGTCGATTTCTTTAAACAAGATGCCAATATGTCACAAATTGATTTCATATAAAAAAATTACTAAACAGATTTTTTAACTACCACTAGTAGGAACATCTCTTTTTGTGTATCATTTACCCTCCCCCAGTTCCTATCATTGTAGGCGACTCCCCCACCCCTCCTGTACTTTAGATTCTGCAACATCAGTGACTGTTTTAGGGACTTTAAATTTATATTTCATTGTTAACTTCTGTTAAACTATTGTGCCACTACTCCGGATCCAGAGAAACCAGTACCCAGTGACCCTGGACTACTTTCAAAATTAATTTAATATTTTATTTTACTCTGCTTGCCTTGTGTAATAATGTATAAATTATATTACATGCACTATACCTTTGCTCTAGCACATAGCACATTTGTAATATTATTGGTTTGAAAGCCTTTTTTGAACTATGTTCATAAAATTGTGAAGAATCTGTGCACAATAAGAATTGAGACTCATGCTCAAATTAATTAAAATGCTTGATTGAATCAAGACAAATCACCCTTCACCAAACCTCGATTTCTGTAAAACAAGATGCTAATATGTAATGAATTGATTTAGTATGAAAATATTACTAAATCGATTTTGATCTAACCACTGGTAGGAACATCTATTTTTGTGTACCAGTATCCCTCACTAATTATGGCCAAGCCACCACAGCTAACATGTTCAGGTGCTGTGCTAAGTGGCCAGCTAGGACTTATGCCTTCGAAGGGCAGGGCCTTGTAGAGGAGGTCCCAAATATGGCCTGCACTCCAGCCACCCATTTTGAAGTACCAGGAACGTTCACACCTAGATATGTGACGTATGATGAACAAATAAACCATTAGAGAGCCGCGTTAGGACTCTGCCCAATGCCCATCAGAAGAGCAACACCTACTGAAGTGCCAGTAACCACACAACCATGGACAGTAAGGTATCCATTGAGACAACCGTAGCAGCAAATGACACGAAATAAAGATTGCTTAAACACTGTCACAGAAGAAACTCAAAAGGCCTTAATTGAAGACGAATGGTGACGACACAAGGGCCCGGACAGACTCACAGATGAACGAACGACAACCAAAAGATGACACACAAAGATGAAATATCAAGAATAAGGATATCATGAACTTAGAAGGAAGCACGATGTTGAAACATATAGAAACTTAAACTGTCAAACAGGATGAAAATATTCAACCAGCTAAAGCCTGTACATATGCTTGCAACGAGAGAAGCTAAGAAAACAGTGAGGCTTGCTATGCTTAGTAGAAGAATTGAGCGGCAAGCACCAACAATATATCTACCTCAACAAAGCACACTATATAAGTGCGAGTCCACTTTATACAAAAGCAGAACTCACCCAGGTTACTAAGGGTCAAACAGGACAGGATTCGTATCCCAGCTAAAACAAGAGGAGACAGCGGAATCAAAACTCAGCAAAGAGCATTCCGTGCCTGGGAAATCGAGGTCAAATCAAGAGAGGGAGGTGGACAGTAATTTCAGAGAATCGAAACTTAAGACCAGAGCAGCCTGCCCCGTGAAGGTCAAGATAAGGAGGCCCAGGCAGGTGGCAGGCCTAAATGAGAATTGAATGCACAAATAGAAGGAAAATGAAGCAGATTCATGGTGTACTTACACGTGACCAGCCAAGCACGAAGAGGCACCAACGTCTGATGTCACCCAAAACAGGAGATACCATAACTTTTCCTGACAAGAAGCTACAGTTTCGAGGCCGACCACAGCCAACTAATTGACACATAGCCATTCGAGTACTGATTGATGGAAGGGAGGCTGGGTGAATCTTGGGGCATCCTGCATCTGGGTGACCATTCTGCATGCTGCTAATTAAAGTGGAGATTTATGCTTGAGGTTATAGCCAGCCCAATCACAGTGGACCAAATAATCTAGGGTCATATAGCTAGTAGAACCAATGAGACATCGTACTCTTAGTGACGTCTACATGTGTAATGTTAGACAGTTAGAGGGAAGGGCGCAGATGCCCTCCTGATAAGGATTAACCAATCCTCACACTCCGTTACCATATACAGATATAGCACCTATACTTAAGTTACCTTTTCCAACCAATAGAATTGCATGACAAACTTATGAGTGTTACACGTCAATGATGACGAATTTTGGGTATAACTGTTACTGTTTGAATGAAGATCGTTGGGAGTTGAAGCTAGACAGGCTATTGCATCACTGTTGATTTCCTTGTTTCACTGTTTTTGTACTTGTGATTAAACGGACTCCGCTTTGCCAAACCATGGAGTTGTCCTTATTGATTGGTGTTGGAGTAAGAAATCCTGCACCCCTTCCACCTCAAGGTGCAGCTATCTTTTCTTAAAGTACTCGAGGGCGAGCTCTGATTCTATGGGCCAGTCAGGGGTCACTCCCCCTCCTGTACACTTGGTAGCAGAGGATGGTTGGAAACCATCGATTATTGATTAAAATAAGACACCTATTGACCGTCAACACTAAGTAACTCTAGGTCCTCGGCAATATCCTTCGCCATTCGGCTCTGTAGACTGTGAAGCTCCCCGTGGACAATGGTAGTGTAACTGACCCAAGACTGCAGTCGGGTCCTGAAGGGACCCGTTTTAAAAACATATCCCTTCCCATTCCTACGGTCAGCTGATCGGACGAAAAACCTGAAGGAGGCGGTAACGGAGGCGGTGATCCCGAGGGTCCAGAGACGAACGGTGCGAACAGTGAGTGAAATAAAAAATTGAGTGCTTTGGCAAATGACGTGCACCTTAGAACAAGTAAAGGGAAAAGGTAATGGAGGGAGGAGGAAAAAACAAAATAGTCAGAAGTAGAGACGACTATATATATATATATATATATATATATATATATATATATATATATATATATATATATATATATATATATATATATATATATATATATATATATAGGGATAATGACATGAGAATAATTTAACAAATAGAGAATACCGGGGTGGACATCCGAGAAGAGAGAGGATACCAGGGCGGACACCTGAGAAGTGAGAGGATACACTTTATTCCTGCGCTTCAATATAGCGGTCAGAAGAAACATGAACCCAGAGCCCCACATAATGGGGAACAATTAAGCTACCACCACGTTTAAAGACATTGTGAACGGGGATGGTTTAAACTCCATGTAGGTGTAATGATTAGAGGCAGAGATATTTGTGTCCAGCTGGTGTCTGTCTAGTATGTTAAGTGTCTGTCCTATATGTTTTGTGTGGCATCATTTGTGAAATTGTTATTACGAAAATGGGTTGAAAAATTGTTGAGCGATTCGATAATTGAGACTGAATCACACCTGAACTAAATGTTTTTCGAGCAAAGTGGTTATATAAGAGATTTTTGTCTGGTGGAAATTTTGGTTTGGAGCTTGCAGTGTTTGGTGCTTGCTCATATTGTTACAAGGTGTTTTGATCACACAAAGTATTGACAAGTGTTGTATAAGAGGAAAGAAAGCAGATATCAACATGGAAGATATAACTCCATTAGCACACTTATGCTAACAGTTGCCGAAACATGCACCCAAGCTAAAGAAGTATAGCACCGAGTGGGTTAAAGGTACTGCCCACAAGATGTTTATGCCATGGCCACAAAATGGGTCTTTATCCAAAGCCGCTTTACAACACATGACGACATATTTGCATGCCACATATACAGGCAAAAAGCTAGAGAAACGGCTTGCTGTTCTAGAACTTTGGAAGATGTTTGAACAAGCAAAAGAGGAAGAGCCACCAGCAGATTGGATACTTAATGTATGCACAGAGGGGGGGTGAGACGCCTACCGCGCCACCTGCCCCGCCTGAAACAGAAACCGAAGAGAGTAAGACTGAGGGACTCTACCCATTAAGAGAGTTTAAAGCAGCCACAGGTTATAGCAACCCCGCGTATGAGTCACCTACATATAGTAGTGACGAAAATCAAGGGAAGGATAAGGACAAGAATCTTACCTCCGCAGTCCCGGGGGACAAGGGGTGATGCAATGATGAAAGAAAGGATCAGGCACAGGTCAAGTGCATTTCTCGACAAGGAGATCGAGGGAAAGAAATGGAAAGGAAGTGAAGACAGAACTGATGAGATAACATTCGCAAAAGACGAATGAATGGGAGGACAAATCTTATTGAAACTCGGTTGGGAAAGGAAGTGATGACGTGAGACCTAAAGAGAGGTTAGATGAGGCACAGAGAAAGGAGAAAGAGAAGGAGTTAAGGGACAAAATGATTAGAAGGAAAGATAGGCTAAGGCGAGAACAGTTATATCGCGAAGAGAAAGAAAAACAGCTCGATCGCAAACCAGGAGCAGCCTATGATCAAGACAGACAGAAACAGCAAAGGTTAGAAGAAGAGCAAAGGGTATGTGGAAAAAAGGATAAGGAGACGAAGAGATGAGGAAGTTCAAAGGGCAGATGAACGCAGTGATGAAAAGGGAAGGGAAGAAGATAGGGTCAGAGAAGAGGCGAGGAAGCGCAAAGAATTTGATGATGATATTGAACGTAAGCGGAGACACAGTGCACGCAATCTCGAATATTTGGAAAGGGAAGTTAAAAAACCTGATCCAGTTGTAGACTGGAAAGACATTGAAGAATTCTTTCCTGCGTATGATTCAGTACCAGGCACGTCTAGGGCAAATATTCAAGATGACTTCGACACCAGAAGCATCGGGGAAACGATCGATAAAATATATGATGAAATGAGGCTAAAAAAAATACCCCACGGAGAGGGGGAGGGGGAGCGCCTGGAGAGCACTCAGCTATATGACACGGAGGATGTCACCTGAAGTAGTGGGAATAGGAAACTGTCCCTGGACAGATTAGAAATCAGTAGAAACGATGATGACACAAGAAGTTGCGTGAATTGGGAACAAACAATGTCCGACTCCGAAAGGGAGGAGCGCGAGGAAAATGAAGAAGGGAGACGGCGCGAAAGATGACTTCGAAGGGAAAGAGGGGTACGATGGTCAGACACTAGCGAGTCTGCACTGAGGGCATCAGATTCTGCTGCACAGTTTGACCGGCATGAAGGAATACCGCATGGTCAGAGGGGGGTGTCGTCACCGCCCTACATAGACAGATTAATGACATTGCCAGGTAGACGGCGATGCAGGAATATTACACCTGCGATAGACAAGAGAGCTATGAGAGAAGAGAAAGAGGGCTGCACATTCCAATTTCCACTACTAGAAAAAGGGGGAGCAAGACCACAATATATTCCATGGCCACACATGGATCGTGGAAACCTGAAGAACAAGCTTCCAATGCTGACATCGGGAGCCGGAAAATGGATACATGAGTTAGAAAAAATTACAGGAGGAAACATGCTAGCTATAGGGGACATTAAAGTTCTCCTGATTGCCATACTTGGTGAGAGAGCAGACGATGTGTGGACACGGGCAGGCTATCCTGGTGTAACCACAATTAACATTGTGCATGACGGAGCTCCATTTAAAAACTGCAGAGCAGCAGTATGGAAAACGCTACGAGTGCTTTACCCAGACACTTCCTATATGGGAGCTATAATGACTCGAAAAAAATGAAGGAGTCGGAAGATCTGTTAATTTATATCCAGAATTTCCAAGACACGTGGGTGCTCGAAACGCATGAATCTTGGAAGAAATCAATACCTGTGTTTTACCACATATTGTGCCAAGGGCTGCCAGGACCAGTGCAGAAACAGCTCAAGAAATTGGTAGGAGTTGAGGCTAAACCTTGGGCTGTAATACAGTTGATTATCGCACATTACTGTAGACTGTTGCAAGAAAAGAATTGGAAAAAAGAGGCGACTTAGAAAGGGTGAGGAAGCGAAGCTGGTGCAAAAGAAATTATCAAAGTATGCTCTTGAAGGAGCCATGCTAACTAACGCAGCTGAACAAAACATGCAGCAGGTGGTTAACCCGCAACAGAATAACCAGGGTAACATAGGATTTTACCCGAGGGGAAGAGGATTTAGAGGAAGAGGATGGCAGAGCAACCAGGGAGGTTTCCAAAATAATCAAGGAGGCTTTCAAAATGTGCAGAATGGTAACCAAGATATGTCGAATGGACAAATGATCTGACCACCGCCAGTATGTTGGCTGTGCGGAATGACAGAGCATTTGGCGAGCATGTGCAGAAGTCAAGGCATGTTGCAGAATGGCCAAGGAATGGGAGCAGGCACGGCAAATCCACCTGCAATCTCACAACAGGGCGTTGCACATAATCACATGGTGCAACAGCAAGCGCCAGGAGTGCAGCAAGGTGCGCAACAAGGGGTGCAACCACAGAACATGGGAAATTTGTCACAAGGACAATCCCAACAGACACCATTGCACGTGTCACACACGATGAGCACAGGGCAGGTCCAGAACCCTGGAAGGGGAAGCAACACTGGGAATGGGGAAAATCTGCAAGTGCACAGTGGGCCAAACTTATATATAAACTAGGACAGCTCACTGGGAACCCTGATGTGCTCTATCCTATCAGTGACACCAGACCCTCATAGGGCACCTAGGGTGGATGTTGTTATAGGGGGTAAAGAATATTCCTTCCTAGTGGACACGGGTGCGACACGCTCGTGCATACGTGAAGGCAAGTTTTCCTTGTCCGGCAAGGCCATAGATACTCAGAGTTTTACAGGAGCTCACAGTTGAGTTCCCTTTATAGACGCTCTCCCAGTTTCCATAGGAGAGTGCGAAATGAATGTGCCTTTATTGTATTCACAGCAGACCCCAGTAAACATTTTGGGTCGAGACTTGATGACAAAATTGAACATGACAATTTCGTTCACAGAAGCGGGCATAGTATGTGCCACTCCAGGAATACACTGTTCAAATGTATGCAATGCCGGCCCGATTCTGTTCAGCTACTGACCATACTGGCTGAGAAAGGATATAAGGTTGACAAGGAAAAGTTACCATATTGTCAACAGGAAGTGTTATACATAGGCCAGCTGATCTCTCATGAAGGAAAGAAGGTGACCCCAGAAAGGGCTGAAGCAATATTGAACACGGCTAAGCCACACACGATAAAGCAAATGCAGAGCTTTCTAGGCCTGTGTAACTACGTCGGGCATGGATTTTCGATTACAGCTCGTATACTAAGCCTTTATTTCAGGCCCTAAAGGCGGCCCAAGTGACAAAGGAAAACATTGAATGGTCTGAGGGGATGGAGAAAGGGTTTACTGAACTCAAGAGAGCGATTTATATGGCCTCCGTTTTCGGAATTACCAATTATGCAGAGGTATTTTACCTGTTTTCACATACAGATGGCAGCGTTATGACGGCAGTGCTCGCTCAAAGAATGTTGCTGGGGTACAAGCCCTTAGCATATTACAGCGGGAACCTGGACCCAGTTATGAAGGGTCACTTCCCATGCAAACAAAGTTTAGCTGCCGCAGCGTTCGCCATAGAGAAAGTGACAACAATTGTAATGGGATGTTGCATGACGTTATACGTCGAGCACTCATTATTTGCCATTATAGAGAAACCAAAGGGCACATTGACATCTCAGAGAGCTTCTGCTTATGAAGTGATCATATCAAATCCATCGATTAAAATAGTCTGATGCAAGATAGTGAACCCAGCTATGTTTACAGCAGAGCCGGTCACTGAAGGAGAGCCGATACATGACTGCACGAATTATGAAGAATTATATGATGAAATCCCCAGGGTAAAAGAAAATGACTTGGCGAGAGGAGAGCTTGTCTTTATTGGCGGTTCTTCGAGAATCAACCAAAATGGTTACGGGTCAAAGGATCGACAGTAAAAGGATTGAATGGTCAAAGGGTGGACACCAAAGGACCGAAAACCAAAGGATCAAATTTTTTATTTTAATTTTTTTCAACTTTTTTTTACTTTTTTTTGTTGGGGGGCTCCCCCCCCAACCCCTGTTTTTTTGCTAATAACCATTTTATTTACCTATACGAAAACCAACCAAAAAAAAATGTAATTAAAAAAAAAAATTCAATCCTTTGGTTTTCGGTCCTTTGGAGTCGATCCTTTGACCATTCGACCCTTTTTTTTTCGATCCTTTGATCAGACACCAACCAAAATGATGGGCAAAGATACACAGGCGTTGCTGTGATGAAACACACAGCGAATGGAGAATTTCGAGTACTTGTTAGTGTGCGAATATCATCTCACTACTCAGCACAGGCTGCAGAATTATTGGTGTTGATACTCGCCATTGAGAATCATGCAGACCAGGAATTAACGGTGTACAGTGACTCCGCCTATGTGATGTCAACAGTGCACGCAGGATTAGCGTGCTGGAAAAGGAGGGGCTACCTCCGAGCAGATGGCCCGCCAGTGCAGCACGCAGCCTTATTGGACAGGCTGATAAAGGCACTACAGCTCCCAGTGGGCATAGGGGTCGTGAAATGCGCCACTCACTCCAAGGGGACAGATTTTGTGTCACGCGGAAACCACGCGGCAGACACGGAAGCCAAGCGTATGGCATCCAAAAGTGAGACGGTTATGGAAGTGGAGTGCACCCATGAAAGGATGATGGTAGCACGAACCACACCAGAAGCCTATAGCAATCTTGGGCAAACGCAACTAATGGAACTCCAAGGGGAGGCACCACGGGAAGAGAAAAACCTGTGGAGATGTTGAGGGTGTTCTTTAAACCCCTCTGACAGCTTGTGGCAACAAGACAGCACTCGTAAACCAGTAATGCCTGTAGCCCTACTAAATATAGTGTTGGAACAGTTGCATTACCCGACGCACATGACAAAGGAGAATCTAGCAGCAACGCTCGCGGAAGACTGTTTATACCGAATTTAGCTGAGCATGTTGCATTCTTTATGGTGAGCTGCATAATCTGCCAGCAATTCACCTCTGGGCACACATTAAAAGTTATGAGAGGAGTCATCCCCAGGCCAAATGGGCCTTTTCAGCACTTGCATGTCGATTATTTAGACATGATTCAAGTATGCAACGGGTACAGGTACTTAATTGTTGTGGTGTGTCCATTCTCTAGATGGATAGAAGCAGGTCCATGTACACACCCAAACTCTACCTGTGCGGCCAAATTCCTTGTGAGGGAAGTGTTCCCTAGGTGGGGGGTGTGTGAAGTAATGAGATCAGATAATGGGGCTCATTTTGTAAATGCAGTCTTTGAGCAGATTAGCTTGCTGCTTGGTATAAAGCACAAGTTCTCGTCAGCGTATCATCCAGAAGGTAATGGGATCTGTGAGAGGCTCAACAGCTTGTTAAAGGAAAGGATAGCCAAATAGCTGAAGCTTACTCTAAAGAGGGGATGGTTGCACTGCCTTCCTCTGGCATTGTATGCTCTTCGGAACCAACTGGCTCCGACCATCATCTTATGCCACACGAGATAGCCACAGGAAGACGAATGTGCACTCCCCTGACACCCCGAGATAGAGCTAGTCGACCAGGGAGATTCTAGGAACTGAAATGCTAAACTATCTGAACTGCATGACATCTTGCCTTAATGTAATTTCAGACCAGCTGCAGCGACGACGAACAGGGTGCAAGGCAGCGCAGGACACAGAAAAAGACAATACATCAGTCACAGCTCAGGGTCTACGTACTCCACTCGTCTTCCCTGGAGATACTGTTTTGGTGAGAAATTTCACAAGGAAAAAGTGGGATGAGCCAAGATTCAAAGGACCATTCACAGTTTAAGACGTTACTCTATCTGCAGCAAGTTACAAGGGAGAGGAGCGTGGATCTTCCTGGGTGATATCAAGCCATACGTCGGAGGAAACGCCCTGCCTGCACCCACCACGAAGAAACTACGGACAACGGGGAAGAACCACAGCACATGCAGACGAGGCCCATGATGAGGAAGAAGGATGCATGACCAGCAAAGCAAATACAAAGAACCCTTTTGCAAGTTGTGGCTTAATTTGGACACTTCCTCTAAGCAAAATAGGGGATAAGGACATAAAAAACGGACACTCTGTGCATCATAGTTGCAGGGTGAAGAAGAAAATTGCACATATAAGCCACAACACGTTTTGTTGACACAAACTTTTGAACCGAGTCACACCTAAGCCTTGATGAAGGAAAAGACTATAGCAAACTTTGATCAAAGATATTTACATTGGAAACAAACACAGCATCCCGACTGATCTAGAACCGAGACTTTGTTTGACAGCACTTATGGTGTCCCACAGTAGAGATATCACAAAGGACGTGGTGACGTACTTCCACTTAGTGTAAGATCCTACCCGTCACTGTTAGGGAGGCTTACCAGTGTCACAGACTTTCTTCAAGATCTTGACAATGAAAAGGTAATCAGACACCTGCTTATTGTCCTTGCCGAAGCATTCATCGTACTCCCGGAGAAGGACATAAATGCTTCCACCACAGGTGATACTAGAGGAACTCATCAATACACTTTTCTTTCGCATAATCGAAGAGTGCCCATCTATTGTCGGAAGAACAACAGAGACACTGACCTTTCTTCGAGATCCAGCAAACACTGAACATTTGAGTCATCTGTTAAATAAAATTAGCATTTTGGTCGCAATCCACGCAACCGGACAGTGCAAACATTGTTCACGTCAAGGAAAGAACACATAATCCTGAATCTCAACAAAGACCGGATGAATGTCCCTATCACTAGAAGACAGCAGATTAGTGCACAGTGTCTTTTTTCGCATAGTTGCTGACTTTCTGGAATTAGAGGGGAGACCTATGGAAGTTGACGTCCTCTCATTCATCCGAGATCCAGCTAATATCGCACAGTTGGGAATGCTCTTGCATGGAGTAAGTACCCAAGTGGAACTTTCAAATAATCAGAGAGATTATCTGAGGAGATTCTGAAGAAGACTTCCGCCGAGGGACAGATTGAGGGAGCAGAGTCAAGAACCTTATTTGTTATAACTGTTGTCACTTTTCTCTATTTCTTCATACTGACCAGTGTCCAACATGTCCTCAGGACTGAAGCAGATTAAAGGAGTGAACTGGGAACTCACACATTTTGAACATGCACAGTAAAAGTGTCTCATCGAAAATTAATATTTTAATCTATTTTTCCCATAGTTTATCAAAGGAACTGTATCCCGTATCAAGAGACAATTACCTCCCGCAAGAGGGGGGACACTTGTGAAGCACTTGACACTTTTTTGACACAGAACTCGGAGAACGATAGTGAGTGGGGGAACAATAACATTGACATTTGGCGAATGATCGAGATGGGGGCCCAGAGCAGTAACCTGGTCCTCCCACAAGTAGAAGGGCAACATCGCTTCTCTGGAAGAAAATGATGTCGCCTTACGTATCGAACTATAATGTACTTATGTATTGTATTTATCATCATTTTACTTTCGTTGACGATCAGAAGTGCATTTTTTATTGGTGTACGAAGCATTCCAATTTCAGTGCACCCACCTGATGATGTAGACATGAAAACCACAAAAGCACCCAGACCTTATATAGTCATTCCAGTCCTGAGAAAATCTGATGGTAAAGTAAATGAACTGGAAATGAATGTAATTAGCAGTGATACACACACACTTGAGGTAATGAATGAAGAGAAAAGCTGGAGACAGGGTCAGCACGAAATGAATGAAAACAGAGCACTAACAACTACACACACACGCACACACTGAATGCACACGAACCAGGCCAGATGGCAAGAACCTCAAACGAAAGCAGCAGAGAAGACGAGACTGTCTACCGAAAGAACGTTCACAGGAGAAAGTGAGAAGAAACAAGAAGAATTAAGAGGAGAGCCAACAGAAGCAGTCCTGTCAGAAGCCCTTAAGAAAACAGAAGCGGCCGCAGAAAGACTCTCCTCAAGGGCACAAATGTTAGTAGACCTTCTATTTCCACACCTGAGCAGAGCGAGAAAACGATAAGCGGAACTGAAGAACAGAACAACAGAAACTATATCACCCAGCACGCATATTCCAACACAAGGGACAAGTACCAGGCTTACAATACAACCAGATAGCGGACCAGTGCTAGGCTGGTTGGCATGAGCACTTGCACGCAGCAGAGAAAAAATGCACGAGGACCAGGAAAGAGCTGCCAGACTCTTGTCCACTCAAATGGCGCCGATGAAGAAGCCTGCACCATGGACCAGAATACCTGAGAACCTTCCCGCAAGGATAAGCCATACAGATGCATTTAGGGATGTAGTTGTAGCAAACTACAGGAAAGCCTTAAGAATCAAGAGAAGCATGCATGAAGATAATAATTAATGCAACGATTACCTGGACAGCACAGCACATCTAGGGAACAACATTTGGTACCAACACATGAAAGAAGTTTGAAGGCGAACTTCAGAAGGAGAATGCTTCGCTTGTGCACTTCTACCGTACAGCATGGGGAAATCCAAAATCTTCGTGGCTGTAGAAATTGATGTCCCGACAGCACATTGTCTGTCACATGTAGCAATGTGCAACACCAGAGGCCAGTTCATGGGAAGGGATACCTCATTGATATCGGCAACTGAGAAAGATTACCCCGATGAAGATGATTATGTTCAGGACATTAAGACGATAAATAGAGCTCATACTAGGAATCACGTGATCAGGTATGAAAAGCCTGAAGTCAAAGGAGCAGGAACAAGATGGCAAGTAAACCCGAGACTGAACGTCCAATGGATAACTCCAGAATAGGCTCAAATTTGGAAAAACAGAGTCCAAATGCAGATTTGGGGAATAGTGTTCACCAAACGGATGGGACGAAGGAGTGGTGATCTGCCGAGCATGGATGGTCCTTGGAGCCTGCAAGGAAGCAATAGAAAACTCACAGAGATTGTGCAAACCTTTATGGCTGAAACTCACAAGACTACTGACATGGGTAGAAGACAGAGGAGGACCCCTGCAGATAGTGCCACTGGAAAGCCCAAAATTGTGCTTCAGGAACAATGGCACAAGGAAGATGGGAGAGAATCGGAACTGCAGACTAATTTTTGAAGCTCCAGGAATGACTCATGGAACTGCAGTAATTATGGATCATTATTGGGTGTGTGGATCCAAAGCATACATCAGACTGCTAAAAAACTGGGGATGCATATGCACGATAGTGAATGTCCACGTTCCAGCACTAGTGATCCCGAAAGGTGACCTGAACATTGACAGTTTCCCGAAAGCAGACGCTCACCTGAGGAAGAGGAGATCTGTGGAACTGACAACTAGAGTGAAGAGAGAAAACTATTTCTCTGCCAAATCAGAAGAAGCATTTCATGCAATCCCATATGAGCACAGGCTATTCAGCCTCACCTCATCAGTGTTCGCAACAATCCTTATGCCGAGATTCCAAGTTGGAGCAAATACCATATGGTTGCAGATAACCAGATGGGAATTACTGCAAACCATCAACTCGACAATAAAAGGATTCAACGCAATCAAGGAACAGTTAAGAGCAATCCGATTGATGACTCTGCAGAACAGATATGTACTTGACATGATCACAGCTATGGATGGAGGTGTTTGTGCAAAAATCGGAGAATCATGTTGCACATTTATACCTTCTCATGACGAAGAAAACTGAACTTTAAGAGAAGCCATAGCTATGCTGACAAACCTACAGAACCAGATGATCAATGAAACTGACGAAGTTGATGATGGCAGCTGGTTTGGATCACTGTTTGCATGGGTTCCACAATGGATGGCAGACACAGTCAAGTTCCTAGGAGCCCTGCTAGTAATGATATTACTAGGATTTGTGTCATCAAGATAATAATTTCGCAATGCCAGAAAATTGCGAAGAAAGCCATAGGGATGAAGATCATGATTGATGTCAAACCAGGATGGAAGCCCGGAGATTTGACTGATGGGGAAATAAGAGACTTTGTGAAGGCAGGCGAACATGCACCAGATGGTACAAAGTTTCTGTATCCTAGGAAACGCAGAAATTATGAAAGAAAATTGATCTATTGCAGCCCAAACGGACAATGACAGCTAATGACATGGAACAAGGATGAACATGTAAAGACAGCGGGAAGCCTAAAAGGAGTGATAAAAATGGACTCCAAAGAGACAGTCCTTCACACCATCATGTACAAACCCAGAAGACGAAGAAGAAATGGATACAGAAGAACCAAGTAAGACAAATCCAAAGGAGGAAGCGGAATTGGTCGATAAACCGACCAGATGGGGGAGTGTAGAGGAGGTCCCAAATATGGCCTGCACTCCAGCCACCCATTTTGAAGTACCAGGAACGTTCACACCGAGATATGTGACGTATGATGAACAAATAAACCAGCAGAGATCCGCATTAGGACTCTGCCCAGTGCCCATCAGAAGAGCAACACCTATTGAAGTGCCAATAACCAGACAACCATGGACAGTAAGGTATCCATTGAGACAACCCTACGAGCAAATGACACGAAATAAAGATTGCTTAAACACTGTCCCAGAAGAAACTCAAAAGGCCTTAATTGAAGATGAATGGTGATGACACAAGGGCCCGGATACACTCACAGATGAATGAACGACAACCAAAAGATGACACACAAAGACGTAATATCATGAATAAGGATATCATGAACTTAGAAGGAAGCACAATGTTGACACATATAGAAACTTAAACTGTCAAACGGGATGAATATATTCAACCAGCTTAAGCCTGTACATATGCTTGTAACGCAAGAAGCTAAGAAAACAGTGAGGCTTGCTACGATTAGTAGAAGAATAGAGCGGCAAGCGCCAACAATATATCTACCTCGACAAAGCACACTATATAAGCGCGAGTCCACTTTATACAAAAGCAGAACTCGCCCAAGTTAGTAAGGGTCAAACAGGACAGGATTCGTATCCCAGCTAAAACAAGATGAGACGGCGGAATCGAAACTCAGCAAAGAGCATTCCGTGCCTGGGAAATCAAGGTCAAATCAAGAGAGGGAGGCGGACAGTACCTTCGGAGAATCGAAACTTAAGAGCAGAGCAGCCTGCCCCGTGAAGGTCAAGATAAGGAGGCCCAGGCAGGTGGCAGGCCAAAATGAGAATTGAATGCACAAATAGAAGGAAAACGAAGCAGATTCACGGTGTACTAACACGTGACCAGCCAAGCACGAAGAGGCACCAACGTCTGATGTCACCCAAAACAGGAGATACCATAACTTTTCCTGACAAGAAGCTACAGTTTTGAGGCCAACCACAGCCAACTAATTGGCACATAGCCATTTGAGTACTGATTGATGGAAGGGAGGCGGGGTGAATCTTGGGGCATCCTGCATCTGGGTGACCATTCTGCATGCTGCTAATTAAAGTGGAGATTTATGCTTGGGGTTATAGCCAACCCAATCACAGTGGACCAAATAATCTAGGGTCCTATAGCTAGTAGAACCAATGAGACGTCGTACTCTTAGTGACGTCTACATGTGTAATGTTAGAGGGAAGGGCGTAGATGCCCGCCTGATAAGGTTTAACCAATCCTCACAATCTGTTACCATATACAGATATAGCACCTATACTTAAGTTACCTTTTCCAACCAATAGAATTGCATGACAAACTTATGAGTGTTATATGTCAATGATGACGAATTTTGGGCATAACTGTTACTGTTTGAATGAAGATCGTTGGGAGTTGAAGCAAGACGGGCTATTGCATCACTGTTGATTTCCATGTTTCCCCGTTTTTGTACTTGTCATTAAACGGACTCCCCTTTGCCAAACCATTGAGTTGTCCTTATTGATTGGTGTTGGAGTAAGAAATCCTCCACCCCTTCCATCTGAAGGTGCAGCTATCTTGTCTTAAAGTACTCGAGGGCGAGCACTGATTCTATGGGCAGGTCCGGGGTCACTCCCCCTCCACTACAGCCTGTCAAGGCAGTTTACGGCATTCATTAGACGTTCATCAGGCATTGGTCGAAGCAGGGCCAGAATCCCTGCTCGTTTCTCCCAGAGGTGTATCTACCCTGCTGTTTCCCTCAAGAAACCAACTCTTTTCACACAGTCCAAAATGAAAGATTCTCCACCACCTCCAACAGCCACAACTCACCAGAGTTTGTCAGCACCAGGTCTTGGGCATTAGAGCGATGCTGTAACCATTCAGGGTTCTTCACAGTGAACAAGCTGTAGAAAAGAAAGTAGTTGGAGTTTGTATTCCTCAAAATGTGCAGCACGGTTGCCTAAAAAGCAGGGGTGGCACCGCGACTCCAGGGTGGGGGAAGAGCATTATGTTGGCATTGACAGAACAAGGTTTTGGAAAGGCAGTGGTGATAGGATGGACTTTCCAATAGCAATTCAATCTCAGGTTTGCAGTTTCTCTGGCCCCGTACTAGGTAAGGGTCTCAGGAAATTCCTTAGAAAGCGGTGTCACCTGGGGGGAAAAAAAACACATAAAATAACAGTGACCGTTTAAATGCTGCACACCCCAAAGTAAATTGTTTCTTGCCTCACTAATGGCAACACCACCTTAAAAAACATGTCCCTATTCTAACCTCAATTTGACGTGTCTATTCTGGGTGTGTTTTTATAGGACTACTTGCTTGCCTCAATACGGATTTGAAAAGGGGACCCCTGCACCTTTAGGCTTTTGCCAGAGGTGCTGTTGGGAATGTTTGTGACCAGAGAGCTCATAGATGAACAAAAGCATTGAAACGTGCACAATTCTTTGTACCAGCAGTCACTCGCACGTCAGAGGCTGCCTGGGGAACCAGAAATAAGTTGGAGTACAAGTTCCATTGGCAGTTGGCCCCGGTGGTTGGCTACTTAGGACGGAGGTGCAACGTCCTCGTTTGGGCGTAATTTTAGGAGTTAAAGGGTAATTCCCCCCCACCCCCCCAACTTTCATGGCACACCATTTTGTACCCATTCATTTGGCTGGGGCACCTTTTCTTCAGATGTCATGTCCACCCAACATTTTCAGCAAAGTTACTCCACTGAGCAGGCATCACATATCTGGGCACACGCACCAAGCATCATCAGTGATGGATTAAGAATGCTACGGGGCTACTACATAATTCTGGGCTGGGCCTAGGCAGCCATGCAATGTCACATCAGTACCTTGAAGAGTTGCCAGGGGAAACCCAGTCTTTAGTGGGGGCAGGGTAGGCCATATCAATGACCATGCGGTCCCCTTGCCACTTTGCTGGCACGAAGAAGGTCCCACGCCATCATGGCCTGCAGGCCTAAATGAGAGAGGGACCAGTCATTCCTCTTTGGGAGTCTACAGCCGTTCTGGTGCACGTGTCTGCAGAGACTCCTTTTATTAGCCATGGCCCATGTTAAAAGGGCAATACATATAAGACACATTCCCGTAAAGGGGAAACACACTTGGGAGGGTTACGCAGGCAGAGGGGCACGTCCAATGCCATCAACGTTTTTTTCTTTGATTTTTGCATAGGTCTTGTTGGCGCTGTGCAACTGACGTGTTTGGATTAGAGTGATTGTGGGGGCCAGAGGCGTGGCCCGGTAGTATGATTCGTTTGCTCAAACAGCGCTGTTGGACACTTTACTTTGTATCCTTATTTTACAGTCAGTCACAGAAACCGTCAAACTTAAACAGCCAATTCAATGTGTTTCCACTAGGGGCGGGTGGGCCTGTGAATTGGTGTGGACGCAGAGCAGTTTGAGTAAGGGTGGGGTCAACCGGTGACTCGTGTCATGACCAGGACTCCAGGAAGAGCCGAGCCACCGTGCGCGATAGGACAGACAGGAGGCGAGTAGCCTCATCAAGGATGAGCTACGTTCCTTATAAACATGTCCAAATGCGCGCTGAATCATTGTTTATGAATGCAAACCCGCCTGTGAGGGCTGTCCTTTCAGGTGCTAACAGTATCGGAAAAACGGGATTAACAAAAATGTAACCCCCTACACGTTTAATTTCTGCTCCAACACCTCAAGTGTTTGTGAACACAATCTCGATTTAGAAATAATTTGCCTCCTGCAAATCGTCGTGCCATGAGCTGAGCTTGTCTTTATGCTGAAGTGCTAAATCTGTATCTGGAACTTGAACCCAGGGCTCCCAGGGCCTGCAAAGCTTTTGTTTTCCATGGAAAGAAGAAAGCGCCAGCTTTGGATGCAGCTCTCAGAGGAGTAGGCATCACTGCGCTTGCCCAGCCATAGGGAACTTGACTCACGTACATTTCAAATGCTCTATATAGCGTGACGATAATTTAGTTCATAAAATAGTCTCTTCCGTTATCGATGTGTGAGGAATTTTGCTGCATTAGATCTTCATGGTGTAAATGTTTATATGTACTTAGCTTTTGATGAGGCTGCGAACAGAGGCTATGGGTCATGGTGGGTGCATGATTCTTGTACATGAATTGCTTGGTTTGTAATATTGTATTTTATTCTGCCTTGCTTTTACACTATTCTATCGAAATACATGTAATTGAATAAACAGAACAGTTGCACGGCAATCGATTATCACTACTTCGAGAGTTGTATTTTTAAATCAATCGTGGGGTAACTTTATATCTCATGTGCCTCAATCTGAAAAATCTGCAATTCAATGAAATAGAATAAAAATCCACTGTACTGATCAGTGGATGGTCTCGATTGTATATTTTTGCCACTTTCTCTATTCGCCACCTATTTGTTTGTGTAATCTGGGGCCAGGCAAAGATACCATAATAGTCAAAGCACAGCGTTCAGGTTTCAAAAGCTCATCCCTTGATAAAGTAGTACTTAAATACATTGTTTTTTCGAAATATAATAAAATCCAAAATGAGTCATCCAGTAGAAATCCATTGAAATGTCTTGCAATAATCAGCATACTCGTTGTCCCTGGAGTTATTTGTTTCTGTGCATAGAACCAGTGGTTTATGCAAGTCTTGCAGTGCAATATGGCAAGTACATACTTCTTAAAGCTTTGGCGTGATTAACTTGACATATATTTTCCCTTTTTGGATGAGGACCCATCTGCCCAGAACCTCTTTGACAAAGTGCACACATGTTCGCATATCCCTATAATAGGACGAATGAGAAAAGTATTAGATTCAATTGGCTTCTTCAGGGTTTTTTGTGAATTTAACAGAAGCAAAAAAAACATTTCTCCATCTTGGGGCCGGAATTTTAGCAGCTCTCAGGTGCTTTGATGACTACTTGTTTTCTTTTGTTGGTCGCCGAGATTGGTAACTTACAAATACGCAGCCTGTAATTATTTTTCTAATACACAAAAAAATGTAAGCTTCCAGCCATAGGTTAAGAGCTGAACTATAATGCTGACCAGCTGGCAGATTCGTTGTACCTCAAAAGCTTAGTTTTAACAATGCCCGGTCGATAAGTTCTTCTGTGGAGTTGATGCAGTCTTGTATCTTACACCTAAACGAATTAATCAATTCCACTGCACCCTCTTCAACCATTCGACCCAGATCACCATACAAAGAGTTGGAAGGTGACGAAATGATCTTTCCATAAATTGTCAGTTGTCTTCTTACATATCTATAATAAAGACAGGTTAAGGCCAACTCATGTAATGATAATATTGATATTTTATTTGTATCACGCTCGTGCACAAGTGTTTCAGAGTGTGAGGAGGCAAGGGAAAAACAAAAACAACGATTTTACCAGGCCCAGTGACATTGAGAATGCACAAATGCATGGGAGAGGGAAAGGGAAAAGTGCATGGGCGGTAGGGGAGATGTGGAAAGTGCTGAGAATACAAATAGATAGTAAATAATAAAAGCAGCGATTAGTGATAGTGCAGCCAGCAAGTGCTAGGATTAAGGCAACAGACAAGGTGTGTCTGTTAAGTGCAGAAAGAAAAAAAGGGGCGGGGGAACTGTAGGGTTACAGATACAGACCCCAGTGCAAGGGATTGCCAGGAGGCAGTGCGGGTGGGTGGCAGGCTGAGCAAGTAAATGGGCCTAAAAGTCAGAGGGTGACCAGATGCACGATGCCGAGACAGAACAGATCACCTGGGGAGAGGAGGCGCAAAGACAAAAGCAAAGATGAAAGTCTTGAGGCGATTCCGGAACCGGAGATGGTTCTCCTTGAGTTTCTGAGTGGCAGGGAGGCTATTCCAGGCAGAGGCCCCATCCGAAGACAGAGATCGACCCACAGCTCGTTTCTTAGAAAACGACTGACCCTGAGGGAGCTAGGTGTGGAGGAGTAAAGAGCTCGGAAGGGAAGGTATTTACGGAGGGAAAGAAC
Organism: Ambystoma mexicanum; assembly: GCF_040938575.1. Classification (NCBI taxonomy): domain Eukaryota; kingdom Metazoa; phylum Chordata; class Amphibia; order Caudata; family Ambystomatidae; genus Ambystoma; species Ambystoma mexicanum. The sequence goes on along the minus strand of NC_090941.1, from coordinate 944,295,029 downwards.
ATTAGGTGCCGAAAGAGCAAGGCCCAGAACTTTTCCAAATCTGGCCTTGTAAAACATTCAGACGGTCACCTAGATCTACAAAGGACATGCCCAAACCGTAAAGTAAGACCAGTTCAATATTCAAGGTATAGTATCTTAGTATTGGCAGGATGGTATATTTGCATAACAGACTATGAAGTCTTTTCAAATGAGATGCATGTGGTCATACCTTATACTTCAAAGAAGCCTTCCATAATACCACAGAACTGGTGTTTGTCAGATTGTAGCCATGATATCGTAGAGAGTCAACTCTGTCAAGTCTATGGCCGCCCATCACCCAATAAATACATAGTCTTGGGTTTAGACTGGTTAGACAAAAATAACGATCTTAGATTTTTGACCATTAATGAACAGACTATTGTTAAAATACCAAAAAAACGAATCCAATTTCATTTGTAAACCAAGAGGTGTTTTATCAAAAAAGCGAGATTGTCTGTGAAGGCAATTCAGTGCGGCTTTAAGTGCCCCAACTTGACCAGAAAGGTGTTACTGTCATGCCATAGTTGGTCAATGTCACTTACGTATAATTTAAACATCACTGGTGCCAATACGCATCCTTGTTTCAGTCCAATTGAAGTGTCAATTGGCCTGGACAAGGAAACCTCTTTGGTGAGTCTGATCTTAACAGCTGTACTTTTGTGTAAGAGTGCCATGAGCTGCACAAGTTTAAGGGGACCTTAAAATCGAGTAATTTTGACCAGAAAGTGGATCTAATATCCCGGTCAAAAGTGCTACACATCCAAGGGCGCCATTTAAACCGGAGACCAGTTTGATTCTTTTTGACCGTAGCTTGCAAGTGAGCCATCACTGTAGCATAAAGGGCAGTCCCCATTTTAGGTCTGAATCCCACCCGACAGGGAGAGAGGATGCCAAGTTGGTTTAAGCTAGTATTGAGATCTATTAACTGTAATGAGGCAAACATTTTGCTTGTAGCATCTAATAAAGCTATGGGCCTTTAATTGCTGGGTTTGCTTGAGTTCCCCTTCTTGAATATAGGTATAACAATGGATTTGGTCCAAGTTATGGGTCTCAAAGACGTAGTCAAAGAGAGATATTAAGAAAGGAATCCAGCGGTTAGGGGTGGTTTTTATTGCCATCAGAGTTAACCCATCAGAGTCAGGAGCCTGTGAGGCTTTTGCTTTGGCAATAGCCCAAGAGAGAACATATTCCCTCTATGCAGGGACCAATAATAGGAAGGCCGGTGGGCACTTCATGGAGGCTGAGAAAGAAAGACCTCAGGCATGGCATATTTCTCTTTGCAAAACTCTACCCAAGTTAATTAATCGGACATTCCATGTGAGAGACAGCAACACTCGTCTTTTTATTAATAGTGGCCCAAAACTGTCCTACATTACTGCTAACAAGTTGTTGAAATATGACTTGATTATCGTTGATGTACATTTTCTATTTTACAGATCAAACATGATATTTATGGGCCTGTAGTATCACCTTCTTAGCTAACATATAGTCTACAAGGCAAAGCCCTTACTCCCGAAGGATTTTAAGTCTGGAACATTTGGACCTTTTTGAGTTAGCTATTCGAAAATCGTAGCAATGTGTAGGCATGATATAGTGTGACATCCTGGTATTTGTGGCTATTTGTCTTAAACACTGTAAGACAATCTAATTACAATTAACAACAACATTGGTCATCAACAGCTTGTGTTATTAATTGCCTTGCTCAAAAGATCTGTGACAAGTTTTATTGTTCCACTTAACAGTGCAACCTCCTCTATCAAAAGTTAGGAAGGCCATATCTGGATTTAGGGCAAATGTAGCCATTTGAGAACAAAATGCAGTATAAGGTGATCACCCAATGATGGCTCATGCAACGACAGGTTTCCACATAGTTTGCCTAGGTTGTTGGATACATAGATGTAATCTATCCAGGAGTGCACACTGCCTCTATGCCATGTGTATAATATGTTTGTGAAATCGTTGACATACAGTCCTACTTAAAACATTTCCCAACTAGAAAAGAACATATCTCAAGCAACCCCTCTAGTTATATCAACCAAAGTAGAGGTGGGAGGCACTACAGAGGCTGCATTTAGTTTATGACCCTACACAGTTAGAGTTAAAATCACCCCCATCCCCCACAATCACTGCATGCGCACATCCCTGGACCAACCAGCCCTCCAGTAACACTGCCAGTGCGGTTTGTATCAAAACTATGGTTGATCTGGAAGGATTACAGAAGATATTTACTAATAGGGCCTCTAAGTTAAAAGAGCTTAGCAAAACACACACAGCCATAAGACCATCATGTGATGTATGAATAATTTCGGTGTGAATGTCCAGATTTGTATATATTGCTATCGTCAGCCCCCCCACTAGGGTGACCCATGTCAACTCTAGTGGCTGGCTTGGTGTATGTTGTAAATCCTTCCAGATCAACATGGTGTAAAGCCATGGCCTCTTGCAACATCAAAATGTTTTTGTTTTTCAAAAAGTGTGAATTGTATAAAAACATAGCAAGATTGCCCCGGCCACACACATTCCATGAAGCAATCGTTAGCGACTGAAGGTTAGGGTTGTGTCAAACCTTGGCTGATGTTGGTGAATGTTTAATAGCCGCTTGCACCCATGACCAATACTGTACCCTAAGGGTTTGGTTTAATGGTACCCCATTCTCTAGGCAAGTAGCGTTTTCAGCATCCCTGTGTGTTTCTGGGGCAACCACCCCCTTGGATTGATCCTGGGTTGCAACACCCAGGAAGGCCAAAGCCGCCTCTTTGGTGTTGAGCTCATAGAGATCAAAGCCTAGGGATCTCAGAGTAAAACGTTCCTCCCAAACTATACGAGATGTTAAATTGGAATTAAGATAAAACCAAACATTTCTTTTTGAGATAGCAATGAAACCAAGTCAATATCACCATTATGCAAGGCCCTCTATGATGGAATCGTTAGAAAAATATTCAGTACTTTCCCTCGATTCAATCTCAGAGAGCCATTGATTTGGATTAGGTTTTCCCATCCTTGGATAGTGGAATTGTATCGTTCATATGGTTGGGTAGAATTACATTTGTAAGAACCTGTAGGTGTTGACGAGGACTCTTGTAGGTTTACTTGATCCTGAGTAGCTAAATACCCTGAGCAAGCAGCAGGGGATAAGGTTTAAGTAAGATGAACCATCTCTCCCCCAGCTTTCGCAATGTTGTACAGATAAGCAGTGATTCTGGTTTGGTTACCCCTTGAATGTCTCTGATCAGATAAATTGGCTAGCAGTGGGTAAGACAATATTAGTAGAACCATGTCTCTAGTATTAAAGGAAGATAGTGTTTTCCAAAGAAGTGGTAACAGGGGGTCCTTAGGCTATGAGCCATGCATGACTCGGGCAATGGGTTTTTGTTGGACAAACCCAGTACCCCTAGTTCCTAGCTGTTGAGGTCAATTATTTCGCCTTCAAAAGGTAACAAAACACAGGAATTTTAGGGAGGATTTACTGCAGATAAGTTAATTGTAGGCAGTTTTTTCATTTTTTTTCTCCAACAGACGGTTCTTCCGTTTGATCTTGTTTTTACCACGGTTGTTTTTAGGATCGAACATAGAATCATTATCCTCCTCTAAATTTCTGGGTTCATCAGGAGAGTTACACAGCATAGGAGAGGCACTTCTTCTCGTATCATAATCAACCAAGGGAGTTGGGCTCTTGGGATTCTGACTCATGGCTAGAAGAGCTGGTGGAGATGTTAACAATTGAGGAAGGGAGACTTGGCTCAAATACAGTGAAGAATTAAGACAGCTCTTAGAATAGACAACCTGCTTGTCCCTCCCCCTTTTATATAAATAAGTGAGCTTTTGTATTTTTCGATCAAGCAAGGAGAGTTTGAAGGCGTTGTTGTGCACTGTGTCCTTGATATTATCGTAGAGTCGCAATAAACACTCCAAGACTAAATGTTAGGCTGAAATAGAGGTTGGACCTAGAGAGTCAATGTTACCAGGATCTGTGAGTTCCTTCTTGTGTATATGATTTTGGGAGCAAAGAAGTCCGTAGTGATGTGATCATCAGCATGATTACCCTGTCCAGATTAACTTCGATTGCGGTGGTGTCAGCGATAAAGATTTTTGCGGGCAAAGATGGATCCTTAGTGGTAGCAAGATCTTCCATGTCTCTGCAGTGTCTCAAGAATGAGTCGTCCAGTATGGAGGGAAACTGTTTGCTTCTCACCCAGCTAGGTTGAATTGGAAATGTTTTCTACAACCGCCCCAATAATCAAGGGTTTATAAGTAAGGCCTGGCTCCAACAATCCCAGTGAAGAAACATTGGGACAAGCCACATGGTCAGTAATTACAGTCAAGACATTCTCCTTGGTGGAAAGAGAACTTGGCGATTTTATTAACTTTTCCATTGCATCCACCGTGCGGCAATACATAGTAATTTTGCTTTGTATAGATGACTTGGGAGTGTGAACTACAGCAGTCGTATCTGAACCATTACATTTAATTGAGGTTGAAGGGTCGACTGTGAGTGATTCACAGGCACTATCAGGAGCGGCCATCCGTTGTTTGCTGCGCAACGCAGTTTCCATGCCCACAGGTCAGGAGGAAGCCTATTCGTATCCAATCGGGACTCGAAGCCGGGTTACTCCGAATTGGCCATATGCCAGGCAGGCAGCACCCAACCAGTTAGTGCCAAGTGTGTTATAGATTATATGCCAAGCCAAAGTTAACTGGTAAAACACTTGCAACTTGAAAAATGAAACTGATTAAATGTGACTCTGCGTTTGAATCCCGCCAGACGATCAATATTGCTCTATATAAGTCAACACATTGTCTGCCTGTATTTTCACGTGTGATTGGACATGTACCTTATGTTAGCTGTAGTTGAACCCTGCTGCAAATAATGGTTCCTGAGTCAGGGTCCCTTGAGACCACGAGAACACAGAACTATTTTCCACACTCCACCTATGCTCCGCGGTCCAAGGAGCTTTTGGAGGTGTGAGCCGTTTGTTCAGAGTTCAAAGTAAAAAAAGCTGAAAGACTGCAAAAGTCACCGCAGGATAACGCTGTGTCCACACTGTTCCTTTAGTGAAAGGCTTCAGAGACGGCCAGAGAGCAAGAATCAAGAGAAAATCAAGAGAAAATGAAAATCAACAACTATGCTGCAAGTATGGCAATGTTGGTGTTGCACACAATAAAGATGAGTTGGAAAATATGTGATAAAAAGCAGGTTGTTATGAACAAGAGACGTGTATAGTTTCTTAATGGGTTGGAACAACATGAGGTCCCATGTGCTAACTGCTTTTACTAAAAACAAGTTATCGTCTTCGACCTACACGATCTGTAGGTATGTGGGGGTCAGAGGTCTTACCTCTGCCAATGGACGAATTCTTCAGGAACCCTGAACAGCCATGAATAGTCAACTGCTCATTGCAAACGCTGGTTTGGCCACTTGTAGTCCCAGTTACCTACTGTGAAATGCAGATGGAGAATTGTCCAGGGCAATAGGAAAAATACATCACATCCGGTAGATAGGTTAGAGTTGTTGGATAAAGACTGAAAATTTGTTTTGAGGATAACCGAATTGTGATCCTGCTTCAAAATGTCAGGAAGGATACAACGTTGAACAATATATGGAACAACTTGGACCCATTTAGAGGAATTGCTATAAACTATGGTACATCCGGAGTCGGGAAAACTCATTGGGCTACATTACAAGTTTGCCGGTATGGGAACTACGGTACCGGTAAGCTTGCCAGTACCGTAGTTACCAGACCGGCAAACTACGAGTTGTGCTCGCAGGTGCCTTTCTGCCCGCCAGGTCGGACCTGGCAGGCAGAGCGGCACCATGAGCACAGCATGTCGGATGCACCGGCACCGTTCATAACGGTGCATTCGGCTTCCCCATTCCCATTGAGCCCCATTAGGCTCAATGGGAATGGGGAAGAACTTTCCCGGCACCAGGAATGGGCAATACCGAGTCCGGCAAGGCCGTAATGATCCGGTAATTGCCCATTTCTGGGTGCTGGAAAAAATAAAATACCGGCAGCAGCCGTGCCAGTATTACTACTGCCAGCCTCGTAATGAGGCCCATTGTGTTTTGTACTGAAACCCGATCTAATTCTAATGCTCTGGTGCCAAGAAAGAAAGATGCACGTCAGAATGTCATACGAAAGTTAAACTGTCCTCCGTCAGTAAACCCATCTAGCCTGATCCTAACCCTTTCACTGCAAAGGAACAGAAATACAAAGATGGTTTGATGGTGGAACTGTCAGAAGCAGCCAGTAGCGTAAGCAGCGTGAGCAAGGAAACTTTGTTGCAGTGCCTGGTGCGGCTTGACGGTCTTTCACTTGTTCTGTGGGTCCCTTCGTCTAAAGGGGCTGACGCCGTTGTTGGAGGACTGCGAGGAGATCTGGAAGAGAGCTGAGGATGAGGCGTGATTTTCCTTACCCAGGGGAACTGTGAACAGTGTTTTCTGTTCGACTGCCATCCTCAGGAGTATTTGGGAACCCCTGAGCCCGTCACTCAGATCAGGTAGGTCTGGCTGCGAACTGCGAGCCTGCAGCTCGTAGCTTTTCCTACTGGTGGCAAGCTCACCTCGGCGTTTATCCGCGAGGTTGCTGCTCTGAGCAAGGAGCTCGGGCGGGGAGGCGGTGATTGGCCCGGGGGGCTTTTAAACGGTTGGAAATCTTCCCATGTACACCTCTGCTCACCCCTCTTGCTGGGCTATCATTTTAGAGGCACAGTGCATATGATTGAAGGGCCTAAACAGCACAGCTATTATAGTCAGCAGTAGCCCTGCTTGGAGATTCCCGGTGGTCTGCTTGCTGGTTGGTTTATTTACCAATCCTACCTGACTGTATATATACGCTTGGTCTTACAACACCACACTTTATGCTTTTGCCAAGAATGGTACTCACGGGTCTTCGGGTTAACTGGAGACTTGTAGAGAAAAAGAAGCGCCCCCCCGGAAGTCCAGAGACCATAAACTATGCTCTGTGCAACCAGGGGGCCACCCCCTGGGAAACCCTCGTGGGGAAGAAAACCCAGATACAGATTTAGGTAGCTATCCAACTGTAAGCTGTAGGAATGTCCACTGAAGAAGATTGAATGGAAGCAGTAGATCCCTGAAGCTTCGTTCCAGTAGATGAGAAGACAGGAACTGGATACTCCGATGGAACTGATCTAAATAAGATCCAACCGAAAAGGACAGAAGAAAGGATGAAGGAGGCGAAAAAGGAAAGGAGCCGAATCTCAGGTATGAAGAAAAGCGGAAGAAGGAATCCGAAGACTGGCAAACTGGTAGAACGGAGAATAAGAACAGAGTAAAGAAGCCGAGGGTCGGCGAAAGCGGCTGAGAGCCAAGGGGTATAGAAAAATCCGAGAGCGGTAAGTGTGGCCAGGAGCCGAAGGGCAGAGAGGAGCCGAGGGCGGCAAGGGCGGCCGAAAGCTGAAGGGTGGAAAGAACGCCGAAAGTGGCGAGGGCGGCCGAGAGCCGACGGGCAGAGAGGAGCCAAGAGTGGCGAGTGCGGCCAGGCGCCGTAGGGTGAAGAGATGCCTAGAGCAGTGATTGCGGCCAGGAGCAGAAGGGTAGAGAGGAGCGGAGGCGGCAAGGGCGGCTGAGAGCCGAAGGGTGGAAAGAATGCCGAAAGCGGCGAGAGCGAGAAGGGCAGCAGCAACAGAACGCCGCGTAGAAAAACCAAGTATAATGCAAAGCACTAATAAGGAAAACCTCGTAAAGGTTTAGCGGGAAGGAGCATTAAGGAGCAATGCTATCGAAGGGTTAGAGTAGCAACGCAGTTACCCGTTGTGTCTTGGAACATAAGTAGGAGTGAATCATTTCCTATCGACTGGAACACTAGACCTTCACTGCTTGTTAGTGGAAACGTTGTCTAGTAGTCGCCATCTTGGATTCCACTGAGTGCATTGTGGATGGTGAATCTTCCAGTGTTTCCAAAGGCTTCTAGGAGTTCTTCTAACAGAATGCCCTCCCCGTAGGATGGAAGGCCCGGGTTTCCACGGGTGAGACCTTTGGAATTTATGCACTAAGGCAGGTGCATGAACAGCAGAAGCTGGTTCCCAAGTTCTATCGGAAGGTTCATAGCCTTTCCAATCGACTAGATATTGTAGGGTTCCTCGATGGTACCTAGAGTCAGCTATGGCTGATACTTCATATTCTGGTCCTTCGGGTGTGTCGATTAGCGGAGGAGTGATTGTTTTTCGCCTGTGGAACCTGTCAGATACATGAGCCTTTAACTGAGAGACGTGGAATACATTATGTATCCGGGACCATGATGGGGGTAACAGAATCTTATAGGCCACCTTCCCTATGGCCTTGGATACCTGAAAAGGACCAAAGAATTTTGGGGATAATTTAGAAGGTATTAGTCTCTTTGGGAGATATCTAGAAGATAACCAGACTAGGTCCCCTTGATGGTTAAGTGGGTTCCTGGTTTCTTTTCTTGTCAGCTTGTATCTTGGTCTTTTGTTGTGTCTCCTTCAGAACGGTACGGGCAAGGGCATGTCCAGATTGAATGTTGGCCACCAATTCTTCAACCGTTGGAGAATTTGTAATCCTGGGGGGAGTAGTAGGTATTATTACAGGGTGAAACCCATACGTACAGTAGAAGGGAGACATTTTGATCGCTGAGTGTTGGGAGTTGTTATATGTGACTTCTGCATAGGGAAGTAAGTCATTCCAGTTGTCTTGGGTTGCGGAGATGAAGCTTCTAAGGTACTGCTCCAGAGAATGGTTTAGCCTTTCTGTCTGGCCGTTTGTTTATGGATGATATCCAGAGGTCAGGTTCCGTTGTATGCCTAAGGATTGGCATAAGTTTTTCCAAAATGTCGAAATATATTGTGGCCCCCTGTCAGAGGTAATGCTCTTGGGTAACCCATGTAATCGGAATATAGTCTGTAAAAAACATGAGGCCATTTGGGCTGCTGTGGGAAGTTTAACCATGGGAATGAAGTGAGCCATTTTAATCAAAGAATCAACTGTCACCATGATGGTGGTGTTATGGTTTGAAGGAGGTAAGTCTACTATAAAATCGGTAGAAATCCTTTCCCAAGGTTGATTGGGTATGGGGGTTGGACCAGCTTTCCTACTGGTAGTCTCCTTTGTATCTTTTCTTGCAGACATATTGCACATGATGAAACGTAGTCCTTAACGTCTGCAGATAATGTAGGCCACCAGAAATGGCGACTGATCAATTCTTGGATGTTGGCTATTCCTCTATGACCTGCGGTCTTGTGGTCATGACACATGTGCAGTACTTGTTGTTTTAGGGAATCAGTAGGCACATACAGTTCTGTGTGGTGGTAATATAATCCTTGTTCTTCCTGAAGCTGATATTTTTTAATATCAACTTTCTTGATTTGCTTCCCTTGTCTGTGGACTTCTTGAAGAAATTATGAAACTACAAAAACAAAAGTGGCTTGTGGTAATATCTTCTCCGGAATACTGCAGTCCTCGGTTAGAAGACTCCGAGACAGAGCATCAGCCAATTGATTATAGGTGCCTGGGATGTGGGTAATATGAAAGTCAAAGGAAAAAAAGTAAATATGCCCAGCAGGCTTGGCGGGTGTTTTGACATTCGAGGTTTTGGAGGACCTTTAGGTTTCTGTGATCGGTTCTGATGGTTATGGGATGTCTAGCTCGGTTGTAGGTCATTTGGTCGAAAACCAAATGATCAAATGCCATTTGATCGAGAGTCAAATGGCCGTTTTTTTTTTTTTAATTTTCTTTTTTTATGGGGGTTCCTCCCAACCCCCCTTTTTCTATATTAATGTTTTTTTTTACCAAACAAAACTAAAAAAAATATATAAATAAATAAAAAAATTCGACCATTTTTTTTCCGACCATTTGACTTTCAATCAAATGGTCATTCGATCTTTTATTTTCGGCCATTTGACCAGACACCATCTAGCTCCAATCAGAAGATGTCTCCACTCTTGGCATGCCTTCTTGATAGCGAGTAATTCTTTTTCCAGAACCATATAATTCTGTTCTGAAGAAGACAATGTCTTTGACATGTAGGCTATGGGGTGCTCTTTGCCGCTTAGGGAAGTCTGTTTCAGTACAGCTCCTATAGCCGAATGAGAAGCATCTGTCTCAAGGATGAATGGTTTGGTTTGGTCTGGTAACCTTAAAATAGGAGCAGTTGAAAAGGCTGTCTTGAGCTCGTCGAATGCTTGTTGTGTTTCTGTAGACCATACAAATCTTTTACCTCTTTGTAGAAGAGTAGTCAAAGGCTTGATGATTTTGGAGAAGTTGGGGATGAATTTCCTGTAGAAGTTTGAAAAGCCTACAAATCTTTGAATCTCTTTTACTCCTTGTGGGGCTTTCCACTGTAAAATGGCTTGTACCTTACGGGGGTCCATGTAAGCCCCTTTTGCAGAAAGGATAAATCCCAAGTAAGGAATGCTATCTTGATGAAAGGAGCACTTCTCCAATTTGGCGAAGAGATGGTTGTCTTGAAGGCGATGCAGCACCTCTGAGACATGGTGACTGTGTTCTTGAAGATTGTTAGAGAAGATCAATATATTGTCAAGATATACGATTAATGAATGAAGCAGCAAATCTGAAAACAAGTGGTCCACGAATCTTTGGAAAACAGAAGGAGCGTTAGCTAGCCCGAAGGGCATTGCGCAATATTCGTAATGCCCAAAAGGTATGCGGAATGCGGTCTTCCATTCGTCTCCACTTTTGATTCGTATTAAATGATATGCCCCTCTTAAATCCAGTTTCGTGAAGATGGAGGCACCTCTTACAGCTTCAAGGATATCTTGTATAAGGGGCAAGGGATATCGATCTTTGTATGTGACTCTATTTAACCCTCTATAATCGATACAGGGCCTTAGTTCCTTACAATCTTTTTTAGGTATAAAGAACAAGGACGCTCCTGCTGGACCTTTAGATTCCGTGATAAACCCATTGTGTAAATTGGTCTGAAGATAGTCCTTCAATGCTTCCTTCAATGCTTCCTTCTCAGGGTTAGACAGAGTATACATCCGTCCAAAAGAGATCCGAGCGTCCGGCAAGAGATCAATACTGCAGTCTTCTCTTCTGTGGGGAGGTAATTCCTTGAATTCCTCATTAGAGAAGACTTTCTGGTACTTATGATGGCATTCTGGTAATAGATTTAGGTTCAATACCACTGAGGAGGTGTTCTGAGAGGTGACATGTGGATTGGAGGTTTGTACCCCTGTGGCACAGCTTGGTAGACATGTGGAGATACAGTATTCAGATCCCAGAAACATAGTTCCAGCCTTCCAATTGATGTAGGGATTATGTTTAGTCAACCAAGGAATCCCTGGGATTATAGGGTAGTGAGCTGCTTTAATAAGATCAAAGATCACCTCTTCTTCGTGGGTAGATATCTTCATTGTGAGAACTGAGGTATTTTCTTTTATTGGTCCAGAGGATAATGGTTTTCCGTCAACTCCTTCGACTGGTACAGGTGAGGTTTTAGCTAAATGAGGTATCTTGTTCTTGTAAGCCCAGTCAGCATCCATGAAAATACCCGCTGCTCCGCAATCCCCAAGAGCTTGAACTTTTTTCAAGGGTAATGTCATTGAATTGGAGTGTTATCGGCAGAACCACCATCTGAGGTGAATTAGCCACCCCATTTAGGGAACTCGGAAAGTTGGACCCATTCATGGTTCCCTTTATGAACGGGGGGGAGGCGTTTCCCGAATGCCGGGGAGGAACCAGGTTACAGTCCTTAAGTACATGCTGGTCAGACCCACAGTACATGCACAGGCCCAGAGTGCGTCTCCTGTTTCTCTCTTCGGAAGTAAGAGGTCCTCAGGTGGAACCTATTTGCATAGGTTCGTCCTCAGTGGTTCGTGAGGTCCTGGCGGATTCACTTTTTTAGGTTTGGCAGAGGTCCTTTCGCCCTTCCTTTTCGGTTTTCTAAGTTCCTTTCTTGGATTCTGTAATCCATTTGCAGGACAAGTGTAATCATCTCTGCAAGGTTGTGTGGGCGGGGAACTCGAGACAGCTCATCCTTTAATTCTTCGTTCACGGTCCTTCTGAAGATGGTTAAGAGGGCGTCATCTGACCATGCCGTCTTGTTTGCCAACTGCTTGAATTGCGTGATGAATGCCAGAAGTTCCATTGTTCCTTGTTTCAAGTCGAGGATGTTTTCTTGTGCTGTGACCACTAATTCTCTGCGTCCAAACATGGCCTGTAGGCTGTTAGTGAAGCCGGCTAGAGAGTCTAAGAGTTGATTGTTAGTGGTCACCAGCGGAGTAGCCCAAGCCAGAGCACTTCCTGATAGGTTAGATATCATAAAACTAACCTTAGACCGGTCATTAGGAAAAAAGGTTTTAATGTAAATTGTACCGTACATGAATCAATTAATTCTTTCAGTCTCTTAGGATTGCCTTCATATTTTCCCCATAGGTAAAGGTCCAGGAGGTAGTTCTGTTCTTGAATGTACCATTTGGCGAAGCATGGTGTTTTCATTGCGCAATGTCTGCACTTCGGTATTGAGGTTTTGTACGGCTGCCACGAGTTGCTGGATTTGTTGTTCCATTTCTCTTTTCCTTTTTTGGTGTTGCTATCTCTTATAACACCACACTTTATGCTTTTGCCAAGAATGGTACTCGCGGGTCTTCGGGTTAACTGGAGACTTGTAGAGAAAAAGAAGTGTCCCCCCGGAAGTCCAGAGACCATAAACTATGCTCTGTGCAACCAGGGGGCCACCCCCTGGGAAACCTCGTGGGGAAGAAAACCCAGATACAGATGTAGGTAGGTATCCAACTGTAAGGTGTAGGAATGTCCACTGAAGAAGATTGAATGGAAGCAGTAGATCCCTGAAGCTTAGTTCCAGTAGATGAGAAGACAGGAACTGGATACTCCGATGGAACTGATCTAAATAAGATCCAACCGAAAAGGACAGAAGAAAGGATGAAGAAGGAGGCGAAAAAGGAAAGGAGCCAAATCTCCGGTATGAAGAAAAGTGGAAGAAGGAATCCGAAGACTGGCAAACTGGTAGAACGGAGAGTAAGAACTGAGAGTAAAGTAGCCGAGAGTCGGCGAAAGCGGCTGGCAGCCGAGGGGTATAGAGAAATCCGACAGCGGTAAGTGTGGCCAGGAGCCAAAGGGCAGAGAGGAGCCGAGGGTGGCGAGGGAAGCCGAGAGCCGAAGGGTGGAAAGAACGGCGAAAGCGGCGAGGGCGACCGAGAGCCAACGGGCAGAGAGGAGCCGAGAGCGGCAAGTGCAGCCAGACGCCATAGGGTGAAGAGATGCCTAGAGCAGCGACTGCGGCCAGGAGCCGAAGGGTAGAGAGGAGCGGAGGCGGCGAGGACGGCCGAAAGCGGCGAGAGCAAGAAGGGCAGCAGCAACAGAACACCGTGTAGAAAAACAAAGTATAATGCAAAGCACTAATAAGGAAAACCTTGTAAAGGTTTAGCGGGAAGGAGAATTAAGGAGCAATGCTATTGAAGGGTTAGAGTAGCAACGCAGTTACCCGTTGTGTCTTGGAACATAAGTAGGAGTGAATCGAGCATGCATTTCCTATCGACTGGAACACTAGACCTTCACTGCTTGTTAGTGGAAACGTTGTCTAGTAGTCGCCATCTTGGATTCCACTGAGTGCATTGTGGATGGTGAATCTTCCCGTGTTTCCAAAGGCTTCTAGGAGTTCTTCTAACACTTGGGCACTTTATCTCTTGTGCTGTTTATTGTTCTATATTAAAATACTGTCCCTCTGTGTGCTCTGGCCTGTCTGTATGCAGACTAGGGACTAGTAGGAACTGCTACTCCCCCCCCCCACTGGTGACTGTGGATTTTCTATCTTAGAGCCAGTGTGGGATTGTAAGAAATAACAACTTTACGCCATTCTCTCTGCATTATCAGACCATACATCTAATATAATTTACTATAAGGTGTGCTATTATCAAATCTCTTATTAATATGAAGCTGAGAAGTAAACTTAAAAATGGCAAAAACAATAAGATTGATACCAACATGGTGGATACGGTGGAAATAAGCACCCAGACGGTTAGTGCCAAAGATAAGCAGATGACGGATTTCTTTGGGGATCAAATGGCTATTGCTCATATACATACAATACGGGTGAATGTGGAATTTACTTCCAGTGAGGTGGGCTGCACCTCTTTGGAATTTGATAATAACGACTCACTACTTAAACTGTGCTGCAGCCTGAAAGGACAAATAACTAATCTCGAGAGGATGAAGGAACAGAGATCTAATCTGGAGACTGTGGATATTGCTATACCAGACTCAGGCTTTGTGGATCTAATATCCAGCATCCCCCCCATTGTGACCACAGATAGACTTTCATGTTTCCCTCGACTTACCGGTTTGGTTGACAGTGTTTCGACTGTGAATTACAAGATAATGCATCTTTGACTTCAAATCATGAATGTGTCAAATGTAACATAGAATCTAAACCGAAGGAATTAGACATTCACAATACCGCAACCAGTGTTGCATTGAAAATCTTGCTAAGGCTGTGCTACACCATTGTCTCCCAAGTGAGAAATAACACAGATGCACTAAAAGAAATATCTAAAAACACATATAATCACTGAAATGGTGGGGAATAATACATTGAGTGTGAGTGTGCCTGTTAAGGTCGCCACGGTTGCTGTCGATAAAGTAAACTTGGAATCAACATTAGTTGAAATTATGGCAGGCAGTGAGAGTGTTGATGGATTTCATTTATCTAAAAGAGAGAGGAGAAGGACGAAACAACCTGTAACGAAATCTGAACAGGACAGGGCAGTAGAAGTGGTGGAAACTACCAGTAAAGTGATGTCGGAAGGGTTGAAACCTACTTTCAAAAGAGGCAGAAAGAGAGCAGCAAGGAAGGCAAAAAAACGTGCCCTCAAAGGGGGTAACTTTACCACCTGGCTGATTGGCTCTGGGAAGCCCAAAATTAAGGCTAATGATCCGCAGGTCATTCCTGTGACGGAGGGGTGAGCTGATGCTCCTGGTGATCTGGACACAACCTATGCCTCTACAGAAAGCAGTGATGATAGTGATGCGGAATCTGTTCTATCCGCTGAAATTGTGGGGCCTAATAAGAAACCTAAGGTTACGTTTTCTAAAGTAGCTCAGTAACTCCCTATGAAATCACCTATGAATATCGAAAGACCTTTTATAGGTCCAGGTCCTGCTGCCTCTTCTAACACATATTTGCCTAGAAAACAGTTTACTATCTCTGGTAGCACTAAGAAAACTAGAAAGCTCATAAATTGAGGTAAACTGCTTGAGATTTTAAATGCTCATCTCCCTTTGAGGATATTAAAAAGCGGGGATTTTAACTTTGTGGAACCGCATTCAAGTCTGTTTAGCCCAATACATTGCTATTCTGAAGCTGTGGTTAGTCTTGTGAGAGAACATAAGGAGGAGCTAAAAAGGAGTGGAAATCTGGTGGATGTTAGTGAGGAGGGTTATGTTTTGCCTATAAATAATGGGTAACCTTGCCTATGTTAGAGATTGTGATCAGGGTAACAGCTCTATGAGGGGTAATGATGTAATAAAATCCCATTGGGAATGGCTCGGTTCTTTTCTTCCACTGGTTCATAATAATCATTGAGATGACACTACTATTATATCTTGGAATACTAGAGGCCACTGTCATCTTTTTGCAGAATCAGGTGCACATGACCTCTTCTGTAATGCACAAATTGTCCTACTACAGGAAACTTTTATGCAAAAGGTGGACTTTAATGGGTATACTGCATATCACACCCTGGCAAGAAAAGAGTACAAGGGCAGGCCCTATGGTGGCCTTACGACTCTGGTATCCAATGTTTGCAATGCTTGTGAATGTGTATCTTTTCTCTCTAACCCCAATGTACTAATGGTAGAGATCCTTCTGGACAATGGCTGCGATATTATGCTGGTCGACATAGATGACCCTCCCCCCACCCCAACCCTGGTAGCAACCATACTACTGACATACAACAAAATATCTTTGAGTGCCTGTCTGATAAATGCATCTCTGAGGGGGTGAATAATATTATACTGGGAGGAGATCTTAACTCCAAAATTTTGATTTCCAACATGGGAGAAATTACAAAGGCCGAGTGGTGGAATACCTTTATTAATGACATGGAACTATTTGTGTTGAACAGAAACAAATATGATAAGTCCTTAACTTGTAGTACATGGACCAATGGCCAGTAAGCATCGACACTAGATTATATTTGTATGAGTGACAAGCTGTTTGATAGTCTCACTGCTTTTGAGATATTGGAAAATGAATTTAGTGACCACTCTCTATTACAATGCACGGTTAGCCTGGTTATCAGACCTGCTGATACAAATGCCATGGGGGGATCACTATCTCTAGTCGTAGCAACAGGATTGGGTGGTCAGATGCCAATTTAGCTAAGACTAAAAAGTGGTGTGGTGACATATCAACAGAACATCTGACCACTTGCTCTGTTGATAATATTGTGAGCTGGTTGTCTAAACATATTTACGGTCTTATGCCTATAGGAGGAAAGCAGAGACCCTGTAAGAATGGCCCTAGAAAAATAGTTTATGATGGGGTCATTAGGGATAAGAAATGAGATGCGCAGGAAACTGCAGGCTTGTAACTCTAGTGTCCAGAGCCCAGAGATGCTTCATAGGACTAGGAGAAATATCCTGAATACTTACCGCAATGAGATCAGACGGTACCTGGCTTCTAACACCACAAATTGGCAATACATAGTCCGACTTCTTATAGATGAGAACACCAGGAAATGTTGGGCCAGTTTTAGATCTCTGGGTAATATAGGCAATTCGGAGCAGACGATCCCCATTGATAGTCACACATGGATGAGATTTATTGCTAACAAATTTGAAGATGATACAATTAGGCTTGATAAGAGACCTAATTTGACTATTCTGCGGGAGGATATTATAAGGATAATTAAGAAATTAAAATCCTCCAGAGCACCTGGTCCAGACAGCATAGGTAATGTTATAATAAAAGAAAATCTTGAAATCTGGGCCGACATATTGGGGATCTTATAACAAAAAATTGACACAGGTATGATGCCTTACTCCTGGAAGATGCATAACATCATTCGGGTCTTTAAAAGTGGCCCTCGTAATTTACCTGAAAGTCATAGGCTCTTGGCACTCCCTGATGTGTCCAGTAAGATTTTTTGTACCCTGATTCTCCATGAAATAACTAAATGGATTGAGAGCAATAATATTCTGAACAAGGCTCAGACCGGCTTTCGCAAAGGGTGGTCAAACAAAGATAATATCTTTATAGTAAATACACTCATTGAGCAGGCCAACGGCAAGGATAGGCTTCCTCTTTACATGCTATTCGTTGACTTCTCCTCTGCGTTCGACTCTGTAGAGCGTAAGAGGCTGTGGGCGAAACTTCAGTCTCTTGGTATGCCCCCTCATCTCCTGTATGCTTGTAGGATGATTTATGACAAAGGTAAGGGCAGAATTCGGCTGGATAACACAGGTGCCATGTCTGATCCCGTTTCCATTACAAAAGGTGTAAGACTGGGCTGCGCTTTAGCACCTACTTTTTACAATCTGTTTAAGGCTGACTTTGGTGGCATTTTTTAAGAAAAAATGAACGCCTTCCTCAGAATTGGCTCTCACAAAATTGGGTGGATCTGCTATCCAGAGGACATCATTATCTTCGATAAAACATATAGTGGAATCTGCAATAGCGCCAATGCCATCTATGAATATGCCAAGAATAATGGCTTAAAAATCAATCTTACTAAAACTCAATTTATGCCTGTGGGCAGAAACTGCTGTAAAAAGTCAGATATTCGGTGCACGTTAGGCTTGATAAAGAAAGTGAACTGTTACAAGTATCTGGGCCATGAGGTATGTGGAGATAGAGGAAAAATAAATATGATGGTTCAACAGAGTAAAAGATCTAAAGTTATGGCCACCCTAACAGCAGTTATGTCATTCTCCAAAAAAACTGCAGGCTTTAACCTGCTGGGAATAACTAATATATATAAGCAGAAGCTGGTGGCTATATGCTTTTCCGTTCTGGAGACATCCTTTTCTGATTGGTCTGAGTGGGCGGATGTGACTGAAGGTATAATTTGGCGTAGATTGCTTGGCCTCACTAACTATACCCCGGTTCAGGCGGCACAGCTTGAAATGGGGCTTCTCTCTGTCCACTCAATTTGATAACAATAGAGCTAAGCTCTATGTGAAAATTAAATTTGTCTGCACGGGAACCTTGCTGTACATCCTTCAGGAAGGTTTGGAGGGAGGTAAAATGGATGCCCTGAACAAATTTAAGGTGAAAAATCAGCAAGTCTTTGACAAAATCTGCTGGTCATCCAAATGGGAACACAGTGAAGGGATGGTCCTTAAATCATTGAAGGATGCAATACAGAAGTGGGATTGGGCTGCTAGCCATGACAAGGTTTCTTCCATGAGCTCTTTACATACATTTGCTAAAATGTCTTTTACATATAAAGAGCCATAAAGCTATCTGAAACTCATGCCCTCACAGGCTAACCGTAGAATATTCTTAGATATTAGACTTAACTGTCTAAATGTATTGGGGGTTCGGGGATCTTGGATTAATTTACCTGCTGAGAGAAGGACTTGCAGAATATCTGATGATTCTAGGGCTGAAAGAGCTAGACATGTACTCACACGCTGTCAGATGATGAGATTGACCTGTGACAAAATGTCAAATTTGAGTATGATCAGAGGTATATTGAAAGTGAAATCTTCTGGCTGAGGTGCCTTTCTGGGAGGAGCAATAGGTTGGTCATTGCGGTTACCCAGATTTGGAAGGTGGCTCACAAACGCCTATATACATTTGAAGAGGAGGTTGACGTGCTGAAGGACCTTGATAGTTGACCTGAATTAGGTTCCTGTATGGATAACCAATGTATATGTGGTGTAATTAATATTCCATGTTGGTGTGGCTTAATTCATTGTCCGGATCTATAATTTTGATGTGTTCTTTTTTACTGTGATATTGTTGTTTTTCTTTTTTCCTTTATTGGCTTCTGTTTATTTATATTAAGTATGTGCTCTTTTTTGTTCTTTCTCTCTTATTACTGAATTTGCTGTTCTTAGGAAGTGCTATCTAATTGTATTGTTGTTTTTAGGAAGTGTTGATATCTAATGTTGTATGATAGGTTTTGATATAAATTTGTGAAAAGTTCTATGAACTATAACAATAAAAACAAATGATGGTTTCTGACTTTATACTATTTCAGCCCGTCAGGCAAGGTCTCTGGGGTTTATGCCCATTTTACAGTTCCAAACTGCGTTTTTCATTAAGGCCTTCACACACAAGCTGGGAGATGGCATTCCCCAGGTGCACTTTGTATGGATGTGTGGAGTGACTGATTAGGAGCATCTTAACTACCATCCTGTTGTCTCCATTAACAACCCTGCTCCCCACCCACATCAATATCATGTTTTACAGCCATCCCCAACTTAGTGGCTAGTCTTGCATGCATTTCCCAAGGTACTTTAATTTTAAGGTCCATGAAGACCAACATTATGTTCCTGTCTGGACCGTTGGGTCTTCTGCACATAGCCTTAGGGATGGGAACTTTGCCTTGCTCAATGGAATTGTTAGGCCAGATTTCCATTTTATAGGACCTGCGGCGAGTCAGAAGGAAGACATGACTCTCATATGACATGATTTATTCAAATTATATGTTCCAGTGCCCAACTTTCCCTATCACTAGGGGAGCTCCCTACTTAACGTACTATGGTGCTTGTCAGTCTGTCTTGGAAGTCCAAAATTGAAGAAGCCCCCTCCCCACCCCCGGCAAAACAATCGTAACTAAACCTACCACTATTTAAACTAACTTTGGCTTGGGGAGGGCCTCCCTTCCCCTTGTACACTGATAGTATCACTCTGTGCTTTAATATGTGACTTTCAAACATGTTCTTGTTATTTCCTAGATCAGCCTCTGTAATTCTTCCAATGGGTTTAAGAAGTCTCTTTTGCATCTTGGGATCTCTTTTGTATAGTTACCACAGGTTTCAATTCCTCCACTGTATCTTTCACTATACACATTTGTATATTCCTGGTAGGAGGGTTGTTGCCTCCTTACTCGAGTATGGTGTACTTCAGCTGGGCATTTCCAATCTTGCCTCAAACACCACTTGTGGCGGTTTCTTATCTAGGATTTGGATTCTCAAATGATCACTATTTGTGTATCTTTTAGAATTATTCCCAGGGTATGTTTTCCACACCATCACACGTTCTTTCAGTATTGGCTTTCTCAACAATCTCCCCTCTTGGGTTCTCAGTCTCTTGACTTGTAGGGTAAATTATATTTTTGAGTTTATACGGAGACGAACTAGAACTACAACATAACAGTTATCGACCACCAGCATTTGCCCATCTTGGTTAGAGGGTCCCGTTCTCTGTTGGCTTCTAGTCTCAGTATTCCGATCCAGCAGTTTGAACCTGGACTGCTTTTGGCTCCTCTTCCACAATGGTCTTGGTGACGTTCTTTGGACCACCGGTCCACCATAGACATTGCCCTGTGGTCCCACCACCATTGGCATTCAAGCTCCTGCCCAACTGAACAATCCCATTGCTGGTATGCCACAGCATTGGTGTTCCGCTTGTTCTGCTAAAGCAGGTTTGAAACTCACAGGCTCTCGGATTTTTGCAGTTGTTGCATTTTTAGGGGCCTTCCCGTGACATCAGCTCTCCTCTCTCTCTCTCCCCATTACTTGGCGTTATGTGAGATACTCGTCTCAGTGGATTGGTAAATTCTACTTAAAAGGGACATCATCCTGTTCATCAAAATAACAGAATCCCTGTAGAATTTCTTCATTCCAATTCGAGTATACAGATATTTCCAGAGTTGGAGAACATCTCATGTAGGCCATAGTTTGTCTCTATAGGGAGTTCCTAAAGTGAACGGGAGTCCTTGTCCCTTAAGGGGGAAATCTCTCCCACTTGGCTCCCACTTGCCTCTACCCCTAGGGAGGGTATTTTGCAGAGCTGGCTCACATGCCTAGCCTCACGGGAAGGGGATCCCTCTTGGGGAGAAGGGACAAATTCCCTCGATTCTTCACAAACACCCATCGGATTTTTAAGATCCGACTTATTTCTGTATTGAGGGAGACTTCTCCTGAAGTCCCCCTGCCACACTACCCCTTTTTTGCATGTCCTATGGTAGCACATATGGCTCCAACATTGGGTACTTTTTAAGCACTCCCATTTCCCTCATAATTGCTATGCCCCCCACCCCTACATTGGTTTTATGGAGTAGGCTAATGGGTCTGTAAATTAGCTGTGGAGTCACCTGGGGTACATTCGGTTTTACCCATTTGTAGACCAATGTACTTTCATGGTAGTTATTGAGGTACAAATGTATTTTTTGAGGTCCTATTCTAGGCGATTATGTTTTCAGGTCTTTCCGTCATTTGAGGAACCACAAAGCAAGCTTAAAATGGCAGTTGTGCAAACACAAGCACACTCAGAGCCCAGCACTGCACCCTTTGGTGTGGTCCTTTCGAGAGGAATGGTTTAGACTGGTTTCTGGCGCTATAGAGGACAAAACACAAAGTGGGTGTGTTTGGTGGTTTTTGGGCCCAGCCTGCTTGGCTGCCCAACAAAACCTGTGCCCAACATAACTGGTGCGACTCCCCTTAATGTGAAAGGAGAGCTGGTACGAGTGAAAGAGTATATCTAGGGGAGCCCCCGACCCTTCCTGAATTCTGCTAGATTCCTGCCAAAAGTCAGCAGATTTACTCATCTTCTTGGTCTCGAAACTGGAAATCTTTGACAGGGTCTCCAGGCACGCCGTGGAGTTTGTTCCAGTCTTCTTCTCACTTGTTGAGTAGAACTCAAGAGTTACCCGACCTTTATACATAACCACACATCTCATTCTCTAATAGAAACTTTTGAACCACTTGGAAAACTCCTATAAAGTGACTTGGAAAGTACTTGTGTATTGTAGAAATGTTTTCAGGCTCCCCTTTGATCCCGGGACTAAGAGGCTGAAATTTTAGTTTGTACTCGTGATTTTAAAAATCACTGCATTATTTCCCTGCCTGCAAAAATGTGCTGTTACTGTATCTGTTGATTATTCTTGTATCACTGTATTTCTAGGAGTGTAATGAGACCTTTTGTGGCTGGTACCGTAAACCCAATTGTGCCCAAATCCTCGTGGCACTTTTACCGTTGTTGTTGAAGTGTAGCCCCTTTCCCTCCCTCTAGGTGATATATATATGTAATGTGTATAGCACATTTATAACATTAATTATGCTATGTACTATAAGTGAGGGAAGTGACTGTCTCTGTGGCCTTCTATGGTCGGATTTGGAATTTATACAATGCATTTTTATGAATTATTCTCTAGGGGTCCTTTCACTTCCCACCCCTTAACTACATTTGCCTACCACTAGGCAGTGGGCATACATTTAGCTTACTAGTAGACAAGGTCAGTCTATGGCCAAAGGCCTTTTATATATGCTGCGTGTAACGTTTAACCTATAGTACCTATGGGAATGTACAGAAACACAGATTTTATATTAAGGTGAATATTTTTCAGTATAACAGTGTGGCGATTCTCTGGGGGTAAATATGGGGAAAAACGATTTCACTATCAGCCTACCTCCTCCCTGTACCTTAAGCCAGATTGTGCTGCCATTGCTGTCACTGTATTAAGTTTGGTCTTTATTTTGGTTGGAAACCCTAAATAGCCTTTTAGGATATATTACTCTACATCTCTCGCAATAGGGCTGTGGAAAAATCACCCCAACAGTAATTACTTTCAAAAGGGGAGGTGCTGGGCAGGGCGCTGTGGGACGCCCACAAGCATGGCCGCCTAATTGAGTAGCTGCGCTGCACACCCAAATCCTTCCGACCCCATCCTGCTGAACGAGACGTTCTGGTCTGACAACCTACGCGAATCGGAGGGCCATTGATACTGCGCACCAAGGGTTCTGCTTGTATCATGGACCGAGCCTGAATCACGAAGTAAAACTACATTGGCCGCGAGACCCCGGCGGACCAGATTGGCACGAACAAAGGCCGTGTTTCCCATCCACAGCACAGCAGCATCCAGACACAGAAGCAGACTGCCTGATCCCAAACAGGCCGGGGCTGTGGATTGTGCCTGCCTGCACAACTATATCAAGGAAAGCAGCCCGCTGGGGAGTCGGTGCAGGGGTGAGACCTACTGGACTGGGGGTGCTGAGCCACTGTGACCTGACACACTCCCCTGGCAGGAAGGAGCATACAGGCCGCCGAGGGCGAACAGCACGGAGGAACGGGTCGAGGGGTTCCCCGCAGCTCTTGCAAGCCCAATTGCAGGTACGTGCGGCGATCCCAATGTACCATTCAAAAAGCAAATGGGCACATTATAGAACGAACTCACACCCCAGGCATGTTCCCCACTAGACACTGACAGCTGAACAGCCGCCCGCGGTCTATGGGGGGGGGGGGGGCAATGTAGTGCGCCAAAACCAGGTGATGGGAAGCGGCCCCAATGCGCTGAGATCCCTTGTCTTGGCCCTCGTCAGGTGAACCACTGAGGACACGGCCTGAGCCAACACGGCAGCGGTCGAGACCTCCCTTCAGTCCGCTACACAGCTGATCTACTGCAGCAGTGATACACGCACCAACAGTGATCCACAGGCTGCAGAGCACGCTCCTCCGAGTACCGTTGGGATCCAGCCCCCGGCAATAACAAGGGTCCCCCAAGCAGCTGGGATACCACCTGCACAGCATTACTAAACACATTGACCTCCAGTTACAAGTCTGGTGCAATAGAGGCAGCAACACGATTGAATACTACCTTGGCACCCCCAAGTATACTACTGGTATACTCTACAGCAGGCCGTGCACAATTAACCAGAGCACTGTGCACATAGATCCAGGGTTTAATAGCCACCAGTCAGAATAGTGCATCATTGTGCTAAGCTCACTTGGCAGTGGACCCTTGCGGTCAGACTTTAAGTCCCCCATACTGCGGGGAGTCTTCCCAACGGGCCAACAGTGCATTGTGCAACTGACAAACTCTCTACACCCTGAATCCATGCCCCACTTCATGCTAGGGCGTGCGTGCCCACTGCTTTGATCCTCTAATACAGACATGACCAGGGGTACCAAGAGCAGCAGGAAGGGCCCCATGGAAGCCTACACAAACCCAAATATGGAGGAGCGAGGTGAGGGGGCATCAGAAATGAAAGCCGCACAGGAGCAAAGTCCCACTGGCAATGCCTCGGACCCCTCTATGATAGCACTCCAGGCCGGGTTCACAGCAGTGAACAGCAAACTGGATGACATCGGGAGTACGATATCCTCAATTAAATCTGATCTGCAACAGGTGAACACCAGGGTTTTGGAGGCAGAGAAAACAGAAGTGACAGGGGATACCAGGTGTATCTCTGTTCTATGGTCTAACCTGGAAAACACGGTTATATTTATATAGACAAAAAGGACCATAGAACGGGTCTCTCTGTGTGGTGAGCTCGAAGAAGTATAGGCGGAGTTGGCTGCTGAGTTGCTGCAGTCTGTAGCAGTCTGTGAGCAGGCGGGGAAGGCCCCCACCACCAACATGGAGGAAAAACAGGGTGACATGCCCTCCACACCGCCATCGGGAGGCGAAGACGAGGAGGTGCAATGGATGAGAAGCTCAACGCTTGCCCACCACAGATTCGATCTCCCCCGCCCCCCGTCGGTTCGCCCCTCATCAAGACCCAGGTTTCCATGAAAAACAGGGTCTGGTTATGCCAGTCCCTCCCAACAATCCCAACATGCGGCCCCTTTCGAAGACTCGCCCCAGGTCGCTCATGAACCTTTAACGACCTGCTCAGGAAAGGACGCGGCCAGCGACAAAGACTTGCCAACTCGTTTCACCCCTGCCAAGAACCCAACTGCACTGGACCAGGAGGTCCGCAAGCTGAAATCGGCATGGGAGCCGGGGAAACCCCCTGCGGATAAGTTCCCGGTGCAACCGACCGAAGGGTGGGCTGCGAGGGAACTGCATGGGGCTCCCCGGCCCGGGCCACCTGCAACGCACCAAGAGGGCACACAAAGAACTAACCCGACTTGCTTTCCATCACTTGCCGGGAACGCAGAGTACAACACGGCGGCGATTACACGGGACCATGTGACTAGTCTCAGTCAGACAGGACACGAAGAGTCGCCTTCGCTCGGCTCCCCTGCTTCGAGCTCGCAGGGGAGCGCGTCAGAAGCCCCACTGGCTCCTAGCGCGTCATCAGAGAAGAGGGAGGTGGACGCCCTAGTACACGCTGCCGAGAGCGAGGATCCACTTCCTCAAGGGGGTGGAGCCAAGGATCAGCACAGTGAAGGGTCCAGGTCAAATGACAATGAACAACCCATTACACCGCAAACTCAGCTGAATGAAGATAGCGAAGTACTTTTAATTGACTCTCTGCCTACATTTAGCTTTCCCAAAAAAAACATTCTTCAAAAAACTAAATAAAATCAAAAAATTCACAGGAAAAGGAAAGGCACAGTCGGCCAGTCATTACATAATAAACAAAAGAAATCTTCGGAAAAGCTCCTGGCCAACTCAGCGATTTGCAACTCTCTAAAAGCATACTTTGCCAGCCAAGGAAAACGGAAATATGACGTCCTCCTTGAACTGACAGACGCAGAACTGCTGGATGCAACGTCTGACCTTTCTGAGGTCCAAAAGCCTGCAAGTTCCCCTACACACCAAAAGAGGGAACCCCACTTAAGCCAAGACCTTCCCACCCCGGCGATCTTGAAAACACCCTTCCAGACTCTTCTCCATCCCAAAGTTCGAAAGTTGGCTCACCTGTACCACCAGAAGGCTCGCGAACCGCTCCCCTCAATTTTTCCTCAATGGGGCTTTCTCCCACCTCTTCTGAAACACCTTGGGCGTTTGTCTATGCGCCCTCCCCTTGCACCACAAATTACTGATGATCACCCAAACAACATCACAACAAAGGAGGGAGCTGAAGACCCTCATGCTCAGAGGCCGGACACCCTTCTGCCTGGGTCCCCAGTTAAAATTCAGCTATCCCCCGACCCTTCTGCCTCCTTGCTGGGTAAAGAGCAGCGCCCTCCTAAGACCCAACCACAGCTATCTACCCTGTCCAGCCGTCCTCATATTTCACCTCGAAGGAAGAGCGCAGGGGCGGCCAAACAGAAGAAGCTCAAAAGGATACACCGCCCAAAAAATTAGACCTAACAACATTGATGTCAGCATTTACGATTGCGCTTGCTCCATTTGGAAAATTGTATGAAGCCATAAATGACACACTGAAGGACCAAACTACTTTGATCGCAATGACCCATACTAAGATGACATATTTTGAGGGGTACATAACTGCTAAAGAAAAAGTAGACAGCGTGATATACAACAAAATTATAGGAGACCCAGCACGAGCCAATCTTGCCACCTCAACTCCTCTGCCCAAACCAATTCTAATTAAAGACTCAAGAGATAGTGCGTCTCAAACAGATTCTATTACCCCAAAAGGAACAGACTTGCGGGACCAGACAGTCAGCAGACAAGCTGCCTTCCAACAAAATTTGTTTTGATTTCGGAAAAAAACAAACAAAAAATCTAAAACTGAAGGAAAATACTGAACCCCCCACCCCACCAATTCTTATTTGAAGGGGCCAAAAAGGGAGCGGCTAAATCATGCTTGTAAGAATCCAGCCCAAAACAAAACACATCTGCCTTTTTTGGTGAATCCAGTCAAAGGCTTGACAAAAGGAACACCAGCCCAACTAAGCCAAACGGGGGTCAAAAAACCCCCAATCTTCAAGGACCGGTACCAGTTCCTTCAGGCCCGGCACTGGGAAATGACCCAGACCCCCATCTGAGGAACAGAGAGCCGGCTCCTAAACCAAGTGAGTCCCGCGGATCCTCAAATTCCCCCATCCAGGTTTGTCATTTCGTTAGAAGTCCCTCACAGGCTTCACCAGTACTTCGCCAATCACTGCGGAAGACTTCCTGAGAGACGAAGCTTCCATGAACATTACCCTGCACTCATCTCCGGGGAGTTGTACCTAAAGCCAAAATGACGAAAATGAGCGCAAAAGCTCGTCCTCGAACACCAACCGTGCAACATCCCCAATATCAAAAAAACGAAGGAAGAACAGTGAAAACAAGAAGATGGACTCGCAAAGACCTAACTTGAGATATCCCAGAGGGCCGGAACTCTCCAGAGTGAAACCTGTGACATTAAAAAGAAACTACGCAGAAATAAAATCACCTAACGAAACTGACAATCATCGAAGAGACAGTCCTAACTCGCACAAAAGATCAAAGGAATCCATTGAACAGAAAGAAAACAACCACTTCAGAGACAGAACTATGACCCAAAAAATAGCAAAACAACAAAGACTAGCTTTGGCTACAGTTTTCAAGCTGGAACAGACCCCGGAAAAGGAGAAGACAACCTTAAACAGGGGAACGGTTTTAAAAATCTTGAAACGCATCAGAGACCTTGAAGATCTGACGACAGAGGATCTGATATTAGTAGAACCCTACCACAAAGATCAAAAAGCAAAGGCCTACCTACATGTGAGAGCAAAAGCTAAAGGCAGATGGTCCATAGAAGGCAAAGCAGACCTCCTGAAAAGGGGCTACTACATCACAGAGGTAAAAAGAGTATCGAACGACCAGCTATCTCAACACAGGGGGAACACTTACCCAACTGGGAAAACCCACTATAGATCAAAAACAGAACTCAATACTCAAAATCTGACCCAAGCGGGACTTTGTTCGAATACCGGCCAATACTGGCAAGCGTGAGAGTCGGCACTCTCCGTCAAGGAGACCTACTGAAAGAAACTTGTACAGATCAAGAGAAATTCAAGAAGAAAGATCTCTCACCAAGAGACGGAGCCTGTCTCACTCAGAAACTAAGTTCGAACTAAATCCGTCTGACAGAAACCCCAACACCTTGAGACCTGGAGTCTTCTTCTACCCGGAACAACTTGTCAACATTTGCACCAATCAAGCAGCTTTTGGCATGGCTTCCGAAAACCTCATCAAGCCACACGAAGAAATAGCAACAAATACCATCCAGCGAAACGCCGAAAACATTTAAAGATGTAACAAGCTCAAAAGATCTCAGAACCAGACAATCAAACCCGGACGCTTAAAATGATGTCATGGAACACCAGGGGTTACACTCACCTCACAAAAGCAGGAGGAGTAAACCTAGGGGAATTTGACATCATAACCCTTCAAGAAACGTGGCTTTTTGTCCCCCCTACAATCGACGGCTTTTCGGTTGTGGTTTCACCAGGAAACAAAGGCCGCTTGGGCTGTCCTTCAGCTGGTCTCCTTGTGGCAGTCCGATCCGGGTCAGGCCTCGCAATCCAGAAGAAGCTCGCTGCTACTCAAACGCACCTAGCAGTACTAGTAAAGTGGGAACGACTGGACGCCGAGACTCACTCTATGACGTCCTCTATGATCACCATAATTACAACCTATTGGAACCCTCAAGTAATCTCAGACAGGCTCTTTCTAGCGACCATCGAATCCGAGATCGACGGCATCATGACTGCACAAAACAACCCTCTTATAATTTTAAGTGGGGACCTGAACGCCAAATGCCCGAACGGACTCCCAAGAAGCATTCCATCACGTCCGACAAGTCAGGTGGAATCACGTGGCAAATTATGGCAATCCCTCATGGATTCGAGAAATCTCTACAATATTGACCACTCCCTACCTCTGGCCTCTTACATTCCGACATGGGAAAGAGGGTCACAAGAAGGGACGATCGATTACATATTTGTATCGGAACCAATGCTGAGTCGGATCACATCTTTTGAGGTCATAAAGGCAGACTTCGAATGCCTGAAAAAACTGAATCCAACGCCCAAGGAAATCGGCTAAGACTCACGGCGGAGCGAATTGAAGAACTCTCAAAAAACTACGCAACACACTGCTCACGGAAAGAAAGAGGGGCAATAAATTCAACTGACTACCAACCCTTACTGCTTCCGTATCAGATGCCCAGGAAGTTAAACCCAAAGGGCAACCAGCAACCACTACACACTTATGACAAGGAGTTGGTAATGAAATGTCGTATCTTGAGAAAGCTGAAGAAACAGGCAGCAACCTCTGAATCAGGTGGCCCAATGAAAGCTTACCTAAACGAACAAAAACTGTACCAATCCTGGTTAAGATTCCGCAGAGCTCTCCTTTATCAACGTGATGCAGAAGAAATGATGAGAAAATTAGCAGATAAGAACACAGGGGCATTTTGGCAACTGATTAGGAACTCAGAAGAGACGGCTCAACTGCAACAGGGTCAAACAACGTCTCAGAAGAAGTCTGGAAATTGCATTTTTCTAAGATATTCCAGCTCCCCAGGCAAACTAGACCCTCCACTGGGTCCGAGCTAAAACCAACAACCTGGGAAGACTTCTCAAACAAAGAGGACATTGTGTTGGCCATCAGGCGTCTTAAATCCTCCAGAGCTCCTGGCCCGACGGAATTACCAACATAGACCTAAAAAACCATCCGGAGGAATGGGCGAGTTTCATTGGCCAAGTGTTCAAAAAATGTTGCCTCACTAAAACGATCCCGAAGTCCTGGTGTTCTGCAGCGATTGCCCCTATCTACAAAAAAGGCGACAGAACTGATCCGGGGAATTATCGCCCTATTGCGCTTCTGGACACAATCGGCAAGTTATACGGATCATTTCTCTTAAAGAGCTTCCAAGCCTGGGCTAAATCGGCCCCGTGCCAGGACCCTTTTCAAGCGGGGTTTATGAAAAATTCAGGGACCATAGTTAACATCATGATGCTAAGTGTCATAAAGAACAAGCTTACGCCAAGGCCTGGGAAAGTATACCTGGCGTTCATAGATCTCAGTCAAGCTTTTGATCAAATAGACAGAGCTCTGCTGTGGTCCAAACTGGAACAATAGAAATGTCCAAGCAAACTTCTTGACCCAATAAAGGCTTTTCACAACATGACGTCAATCAGGGTCAAGTTAAACCAAACAGGCACACTGACCGAAGAAATCCCAACGCTCAGAAGGGTAAAACAGGGCTGCCCGCTGGCCCCGGCTCTGTTCATCTCTTTTCTTGGAGACTTTAAAGAAAATTCCAGCAACACAAGATCTTTTCCTCCGAAAGTTGGCGAGACTTCTGTGGTCCGTTTACTATACGCAGATGACATCATCCTTCTTGACCAGACTGAAACTGGCCTTCAAAGACAGCTTGATAATCTGGCCAAATACATCTCTAAAAACAACCTAGAGATAAATAAAGGGAAAACAAAAATCCTGATTTTTGGACAACCTCCAAAAAAAGAACTAAAAAAACTTCAGATGGCACATCGAAAACTCGACCATAGAAGTGGTGAAGTCCTTTAAATACCTGGGTGTGATGGACAACTCAAAGTCTGAGACATCGATGCAAAACCATCTGTGGGACAAGGTCCGAAAACTCACCACCCAGGCAAAAATAATTGCCAGGAAATATGGCCGTTTTTCGCTCTTACCAGCCATAAAATTCTACAAAGTAGTTCCGAGCTTGGCATATGGATGTGAGGCAATGCCATCGATTCCCACGACAATATGGCCAAAATTGGAGGCCTACTTTTGGCGGAAATTCCTTCAGCTTCCCAATTCCACATCGGTCTCGGTTATTAGAAGAGAACTGGGAACACTCTCCTTGAAAGCTGCCATCGAAGCAGGTGAAATGGCTCTGTTCAGGAAAGTAATAATGCAGGACTCACCTCCCCTGTACAAACAAATTGAAATGTCAGCAGGAAGGGGCAAGGCTCTCACAACTTGGGCAGCCAAGCAGCGAGCCCACTTGGACAATATTGGATGTTCTGAAGACGAACTGATCCGAAACCCCACAAAAATAAAACGGAAAATGGACCGACTGGATAGAGACTTTAACATCAGCGGAAAAAAACAAACTTCTCACTCATCTAAATTTCCAGCCCAAAAAATTGCATTCAACCACTGAAGTCCTAAAAAGGTTTCCAGACAAGGCCCTAAAATCCATCTTTCTGAGATCTCGTCTCAACCTACTTCCGACCAACGAATTAAGGACCATTAGGGGCCAGTCGCAAACAAACCATTGTCGCTTATGCGAAACTGAACATGAGCCCGAATCGGTAAAGCACCTCCTGATGCACTGCTCTCAAACGAAAAGATGGAGAGGAGCGTACCTGGGCCCGCTGATTCAACCTAGTCTCTTGTATGAAGAAGTCTGGTGGAACCGCCTCCTGAGTGGATCGAGGACAGCATGGTCAATAGCGACTGCCAAAGTTTTAAAGGCAGCCCTAGAGAAATGTGCTTCAAATCCAATGGAGACGAGCGACCAGGTTTGACCAACTAAAGGTGTTGACCTTATCTTGAATACCAGAGCATGGTTGGACAGAAAACTTCAAAACTTTAAGATTTTCTCTCTTTTTGCAAAATCATTGAAATCATAAAAGCAAATAAATTAATAAAAAGTTATTTTTTTATTTATAGAAAAAGACATATCATATTGAATTAAACACACATCTAAAAATCATCCATAGTGTCGACATAAAAGCACCTCTAAAACATCAAAGACACAATTGGTCTGTTTTGTTCAACACACTGTTCACATCCTCTCCCAAAAAACATACTTCAGACAAACCTCAATCATACTCAAACAAACAAATTCACACCACTGTTATTCCATCCAATTGTGACAATTAAAACTTAACTCTAAAACAGTATTCTAAAATACAATCTCCGTTGACTAGAAGGACAACAGGAGATCCTCACAGCAAGGCAAAAAATCTATATTCAATGTATTCAAAACAATACACAACACTGTAATATAGACAGCTGCCTACTACAGCATAACAATTCCCCAACCCAACATGTTTCTTTCTATGCTTATTCCATTCTGTAGAAATTCTTCAGGGGTAAGTAGGTCCGGTGTTTTCAGGAGAGTTGACATACAGGTACAAACGTGTGGACATCACAAAGAGCTCACCTACAAATAAAAACACAGAAAAACACTCAAATCGGGCTCAATGCATAATTATACCGATTGATATTTGCAAAGTCTGCCAAATTAATAATAAGTGCAAAACATGGGGCAATAACAACCCCACTATATCCCCTTCTTCTGAGGTAATCACACGTACCCAAAAGATACATGGAACGGGAGACCATCTTAATTGGACCAATCCCGACAAACACCACCACCACCATCATGAAACACCCCCTAGCCTTCCTGATTACACATAAGTGCCATGGATACAAAGTGACTCCGTGACAGGCAATCGATACGGCAAAGTGAACTATACTCTGCAACATCAGATGGTAATTCAAACTAACTCCTGACTAGAGGTGAAATAAATGACACAACCCAACCATATGGAGGCAGAGACCAGCATAGGGGAACTAAAAGACAATTCAATCAAACACAGCAAAGACATCAGAAAAAACCTGAAAGCAGACCAGACCAAATGCGAAGACCTTGAATCGAGATCACGCTGTAACATCAGGGTGATCGGACTGGCTGAAAAACCCCTTAATGTCACGATGGAGGTTTTCCTGGAACAACTGATACGTACTATACTCCCCGAAGCACAATTCTCACAACAATTTCTAATGCAGAGAGCCCACAGATCCCTCGCCCCTCCCCCGAAAACAGGAGCGCCGCCGCAGACGGTAATTGCCCGCTTGCTCAACTACCAGGACAGGGATGTGATCCTAAGGCTGTCCAGAGAGAAGGGGTCTCTCACCCTTGACTATGCCAGGCGACACATATCCTGACTTCTCCAACGGAGTGCAACAAGCCCTACGATCATTCGACCAGGTGAAGAAAGCGCTCAGAGCTCGTGCTATACCATATATTATGCTCTTCGTGGCCAGACTCCGCCTGCAGATCTCCGGCAAATCCCAATTCTTTGACTCTCCCGAAGCAGCCATGGGCAATATAGAACGCAATCCTGCTGCCCCCGGACAAGAATGCCCAGCCTTCCGCCTCCAACACTTGAAGGCACTCAGATGCCTGAGGAACTAGCTATTCTCAACGTAGTCTCTGTTCGGTAGAACGACTGCGCGGCAGCCCTTGGGGCAGTCTGAATGTCACAGATAGGTGGTACCCACATAAAGCCATCCAATGTTACAAAGGTTAAAACAGTTTCAAGGGGGTTACACTGTCCGATTGGGGGGGGGGGGGATGGTGAGGGCAGGGGTGTGGGGGGGGGGGTCCGGGCCAGTTGTCTAGTTGGGAATGGGGAAACTGTATCCAACGATACTCAAGCACAGCAACCACGCAACCCATCCGATATTGTTCACCGTTGGATTAATAGTTATTTTTGCTGTTTCTGTTAACTTCCTGACAAGTGCAAAGAACACACGGCAACAGATCCGAAGTCTGACGCTGCAATCGCAGAGACGCCAAACCACCAATGTCCTCGACAGGTAAAACACAAGGGATTAGACTTCGAACGTGGAACGTCAGGGGCCTGGCTCATCCTATTAAAGGCAAGGAAACTCTTAACCTATGCCAACAGGCACAAAATTGATATTCTCCTCTAACAAGAGACTCATGCCACCAAGAAGATCACCAACACATTTGCTCAGACTCGGGGCCCCATGAAAGTCGCCACTAACTATTTGACCCAAGCCAGGGGCGTGCTCACAGTGATACACAAACAGACGAAATTCCAGTTATCCAGGACCGAAGTTGATGTCGAAGGCCGATACGCAATTATCTGGGGATCACTGTACAATACAGAAACTATAGTGATAAACACCTATGGCCCTAATATCGAC
The DNA here is from genome assembly GCF_040938575.1 of Ambystoma mexicanum. Lineage (NCBI taxonomy): Eukaryota > Metazoa > Chordata > Amphibia > Caudata > Ambystomatidae > Ambystoma > Ambystoma mexicanum. Next base: position 944,261,333 of record NC_090941.1, on the reverse strand, counting down.
ACCCTGTCTTTTTATCCAAATATATTGGCCCCGATATCACCAATTGGCCACGCTGACTTAATATGGGGTGATGACCGCAACACGGTCTTGGACCCGACTTTGGACCGAATGTCAGATGGCAGTAGAAATCAGTCCAAAGCAGCATCGACTATTCTATAGGCCATGACCACGCTCCCCTTAGCCGATGCATGGAGAGAACTGCACCCACAAGAAAGGGAGTATACCTTTTACTCGAATGTCCATGGCTCTTGC